>NC_064829.1:52163635-52859635 GCF_024166365.1 Elephas maximus indicus | reverse complement strand
TCTAGAATTCAAAGACATAGTCTCCAGAGAGATTCTCCCTCCTCACAGAGAGCTATATTTTCTAGGGCAGAAAGGAGTGTGATTTACTCCAAATGCTCCAACCATACTCCTGACCTCCACTTTAGGGCAGAAAGGAGTGTGATTTACTCCAAATGCTCCAACCATACTCCTGACCTCCACTTCAAAAGTAGACCTTTAACAAGCTGAGAAGGCCTGACGTAGGGTGAAGATAAAGGGAGAGCAAAGACAGAAAATAAAACACTCTGGGTGTTACCACTTTTGTCTGGATGACAAAAAAATAAAGTGCCAGCCCTGAGATTAGCATGGACTCATTTGGAAAGCTTGGAAAGAAATCATGTTTGTGACGAAGCAGAGAAGTCCCAGAAAACAGCCCTGCCCTGATGCTGTTCCACATTCAAAACTGCCTACTTCATTTACTTTGAGCACCCTATAAACAACAGACCCACCCAGCCTAGGAGTGTTTAGTGATGATTGTGTAACAACTGAAGAGAATGTGGTTATCAACAACTGTTGCTGTTAGGTGCTGTTGAGTCCATTCTGACTCATAGCACCCAGTGTGAACACAGTAGAACTGCCCTATAGGGTTTTCTTGGCTGTAATCTTTACAGAAGCAAATCACCAGGTCATTCTCCCATGGAGCTGTTGGGTGGGTTTGAACCCCAACCTTTTAGTTAGCAGCCAAGCCCTTAACCATTGTGCCACCAGAGATTCTTTAACAACAACTAATACCCAGAGCATCAACAGAATAAGAATGGGGCACAACCCAGATGTGGGTGACCAGGAGCTCATTGGTGAAGTCAAGGACACTCCATGAAGGATGCTGGTCTGCTGCTGCATATATGACCCTGTGGTATATTTCAATGCCAGCTTTCTGTCATTTGTCATAATGTAAATTTTTTGTTCACTTAATATTTTTATTGACACCTATAATAAGGAGCCTGTTTTCACTAGTCTGATTGAATGTATGAGAAGAAAAATGAACTAATTTAAATTTAGTTAAATAGGTAACAGGTGAACTTTATTATTATTTTGTTATTACTTAAAAGATGACACTATTCACTTCAGATCAAATATGTACTTGCTTCAAGTGGCTTGTGTGAGGCTCTGTGGTCCCAACTGAAAATGCTGGTAGTGGAAAAAGCAAAACTGTACAGGTGTGTGTGTGTACAGGTAGCATGTGTTAATAGAAACGATAATTTTGGCTGCCAGTCATAGAGTGCTTATCATGTGTCACATACTGCCAAGAAATTTGCATGCATTGCTGCTAATCATCACATATGTTTAATGGAGGCATTATTATCTCTGGTAATACCTACTGGTCTACGTGTCTACTGGCTTGACTGATTCCAGGGGTACTCATTCACTGCATAAATATTTATAAGAAGCCACAACCGGTGCTAAACACTGTTTTAGGTCCTGATCTTGCTCAGTTTACATCATCACAGATAACTGACAAACAAATATGATAATATCTGCTAGCAATAATATTGTTGTTGTTGAGTGCTGTCCAGTCAGTTCTGATATGTAGAGATTCCTGTACAACAACATGAAACACTATCAGGTTCTGCACCATCTTTACAATCATTGTTATGGTTGAGCTCATTGTTGCAGCCACTGTGTCAATCTATCTTGTTGAGGGTCACCCTCTTTTTCACTGACCCTCTACTTTACCAAGCATGGTGTCCTTCTCCAGGGACTGGTAGATCCTGATAACATATCCAAAGTATGCAAGACAAACTCTTGCCATTGTTTCTAATGAGTATTCTGGCTGCACTTTTTCCAAGAAAGATTTTTTTTCGTTCTTCTGGCAGTCCAGATATACTTGATATTTTTGGCCAACACCATAATTCAAAGGCATCAATCCTTCTTTGGTCTTCCTTATTCATTATCCAGCTTTCCCATACATGAGACAATTGAAAATACTATCGTTGGATTAAGCACACTTTAGTCCTCAAAATGATATCTTTGCTTTTTAACACTTGGAAGAGTGCGTATATTCCACGTTCCAATTTTTTTTCTCAGTGTTTTGTCAAAACACTTTTTAATTGTGCTTTAGATGAAGGTTTCCAGAGTGAATTATTTTCTTATTAAATAATTAATACACACATTGTTTTGTGACAGTGGTTGCCAACCCCACGACCTGTCAACACTGTCCCCTTCTCAATCTTGAGGTCCTCCATTTCCAGCTTTCCTGTCCCCTCCTGCTTTCTAGTCCTTGCCCCTGGGCTGGTATGCCCATTTAGTCTTGTGTTGTTTTTTGGGCCTGTCTAATCTTTGGCTGAAGGGTGAACCTCAGGAGTGACTTCAGTACTGAGTTAAAAGGGTCTGAGGACCATATTCTTGGGGTTTCTCCAGTCTCTGTCAGACCTGTAGGTCTGGTCCTTTTTCATGAGTTAGAATTTTGTTCTACATTTTTCTTCAACTCTGTCCAGGACCCTCTATTGTGATCCGTTTTAGAGCAGTCAGTGGTGGTAGGTGGGCACCATCTAGTTGTGCTGGACTCAGTCTGGTGGAGGCCGTAGTAGTTGTGGTCCATTAGTCTTTTGGACTAAACTTTCCCTTGTGTCTTTGGTTTTCTTCATTCTCCCTTGTTCCAGATGGGGTGGAACCAGTGGTTTACCTTAGATGGCCACTCACAAACTTTTAAGACCCCAGACACTACTCATCAAAGTAGGATGTAGAACATTTTCTTTATAAACTATGTTATGCCAATTGAGCTAGAAGTCCTTCAAGACCATGATCCCCAGCCCTCAGCCCAGTAATCCTGTCCCTCAAGGAGTCCGGATGTGTCTATGAGGTTTCCATGACCTTGCTTTGGTCCTTGCTTTGGTCAAGTTGTGCTGACTTCCCCAATATTGTGTACTGTCTTACCCTTCATCAAAGTTACTACTTATCTATTGTCTAGTTAGCGTGAAACCTCTCACAACATGAGTGAATCTGGAGGGTATTATGCCGAGTGAAATAAGTCAGTCACAAAAGGACAAATAGTGTATGAGATCACTATCATAAAAACTCATGAAAAGGTTTACACACAGAAAGAAAGAATCTTTGATGGTTACGAGGGAGGGGAGGGGTGGGGAGAGAAAATCCATGTTGCAATTATAACGGCTGTTTGCAGCTGTTTCTTCTCATTTTGAGTCATGCCACATCAACAAATGAAGGTCCTGAAAGTTTTATTCCACTCATGTCATTAATATTGCCTCTACTTTGTGAAGGCAGCTCTTCCCCAGTTGTGTTTTGAGGGGCTCATCTTCTGGGACTATACCAGACAATGTTCAGTTGCTATTCATAAGATTTTCACTGGCCAGTTTTTTTAGATGTAGATCGCCATGTCCTTCTTCCTAGTCTGTGTTAGTCTGGAAGCTCCACTGAAACCTGTCCACCATGGGTGACCCTGCTGGTATTTGAAATATTGGTGGCATACCTTCCAGCATCCCATCAACACACAAGCCACCACAGTATGACAAACTGACAGATGAGTGGTGGAAAAAAAAATACTACTCAGAGAATAAATAGTCTAATTTCTTTGTGCATGGCAGCTAACAACAACACCAGCAATGGAGAGTAAAAGGGTGGCTACTTCAGAGCAGCAGTCAGGGAAAGTGACCTTTAGAGGGTAACATACAAGCTGAGACTTAAATAAGTAGAAAGAAACAGCCATGCAAAAGGCAGAGGATCTTCTATGCAAGAACAGCTAGATTAAATTACCTTAGAGTGGAAACATTCTTTTCAATAGATAATGGACATCTAAATCTTAATATAGAGTCCTGGTGGCACAGTGGTTCAGAGCTCAGTTGCTTACCAAAAGGTTGGCAGTTTGAATCCACCTTGGAAACCCTATGGGTAGTTCTATTCTGCCCTATAGGGTTGTTATGAATCGGAATCATCTCAACAGTAATGGATTTGGTTTGGGGGTTTGGAAGTCTTAATACTCAAAATAAGATTTAAAAAAAAATTCCCCTCCATTTTTCACCAAACTACTTTTCCTTTAGTCTTCTCATGTTAGTAAGTAGCTTCACCAACCCAGGTGCTCAAGAAACTACCAGTTATCTTTTCCCTCAGCTTCCATAGCTAATGCATGAGCAAACAGTGTTCACTGTAGCTGTAACACATGCCTAAAGTCCAATTCTCTCATTAGTACTACAGTGTTGCCATTGACCAGCCCCCATTGCCTGTCATCTGGACTACCACACCGGCTATCTCTCTGTCATCCCTGCATCCTCTCTGTGCCCTCCACTGCTCTCCTCCCAAGTTGTTTGTCCTCAGATCAAATAAAATAATATTTTTTTAACAAATGTAAATGAAATCACATCATTTCACATTTCAAAACACTCCCATGGTTTTCCATGATATTTAGAATAAATTTCCAACTGCTTACTCTGGTTAATAAAAAGCAGTATTATCTAAGTTCCGCCTCCCAGCAAAATATGTTTCCCTTTTCATAGGCTCTGGTCTCATTGAACTTCTTTTGATTTCTTGAACACACCAAATTCCATCCCATAGTGGGACTTTGGCATTGGCTGTTCTCTCTGACTGATACCTCCTCTCCCATACCCTCTGCATGCCTGGCTCCTTCTGTTCAGTTATATCTCAGCTTGTTAACTCTTCCAAGATGTCTTTCCTGACTATCCAATATAGAGTAACTAACTAGTCACTGTACTTTTTTTTTTTGATAATAATATTTTATTGAATTTTTGGTGAAAGTTTACACAGAAGGTTAGGTTCCTATTTGACAACTTCTGCACAAACTGTTTAGTGACATTAATTACATTTATTATAATGCGTGAGCATTCTCTTTAATTGTGTTCCATTTCCAAGTCTAGTTTCCCTGCCCTCTTATATTTTTTTCTTATATTTTAATCTTTGCTTTTGAGTAATTGTTGACCTTTTGGGCTCATATTGAGGGTTTTCAAGTAGAGCACTGATCTTACAGGTAATATCCTTTATTTTGTGTTCCACTCTGCCATTTCACTAAAAGGTGATCTCAAGGGATAGGCTCGGTTCTAGGTTTAAAGAGTGTCTCAGGGTGATAGTCTTATAAAGTCCTCAGTTCTCTACTGTTCCAAATTGTCTTTTTTTTTTTTTTTTTAATAAGAACTTGAATTCTGCTCCACATTTCTCCCCCATTCTACCTGGGATGATCTATTGCCACTGCTGTCCAAAAGGTCAGTGGTGGCAGCAGGGCACCACTGAGTTCTTTTCATCTTAGGGTAGGTGAGGTTGTGGCTCGTGTAAATGTGTTTCTTCTATGAGCTTCTGGTTACCTTCTTACTGTTTTGCTCCTGGCAAGCAGAGACCCACAGTTGTGTCTTTAGATGGTCACTCACAAACTTTTATGATCTCAGACACTCCTCATATCACTAGGATGCAGAGAAGGATTTTTGTGAATTATGTTACACCAATTGACTGAGTTGTGCTATGAGATTATGGTCCTATGTTTGCAAACCCAGAAAATCAGTCTTGGAAAGTATTTGGTTATGTCAGTGGAGGATCTGTATTTGTGTCTTCAATGAATATATGTGCCTGCACCCACATATTTTTATTTACATGTGTGCCTATAGATACTTCAGAAACCCTGGTGGCTTGGTGGTTAAGAGCTATGGCTCCTAACCAAAATGTCAGCAGTTCGAATCCACCAGGCACTCCTTGGAAATCTTATGGGGCAGTTCTACTCTGTCCTATAGGGTCACTATGAGTCAGAATTGACTCGACAGCAAAGGTTTGGTTTTTTGGTTTATTGATACTTCTATCTGCTCTAATCTATGTACACATCTGTACCTACTCACCAAATATGGATGGGTATAGGCATAGGCCAATATGCCTATACCCGTCCATATATGTTCAAACTCTCATTTTTACTTTGGTTGTGTTGTGCTCACTACATCCACATTCAGTGTCACTTTTCCCATCACCAAAAACATAAAATAAATAATAATAATAAGCCTCTATGATACTTTCTCCTCCCGCTCCCTCCACCCCATAACCACCAATGAACATCGATTGGTCTTTCTATATATGTATCTATTCTTGTCTTCTTATAAAAGAGGGATTATACAATTTTTCTTCTTAAATGCTTGACTTGTTTCACTTAGCATTATACCCTCCAGGTCCTTGCATGTTATGTTTCTCTGATTCACCATTGTTCTTTAAGGTTGAGTAGTATTCCATCATATGCATGTACCACATTTTGCTTATCCATTCATTGATTGATGGGCATTTCAGTTGTTTCCATTTATTTGCTATTGTGAACAAAGCAGCAATGAACATAGGTGTACATTTATCTGTGTCATTATTTTTAGGTCTAGGGTATGTTGTTGTTGTTAGGTGCTGTCAAGTCGGTTCCGACTCATAGCGACCCTACGCACAACAGAATGAAACACTGCCCGATCTTGAGCCATCCTTAAAATCGTTGTTATGCTTGAGCTCATTGCTGTAGCCACTGTGTAAATCCCCACCTCCTTGAGGGTCTTCGTCTTTTCCACTGACCTTGCACTCTGCCAAGCATGATGTCCTTCTCTAGGGACCTATCCCTCCTGACAACATGTCCAAAGTATGAAAGATGCAGTCTCGCCATCTTTGCTTCTAAGGAGCATTCTGGTTGAACTTCTTCCAAGACAGATTTGTTCGTTCTTCTGCCAGTCCATGGTATTTTCAACATTCTTCGCCAACACCACAATTCAAAGGCGTCAATTCTTCGGTCTTCCTTATTCATTGTCCAGCTTTCACATGCATATGATGCGATTGAAAATATCACGGCTTAGGTCAGGTGCACCTTAGTCTTCAAGGTGACATCTTTGTTCTTCAACACTTTAAAGAGGTCCTTTGCGGCAGATTTACCCAGTGCAACGCGTCTTTTGATTTCTTGACTACTGCTTCCATGGCTGTTGATTGTGGATCCAAGCAAAATGAAATCCTTGGTAACTTCAATCTTTTCTCCGTTAATCATGATGTTGCTCATTGCTCCAGTTGTGAGGATTTTTGTTTTCTTTATGTTGAGGCACAATCCATACTGAAGGCTGTGGTCTTTGGTCTTCATTAGTAAGTGCTTCAAGTCCTCTTCATTTTTCAGCAAGCAAGGTTGTGTCACCTGCATAACCCAGGTTGTTAATGAGTCTTCCTTCAATCCTGATGCCCCGTTCTTCTAAATATAGTCCAGCTTCTCGTATTATTTGCTCAGCAAACAGATTGAATAGGTATGGTGAAAGAATACAACCCTGCTGCACACCTTTCCTGACTTTAAACCAATCAGTATCCCCTTGTTCTCTCCAAACAACTGCCTCTTAAAAGGTTCCTCATGAGCACAATTAAGTGTTCTGAAATTCCCATTCTTTGCAATGTTATCCATAATTTGTTATGATCCACACAGTTGAATGCCTTCGCATAGTCAATAAAACACACAGGTAAACATCCTCCTGGTATTCTCTGTTTTCAGCCAGGATCCAGCTGACATTAGCAATGATATCCGTGGTTCCACATCCTCTTCTGAAACCGGCCTGAATTTCTGGCAGATCCCTATCGATACACTGTTGCAGCCGTTTTTGAATGATCTTCCGCAATAATTTTGCTTGTGTGTGATATTAATGATATTGTTCTATAATTTCCACATTCAGTTGGATCACCTTTCTTGGCAATAGGCATAAAAATGGATCTCTTCCAGTCAGTTGGCCAGGATGCTGTCTTCCATATTTCTCGGCATAGACGAGTGAGCACCTCCAGCACTGCATCTGTTTGTTGAAACATCTCAGTTGATATTCCACCAATTCCTGGAGCCTTGTTTTTTTCCAATGCCTTCAGAGCAGCTTGGACTTCCTCCTTCAGTACCATCGGTTCCTGATCATATGCCACCTCTTGAAATGGCTGAACATCGACTAATTCTTTTTGGTATAACAACCCTGTATTCCTTCCATCTTCTTTTGATGCTTCCTACTTCGTTTAATATTTTCCCCATAGAATCCTTCACTATTGCAACTCCAGGTTTGAATTTTTTCTTCAGTTCTTTTGGCTTGAGAAATGCTGAGCGTGTTCTTCCCTTTTGGTTTTCCATCTCCAGCTCTTTGCACATTCATTATAATACTTTACTTTGTCTCCTTGAGACACCCTTTGAAATCTTCTGTTCAGTTCTTTTACTTCATCAATTCTTCCTTTTGCTTTAGCTGCTCGACATTCAGAGTCTCCTCTGACATCCATCTTGGTCGTCTTCTCTTTCTTTCCTGTCTTTTCAATGACCTCTTGCTTTCTTCATGGATGGGGTCTTTGATGTCATCTCACAACTCATCTGGCCTTCGGTCACTAGCGTTCAATGCATCAAATCTATTCTTGAGATGGTCTCTAAATTCAGGTGGGATATACTCAAGGTCATATTTTGGCTCTCGTGGACTTGCTCTGATTTTCTTCAGTTTCAGCTTAAACTTGCATATGAGCAATTGATGTTCTGTTCCACAGTCGGCCCCTGGCCTTGTTCTGACTGATGATACTGAGCTTTTCCGTCGTCTCTTTCCGCAGATGTAGTCAATTTGATTTCTGTGTGTTCCATCTGGCGAGGTCCATGTGTATAGTCACCATTTATGTTGGTGAAAGAAGGTATTTGCAGTGAAGAAGTCATTGGTCTTGCAAAATTCTATCATTTGATCTCTGGCATTGTTTCTATCACCAAGGCCATATTTTCCAACTACTGATCCTTTTTCTTTCTTTCCAACTTTCACATTCCAATTGCCAATAATTATCAATGCATCTTGATTGCATGCTCTGACCAATTTCAGACTGCAGCAGCTGATAAAAATCTTCTATTTCTTCATCTTTGGCCTTAGTGGTTGGTGTGTAAATTTGAATAATAGTCGTATTAACTGGTCTTCCTTGTAGGTGTATTATCCTATCACTGACAGCATTGTAGTTCAGGATAGATCTTGAAACATTCTTTTTGACGATGAATGCAACACCATTCCTCTTCAAGTTGTCATTCCCAGCATAGTAGACTATATGATTGTCTGATTCAAAATGGCCAATACCAGTCCATTTCAGCTCACTAATGCCTAGGATATCAATTTTTATGAGTTCCATTTCATTTTTGATGATTTCCAATTTTCCTAGATTCATACTTCATACATTCCAGGTTCTGATTATTAATGGATGTTTGCAGCTGTTTCTTCTTATTTTGAGTCCTGCCACGTCAGCAAATGAAAGTTCCAAAAGCTTTACTCCATCCATGTCATCAAGGTCAACTCTACTTTGAGGAAGCAGCTCTTCCCCAGTCATCTTTTGAGTGCATTCCAACCTGGGGGGCTCATCTTCCAGCACTATATCAGACAATGTTCTGCTGCTATTCATAAGGTTTTCACTGGCTAATGCTTTTCAGAAGTAGACTGCCAGGTCCTTCTTCCTAGTCTGTCTTAGTCTGGAAGCTCAGCTGAAACCCGTCCTCCATGGATGACCCTGCTGGTATCTGTACCGGTGGCATACCCCGACGTGTCTGTCAGTTTGTAGTACTGTGGGGGCTTGCGTGTTGCTGTGATGCTGGAAGCTATGCCACCAATATTCAGATACTCTAGGGTATTAAAAAAAAAAAAGGGTATAAGGTTACTATAAGTTGGAATACACTTGATGGCAGTATTTTGTTTTTCAGAGGGTGTCTACTGAGGATTGGGGTTGCTGGATCATAGGGTAGTTTTATTTCTAGCTTTTTGAGAAAGTGTCATACCGTTTTCCATAGCGGTTGTATCATTGTACAATTCCACCAGCAATAGATAAGGATTCCAGTCTCCTCACATCCTTGTTAACATTTGTTGTTACCTGTTTTTTTGTTGTTTTTTTTTTTTTAAGCCAGGGTAAGATGGTGTCTCATTGTAGCTTTGATTTGCATTTCTTTATGGTTAATAATTGTAAACATCTTCTCATATATTTGTTGGCTGCTTGGATGTCCTTTTCTATTCATGTCCTTTTCCCTTTTTTTTTTGGTCTTTTCATTGTTGAACTGTTGCAGTTTTCTGTAGATTTTAGAGACTAGACCCTTATTGGATAAATCATTTAAAAAAAATTTTTTTCCCAGTTTGTAGATTGTCTATTTGCTCTTTTAGTAGAGAATTTTGATGAGCCTAAGTTTTTAATTTTTATGAGGTCCCATCCATCTATTTTGTCTTCTTCTATTCATGCATTTGTTGTTACGTTTGTTGCCCTATTTTTACAAAAGATTTGGTGTCATAGTTTTTTCCCAGGAATTTTATGGTTTTCGGTTTAACATTTAGGTCTTTGATCCATTTTTAGTTAATTTTTGTGTATAGTGTGAGGCATAGGTCCTGTTTCATTTTTCTGCAAGTGGATATCCAGTTTCGTCAGCATCTTCTTTAAAGAGACTTTTCTGCTTCACTCAATGGACTTTGGCTCTGTGTCAAAAATCAGTTGCTGTAGATGGCTGGATTTAATGAGTTCTCAATTCAGTTCCACTGGTCTATGTGGCTATTGTTGAACAAATATCAGGCTGTTTTGATTATAGTGACCATATAGTATGTTTTGATATTAGGGCGTATGAGGCCTCCTGCTTTGTTCTTTTTCTTCAATATTGCTTTGGCTATTCAGGGTGTCTTTCTTTTCCATGTGAAGTTGGTCATTAGTTTTTCCATTTCAGTAAAGAATGTTGTTGGAAATTTTATCAGGATTGCACTATATCTGTAGATCACTTTAGGTAGAATTGACATTTTCATTACATTAAGTCTTCCAATCCATGAACACAGGAAGTCTTTCCATTTTTGTAGGTCTCTTTTAGTTTCTTATAGGAGTGTTTTATAATTTTCATTGTATAAGTCTTTTATGTCCCTGCTTGGGTTAATTCCTAGGTATTTTATCAATTTGGGGGTTACTGTAAATGCTATTGTTTTCTTGATTTCTTTTTCAGAGTAGTCTTTCTTAGTTTAGAGGAAACCAACTGATTTTTGTGTGTTGATCATGTACCCCGCAATGGTGCTAAATTCTTCTACTAGTTCCAGCAGTTTTCTTGTGGAATCTTTAAGGCCTTCTGTGTACAGGATCATGTCACCTGCAAATAGAGATATTTTTACTTCTTCCTTTCTGATCTGGATAACTTTTATTTCTGTTTCTTGTTTTATTGCTCTGTCTAGGACTTCCAGTACAATGTTGAATAAGAGCAGTAATAATGGGCATCCTTGTCTTATTTTGTTTGGAAACCCTGGTGGCGTAGTGGTTAAGAGCTATCTATGGCAGCTAACCAAAAGGTTGGCAGTTCGAATCCACCAGGTGGTCCTTGGAAACTCTATGGGGCAGTTCTACTCTGTCCTATAGGGTCGCTACGAGTCGAAATCGACTCGACGGCAATGGGCAATGGGTTGTCTTATATATGTTCTCAGAGGGAAGGCTCTCAGCCTTTCTCTGTTGAATACAATGTTGGCTGCTGGTTTTGCATATACACCTTAATTATGTTGAGATATTTCCCTTCTATTCCTATTTTGCTAAGGATTTTTACCAGGAAATGGTGTTGGATTTTATGGAATGCCTTTTTTTGCATCAATTGTTACGATCATATGGTTCTTGCCCTTTGTTTTATTTATTTGGTCATTATTTTGATTTTCTAATGCTGAACCACCCTTGTAATCCAGGTACAAATCCCACTTGATCGTGGTGCATGATTTTCTTGATACGTTGCTGAAGTCTGTTGGCTAAAATTTTGTTGAAAGCTTTTGTGTCTATGTTCATAATGGATATTGGTCTGTAATTTTCTCTGTTTTTTTTTTTTTGGTAATGTCTTTGCAAGATTTAAGTATCAGGGTTATTCTGGCTTCATAGTAAGAGTTCAGTAGTGTTCCTTCCTCTTCTGTTTTTGAAGAGATTAAGTAGAATTGGTGTCAACTCATCTCTGAATGTTTGGTAGAATTCTCCAGTGTAGTCATCTGGTCCCGGCGTTTTTTTTTTTTTTTTTTCTTCGCAGTTTTTTGATGACATCTTCAATCCCTTCTTTTGTAATGGGCCTGTTTAAATTTTCTACCTGTTTGTGTTAGTTTGGGTATGTAGTTTTGTTTAGGCATTTGTTCATCTCATTTAGGTTTTCAAATTTGTTGGAGTACAATTTTTCGTAGTAATCACTTATGAGCTCTTTTATCTCTGTTGGATTGGTTGTAATGTCACCAATTTCATTTCTTATTTGGTTATTTGCCTCTTTTTTTTTTTTCTATTGTCAGTCTAGCCAGTGGTTTGTCTATTTTATTGATCCTTTCAAAGAATCTGCTCTGGTTTTGTTGATTCTATTATTCTTCTATTTTCTATTTCATTATTTCTGCCCTGATCTTTATTATTTCCTTTTTTTCTGGTAACTTTTGGCTTCTTTTCCTTTCCTATTTGTTCAAGTTGTCGGTTTAAGCTAGTGATTTCGGGTCTTCTTTTTTAATGTAGGCATTTATTGCTATGAATTTCCCTTTGAGTACTGTTTTTACTATGTTCCAAAGGTTTTGACATGTTGTGTTTTCATTGTTTTTTTTTAATTTCACTTTTGATTTCTTCTATGACCCAATAGTTTATTAGTAGTGTATTATGTAGTTTCCATGTATTTTTGTTTTCCTTATTTTTCCTGTTGTTGACTTGTAGCTGCATACTTTTATGGTCAGAGAAGATGCTTTGTATGATTTCAATCTTTTTTCAAATTTGTTGAGTGTTTTTTTTTTTGTGTGTGTGTGTGTCCTAGCATATGATCTATTCTGGAAAATGATCCATGTGCGCTGGAGAAAAATGTGTATTGTTCTGATGTGGGGTGGAGTTTTCCATGTATGTCTGTTAGGTCCAATTGGCTTGTGGTTTTATATAAGTTCTCAATGTCCTTACTGATCTTCTTTTTAGATGTTCTGTCTATAATTGAAAGTGATGTGTTGAAGTCCCCTACCACTATTGCGGATTTGTCTATTTCTCTTTTCATATTAATCAGTATTTTTTCATGTATTTTGATGTATTGCTGTTAAAACCCATCACTGTTTGAGTCGATTTCGACTCATATTGATGCTATAGGACAGGGTAGAACTACCCCATAGGGTTTCCAAGGAGGGCCTTAGGGATTCCAACTGCCAACCTTTTGGTTAGCAGCTGAACTCTTAACCACTATGCCACCTGGGTTTCCACGTTGCTCTCAGGTTCATATATAATTGTTATATTTTCATGCTGGATTTACTCTTTTGTTATTATGCAGCATTCTTCTTTTTCTCTTGTAATAAATTTTTATTTAATGTCTATTTTAACTGATATCAGTATGGTCACTCTTGCTCTTTTTTGTTTACTGGTTGCATGTAATATTTTTCTCGATCCTTTTATTTTCAGTCTGTATCTTATGTCCAAGTTATGTGTCTTGTAGACAGCAAATGGCTGGATCAGGTTTTTTTAATCTGTTCTGCCACTCTCTGTCTTTTGCATGGGGTGTTTAGACCATCTACATTTAAGCTTATTGCTGAAAATGAAATGTTTACCTCCCTTATTTTGCTATTTGTTTTCTGAGAGTTTCGTTTTTATTTAATTCTCATTTTTCTGTTTTTGGCTGCTTTCTTGTGATGAGGCTTTTTGCTTTCTTCCTTCTTTTCTTCTGAATTTTTTTTTTTGGTTATTTCTTAGGGATTAACACATAATATATTACATCACACAACTTACAATTGCAACAATGTTTAACATATAAACACTGAACATATAACCTTAACATAACAAATCTATTCCTGGTACACTCCTCCCTCCCCCATATCTGCTGGTGTGTCTCCATTAACATCCACGTACAACCTATATTTGATAAGTTTACTTGGTGCTTATTTATTACAAACAAGATGTTGGATCATTTATGGGATTTAACTATTGAGTTTAATACCTGAAAATACCATATACTTGGATTTTGTGATTGCCCATATTGTTGTGTTTTTTGGAGATCTCTCTCTTATTTTGTATTTATTTTTTTCCATATATAGATATATTTGTTTAATGCTCTTGCCTATCCAAGTGACCTTTTGAGTAATACTTGCAAACCTTTGTGGTAGTGGCAAATTCTGTTTCTTTGGGAATGTCTTGAATTCCCTCATGTTTTTGAATGACAATTTTGTTGGGTAAATAATTCTTGGTTGGCAATTGTTTTCCTTCAGTTTTTTTTTTCTTTTTTAATAATTTTTATCGTGCTTTAAGTGAAAGTTTACAAATCAAGGCAGTCTGTCACGTGTAAACTTATATACACCTTACCACATACTCTCATTTACTCTCCCCCTAATAAGTCAGCCTGCTCCCTCCTTCCAGTCTCTCCTTTCTTGACTGTTTTGCCAGTTTCTAACTTTCTCTACCCTCCCATCTCCCCTCCAGACAGGAGATGCCAATGTAGTCTCAAGTGTCCACCTGAAACAAGTAGCTCACTCTTCGTCAGCATCTCTCTCCTACCCATTGTCCAGTCCTTTCCATGTCTGATGAGGTGTCTTTGGGAATGTTTCCTATCCTGGGCCAACAGAAGGTTTGGGGACGATGACCACCGGGATTCTTCTAGTCTCAGTCAGACCATTAAGTATGGTCTTTTTATGAGAATTTGGTGTCTGCATCCCACTGTTCTCCTGCTCCCTCAGGGGTTCTCTGTTGTGCTCCCTGTCAGGGCAGTCATCAGTTGTGGCCGGGCACCATCTAGTTCTTCTGGTCTCAGGATGATGGAAGTCTCTGGTTCATGTGGCCCTTTCTGTCTCTTGGGCTCATAGTTATCATGTGACCTTGGTGTTCTTCATTCTCCTTTGATCCAGGTGGGTTGATACCAATTGATGCATCTTAGATGGCTGCTTGTTAGCATTTAAGACCCCAGACACCACACTTCAAAGTGGGATGCAGAATGTTTTCTTAATAGAATTTACTTTGCCAATTGATTTAGAAGTCCCCTTAAGCCATAGTCCCCAAACCCCCACCCTTGCTCCACTGACCTTCAAAGCATTCAGCTTATCCCAGAGACTTCTTTGCTTTTGGTCCATTCCAGTTGAGTTGACCTTCCGTGTATTGCGTATTGTCCTTCCCTTCACCTAAAGTAGTTCTTATCTACTATCTAATCAGTAAATAATCCTCTCCCACCCTCCCCCCTCTCGTAACCACAAAAGAATGTGTTCTTCTCAGTTTATACTATTTCTCAAGATCTTATAATAGTGGTCTTATACAATATTTGTCCTTTTGCATCTGACTAATTTCACCCAGCATAATGCCTTCCAGGTTCCTCCATGTTATGAAATGTTTCACAGATTCATCACTGTTCTTTATCGATGCGTAGTATTCCATTGTGTGAATATACCATAATTTATTTAACCATTCATCTGTTGATGGATACCTTGGTTGCTTCCAGCTTTTTGCTATTGTAAACAGAGCTGCAATAAACATGGGTGTACATATATCTGTTCGTGTAAAGGCTCTTATTTCTCTAGGGTATATTCCGAGGAGTAGGATTTCTGGGTTGTATGGTAGTGCTATTTCTAACTTTTTAAGAAAATGCCAGATAGATTTCCAAAGTGGTTGTACCATTTTACATTCCCACCAGCAGTGTATAAGAGTTCCAATCTCTCCGCAGCCTCTCCAACATTTATCATTTTGTGTTTTTTGGATTAATGCCAGCCTTGTTGGAGTGAAATGGAATCTCATCGTAGTTTTAATTTGCATTTCTCTAATGGCTAATGATCGAGAGCATTTTCTCATGTATCTGTTAGCTGCCTGAATATCTTCTTTAGTGAAGTGTGTGTTCATATCCTTTGCCCACTTCTTGATTGGGCTGTTTGTCTTTTTGTGGTTGAGTTTTGACAGAATCATGTAGATTTTAGAGATCAGGTGCTGGTCGGAGATGTCATAGCTGAAAATTCTTTCCCAGTCCGTAGGTGGTCTTTTTACTCTTTTGGTGAAGTCTTTAGATGAGCATAGCTGTTTGATTTTTTGGAGCTCCCAGTTATCTGGTTTCTCTTCGTCATTTTTGGTAATGTTTTGTGTTCTGTTTATGCCTTGTACTAGGGGTCCTAACATTGTCCCTATTTTTTCTTCCACGATCTTCATCGTTTTAGTCTTTATGTTTAGGTCTTTGATCCACTTGGAGTTAGTTTTTGTGCATGGCGTGAGGTATGGGTCCTCTTTCATTTTTTTGCAAATGGATATCCAGTTATGCCAGCACCATTTGTTGAAAAGGTTATTTTTTCCCCAATTAACTAACACTGGGCCTTTGTCAAATATCAGCTGCTCATATGTGGATGGATTTATATCTGGGTTCTCAATTCTGTTCCACCGGTCTATGTGCCTGTTGTTGTACCAGTACCAGGCTGTTTTGACTACTGTGGCTGTATAATAGGTTCTAAAATCAGGTAGAGTAAGGCCTCCCACTTTCTTCTTCTTTTTCAGTAATGCCTTATTTATCCGGGGCTTCTTTCCCTTCCATATGAAGTTGGTGTTTGCTTCTCCATCACATTAAAAAATGTCATTGGAATTTGGGTCAGAAGTGCATTGTATGTATAGATGGCTTTTGGTAGAATAGACATTTTTACTATGTTAAGTCTTCCTATCCATGAGCAAGGTATGTTTTTCCACTTATGTAGGTCCCTTTTAGTTTCTTGCACCAGTACTTTGTAGTTTTCTTTGTATAGGTCTTTTACATCTTTGGTAAGATTTATTCCTAAGTATTTTATCTTCTTGGGGGCTACTGTGAATGGTATTGATTTGGTGGTTTCCTCTTTGATGTTCTTTTTGTTGATGTAGAGGAATCCAAGTGATTTTTGTATGTTTATCTTGAAATCTGAGACTCTGCCGAACACTTCTATTAGTTTCAGTAGTTTTCTGGAGGATTTCTTAGGGTTTTCTGTGTATAAGATCATGTCATCTGCAAATAGAGATACTTTGACTTCTTCCTTGACAATCCAGATGCCCTTTATTTCTTTGCCTAGCCTAATTGCTCTGGCTAGGACCTCTAGCACAATGTTGAATAAAAGCATTGATAAAGGGCATCCTTGTCTGGTTCCCGTTCTCAAGGGAAATGCTTTCAGGATCTCTCCATTTAGAGTGATGTTGGCTGTTGGCTTTGTATAGATGCCCTTTATTATGCTGAGGAATTTTCCTTCAATTCCTATTTTGCTGAGAGTTTTTATCATGAATGGGTGTTGGACTTTGTCAAATACCTTTTCTGCATCAATTGATAAGATCAAGTGGTTTTTGTCTTTTGTTTTATTTATATGGTGGATTACATTAATGGTTTTTCTAATATTAAACCAACTTTGCATACCTGGTATAAATCCCACTTGGTCATGGTGGATTATTTTTTTGATATGTTGTTGAATTCAGTTGGCTAGAATTCTGTTGAGGATTTTTGCATCTATGTTCATGAGGGATATAGGTCTGTAATTTTCTTTTTTTGTGGTGTCTTTACCTGGTTTTGTTATCAGGGATTTGGTGGCTTCATAGAATGAGTTAGGTAGTATTCCATCATTTTCTATGCTTTGAAATACCTTTAGTAGTAGTGGTATTAACTCTTCTCTGAAAGTTTGGTAGAACTCTGCAGTAAAGCCAACTGGGCCAGGACTTTTTTTTGTTGGGAGTCTTTTGATTACCTTTTCAATCTCTTTTTTTTTGTTATGGGTCTATTTAGTTTTTCTACTTCTGATTGTATTAGTTTAGGTAGGTAGTGCTTTTCTAGGAATTCATCCATTTCTTCTAGGTTTGCAAATTTGTTAGAGTACAATTTTTCGTAATAATCTGATATGATTCTTTTAATTTCAGTTGGGTCTGTTGCGATGTGGCCCATCTTGTTTCTTATTTGGGTTATTTGTTTCCTTTCCTGTATTTCTTTAGTCAGCCTGGCCAATGGTTTATCAATTTTATTAATTTTTTCAAACAACCAGCTTTTGGCTTTGTTAATTCTTTTGATTGTTTTTCTGTTCTCTAATTCATTTAGTTCAGCTCTAATTTTTATTATTTGTTTTCTTCTGGTGTCTGATGGATTCTTTTGTTGCTCACTTTCTATTTGTTCAAGTTGTCGGGACAGTTCTCTGATTTTGGCTCTTTCTTCTTTTGTGTGTGTGCATTTATCGATATAAATTGACCTCCGAGCACTGCTTTTGCTGTGTCCCAGAGGTTTTGATAGGAAGTGTTTTCATTCTCGTTGCATTCTATGAATTTCTTTATTCCCTCCTTAATGTCTTCTATAACCCAGTCTTTTTTGAGCAGGGTATTTTTCAGTTTTCGGGTATTTGATTTCTTTTCCCTGATTTTTCTGTTATTGATTTCCACTTTTATGGCCTTGTGGTCTGAGAAGATGCTTTGTAATATTTCAATGTTTTGGATTCTGCAAAGGTTTGTTTTATGACCTAATATGTGGTCTATTCTAGAGAATGTTCCATGTGCACTAGAAAAAAAAAGTATACTTTGCAGCTGTTGAGTGGAATGTTCTGTATAAGTCTATGAAGTCAAGTTGGTTGATTGTAGCAATTAGGTCTTCCATGTCTCTATTGAGCTTCTTACTGGAAGTCCTATCCTTCTCCAAAAGTGGTGTGTTGAAGTCTTCTACTATAATTGTGGCGGTGTCTATCTCACTTTTCAGTTCTGTTAAAGTTTGTTTTATTTATCTTGCAGGCCTGTCATTGGGTGCATAAATATTTAATATGGTCATATCTTCCTGGTCAATTGTCCCTCTAATCATTATGTAGTGTCCTTCTTTATCCTTTGTGGTGGGTTTAACTTTAAAGTCTATTTTGTCAGAAATTAATATTGCTACTCCTGCTCTTTTTTGATTGTTGTTTGCTTGATATATTTTTTCCATCCTTTGAGTTTTAGTTTGTTTGTGTCTCTAAGTCTAAGGTGTGTCTCTTGTAGGCAGCATATAGATGGATCGTGTTTGTTTATCCAGTCTGAGACTCTCTGTCTCTTTATTGGTGCATTTAGTCCATTTACATTCAGAGTAATTATAGATAAGTATGTGTTTAGTGCTGTCATTTTGATGCCTTTTTGTGTGTGTTGTTGACAATTTCATTTTTCCACTTACTTTTTTGTGCTGAGATTTTTTGTTTGTAAATTGTGTGTTCCTCATTTTTATAGTAGTTGAATTTATTTTTGCTGAGTCGTTATGTTTTTCTTGGTTTGTATTTTGAGTTATGGAATTGTTATACCTCTTTGTGGTTACCTGGATATTTACCCCTATTTTTCTAAGTAAAAACCTAACTTGTAGTGTCCTATATTGCCTTGTTTTCCTCTCCATATGGCAGTTGCATGCCTCTTGCATTTAGCCCCTCTTTTTGATTATTGTGATCTTTTACATAATGACTTCAATGATTCCCTGTTTTGAGCTTTTTTTATTTTTAAAGTTTATCTTAATTTGTTTTCCTGATTTCCCTATTTGAGTTGATATCAGGATGTTCTGTTCTGTGACCTTGTGTTGTGTTGGTATCTGATATTATTGATTTTCTGACCAAACAATTTCCTTTAGTATTTCTTGTAGCTTTGGTTTGGTTTTTACACATTCTCTAAGCTTGTCTTTATCTGTAAATATTTTAATTTCACCTTGATATTTGAGAGAGAGTTTTGCTGGACGTATGATCCTTGGCTGGCAGTTTTTCTCCTTCAGTGATCTATATATGTCATCCCATTGCCTTCTTGACTGCATGGTTTCTGCTGAGTAGTCTGAACTTATTATTACTGATTCTCCTTTGTAGGAGACCTTTCTTTTATCCCTGGCTGCTTTTAAAATTTTCTCTTTATCTTTGGTTTTGGCAAGTTTGGTGATAATATGTCTTGGTGATTTTCTTTTTGGGTTAATTTTATATGGGGTTTGATGAGCTTCTTGGATAGATATCCTTTCGTCTTTCATGTTGTCAGGGAAGTTTTCTGCCAACAGATCTTCAACTATTCTCTCTGTATTTTCTGTTATCCCTCCTGTTCTGGAACTCCAATCACATGCAAGTTATTCTCCTTGATAGAGTCCCACATGATTCTTAGGGTTTCTTCATTTTTTAAAATTCTTTTATTTTTCTTCAACTGTATTGGTGTCAATTGCCTTATCCTCCAACTCCCCCACTCTGCATTCCAATTGCTTGATTCTGCTCCTCTGACTTCCTATTGAGTTGTCTAATTCTGTAATTTTTATTGTTAATCTTTTGGATTTCTGAATGCTGTCTCTCTATGGATTCTTGCAGCTTATTAATTTTTCCACTATGTTCTTGAATAATCTTTTTGATTTCTTCAACTGCTCTATCAGTGTGTTCCTTGGCTTTTTCTGTAGATTGCCTTATTTCATTTATGAGGTCATTCCTGATGTCTTGAAGCATTTTGTAAATTAGTTTTTTATATTCTGCATCTGGCAATTCCAGGATTTTTTTTTTTTTTTATCTTCATTTGGGAAAGATTTTGATTCTTTAATTTGGGGAGTTGTAGAAGCAATCATGGTCTGCTTCTTTAAGTGGTTTGATATCAGCTGCTGTCTCCAAGCCATCTCTAAGATATTGTATTGATTTTTTTTTTTTTATATTTGCTCACTGAGTCTTATCTTGTTTTGTTTTCTTTCAATATACGTAGATGGGCTACTAGATTGCACTGTCTTGATTGTTGTAGCCTTTGAATCACTTATGTCCTATTACCAGCTGGTTTGGGCTATTACCAGATGTATAAGCCCAAGAGTCCATTCACTATTCTTGAGTAGAATCTGATTTTGTGTCACCAAGTGTGTGGTGTAGACTGTCACCTATTCACTTAGAGGAGTAGTGGTGATAGTTGTGTGCACCAGATTCTAGAAGCAGCAAGGGGTCACACTCTGGGGGGGCAGGATCCTGACAGGCTTCCCCCAAGTGCCAGTGAGGTAGGTGCATCTCTATTCCTAAAGCACTTTGGTGGGTGAGCTCTGCAGCTGTACCTTAGGCACCCAATGCATGTACCTCTACAGATTGGTAGGTGTCACTATCCTCAGACCCCTATGGCAGGAGGCTAGTTGGTTTGGGTGGAGCTTCAGCCCTCAGTTCCCTGTTGTGGGTCAGTGAGGGCTCTGTTTAATAGGTAGATATATCAGACCTGGAAAACTTGTCTTTCCAGTAATCCTCTAAAACAATTACAGTCAGATCACTATCAGAATTGCCTTTGCATTATAATAGCCACCTTGTTCCCTGTAGGGATGAAAGCCCAAGACTGTGGATCTCATATGCTTGGCTGGAGCTGGTTCTGTATTTTTATTCTAATTTTGGGAAGTCAGGGAAGGCTTTTTTTGTCCCTGGTTTTTTTGTAGCTGCTACTGTCAGGCCAGGAGAATGGGTTAGGAAAAGACAAAAAACAAAAACCACAGAGCACTTTACTCCCTGGCCCAGGAAATTCCAATGTTAACGAAGCCACCTGGGAAGAGAGGGGAGGGATCAGATAGATAGGAGAGAGTAGCACCCGGCAATATAGACAAAGTTACTTATCTTGCTTGGTGATGACTGTTTTATCTGAGATCCCCAAGGGGCGTGTAGCCTGTGTGCGCTGGCTAGGTCGAGATTGCCCTCAAGGGTCAGGCCCATGTCTTGTGCTTGTGCTGTCTCAGAAGCCATAGTCAGCTCCTCTGCTCCCAGTCCAAAGCCCAGCGCCAAGGTTTCCCGGCTGGGATGCCACACTCCAGGCTCCAAAACCAGTTCCTGCCTCCCGGTGACTTCTCCTCCTGTCAGCCGCGTCACTGCACTGCCTGCGTGCACTGGCTGGGCTTCCTCTGAGGTCACTTCAGGGGGCTAGGACTGTGTCCCGTGTTTGCACCATCTCAGGAAGCCATGCTCAGCTCCCCTGGCCCAGTCCAAAGCCCAGTGCCAAGGTTTTCTGACTTGGACGCTGGCTTCAGGCTCCAAAAACAGTCGCTGCTTTCCTGTGGTTGTTCGTTCTCTCATTAGCCACGTCAGTGGGCACCCTGCTTATGCTGGCTGAGTCTCTACAGAAGTTACCCCAGGGGGCTGGGGGTTAGGGCTGTGTCCCATTGCTGCCCCACCTCAGCAAGGAGCAATCAGCCCTGCCGCTTGGCACCAGGGAACTGCAAGGGCTCAAGGCTGTGGCACCTGACGCTGGCTCCAGAGGCAGTTGCTGCTTCTTCGTGCAGCTTTTCGCTCACCTGTCACTCAGGTCAACTCTGTAGATCTGTGTTTGATGGTCAGTGTTTGTAGATTGCCATGTATGTGATCAATTCACTTGTTTTTCCAAGTCTTTGTTGCAAGAGGGATCCTAGGTAGCTTTTACCTAGTCAACCATCTTGGCCCCCTCGTTCAGTATTTTATATATGTCACTTCTTTGTCTTCTTGCCTCTAGAGTTTTTGGGGAGAAGTCCACACTGATTCTTATGAAAGACCCTTGGAATGTTATATTGGATTTTTCTTTGTTGCTTTGAGAATTTTCTCATTGTCTGTGGTTTTCAAGAATTTTATTAGGATATGGTGCCGAGTTGATCTTTTTGTGTCTTTTCTGATTGGGGTTCATGTAAGCTCCCTGTGTTTGTATGCTTGGTTCTCTATTCTGGTCTGGGAAATTCTCTCTGCTTACATCTTAGAAAATTGTTTCTATGTCTTTATTGTTGTCATGGTTCTCTTGGATTCCAAGATTTCTCATGTTAGATTCCTTAATTGAATCCCATATTTCCTTTTGGGTTTGTTCGTGTTTCTTTTTTCTTTTCTCTTGTTTCTCTTGAGACTTGATAAATTCAGTTTTGTCTTCTACTTCATTTATTCTATCTTCTGTCTGTTTAACTCCATTGTTGCATGTTCTCTTGCTTTTTCTAATTCAGTTGCTTTATTTTTCAGTTCCAGTAATTCTCTTTAGGTTTTTTGATGTTTTCAATTTCCTTGTTGAGTCTCTCATTTTGTTCCTCCATTTGTTTACTGATCTCTGCTAGTTTTTTGTGTGTGTTTGTTTTTCTGCATCCGTTTTGTTTCTGTAAACATATATACCACCACACTCTGAAAATTATTGATTTTTTGCATTAGTCTGACCACCATAGGAGGCATTTCCTTTTCTTCGTTTTTTGCCTTTGATGGGTCCTTCTTCTCTTGTTATTTTGTGCATTTTACAATTTTTTATTGAACTTGGGCCATTTTGTTTATTATTATTTTTTACTTAAAATTTTGTATTCTGTTTTTTTTTGAAAAATTTTTTGAAATGATGCCCTGGTGGCAGAGTTGGCCAAATGGCCAGCTGCCAACAAAAAGGCCAGAGCTTGCACCTCCCAGCTGCTCCATGAGAGAAAGAAGTGGTAACCTACCTCTGCCAAGACTCAGCTCTGGGAACCCCAAGGGGAAGCTCCACTTCACTACAAAAGGTCACTATGTGTCAGAATCAATCCAGCAGCAGTGGGCTTGGTATCTTCTCCTAAGAACTACTAGAGTGCACTCCTATTCTTTGTTTTTATTCAGTGCTAATTCAGGAGTGCTAGATGCTTGATCTCTGATATTCAATATGCAGGAACAGGGTAAAGGGTTAAGCTGGTCTCAGATACTGATGTAAGCAGTAAAGCTTGACTTTCCTGTGGTGAAGGTGAGGCACTCTCTATGTCTTTCCCTCATGAATGCCCCTGCACTGGCCCTTCCATAATGCCCTGCTGTGGACAGGGAGCCAGTCATTTCCACCTGTGCTGCCCATCCAGCTGAAGTATCCCCCTCATCCTACTGCCCTTGCAGTTCTTCCCACTCCCAGTATACATCCTTTCCAGGCCTCTGTGAGATTGAACAACACTCTCAGAGTGACATGGTCTCCCTTCACCTCCTTTCAATTGCATGGCTCACAAACTCCCGTGGCCAATTTTTGCCACCTTAAAAAAATCAAGCTACAACTTCCTCTGATTTGCCCCCTTTCTGTGTTTTCTGTTTGGGGTGTTTCCCACCTTTGTCCCAAAACATCTGTGATGAGTGAGTGCTCCCAATATTAGTGGGTAGGTTCTCCTAGCTTCTGTGCCATTCCCTCTCTTCCTCTCCCCCACATATGGACTCACCCTGACCTCCAACACCTCAGCTGCTGTCTGGAGTTCTGAGATCTCAGTCTGTGCTTGTTTTTATTTGCTGTTCAGTGGTTTAGTTGCTGGAGGAGTGAATGGGAGCATCCACTCACTTTGCCATCTTGGTCCTCTCTCCAATTACCATACATCTTAATACCTTTTATTATTTCTCTGTGTAGCACTTAAAAAGTCCAACACTTTTCTCACTTATCTATCTATTCATTTACTATTTGTCTTCCCTCATAGTCCATAATCTCAGGCAGCAGGACCTTGTCAGTGTACTCTGTCTCTGATCTAT
Organism: Elephas maximus indicus; assembly: GCF_024166365.1. Lineage (NCBI taxonomy): Eukaryota > Metazoa > Chordata > Mammalia > Proboscidea > Elephantidae > Elephas > Elephas maximus. The sequence continues at coordinate 52,835,390 of NC_064829.1, read as the reverse complement.
AATATGTACAACAGAGATATCACATGGTAGCAGCTTAGGAAATATTTGATGGTTCAATGATTATGTTATGAGCAGAACTTCTTAAAGTGCACTGGTAGAACATAACACAGTTTTTGAAAAATTCTGAGAAACCAAATTCATATAAAGGAAATCATCCAACCCAGTGGTCATCAACTTCCTCCACTGTAAAAGGTTTAATAGTAAAAGACAGTGAACCAAGGGGCCTTCAACTGGAAGGAAGATATTAGGACATTAAAATTTATCTCTAGTCCTATGGTTTTTGGTTTAAAAATTCCTGCGGATTTTTTTATTCCAGAAAATGTCTCCATTTGTTTTAACACAAAAATTTCACCCAAAGTCTTCATAAAATTTTTATATGCCAATAAGATGTACCATATTTACTCTGTGGCTTGGTAAACCACTGGGCATACCCCTCATACACCCAGAAGTTTGCATTCTCTAGTTTGAGAAGCATATACTTAATATATACTAAAAATCATTTTAATCTCATGCACAATATTTAAAATGCTTTCCAAATAAATTAATTCCCAGGATTTGCAATAAATTTCTGATTCATGGCAACCCCATGTGTTACAGAGTAGAACTGCTCCATAGGGTTTTCTTGGCTGTAGACTTTATAGAAGCAATTCACCATGCATTTCTACCATGGCACTGCTTGGTGGGTTCAAACCACCAGCCCTTAGGTTAGCAGCCAATTGCAAATCACTTGCACCCCACAAGGACTTTGCCTAGCAATTACACTCCTGCACATTCATCCCAGATAAATAAAAGCTTATGTTCACAGAAAAGCCTGTTCGTGAATGTTTTATCTATAATATATCCAAATTAGAAACAATACAGGTATCCTTTGATGGATGATTGGGTAAACAAATTGTAGTTCATCTATACCATGGAATATTACTTAGCAATAAAAAGGAACAAACTATTGATATGCACAACAACTTGGATGAATTTGCAGAGAATTATGCTGTGAAAAAAGCCAATTCCTCTAAGTATATGAATTTTTTTATATGATTCTATTTATATAACATTCTTGAAATGACAAAATTATAGAAATGGGAAATAAAGGGTTATCAGCAGTTAAGCATGAAGGGAGGGAATGGCTATAAAAGAACCACAGGAAAAATCTTTTTCATCACAGAAATACTCTCTATTTTGACTGTATCAATGTCAATATCTTGGGTGTGATATTATACTATCACAGATGTTACTACTGGGTGAAACGTGGTAGAGAGTGTATAGAATCTCTCCGTATTATTTCTTTCAGCTGCTTTTGAATCTAAAATTATCTCAAAATGAAAAAACTTTGATAAAAATACAATTCCCTATCTTCCACAGGAGAGTGTATATATGGGACAGTTCTACTCTGTCCTATAGGGTCACTGAGTCAGAATCGACTCAATGTCAGCAGTTTTTTTTTTTTTTTAATGTATGTATGAGTTTATGTCATAGTCATTATGTCATGATAGCATAATGGCTAAACTAAAAGAAATATTGACAATACCAAATGCTTACACGAATACTGAGAAACTGGGTCACTCATATTGAAGGTAGGAATGTGAAATGGTACAGACTCTGTGGAGAACAGTTTGGTCTTGCTTAATGTCATACAGTTTTAATTACTTTAGCTTTAAAATAGACCTGTCATCTGGTAATGTATGTTTTTCAATGTTATTCTTCCTTAACATATTGTTAGCTATTCTTGGTTCTTTGCATTTTCCTATGTGTTTTAGAATGAGCTTGTACATTTTCACAAATAAAAAGAAAACAACAACAACAAAAAACACTTGCTACTATTTTGATTAAGACTGTATTGAATCTATAGATCAGTTTAGTGAGAATTGACAATTTAATAGTATTGAAGCTTCCAATTCAAGAGAATAACCCTTATTCATTGAATTTAATTTTCTCTAAAGAGATAAAGTGTATCTTTTATTAAAATTCAGTGCTAGGTATTCAGTTTTTTAATACTTTTATAAATTACATTCATTTGATTTCACTAATATTTGTTGCCTACATATGGAAATATGATGGATTTTCATATATTGATCTTTTATTGAATGTCCTTGCTAAAGTTGCATACTTAATCCCATAACTGCCTATAGAATATTTAAAATTTTTCACATATCGATGATATCTTAAGTGAATGTGTAGTTTTATTTCTTATTTTGCAAACATTTTATGTTTGTTTTTCTTGCCTTATGGTACCAGCTGGGAATGTTCTTTGTTCCTACACTAACAATGAGCAAAAGCTGGATAATATACACGCTCAGAATTTTCTCAAACCTATCAGATAGCTGAAATTGCAGAGCAAATAAACAGCAAGGGATTCAAGGATAGACAGCCCTCCACACCCGCTTACCAATGATAGGGCACATGTCACTGTCACCTGTGCAAGAGTACAGAAAGAAGATGTAGTCTTCACGTAACCAGGTAAGAAGAAATCAGTTAAAGGCTGAGTGTGGGCTGGTATGACAAGGCTTTCACGTCTACTTGCATGCTCTTTTCAAAGGATTTCTACCTATTGCTCATAAGAAAGATCCTGAGCAGGGCAGAAGAGCAGAAAGAGACTCCCTAAGTGGTACATGTGTAAAAAATGGAATTTGTTGCCACTGAGGAAGATGTATGAAAGTCTACCACCAGATGCGTGCTTAAAAAATCTTAAGCTTCTGCAGTAGGGGGAGAAAGCTTTGTTGCCCCGGGACACAGGTAATGACCTATTGTTTCCGGGAGAAGTATAAAATAAAACAAACAAACCAAACTCTTTGCCCTGGAGTTGATTCCAACTCATAGTGGTGATCCCATGTGTTACAGAGTACAACTGCTCCGTAGAGTTTTCTTGGCTGTAATCTTTATGGATGCAGATCACCAGGTCTTTCCTCTCTTGCACCTCTGGGTTGGTTTGAACTGCCACCCTTTAGGTTAGCAGCCAATTGCAAACTGCTTGTGCCAGCCAGGGACCACCCGGGGGGGGGCGGGGGGGGAAACAAAGCAAAACAAAAAACCTCCGTATTTGAAGTAGGGGCAGATAAGTGTCCTGAGCCCTTGGTCCTATGCCAATACAGTTAAAGTCAATTAGAGTTACTAGCAAAAACCTAGTAACAAATAACAACACTCTACCAAAGAGAGAAGGGCAAGGGTATGGTAAGGAACCTCATCTGTGACACGGGCTTTCAAGGGAAGCAGAAAACGTAGCATTTCTGTAATACTAGAAAAACAGTCATTTGACCAAGACCACATCTGTGTAAGGAGTCTTTAGAGAAATTTGAAGTTTGACAATGTGCAGATATAAATAATATTTACCTCCATCTCTCCTGTACTATGTAATATGTCTGGCATTCCATAAAAACAGATGTTCAGAAAAACAAGTCATTATCAAGAGACAACGCAATCAAAAGAACCAGAATCAGAGATGACCCAGGTGCTAGAATTATAAGATGGGGACTTTAAAATAGCTCTGATTAAAATGTTAAAGTATCTAGTTAAAAAGGAGGGCAACGTGCATGAATAGATGAGAAATTTCAGCCAAGAGATGGAAACTATAAGAAAGAGGGAAGTGGAAATTATTAATGCTAGAAAACATGATAGTGGGGTTGAAGAAATCCTTTAAAGGACTCATCAGTAGGCTTAGCCAAGCTGAAAAAAGAATTAAGAAACTTGAGTATAGTACTTCAGTACAAATTATACAAACTATATCACAAAGAGAAAATAGTGGGAGAAAAACAAAAACCAAAATAAAAACACAACTGAACAGAGCATCCAAGAGCAGTAAGAGTGGCTTGTAGGTGTTCAAAGGCCTCTCTACCTTGTATGAACTCTAGGAATTTTTCAGCTGACAACTCCCTGTTTCTCCTTTACCTGGATGTTTGGAATTTTACTGTATATATGTGTAGCATTGTACAAGAAAGGCACAGTCATGGAAATTTATGGAACTCTTTTTTCTGCATATTTCCCTCCTTTTCAAAACTCTGCTGTGCACCGTCCAGCTACTTCAGTCTTGCTTATCTTTGATCTCTCTCTCCTTAAGTCATTGAGCCAATAGGGTGCTGTTTTGTTTCCCTTCAGTGAGAGGGGAGTAGGGCTTATATTGTTTGGTTTGCTTCTCTTGGAGCTGATAACCCTGGATTGCTTATTGCACAACCTCTAAAAAACAATTGTTTTATATATTTTGTCTGGTTTTCTATTTGTTTATTGTGGAAGGTCAAGTCCAGTCCTTGTTACTATATCATGGCCAGAAACGGAAGACCATATTGTATTTCTTTGTTTGGAGTTGTGTCATTAAATTCTTAAATGTTTAGTATGATCAAATATTACACTGGGAATAAAGAGAATTAGAAGAAAAGTCAGGAGTCCCGAGGTATAGTCATGTCTCCCTATGCATGCCTACTTCCATAACTTTGTGCAAATCTTGGGCCCTCTCTACAACTCAGTTTTCTTATCTGTAAGATAAGAGAGTTGAATTCGATTGCTTCCAAATCTCTTCCCAGCACTAACTTCTGAATCTGTGGTAAACCATTTGTCAGATCTTCAGACGTATAGATTGACCTTTTTACAGTTTACCTGAAAGCTGATTTTCAACATCACTCTTTAAAGCAAGAGAAAAGATTAGGCTCCCAAATTACTGTGTGGCTGCAATTCCTGCTCACACTAATAGGGATTATACACAGGCATTTCAGAGATAATGGAGCTGTCAATCTCTTTTATAAACCATGACAAGTATCCAGGGAATGGTGGATTTCAAAGTAAACATCCAGCACTTCAGCTGAAAAACAGAAAAAAAAAAAAATTTTTTTTTTTCACTACTTCCCCCACCCCTCTCCAAAATCAAAATACGCATGAAATTCATCCATCTCTCAGGCACCTGTTGACTGACATTGTGGAGACAGAGGTAACAGCTGAACATGAAGGTAGTTAGGCTGGATATCAAAATGGTGGATAAATCTCCTCTCTGGTTTTAGGTCCTGCTAATCAGATAATTGAGGATTAAAGGTCTCACTCTGTCCTTTTGAAGTCACAGTGAGGGTATTAAAGTGTTTCTGTTGATCCTCAGAGTAGAGCCTGAGTGGAACCACCTCAGATGTATTCTGTTCTCCTGAGGTGGCATTTTCTAGTGCCCTGGCAAACCAAGCATTCTCACATTCTTCTGCCCTTCTGTGCTTCAGCTGACCTCGATCTGAGCCTTTGCACCCTCCTATGCCATCATCTCAGCTGCAGGGAACTTGTCAAGCAGCGTTGCTTAGAAGCACTGTTTTTAATAAGCATAGCATTGCAAAACATGTGTTGGGATTCCTCTCAGCCTTGGCAGGTTATCTACGGTTGTCAGATTTATAGAATATTAGAAATAAAAGGGACTTCAGAGATAATCTTAGCCTACTCTACCACTTTACAAAATATCAGAGTGAATTGTTGGGTAACAACTGTAATTCCTAAGGGAGGAAAGCGTTCTCATACATTTGAAAGAATAAGAATAAAATAAAGAATGTTTTCTACTTAACCCTCTGCTAAGCAGAAAATTAAATTAACCAGACTCCCTTTCCTTCCTACGTTATTCCAGATAAATTTGCTTTAATTGAATGTAAAAACACTGAACACATCTCAGGAGGTTCCCCACCCCCCCACCCCAAAGGCAGAGTAGTATGGAAATGGACTGTGGATTAGATAAATGCAGAGTAACCCACTGAGGAGCCTATGAATGGGGCCGGCAACTTTTCTGAAATTGCACAGAGAATGGATCATTAGGGAGACATGTGCCTCTTTTCACCATCAGCCCCCATCCTCATAGTGCCTGAGGTTAGGTCTGACATTTTTTACTCAGAAAACGCCCCTACTTATGCCCTTCTCTGTAAAACTTAGGAACAAACTTGTTTCAGTTCTAAGAAAGTTGGATTAATCCAGACACTTAAACACTGCAGAAATAAAGAGCCCACTGCAGAATCCTTCACAAGAGGAGTGGACAAGGCATTACCTCTTCAATACAGGCAACACTTAATGTTTTAGGTGATTTGAGGTCTATAAACTAAGGCTGAGAGACTCTATTATTTATAAGCATTCTAAATGTTAGAATTGGTTTGCATATATTTCTTTGGAAATAAACCCACTGTTCTTCCTGCTGTAGGAAAATGTTTCTCCTTAGTATATTGCATTGAATAGCTAAAATCCTTTAAAATATCTATCTTTAGTTAGCAAAGCAGAATGGAAAGAACCTTGTAAGTAGAGGTTCTAATTTCAGACAATCTAAGGTCACTTCTGGCTGAAAATACAATAATTATGAATAATAACACTTGAGATAATGATAACAAGTATTAAGTACTTATATGCCAGGGGCTTCACAAAGTGCTTGAAATGTATTATCTAATTAAAGCCTCATAAATAACCAGTGAGGCAGGAGTTGGTTATTATCCTATTTTACCAAAAACTTTAGTGATATGCCTTGGGTCAGAAACTCTTAAGCGCCTGAGCTATAATTTGAACCCAGGCCTGGCAGATTACAGAACCACAATGTGATGCTGGTGCTCTGATGATTTTGCAGGGGGTAAGGGAATGGTTTTGCTTAAAGTCAGAGTAGAACAGCACGGTCTGTAGTAACATGATTTCACACGAAGTACTCCAATTACAGTGAAGGTTTCACTCACATATTTATACACACTTAATTTCAGTGTCCAAGAGTTGTGAAGCTCAGAAAATGTGGACACCCCAGAAAGCAGATCTCCAAGGACAAGATTTGGCATTTGGAATTTCTGAATGAACTATGGGACATTTTAAACCTCCCAGCTAGACAACTCCCTTTTGACTGTAGAGGCTCCAGAGCATAAATTAGCTCAGTAAGTGTCTGTATTAAATTACCCTCCACACTCTGTTGCTCCCAATTGCCTTGATTTTAATGGTTGCAGGAAAGAAATTCTGTGCATTAGGCGACATATCCTCAATTCTGGCCTAACAAGGCCTTTACCTGGCACTGTTTAAGGGTAAGTGATTTAAAGCCAGTATCCAGCTCCAGTGTATCTCACACAGTAACCTAGCAGGGTCTTGCTCTCTGCGAAGTTTGTGAAAATGTCCAACTATGATGAATTTCCATTGCCCTCTTGGAGCTAGCTACAGGTGGCCTTAACTACCCCTGCACTTACTCATTTTCTTCCCTTGAATATTTATGCTTCTCTTGCCCATTGATTTTGAGAGAGGGGTGCAAAAATTGATTGGCAGCACTGGCAAACAGCTGATGGGGGAATTTGACCTCAGGATGAGAATGAACCACTAATGGTGGAACTGTGTGCAGAGTGGCTAATGCATGCGGAGCAAGGAAGCCCTAGAGTTCCCTCTATGTATGCAGTCCTCTGCAGTGCTGATGTTAGAGGGCAGCAAGAAGGGCTTTCTTCTACCAGGAGGACTCTAGGATATTCACCATTCTTAGTATTCAATTGATCATACTATAGCAAGTCTTTAGTTATGAGATGGAACAGCTCTATTGAACTCTCAGAAGCATCCATACATTGAAGGAATTTTTAACATGAGCGTTTTTTGCAGCCTGGATTGGTAGACTTAGCGTGGCAGTAGTAAGGAATGCTGTAATTACTTGGCTTTATTTTCCATGGAGAATCCCTGGGTGCTGCAAACAGGTTTATGCTCAGCTGCTAACCAAAAGGTTGTAGGTTCAAGTTCACCCAGAGGTGTCTCAGAAGACAGTCCTGGTGATCTGCTTCCAAAAAGTCAGCCATTGGAAACTCTGTGGAGACAGTTCTACTCTGACAAACATGGGGTCGCAATGAGTCAGAGTCGACTCAGCAGCGACTGGTTTGATTTTTTACTTTCCATGGGGAACAAAGCGACCATTTCCTCCAGTGAAAGCCCACTTGCTTTGCACCTACTTTCCTTTCACTCTCCACCCTCTCTCATAAGTTTGGGAAACATCAAGAACAATGCCTCTTGCTCATAGGAGTCTAAATGTGGTATCCACAATGTGCGGAAAGTGAAAAACTCAGTTCATTTTTCAGTAGTATGTTTCACATGAGGACAAAAAAAAAAAACAAACACTGGTGTGGTAGCTTTCTCCCTCCTAGCCCCTTGTTAAATAGAAGACTCATGATATTCATAACATATTTTTTCCACTTTCCAAATGTTTTCACATGACAAACACTCTATAAACTTGTTGAATGAATGAATGAAAACATACATGCATTCCTGAATAAATTTGAACTCTCCGGGGCTCCTTGGAGGGAAATTGAGGTAAGTAAGGGAGACATTACTTTCTCTGTTAATGGTCAGAAAAGGGAGGACAGGAAAAGAGGCCCCCATAAGATCACAGAGGAGGAAAAGAACAGTACCAGGTTATCTGTTTCACAGCAGCACATAGTGAGGGTGAAAGCAACTGATTTGCCTGGTTGAAAAGTTTAGACATTTTTCGGCAGCACAGACATGCAGTACAGATTCTCTTGGGGCTTACTTCACAACGCTTAGAGTTCATACCTTTACAGCAGTATTGAAAGGGAAGAGTGAACGGCAGGGAAAGAGAGACTCTGGGTGAACAGGAAGAGGAGGGTGCAAGGTGGCAAGAAGGGCAAGTCCCAGAGAGGAAAGGATGGAATGGGACTGGAGAGGAACCAAAACAAAGACATTATTAACAAGTGTGGCTGGAGGAGGGACAGTTCCTGCTCTGTCTTGGTCCCAATCCAGCAGTTGGGAAAGGGCAGCCAATCATTCACTGGCTGCTTCAACCTCCTCCTGGAACCAGTGAATGGCCCACCAATAGCCTCCTCTCCATTAATTACTGGTCTTGGGACAGAGCCACCACTGCTGTCTTTTTTCTTTTCTTCCTTTTTTTTTTTTTAAATTTGTTTGTTTTGCCAAAGGTTGGAGATTCCAGGAAGTTCTCTGACACAGAAGAGTGACAATATTACTATTTCCACTTTTTTTCTCCCCTTCCCAATTTAAAAAAAAAAAAAAAATTCTTAACTGGAGGTTTGGGAAGCCTTATTTTGTGTTGTAGACAATGGCTGGGCCATCCTTTCTATCTCATGTCTACCTGCTCCTTTTTCCCAGGCTTTTCAGGAGAAATATAGATTTCAAGAATGAGACTATTTACTTTTTGAGACTCCCACAGTCTCTACTCTGCACTTTGAAAGTCATGACCTCTACATACACACTCTCTTTTGAGTCCTCTCTTCTTCCCTGTCCATTCCAAAACATACGCATATGAAACCACTCCCCCGCCACCCTCAAAAAAAAAATTGCCATCGAGTCAATCTCAACTCATATTAGGTCTATAGTAGGAGTGAATTTATCATACCTCGATGAAAATTAGTTCCCAATATCAGCCTTCCTAGGATTATCATCTCAGCTTCTATTTCTCATGGCATCCAAAATATAAATACAGTAACTTCTTCCAGTCTAGGGGCATGTCCCTCACAGTGTGCTATGTGGTTATGGCCATGCTGAAGTACATAGCAATTCAAAATCCCTGACAGGGCTAGTATTGACAGGTTAAAACCACAGTGTGATGTGTCCAACAATGTCTGTAGAAGATATTATCTGGAAATAGAAGGCAAGTCTCTTCATTCACAGAACAAGGCTCAAAATAAACAAAGCAAAAGAGAGTCAGATGCTACTGCCCACTGCTAACAGTACTTTTCTCATAAGTGGAATCCATTCATAAAGGCAAGTCTTGAGTATGATTTTGAAGTAGGGAAAATTGGTCCCTCGATCTTAACCTAGCAAAGTGGAACAGGTCATTTGCCTTTATGCTCAGTATCACACATTGCTATTTTCAGAGCCTTTGCCAAATGCTAGTTAAGACAAAACAGTCATGGGTGACTGGGTGGGCAGACCTGGGTTTCTAACAGAAGAAGAATGTCTGGTTGTGGGAAGAGCTGGTAGCAGAGTGTACTGTTAGAGTCAGGTTTCAATGGTCCTGGGGCTGATTAGGTCCATGGGCTGTACCTTGCTTTCTTTTCTCTGCTACCTGGTCTTCTGGGAAGGACATTTTAATACTCTCTGAACAACTTATTGGCAGGTTTCTGTCACGTTATCTCCATATGCATAATACAGTTTAAAAAGGAGTGTCCTTGAAGTTTGACTTCCCAAATTTGTATTCTAGTTCTAACATTTCTTATCTGTGTCATATTGGGCAAGACCCTTTACTCTTTTAAGCCTCGTCTTTAAAATGATTATTATAATAACTTCCTTTTCTGAATTCTTGCATTATTAATAATTACACATCAAGAATTTAAAGGACAGTGTTGTTGCCGTTAGCTGCTGTTGAGTCAGCCCCTGGCTTGGTGACCCCAGGCACAACAGAACAAAATGCTGCCCGGTCCTATGCCATCTTCATGATTGGTTGTGTATAGGACTGTTATGATCCATAGGGTTTTCACGGGCTGATTTTCAGAAGTAGATTGCCAGGCCTTTCTTCCCAGTTCTTCTTAGTTTAGAAAATCTGCTGAAATCTGCATCATAGCAACACACTAGCTTCCACTGACAGACAAGTGGTGGCTAGCTTGAGGTGTGTTGGTCAAGAATCAAACCAGGTCTCCCACATGGAAGGCAACATTTCTACCCATGAACCACCACTGCCCTCTAAAGGATAGTACAAAAAACAAACAAACAAAAAAAAAAACATTGCGTCTATTCTTACAACAACCCAGGCAGAGTAGAACTGCCGGCATAGGATTTCCAAAGCTGTAATCTTTACAGAAACCGACTGCTACATCTTTTCTCCTGCTGAGAGGATGGTGGGCTCAAACTACCAACTTTTCAGTTAGCAGCTGAGGACTTAGCCACTGCTCCACCAGGGCTCCTCCAAAATCAAACTCGTTGCCATCCAGTCGATTCCAATTCATTAGCAACGCTATAGGACACAGTAGCACCACCCAAAAGGATTCCCAAGGCTGTAATCTTTACAGAAGCAAATTGTCACATCTTTCTCCCACAGAGCTGCTGGTGGGTTCAAACTGCCAACCTTTGGATTACCAGCCAAGTGCTTAACCACTGTGCCACCAGGGCTTCTTAAGAACAGTAGTGGTTATTAAAATCATCATTATCATCATCATTGTCATTGCTATTGGTTCTCCTGGCTTGGACCTTCAGACCAAAAAAAAAAAAAAATTCCATTCAACCACCATCCCCAATGAACACTAATTTCTCCCAGCTTGCTAGACATGCCAGGAAATTTTCTGCAAACTATTTCTTGGCTATATCCTCCTAAAGAAATATTGTCTGATCCTGATAGCAGTACTTTTTGGTTTTTAACTTCTCCTTTTTCCTTCTCATGGTCATGTGCCTAGGGGATGATCTTTACTAATAATGATTATTTATCTCTAGTAGCAGCCATAGAACATAGCCTAGTTCTTTCACTGTATGTATTAAGAAAATTTAGACTAATAGTCTGTGGCATTGTGAGTTGTATGTACAGATTTCATTTCATGGGGCCCAAACATTTATTGACTGGAAACCCTGGTGGCATAGTGGTTAAGTGCTATGGCTGCTAACCAAAGGGTTGGCAGTTCGAATCCACCAGGTGCTCCTTGGAAACTCTACGGGGCAGTTCTACTCTGTCCTATAGGATCACTATGAGTTGGAATCGACTCGACGGCACTGGGTTTGATTACTGGGTTTTAAACATTTATTAAGCTGCTTATACCTGCTTTTAAACTTTGTTTTCAAAATTATTTCTTAGTTTAGACATGATTCGAGTAGTTTAGAGTCAGGCTCCCAATTAAATGAGGTTGTAACCCATTCTACATATTAGTTTATGTTGTCCACTTGTGGACAGTAAATCCCTTTGAAAATCCATTGCTGTTGAGTCCATTCTGACTTATATGACCCTACAAGACAGAGCAGAACTGCCCCATAGGATTTCCATAACTCTAATCTTTAAAAAAAAAAAAAAAAATTTTTTTTTTTTTAATCTTTACAGAAGCAGAGTACCACATCTTTCTCCCTCAGAGCAGCTGGCAGGTTCAGATAACCAACTTATTGGTTAGCAGTCAAGTACTTAACCACCGTGCCACCAGGGCTCCTTAAAAATCTCCTTAATGGAATCTAATCTCAGTTCTTCCTCTGGTCTCACGCTCTGAGGAACTGACTTCAGTGATCCTCTTTTGCAGGGGATACAATTTATTTTATGCAGATATATTTTATAATTCAGTCCTTCTCATATCCTAAGAGTGCTTTTTTTTAACTTGGTTTTACCCTGGCCTTGGCTCTCTATTCTAATTTCAAGAAGATGGTAAGAGTCCAAAAGTGGTCAGGAGGAGTAAATGTCCAACAGCCAAAATGGAGTCCAATATGAGAGTGAATATAGTATTTTTGTTATTGTTTTGTTGTTATAGCTAATATTTCATTACCACTAGTGCCATGTCTTGAGCACTAACTGCTCAGCTTGCACTGTGCTAAGTGCTTCAAATACATTATCCTCATAACTACACTAAATTAGGTTTTTCTTAAATTTTAAGATAAGAAATCTGACGTCCAGAAAGAATAGAAAGATTATATGTCCAAAGTCACACAGATGATAAGTGGCAAATTTTGGATCTGAGCCGTGACCTCAACTTCCATGCTCTTAACCAACTAATGTCAGAGATTATTGAGACATTTTTAAACTCCAAATGCTATAAATTTCTTTACATCTTCAATATTCATTTCTCCTAGTTTCATCCCCTCAGTCTTCTTCAATGCCCTCAAGTTCTTTTTGGGTTCCAGAGATATGATGGGTTACATGAAGGAGAGTAGTGGGAGCAGAGGAAGAGGAAGAAAAGTGGATGTGACACAAAAGCAGCATGGCGCAATCAGGGAAAATACATGTTGTCACCCAAGAGCCCCTTTCTATTCCATTTCTTCCCTTGCAGATTTTTCCTTTTTTTGCCTGAAACACATTCTGTGCCCTTCAATTCTTGAAGATTTATTTCAATTTTCATAAACTAACTACCCGCTTGGTGTTTAACTGATAATAACATTAAAGTGTCACTCTTCCCCAAGGGACAATTGCATTTTAATAGAAGACGTTGTGCAGACTAAAAATACTTCAGAATCAAAACCAATGAATATTTTGTGGTGTGTTTCTGGGATCAAGGTAATTTGTGAGAAGTATACCTCTGAGCTGATGGCCAGAATACACAGCACTCTTTCTTACCATGTACTTGGCCATATGGTGTGGAGTCCAGACCTTGAGGCAAAGGAACAATATTTGAAGGAAAATGTAGAAGAGGAAGAAAGAATGAAACGGAAAGAGGAGTTTTGACAAGGCTTAGATTGAGTGGTCTGACATCCCTTCTCAGAGTTTTCTAGTATCCACAGATAAGTTATTTTATCCCCGTTTGCAAGATGGCCCAGGCTCAAATATCTAGAACCAATTATACTCTTAGTCCATTTTGCACTGGCCTGGGGTTCAATGTTTCAGTATCACAGGTGATACGCTGCTGGTCCTTGTGTCCTGGATGGTTATATCATGTGTGTATGTATTTCACGTCTTTGGGAATCAGACAAATTTGGATCCCAGCTGCACTACTTCCTAGTTGAGTGGACTTCAGCCAGTTACTTATTATTTTTAACCAATAATTTTGATCACTGTAATGTGGAAAATGTAATGTGGACTGGGCAGTGTTTCCTAATGTTGTACATTAGCTTGCTGTGAATCAGAGCCAGCTCCATGGCACCTAATAGCAACAGCAATGTGGAAAATAATTCATGAATTGTATATTGAGAAAATCAGGAACAACAATGATAGTAAATAACATTATTGACCCAAATTATATACAGGCATGATGATAACCACTTTATAAATAGCAGCTCCTTTAAAGAAGAGAAAATTTGTGTTGAGATAGATTGAAAACTGTCTCCAGGTTATACAGCTAGGAGGGAACTTGGCTGTGTTGCATTTGGGTCTATATGGCTCCAGAGCCTATAGTTTTAGCTCAGGGTCTGACATTTAGTACAGATTTGGTAAATGACAGCTAATCCCCTGGAGTCAAGTCCTAGCCTAGATTGCTGCTTCATTCCGCTACTATTTCCAAGGACTGGAGCCATGTCCTCAACAAGATTTCCTATTTGGACCTGTACTGGCCTTATGGGATATTCAGTGCTGTCTATGATGGAGCTCTCTACAGCCGGTCATTGCCAATCCACATCTCCGTCTACTTCTGGTGCCAGAGCTAGGCATCTTTGATGCTCCACCTGCCCATCCAGCCTTCCTCCTGACACTGTTTGAACATCTGTCCTTCCCAATAAACATGATTCTTCTTGTGGTTAGATGATCATGCTATTGAATACACCTCATAACAAGCACAGGCTACCTTGCATTCATCCAGCAGCTCCCACATCACCTTTATCAACAAACACCAAGAGAGTCATACTGTGGCAGGGCACAGAGGCAGGAACTGACGCTGTACAAGTATACAGAGCATGGGCTTCTTCTTTGAAGCTATGAAATCTAATCGAGTAGGCAAGAAAAGCCTCCCTGAGAACCCAGAGGGTCAGGGAAGAGGCCACAAAAAAAGGTGAGAATTTATTTTGACCCTGGAAAATAAATACCCATTGCTGTCGAGTCGGTTCTGACTCATAGCAACCCTACAGGACAGAGCAGAACTGCCCCATATGGTTTCCAAGGAGTGGCTGGTGGATTCGAACTGCCTACCTTTTGGTTAGCAGCCAAACACTTAACCATTGAGCCACCAGGGCCCCATGGAGAATAAATAAGGTCTAGGCAAATATACAAGGAGTCATTAACTTTATAAAACTCACTTCTCTCTCTAATCTTGATGGGAAAGTTTAGCAACCACCTGAGGAAAACATTGCCCAGAAAGGAATGCCTTTCCCCTCAAAGAGTCCTCTTTCCCAGGAAAGAAAATGATCTGGTCACCTCCCAAAGCCATGTGTTGAGACAAACACACAGATTTGGAAACTGTGCAGTTTTTAAAAGTTCCAAGAAATTTTCACAGAAACAAATCTATTTTCTCTGAAACATAACACAATCAAATATTTTTTGAATGTATACCATTATATTCTAGGCCCTGTAGATACTCTCAGATAATTAAAAAAGTGAACTACACTGGTATTTAGGCAAATAATATATTTTAATGAAAACCTTCAAAGTGAAATTAAGCCAACGCATGGTTTCTTTGAACGAACACGTATTAAGGGAAGCCAACACGTATTTGCCATTGCAGAGACTGATACTGGAACAGATACAGTTATAATCAAAGCCAGTTCTTTGCTTTATTTTTTCATCCCAACCCATGCATTCTAATTAAAGCCATATGAATGAACTTCAGCTATTAATTTTACATAACCTGATATACATGCCCTGCTGAATAAATGGAGGCTCCTTTAACCAAATTAGAGAAGTTTAACTGTAACGGATATACATGTTGGCTGGGGCCTAACATATAATTTACTTAAACCAATATTAGAATTGAAACCAATGTATCTGTATTTCCACCACATACATTTTCACAGCATATGTGATTGTTACATAAATAGATACATATTCCTCTAGACCACTTCATATTCATGAAGCCAATGAATCAACCGTATTCAGCAGATGTGACAGAATAATCACCCCGCTCTCTATTTCCTTCTTTCCTTTTTTAAACATAAACTTTTAAATATACTTTTGTGAATCAGGTCAGCTGAGGAAACTGAAGAGTACGTTACAAGGTAAAATTAATAGAGGACACTGTTATGTGTTGGGAAGGATACTGGGCTGGGAATTAGTGGTTAGAGATTTTGTTCCAATTTTGCAAATAACTTGTGTGTTCTTGGATAAAGTACTTAACTCATCTGGGCCTTATTTTTCTCATTTGTGAAAATGGAGATAATATGTCCCAATCACACAGGAGTGTGATAAAATTGAAAGGCAAGAAATTTGTAAACTTACTTTGAAGTGGTCTTTCAACCATTACACAGATAATAGCCTCTATTGTTACTAATAATTCCCATGTCATCAGGTTCACCAAATGGTTGTCAGTGGCCAAAATAAAGTCATAACTTAGAAACAGTCATACCAAATTGCATTGGGTATTTTTCCTCTTTTCGTGACAGTCAGGCTAGAACGATATTCTGAACAGCCAGCTGAGAGCACTGATATTCCTTCCACATATTAAGCCTCATTACACTTCTCTTTGGACTCTTCCACAGGCAAGAGTTTCACAGCCAAGACAGGAGAACAGGTGATGCTTGTTATCTATTACCAGTCACCTTTTATATGCTCCAAACAGGGAAAGAAAATCTAGTGGGATTTTTTCCTAAGCAAGTAAGAAAATAAAGCGTGTATTTCTCAGCAAGTCCTGAATAAATGATGAGTATGCTCTTCAAGAGACAGATAATAAGAAATGCTTCATCCATTTTTGGACAATGCATGATAAAAAGGAAATCGATGTTGATCCTGCATGTACAGAATAAGAGGGGAAAATCTAACAGGAGTTTCATATGAGACCCAGTTCTGCATGGGTGATTAGACTCTGCAGACCTCTACCCAACTTTGCCCCAGAACTTTTCACCTCTGCATTTCCACGACTTTATCAGCTGAAACACGAGAAGGGAAGCTATTCAACACAGCCTAGAAAACCTTACAACTTGGCAAACCTTGCTGTAGTGTTGCTTTTCTCTTTCAGGCCCCTTCTTGGCCTGTATCTCTCTCTGAGGTAACTTCCTTGCCTTGGGCAATATTTGAATTGTCTAGCCCAGTAGCTTTCCAACTTTTATTTTTTACAACAAGTCATATTTCAAACTACAGTTTACACCATAACTCGGTGTACACATACATATGTAAATACCTATGTAATTGAAAATGATTTCTAGAAAAAATACTTATCCTCCCTGTACTTGATACCTCATGAAAAGACGGCACTAAGTTATTGCATTGTATGTTCTTGTTGTTGTTAGGTGTCATCGAGTTGATTTTTGACTCATAGCAACCCCATGTGACAGAGTAAATCTGCCCCATAGGGTTTTCTTGGGCTCTAATCTTTACAGAACCAGATTGCCAGGTCCTTTTCCCATGGAGCCACTGGGTGGGTTCCAATTGCCAATCTTTCGGTTAGCAGCCAAGCACTTAATTGTTGTGCCAGCAGGGCTTATTATTGTATTGTATAATATGTCATTAAATATTGTTGGTTGAGACCCAATTGATTTCATGATTTATTAATGAGTAACCATCCACAGTTTAAAAAAGCAAAAAACACAGAATTAAACAAGAGTTTTCTCTTCAAAATGCCTCTCAAGTATCTTGAAATATCAGAGGTATGTGTATTCACATGAACATGTTGACCAATAAGAACTCCCTTGCTGCATTCTCAGGGATATTAGTTTCAAAACTAGAATTCTAAGGGTGATGGTGAATTATGGTCTTTCTGGCCAGATTTAAATCTCATCTATTTGAGAAATAATTCATAAAATTTCTGTATTTTTCTGTGTTTCTTCATTTGCAAATAAGGGAAATGATGCCTACCTCATTGTGTTCTTGTGAGAGCTAATGTCATAATATACTTGTGAAAATTCATGATATACCAAAAAAAAAAAAACCAAACCCAGTGCCGTGGAGTCGATTCCGACTCACAGCGACCCTAGAGGGCAGAGTAGAGCTGCCCCATAGAGTTTCCAAGGAGCGCCTGGAGGATTTGAACTGCTGACCCTTTGGTTAGCAGCTGTAGCACTTAACCACCATGCCACCAGGGTTTCCGTGCATGATATGAGTGCTCAATAAATACTGGTTTCCTTCCTTCCCTGTAACTGCACATCTTTCTTCCTTCTTCCCTTCTTTAGAAAGCAGTGCTTGTAACCTCAAGGAATGAATCTGGAATGGTTAGAATAGAAGGTCTGATGCTCACAGCTTAAGTGGTTATTTCATTTGCCAAGAATTGAGGCCCACTTCTCATGGAGTCTCTCAATTAGAGACTGAAAGAAACAAAGGAAAGTATTCTCAGTCACTGACCCAAGAAAAATACTACTAGCAAACCTGGCAGAGAAAAGAGCAAATGATATTTGTGGCTTTGGACAACAACAATGCTGAGAAGCTATAGGAACTCCCGTTTGCTTTATGGGTTTTTTTTTTTTTTTTAGTCCTTCTAGCCTAGTGGTACCTCAAATTAGTGGTGAGTCCTGAGAGCAATTATCTTTCAGCCATACTAATCCAAGCAGCCTGATTCCCAGAGACTTTAGCGTGGGTTAGCCCTAGGAAAACATGAGATATTTGTTTTCCTACAACTCTTCTCTGTCTTTCCCCTCTGCCTTTGTCCCTTCCAAGAGTCCAACATTCTCTTTGTGCCTGGAATCTTTCCTCAGACATTTCTCAGTCTTCATCTCGGTGTCCAAATCCATGTCTCCAATCAAAACGACAATTTGCTTAAGACTGTTTTTAAGAATGAGAAGCAATTAAATAAGTCAGTTTACTCAAAGGAGTAGCTATGGAAATGATTAGAAACAGGTTAGTGGTTTGTCTCTTCTTCATTCCTCGGGAGAATGGAAAATAAATTGAGTTCTCAAACCTTCCCTGGTTCCTAAATCACCTACGGAGCTTGTTTAAATCTGGACTTTCTTCTAGAGAGTCTGTTTCAGTACAACTTAAGAGGGGGCTGAGAATTTGCTTTTCTAAGAATAGTTTTATAAATTCTTTCAGGTTATTTTCATTTTGCCTCTGATCGATACTTTGAGAATGCTTACTTTATTCAAAGGGTGATTCACAAATAAGAGAACAAAAGGGAGAAATATTTTGGTATGGGATATTCCCTTTCTTAAATTATATTGAAAATTGATTGCTAATAAAATTTATGATGAAGCTTCCCCCTAACTTTGGGTTTTCTAATTGTGGATTAGCAAATCAGGTGTGCACTCTGTATACGTTTTAAAAGGGCATCTGTGCTATGGGAGGATATGTTATAACATCCACTGTGAGCACCTCACAGAGCCTGTAGGACAGAGAATGGTCCTTGAATTAGATTCTACGATGACAACAATGAGTATAATGTTATTGCCAACAATTTTAGCAGGATTGATATTTGAATACTATCTAATCCAAACCATGGGTTTTTCTAAATGAGAAAACTGAAGCCCAGAAGAAGAAATGGGTTTAGAATCAAACACAGCAATTTCACATTTAATTTCTCATATATGTATTACAAACTATCAAGATAGAAAGGCTGATAAGTGTGTGTATGTGTGAGAGAATGCCCATTGTCTGGGAGAGAAGACATGTAGATATTAGAGACAACAGCCAGGTATACAGGTGAAGGCAACCAATGGAGAAATTAGAATGTGATCGACGGACAATAGCCCATTTGTGTGACAGCTAGGAAGTCTGGTATATGTGCATGATTTTGAATGATAATGCAATGAGGTATTTTATTATGGAAAATCTTAAACATTATACAAAAATAGAAAGAAGAGTATAATGAACACTTACATACTCTTCACTCAGCTTCAACAGTCAACTCATGGTCAATTCTGTTTTATTTTTACTTCCTGCTCCCTCTACTGCATCTATATTAAAAAACTTTGAAGCAAATCTGGGCATTCTCTCACACATGCACACACTTATCCCCATGGAGGTAGTCATAGCATATCTTTCAACCCACACATAAAGACTATATTTTTATATACATAACTTATTCATTCCCTTACACCTCTGCTCTATTTCCAAGGCACTGCTCAGTCCAGTTGCCATACCCCTCTTCAGAAATGAGCCATGATTGCTCCCTAACTCGTGCAGTCAGGGACATCTAGCCAGTGCTAAAGTAAAGAGTTCCAACGTCTACCTTTCTATGGGGCTCTGTATATAATCTGGCTCAGTCTCAACCTCTTAAGTGACACACACTCCTGGAAATAAAACCTACTTTCTGTGTTCTTCGATTTTAATTCAAACTCAATACAAAGCAATGGTCCTCAAAGAAAAGTTATGCTGGAGTTAGTTAGGGTCACACAATTTCCCTGAAATGTAATACGAGATTAAAAAAAATAGAAAGGGTGTGCAATATGATTGCTACCTACAGGTATAAAAAAAAACAAAAAGTCAGAACGTATTTGATATGTTTGCAATAACATCTCTAATAAATAGCAGAGTTAGGAATTAAATCAGGTCACCACACTGTGCTTCACATAGCAGGGTGAAGTCTGAGGAACTTTCTTTTAAGAAAAAAATTTTCTGGAGAGCAAGACTGATATAACAGGTATCTGTTGCTTAGTGGCTTTCAACAACATTTATTTAGCTTATGATTTTGAGGGTGAGAAATTTTAGTTTGGCTCAGTCTTGGCTGTTTTATAGTCAAGGTTGAGTTCATTCATGGTTGTGATCAGCTGCTGGCCATCTAATATCTCTGCTTCTGGGGACTGGCTGTCAGCCAGGGCAATGGGACACATGTATCTCACCATCCAACGGATTGGTTCAGAATCGTTGGCATGGCATCTTGACACCTTTCGTAGCAAGAAAGCAGAAACTGTAATTCCTCTTGAGACCCACCTATGCTTATAGCTAGTGTAACATTCCATTGGCTACATAAAGTCAAGTTCAGGTTCCAGGGGTTGAGAAATAGACTCCATTTTTTGGTGAAAGAAGTTACAAGTTATGTTGCAAAGGAGTGTAGAAAGGGAAGAATTGGGGCCATTTTTGCAATCTACCACAATTGATGTAGAAAGATCAGATAAATGAGCAAATAAACCAAAACATGTTGCCATTGAGTCAATACACACACACACACACACACACACACACAAGCATGGAAAAATTGTTAAAAAATTATTTTAAAAGATATCCAGTGTTTTATATATTTTATTTATGCTTTTCTCTATTTTCCTAATTTTCTACATTGTAAAAAAATAAAAATATATTAAAATTAGAACACAGAGTCTTTGAGGACAATTGAAATAATGTGAATATATAAAGTCAAAGAAAACTTTAGGGTGTGGCTGGAAAATTTTCCAAATACAAAAATGCTCATTCTCCTTCTCCCTATCTAGGGTGGTGGAATGACTCTACGTAGACTTTCATCCACCAAAGAATATGGAAGTTCATGCAGATTTTCTGAGTGTGAGGGCTGTGAAATCCTTGATTGTATTATTATGGTGTAGGTGGGTAGAGAGTGGTGGATCTATACCCTCTCTCACCATCCTTTTAATTTCTTGAACATTTGTTGTTGTTAGGTGCCGTCAAGTCAGTTACGACTATAGCAACACTATGTACAAAAGAATGAAACAATGCCCTGTCCTGTGCCATCCTCACAATTATTATCCTTAAGCCCACTGTTACAGCCACTTTGTCAATCCATCTCATTGAGGGTCTTCTTCTTTTTTGCTGACCCTATTTTTTGCTGACCAAGCATGCTGTCCTTCTCCAGGGACTGATCCCTCTTGATAACATGCCCAAAGTATGTTTCTCGCCATCCTTGCTTCTAAGGAGCATTCTGGTTGAACTTCTTCCAAGACAGATTTTTTCATTCTTTTGGCAGTCCACGGTATATTCAATATGCCTTGCCAACACCACAATTCAAAGGCGTCAATTCTTCTTCAGTCTTCCTTACTCATCATCCAGCTTTCACATGCAAATAAGGAGATTGAAAACACCATGGCTTGGGTCAGGCACATCTTATTCTTTAAGGTGACATCTTTGCTTTTTGACACTTTACAGAGGTCTTTTGCAGCAGATTTGCCCAATGCAATGCGTCTTTTGATCTTTTGATTGCTGCTTCCATGGGTGTTGATTGCGGAACCAAGTAAAATGAAATCCTTGATGACTTCAGTCATTTCTTCATTTATCATAATGTGGCTATTGGTCCAGTTGTGAGGATTTTTGTTTTCTTTATGTTGAGGTGTAATCCATACTGAAGGCTGTGATCTTTGATCTTCATCAGTAAGTGCTTCAAGTCCTCTTAACTTACACCGAGCAAGATTGTGTCATCTGCATAACGCAGGTTGTTAATGAGTCTTCCTCCAATCCTGATGTCCTGTTCTTCACACAGTCCAGCTTCTCAAATTATTTGCTCAGCATACAGATCGAATAAGTATGATGAAAGGATACAATCCTGACACACATCTTTCCTGACTTTAATACATGAAGTATTCTCTTGTTCTGCTCAAATGACTGCCTCTTGATCTACATACAGGTTCCTCATGAGCACAATTAAGGGTTCTGAAATTCCCATTTTTTCTCCATAATTTTTTATGATCCACACAGTCATATGCATTTGCATAGTCAGTAAAACACAGATAAAGATCTTTCTGGTATTCTGTGCTTTCAGCCAGGATCCATCCGACATCAGTAATAATATTCCTGGTTTCATCTCCTCTTCTTAATCAAGCTTGAATTTTTGGCATTTCCCTATCGATACACAGCTGTAGCCACTTTTGAGTGATCTTCAGTAAAATTTTACTTGCGCGTGATATTAGTGACATTGTTCGATAATTTCCACATTTGTTGGGATCACCTTTCTTGGGAATAGGCATAAATATCGATCTTTTCCAGATGTTGGCCAGGAAGCCGTCTTCCAAATTTCTTGGCATAGACGAGTGAGCGCTTCCAGTGTGCATCCATTTGTTGAAACATCTCATTTGGCATTCTGTCAATTCCTGGAGCCCTGTTTTTCACCAATGCCTTCAGTGCAGCTTGGACTTCTTCCTTCAGTACCACTGGTTCCCGATCATATGCTACCTCCTGAAATGGTTGAATAGCGACCAATTCTTTTTGGTACAGTGACTGTGTATTCTGCATCGTTCAATATTTTCCCTGTAAAATCCTTCAATATTGCAACTTGAGGCTTGATTTTTTTCTTCAAGGTTGAGTGTGTTCTTTTCTCTTGGTTTTCTAGCTCCAGGTCTTTGCACATCTCATTATAATAGTTTACTTCGTCTTCTCAAGCTGCCCTTTGAAATCTTCTGTTCAGCTCTTGTATTTTATCATATCGTTCTTTCACCTTAGCTGCTTGATGTTCAAGAGCAAGTTTCAGAGTCTCTTCTAACATCCATTTTGGTCTTTTCTTTCTTTCCTGTCTTTTAATGACCTCTTTCTTCATGTATGAAGTCCTTCATGTCGTTTCACAATTCATCTGGTCTATGGTCATTAGTGTTCAGTGTGTCAAATTTGTTCTTGAGATGGTCTCTAAAGTCAGGTTGGATATACTCAAGGTTGTACTTTGTCTGTCATGGACTTGTTCAAATAATCTTCAGTTTCAACTTGAACTTGCATATGAGCAACTGATGGTCTATTCCAAAGGCAGCCCCTGGCCTTGTTCTGACTGATGATATTAAGCTTTTCCATCGTCTCTTTCTACAGATGTAGCCGATTTGATTCCTGTGTATTCCATCTAGTGAAGTCCATGTGTATAGTTGCCATTTACGTTGTTGAAAAAAGGCATTTGCAATGAAAAAGTTGTTGGTCTTACAAAATTCTATCATGCAATCTCTGGCATTGTTTCTATCACCAAGGCCAAATTTTCCAACTACAGATCCTTCTTTGTTTCTGACTTTTGCATTCCAATCATCAGTAATTATGAATGCATACTGATCACATGCTTGATCAATTTCAGCCTGCAGGAGTTGGTAAAAATCTTCAATTTCTTCATCTTTGGCTTTAGTGGTTGGTGCATAAATATAAATAATAGTCATATTAACTTGTCTTCCTTGTAGACATACGGATATTATCCTATCACTGACAGGGTTATACCTCAGGCTAAATCTCGAAATGTTCTTTTTGATGATGAATGCAATGCCATTCCTCTTCAAGTTGTCATTCCCGGCATAGTAGACCATATAACTGGCCAACTCAAAATGGCCAATACCAGTCAATTTCAGCTCACTAACCGCTAGATATTAATGTTTTGTGTTCCATTTCATTTTTGATGATTTCTGATTTTCCTAGATTTAGACTTTGAATATTCCACATTCCTATTATTAACAGATGTTTGCAGCTATTTCCTCCCATTTTGATTTGTGCCACATGAGCAAATGAAGTTCCTGAAAGTTTGACTCCATTCAAGTCATTAAAGTGGACCCTACTCTGAGGAGGCAGATCTTCCTCAGTTGTCTTTTGAGTGTCTTCCAACCTGAGGGGCTCATCTTCTGGCACTGTATCTGGCAATGTTCCACTGCTATTCATAAGGCTTTTACTGGCTAATTCTTTTTAGAAGTAGACTGTCACATCCTTCTTTCTAGTCTTAGTCTGGAAGCTCAGCTGAAACCTTTCTGCTGTGGGTGACCCTGCTGGTACCTGAATACCAGTGGCATAGCTTCCAGCATTACAGCAGCAAACAAGCCTCCACAGTACAACAAACTAACAGAAGCATGGGGGCTTGAACATTTAGAGATATTCAAAGCAGACTCTATAATAGAAAGATTTGGGTTTAATTGATGGCTAAGCCACTCCCAAATTATGTAAATTTGCCCAAGTTACTTCATTGATATTAGTCTCAGTTTTCTTATCTGTAAAGTGAAGGCTAAACTCTCCTGCTTCACCAGGTTGTTGTAGGATTAAATAAGATTATACATAAAATGATTTTGTAATGCTTAATATGTTGTAAAATACAAAGTATCAACTTCATCTGAAGTTATTCAATCAGTATAAAAAAGCAGTGTTTTTAATAGATCTTTAAGGTCATGAAAGAACTGTAATTATAAATTAGCAATGATGGAGCACAAACAATACAGTATTCAAAATATTAAAACACAACTCCCAAACTCTAAAATTTCTCTTCTGTCAACGGTAAAATGAGACTGTATGAAAAATTCCCAACCTTCCCACCAACTTCCCAGTCTTCAAAATCACATGTTTCTATAAGACTTGACTTTAAAAAAGCAATTCTTCTTTATATATGGACTTAGTTTTCTTTTGGTCTAGTTTAAAAAGCAAGGAAAGGTTTTCCACACTTGGATTTATCACTAGTAAGAAAAAAAAAAAAAAAAATTTTTTTAAGGGTCAGCTTGTTTTGGGAAACACCAGGTCCATGTCTCTAGGACTTCTTTCTTACCATTCCAATCCACCTCCCCAATAAGATTAGCCTAGTATGCCTTGCAAGGATCCATGGTGGCACAGTGGTTAAGTGCTTGGCTGCTATATGAAAAGCTGGCAGTTTGAATCCACTAGCTGCTCTGTGGGAGAACAGACCTGGAGATCTGTTCCCATAAAGAACATAGCCTAGGAAACCCTATGGGGTAGTTCTACTCTGTCCTATATGGTTGCTACAAGTCAGAATCGACTCGACAATACACAACAACAAAAACATACCCTGAATCCATTACCTTACATCAACACACACATTCACTCACTCAACTCCCTGAACAGCCACAGCCACGAGTTGAAGCTATTGCAAATAATACATGTCCAATTTGGTACCCAATCTGTCAAAGATATTTGAAGGAAATACAGATGGGGTTATTTCTCCAAGGACAGGAATTAATGAGAGAGACTTTTACCGTGTTTTTACGCAAATAATGGTGCCTTCTATTTGCCTTCCATGTCTCCCCTCACCCTAAGGTATTTTTGTAAGCATGCTGTTCCAATTTTTTTACAACAACATGTGGAAGAGGATTGGCATGTCAGTGCTTGTGTGGGTGCCTCACGGAGAGGGGGGGAGAGGAGGGGGTACAACTGGCAAACAAAGGCAGAAGGCACTCGTGATTTGCATAAAAATACACAGCTCCATTGGAGGTGGGGGTGATGTACTGAAGGCCCCTTTCAGCTATGTTTTGGTAATTCTCATGCTTTTTTTCTCAGATAAGATGTCCTCCATTTTCTTCTCCATTATCTGTGTAAACCCTTTCTGTCTTTTAAGGGCCAGCCTTCCTCAACTCTTCCACATGGTTTTTCCCTGATTTCTGAAGTGTGACTTGCTCACACACATCTCTGAATTCTTATAGCACATAGCCTTTATACTTAAATTGTGTTTCTACATTATGAAATAATCTTTGTTAATTGTTTTATGTGCTTAAGTCATCTCTTCAACCAAAAATTATGTTTCTTAAAGATAAAAGTTTTAAAATCACAAACTTCATATGGAAAGGGAAAAGGCCTTGGATAAATAAAGCATTAATGAAGAAGAAAGAAGTAGGAGGCCTCACATTACCTGATTTCAGAACCTATTAAACTGTCATGGTAGTCAAAACAGCCTGGTACTGGTACAACAACGGATATATAGACCAATGAAACAGAACTGAGAATCCGGGCATAAATTCATCCACCTATGGGCAGCTGATAGTTAACAGAGGCCCAAAGTCCATTAAATGGGGAAAAGACAGTCTATGTAACAAATGGTGCTGGCTTAACTGGATATCCAACTGCAAAAAAAAAAAAAAAAAAATGAAACAATACCCATACCTCACATTATGCACAAAACCAACTCAAAATAGATCAAAGACCTAGACATAAAATCTAAAAGTATAAAGATCTTGGAAGAAAAAATAGGGACAATGCTAGAAGCCTTAATACATGGCATGAACAGAATATAAAACATAGCTAACAATGCACAAACACCAGAAGTGAAACTAGATAACTGGGAGCTCCTAAAAATCAAACACCTATGCTCATCAAAAGACTTCACAAAAAGAGTAAAAAGATCACCTAGAGACTGGGAAAAAAATTTTAGTTACAATCTAACCGATCAGGATCTAATCTTTAATATCTATAAGATACTGCAAAACTTCAACCACAAAAAGCCAAATAATCCAATTGAAAATGGGCAAAGTATATTGTCATGGATTGAACTGTGTCTCACAAAAATATCTGTCAACTTGGCTAGGTCATGATTCCCAGTATTTATATGATTGTCCACCATTTTGTCATCTGATGGGATTTTCCTATGTGTTGTAAATCCTATCATTATGATGTAATGAGATGGATTAGTGGCAGTTATATTGATGAGATCTATAAGATTAGATAGTGCCTTAAGCCAATCTTTTTGAAATATGAAAGAGAGAAATGAGCAGAGAGATAGGGGTACCTCATACCACCAAGAAAGAAGTACCAGGAGCAGAGAGCACCCTTTGGACCTGTGGTTCCTATGTGGAGAAGCTCCTAGTCCAGGGGAAGATTGATGAGAAGGCCCTTCCTCCAAAGTCGACAGAAAGAGAAATCATTCCCCTGGAGGTGACACCCTGAATTTGAACTTTGAGCCTACTAGACTGTAGAAAATAAATTTCTCTTTGCTAAAGCCATCCACTTGTGGTGTTTCTGTTAGAATAGCAGTAGATAACCAAGACAGATATGAACAGTCACTTCACCAAAAAAGACATCCAGGCAGCTAACAGATACATGAGGAAATGCTCATGATCATTAGTCATTAGAGAAATGCAAATCAAAACTACAATGAGATACCATCTCACCCCAACAAGGCTAACATTAATCCAAAAAACACAAAACAATAAATATTGGAGATGTTGTGGAGAGACTAACACTTACATACTGCTGGTGGGAATGTAAAATGGTACAACTCCTTTGGAAATCAATTTGGTGCTTCCTTAAAAAGCTAGAAATAGAAGAACCTTTTTACAATTCAGAAATTCCATTCCTTGGAATATATCCTAGAGAAATAAGAGCTGACACACAAATAGATATATGCACACCCATGTTCACTGCAGCACTATTTACAGCAGCAAATAGATGGAAACAACCTAGGTGCCTATAAACAGAAGAATGGATAAAGAAATTATGGTATATTCACACAATGAAATACTAAGAAATTATAAAGAACAATGATGAACCCTTGAAACATCTCATAATGTAGATGAATCTGGAAGGCATTACACTGAGTGAAATTAGTCAGTTGCAAAAGGACAAATAACGTATGAGACCACTATTATAAGAACTCAAGAAAATGTTTAAATACAGAAGAAAACATTCTTTGATGGTTCCGACGGTGGGGAGGGAGGGAGAAGGGAATTCACTAACTAGATAGCAAAGAAGAATTATCTTAGGTGAAGGGAAGGATAACACACAATACAGGGGAAGTCAGCACAACTGGACTAAACCAAAAGCTAAGAAGTTTCCTGAACACAACTAAACACTTCGAGGGACAGTGTAGCAGGGGCAGGAGCCTGGGGACCATTGTCTCAGGGGACATCTAGGTCAATTGGCATAACAAATTTTATTAAGAAAATGTTCTGCATCCCACTTTGGTGATTGGCATCTGGGGTCTTAAAAGCTAGCAAGCGGCCATCTAAGATGCATCAATTGGTCCCAACTCACCTGGAGCAAAGGAGAATGAAGAACACCAAAGACATGAGGAAAATATTAGCCCAAGAAACAAAAAAGTCCACATAAATCAGAGGTTCCATCAGCCTGAGACTAGAAGAACTAGATGTGGTTGGCTACCATGCTGCCCTGACAGGGAACACAACAAAACAAAACTGATGGAGCAGGAGAAAAGTAGAGTGCAGAACATAAATTCTAGTAAAAAGACCAAACTCAATGGTCTGACTGAGACTGAAGGAACCCCAGAAGACATGGCCCCCAGACTCTCTGTTATCTCAGAACTAAAACCATTCCCTAAGCCAACTTTTCAAATAAAGAATAGACTGGACTATAAGACACAAAATGATACTTGTGAATAGTGTGCTTCTTAGTTCAAATAGATACATGAGAGTAAATGGGCAGCTCCTGTCCAGAGGTGAGATGAGAAGGCAGAAAGGGATAGGAGCTGGTCGAATGGACATGGGAAATCTGGGAAAGGAGGAATGTGTGGTCACATTATAGAGATAGCAACTAGGGACACATAATAATGTGTGTATAAATTTTTATATGAGAAACTAACTTAAGATGTAAACTTTCACCTAAAGAACAATAAAATTAAAAGGAAAAAAAACCTAAAAAGTTTACATCTTCATCATATCTATATCTAGCTACACATGCATCTAGCTATGTGCTTGACACAGAATATAGAGTCAACTATATCATTTTCACTGATTCATAGCTCATGTCAATAAAGTGGCCTGTTGAATCAAGCGAGGCAGCTAAACAATATGCAAAACATATGGCTATTTTTATTTTGTCAGATAATTTGCAATCCTAATTCAAGGTAATAATTCCTAGATGAAACACAGTGTATTAGTTCTGTTTCACTGCTTGAGAAATTACCATAAATTTAGAGGCTTACAACAACACAAATTTATTATTTCACAGTTTTGTAGATCAGAAGTCTGGGTTGGTTTTGGTTTCTCTGCTCTGAGTTTCACAGGACTGAAATTAAGGTTTTGGCTAGCTAAGTCTTCTTGGGAGGCTCTGGGAAGAACCTACCTCCAAGTACATTCAGGTTATTGGCAAAATTGAGTTCTATGTGGTTGTAGAACTAAAGACACTGTCTCCTTGCTGGTTGTTGGCCTCCGGCTTCTAGAGGCTGCCCATATTCCTTGGTTCATGGGTTCTTCCATCTTCAAAGCCAGCAATGGAATATTGAATCCTCCTCCTGCTTCAAATTTCTTTGACTGCCCCCCTCTGCTGTACCTCTCTTCTCTCTCCTTTTCCATTGCATCTTTCTTGCTCTCCTCTTCCATTTTTTAGGGCTCATAAGATTACATTGGGCTTACCTGGCTAGTTGAGAGTACTCTCCCTATCTTAATGTCAGCAAATCACATCCAAATAGTTTCTTCACAGCAATATCTAGATTAACCAGATGATACGAATACTAGGAGACCTGGTGGGACAGTGGTTAAGAGCTCAACTGCTATCCAAAAGGTCAGTGGTATGAATCCACCAGCCACTCCTATGAAACCCTATGGGGCAATTCTACTCTGTCCTATAGGGTCTCTATAAGTTAGAATTGACTCAACAGCAACAAGTAGATAACAACTAGCCAGGTAAGCCCAATGTAATCTTATGAGCCCTAAGTAGGCAGGAATACTAGAGGGGCACCTTAGAATTCTACCTACCACACTCAGGAACTCAAAAAGCTGATTGGGTGATTTTGATGATTAGCCAGGTTTGGAAACCAATTTACCAAGTAATTGGTGAGATCAAACACAATGGTGAAGAACACATTGCCCTGCCTTCCTTGCCCTCTTAAATAAGCAGGTGTTTAAGAGACGGTCTCTCTCTTAAAAAGAGAGCACAGAGAGCATTTTCATTGCTTTGTTATGGTCTGAGGGGTATGCAGAAGGCATGTAACTCAACACTTCTCCTTGGAATAGCCTGCGATCTCACTGTAATTAAAGAATTCAGTGCGACATAATAGCATTATAATACCAGTGCTCTAGCATCTGTGCTTGTAAAGATGGTCCTGAAGATGGAAGGATGTAGAGCCATCAGAAGCCTTAGAGAAATTTCTGCACAACTTTAGAAGATACATAAAACTTAAGAAGCCAGAGTGGGTGGGTAAGATAATCACAAAGAATTGTAAGAGTGGGAGGGAGAATAAGAAGGTACATTTGTGAATTAGGAAGTAGGAAGAAATGGACAAATGGAAAGAACAAGACTCAAGGAACTTAGTAAGTTTTAAAAAATTGTGGTGGTAGGAAGCAAGGCCAAATGAAAGTTTATAATATTGGCAGTCACATGATGAAAAAAATGAGGGCTCTGTTAATGGAGATGAGTCTGCCAACTGTTCCCTGAAAGGACTAGAGGAGAGAGCGCCAGGAGGGAGGCTAGCTGAGAGAGCCTGCTACAGTAAACCAACCTCTTCAAGTTTTATAAACACACAAAAATAAATTGTAAAACTTTAAGAGCATGCTATGCTTCTATCATGCATTTTATATCACACATGATCATGCTTTGTTTAAGAGGCAGCAGAAAGTTCTAAAAATGGAAGATCTTCCATATTAAGCATATACACTCACTCTTCTCCAAGATTTGATCAAGGGGCAACTTAAGAGAGAAGGAAGGTCTGAAAAGTACCCTGAACCTTCTCTTTGGGCTCCACCTTCTCCTAGGGGTTCTCTCATTTCAATTTCTGCTGTCACCTCCTAAAATGCAACTCAGGAAGACACTGCTCTACTCCTGCTTTAAAACTCCAAGCTTAGCAGGGACACATGCCTCTTTCTGAGCCCCTATGATTATGGTTAAGATGAGCTCTGATATTAAAAGGTGGGGACGGGGGGCAGAGTAAAAAATATAAATACTAATGTGACTAAAAAAACCAAAGGATAACAGAAAGAAGATGGCTACCCAAACGCAGTCAAGCTTGTAAAGCTCAGGTTTCCAGTCCTGAGGTAACTGAACCCTTGGCTCAGGGTTTAGTACAAAGTCTTGGTATCTTTGATCCCTCTCTCATCAGCCTTCCTTCTGACTCCTCGCCTTCATACTGTGGGTGCCATCTTTTATTTCTCTAAAAAACAAAAGACCTCTCCAGATTCTAAGCTTACAGGCCCCTAATATGTTTCATTTATTCTGGGGTATCTTGTCTGAAGGTCAGTGTCATACTCTTTCATCATTATTTAAAAGAAATGTGTTGAAAGATGGCGGAATAGACAGACTCTTCCGTCTAGTCCTCTTTACAACAAAGACCTGAAAAAACAAGTGAAAGGAGTATATTTGTGACAAGCTGGGAGCCCTGAGCATCAAAGGCAAACTTAGACAGTGAACTGAGTGGGAGGGAGAGGAAGAGGCCGTTCAAAAGTGGAGAGGAGTTACCAGACCTGAATCGCAGGGAGCCCTCAGGTACCATTCCTGGACCAGCGGCTGCAGCGGCGGAGGGCTGGTACTAGTGTTTGGCCGCAGTTTCCTCAGGGATAAGCAGCCAGCCACACAGCATACTCACACCTCTGGAACCTGAGGAGAACAGTGGTCTTGGCAAGAGCTAAGTACTTGCATATATTTTACCGTGCCCCCCCCCCCACCCCCAAGCCAGCTTCAGCAGCTGAATCCCTGGGCCTGAGATAGACTCTGGTGAGCACTAAGAGCCATCCTCTAGGCCTTGGGAAAGGAAAAAATTTGCAATTGGGGGAAAAAGATAATTTGCTAGCTCCATGAACAGGGGGACCTCAGGACGGAAGTGCTCCTGTCCAGGCATAAATCGTCCGTGAACCTTGAGCACCTTTCCCTTCTGCATGCATCTGTGTGGGCCTGTTTTGGGAGAATAGTCCCTTGTTGGTAAACTCCAACCATTTCAGCTGTGCAGTGGAGAGGTGGGCGTTTGACATTTGACATTGCTTAGCCTATTAAACAAGGTCCTTACCTACCCACATCAGGGACCTAAGGACTGGTAGCTCCGCTCACATCACCCAGCCAACTCTGAAAGGGGTCCAGAGAAAACTGGTACCTCCCAATCCTTATAACCAAAAACTTTGGGTGCCCATTGTCCCTCTGCAGAACCCACGCACCAGCACGCTCTAGGGAACAGAGACACGTTTTCCTCAGAGACACTGGAGGGTCAGTTCTCAGCCCCCTGCCTTGTTCAGAGTGTGGCTCCCTGCTGCAATCAGATGCCAATACATAAGCCAATCACCCCTGCCCCTCTAAGACGGTATGACAGAGACTGTACCACACACTTGTTGATCAGCTACCTGGAAACCTGAGCTGAATTCATACAAGAAAACTGAATGGACTCCTAGACTGATATGCCTGATAACAGCTCTAGCCAGCTGGGGACAGGACACCTGAGCTCCAAAGGTGAAAATGATCAAGCTAGCTCACTCAAGCAACCCATAGGGGTATACCAAAGCAAAACAAAGCTATCAGCTATGACACAGTAAGCAAGCATAAATTAAATACGATAACTTATAGATGGCTTGGAGACAACAGTCAATATCAAGTCACATAAAGAAACAGGCCATGATCACCTCAGCAGGCTCTCAAAACAAAGAATCCAGGGATCTTCTAGATGAAAGTGCATTTCTGGAATTACCAGATGCAGAACACAAAAGTTTAATATACAGAACCCTTCAAGACACCAGGAAGGAAATGAGGCAATACACAGAACAAACCAAGGAACACACAGATAAAGCAACTGAAGAAATCAGAAAGTTTATTCAGGAACATAATGAAAAGTTTAATAAGCTGGAAAAATCCATAGACAGACAGCAATCAGAAATTCAGAAGATTAACAATAAAATTACAGAATTAGATAACTCAATAGAAAGTCAGAGGAGCAGAATTGAGCAAGTAGAAGCTAGAATTTCTGAACTCAAAGATAAATCACTTGGCACTAATACATCTGAAGAAAAATCAGATAAGAGAATTTAAAAAAATGAAGAAACCTTAACGGTCATGTGGGACTCTATCAACAGAAATAACCTACGAGTGATTGGAGCACCAGAACAGGGAGGGATAACAGAAAATACAGAGAAAATTGTTGAAGATTTGTTGGCAGAAAACTTCCCTGATATTGTGAAAGATGAAGATATCTATCCAAGATGCTCATCAAACTCCACATAAGGTAGATGTTAAAAGAAAGTCACCAAGACATATTATAACCAAGCTTGCCAAAACCAAAGATAAAGAGAGAATTATAAGAGCACCTAGGGATAAAAGAAAAGTCACCTACAAAGGAGAGCCAATAAGAATAAGCTCGGACTACTCGGCAGGAACCATGCAGGCAAGAAGGCAATGGGATGACATATTTAAAAAACTGAAGGAAAAAAATTGTTTGCCAAGAATCATATATCCATCAAAATTGTCTCTTAAATATGAAGGTGAAATTAAGACATTTCCAGATAAACACAAGTTGAGGGAATTTGTAAAAACCAAACCAAAACTACAAGAAATACTAAAGGGAGTTCTTTGGTTAGAAAATCAATAATATCAGGTATCAACCCAAGACTAGAACACTGGGCAGAGCAACCAGAAGTCAACCCAGACAGCGAAATCCAAAAAAACAAAGCAAGATTATAAAAAAAAAATTTAATAGCCCAACACAGGGTAATGGCGATGTTATTATATAAAAGAAGACAACATTAAAATAATAAAGAGGGACTAAGAAATGGAATCATACACCTTCCATATGGAGAGGAAGATACGGCGATAAAAGAAATAAAAGTTCGTTTTAAATGTAGAAAAATAGGGGTAAATAATAAGGTAACCACAAAGGAGACAAACTATCCTACTCATCAAAATAAAATACAAGGAAAAAAATACAGACTCAGCAGAAACAAAATCAACAACAAATATGAGGAAAGGACAATATATAAAGAAAATCTACTTAGCACATAAAATCAAGTGGGAAAAAGAAACTGTCAACACAGAAAAAAAGACATCAAAATGATACCACTAAATTCATACCTGTCCATAATTACCCTGAATGTAAATGGACTAAATGCACCAATACAGAGACAGAGAGTGGCAGAATGGATTAAAAAACAAGATCCATCTATATGCTGCCTACAGAGACACACCTTAGACTTAGAGACACAAACAAAAATTCAAAGGACAGAAAAAATATACCAAGCAAACAACAATCAAAAAAGAGCAGGAGTGGCAGTATTAATTTCTGGCAACATAGAGTTTAAAGTTAAATACATCAGAAAGGATAAAGAAGGACACTATATAATGATTAAAGGGACAATACACCAAGAAGATATAACCATATCAAATATTTATGCACCCAATGACAGAGCTGCAAGATACATAAAACAAACTCTATCAGCATTGAAAACTGAGATAGACAGCTCCACAATAACAGTAGGAGATTTCAACATACCACTTTCGGTGAAGGACAGGACATCCAGAAAGAAGCTCAATAAAGACACGAAGACCTAAATGCCACAATCAACCCACTTGACCTCGTAGACATATACAGAACATTCCACTCAACAGCAACCAAGCAGACTTTGTTTTCTAGTGCACATGGAACATTCTCTAGAATAGACCACATATTAGGTCATAAAACAAGCCTTAGCAGAATCCAAAACATTGAAATATCACAAAGCATCTTCAAAGTGGAACTCAATAACAGGAGAAGCAGGGAAAAGAAATCAAACACTTGGAAACTGAACAATACCCTGCTCAAAAAAGACTGCATTATAGAAGACATTAAGGTTGGAATAAAGAAATTCAGAGAATCCAATGAGAATGAAAATACTTCCTATCAGAACCTTTGGGACACAGCAAAAGCAGTGCTCAGAGGCCAATTTATATCAATAAACGCACACATCCAAAAAGAAGAAAGGGCCAAAATCAAAGGATTATCCCTACAACTTGAACAAATGGAAAGAGAGCAACAAAAGAAACCCACAGGCACCAGAAGAGAGCAAATAATAAAAATTAGAGCTGAACTAAACGAAATAGAAAACAGAAAAACAATTGAAAGAACTAACAAGACCAAAAGCTGGTTTTTTGAAAAAATTAACAAAATTGATAAACCATTGGCCAAACTGACAAAAGAAAAACAGGAGAGGCAGCAAATAACCCAAATAAGAAATGAGATGAGTGATATTACAACAGACCCAACTGAAATTAAAAGAATCATATCAGATTACTATGAAAAACTATACTCAAACAAATTTGAAAGCCTAGAAGTGGATGAATTCCTAGAAACACACTACCTACCTAATCTAACACAAACAGAGGTAGAACAACTAAATAGACCCATAACAAAAGAGACTGAAAAGGTAATCAAAAAACTCCCAACAAAAAAAGCCCTGGTCCAGACAGCTTCACTGCAGTTCTACCAAACTTTCAGAGAAGAGTTAACACCACTACTACTAAAGGTATTTCAGAGCATAGAAAAGGACAGAATACTACCAAACTCATTCTATGAAGCCACCATATCCCTGATACCAAAACCAGGTGAAGACACCACAAGAAAAGAAAATTATAGACCTATATCCCTCATGAATGTAGATGCAAAAACCCTCAACAAAATTCTAGCCAATAGAATTCAACAACATATCAAAAAAATAATTCACCATGACCAAGTGGGATTCATGCCAGGTATGCAGGGGTGGTTCAACATTAGAAAAACAATTAATGTGATCCACCACATAAATAAAACAAAAGACAAGAATCACATGATTTTATCAATTGATGCAGAAAAGGCATTTGACAAAGTTCAACACTCATTCATGATAAAAACTCTCAGCAAAATAGGAATAGAAGGAAAATTCCTCAACATAATAAAGGGCATTTATACAAAGCCAACAGCCAACATAACCCTAAATGGAGAGAGCCTGAAAATATTCCCATTGATATCAAGAATGCTCTTTATCACCACTCTTATTCAACATTGTGCTAGAAGTCCTAGCCAGAGGAATTAGGCTGGATAAAGAAATAAAGGGCATCCAGATAGGCAAGGAAGAAGTCAAAGTATCTCTATTTGCAGATGACATGATCTTATACACAGAAAACCCTAAGGAATCCTCCAGAAAACTACTGAAACTAATAGAAGAGTTCAGCAGAGTATCGGTATTTAAGATAAACATACAAAAATCAGTTGGATTCCTCTACACCAACAAAAAGAACATCAAAGAGGAAATCACCAAATCAATGCCATTTATAATAGCCCCCAAGAAGTTAAAATACTTAGGAATAAATCTTACCAGAGGTGTAAAAGACTTATATACAAAGAAAAATACAAAACACTTCTGCAAGAAACCAAAAGAGACTTACATAAGTGATAAAACATACCTTGCTCGTGGATAGGAAGACTTAACATTATAAAAATGTCTATTCTACCAAAAGCGATCTATACATTTAATGCAATTCTGATCCAAATCCCAATGACATTCTTTAATGAGATGGAGAAACAAATCACTAACTTCATACGGAAGGGAAAGAGGCCCCAGATAAATAAGGCATTACTGAAAAAGAAGAACAAAGTGGGAGGCCTTACTTTACCTGATTTTATAACCTATTGTACCATCACAGTAATCAAAACAGCTTGGTACTAGTACAACAACAGATACATGGACTAATGGAACAGAATTGAGAATCCAGACATAAATCCACTCACATATGAGCAGTTGATATTTGACAAAGGCCCCAAAACAGTTAAATGGGGAAAAGACAGTCTTTTTAACAAATGGTGCTGGCATCACTGGATATCCATCTGCAAAAAATGAAACAAGACCCATACCTCACTCCATGCACAAAAACTAACTCAAAATGGATCAAAGACCTAAATATAAAACCTAAAACGATAAAGATCATGGAAGAAAAAATAGGGACAACACTAAGAGCCCTAATACATGGCATAAACAGTATACAAAACATTATAAAGAATGTAGAAGAAAAACTAGATAACTGGGAGCTCCTAAAAATCAAATACCTATGTTCATCCAAAGACTTCACCAAAAGAGTAAAAAGACCACCTACAGACTGGGAAAAAGTTTTGACCTATGACATTTCTGATCAGTGCCTGATCTCTAAAATCTACATGATACTGCAAAAACTCAACTGAAAAAGACAAATAACCCAATTAAAAAATGGGCAAAAGATATGAATAGACACTTCACTAAAGAAGACATTCAGGTAGCTAACAGATATATGAGGAAACGTTTACGATCATTAGCCCTTAGAGAAATGCAGATCAAAACTACAATGAGATTTCATCTCACTCCAACAAGGCTGGCATTAATCCAAAAAACACGAAAGAATAAATGTTGGAGAGGCTGTGGAGAGATTGGAACACTTCTACACTGCTGGTGGGAATGTAAAATGGTACAACCACTTTGGAAATCGATTTGGCACTTCCTTATAAAGCTAGAAATAGAATAACCATACGATCCAGCAATCCCACTCCTCGGAATATATCCTAGAGAAATAAGAGCCTTTACACGAACAGATATATGCACACCCATGCTTATTGCAGCTCTGTTTACAATAGCAAAAGATGGAAGCAACCAAGGTGCCCATCAACGGATGAATGGATAAATAAATTATGGTATATTCACCCAATGGAATACTACGCATCGATAAAGAACAGTGAGGAATCTGTGAAACATTTAATAACGTGGAGGAACCTGGAAGACATTATGCTGAGTGAAACTAGTCAGTTGCAAAAGGACAAATACTGTATAAGACCACTATTATAAGAACTTGAGAAATAGTTTAAACTGAGAAGAAAACATTCTTTTGTGGTTACGAGAGGGGGGAGGGAGGGAAGGTGGGAGGGGGTACTCACTAATTAGATAGTAGATAAGAACTACTTTAGATGAAGGGGAAGACAGCACACAATACAGGGGAGGTCAGCATAATTGGACTAAACCAAAAGCAAAGAAGTTTCCTGGATAAACTGAATGCTTTGAAGGCCAGCGTAGCAGGGGCAGGGGTCTGGGGACCATGGTTTCAGGGGACATCTAAGTCAATTGGCATAATAAAATCTGTTAAGAAAACATTCTGCATCCCACTTTGAAGAGTGGAGTCTGGGGTCTTAAACGCTAGCAAGAAGCCATCTAAGATGCATCAGTTGGTCTCAACCCACCTGGATCAAAGGAGAATGAAGAACACCAAGGACACGAGGCGATTATGAGCCCAAGAGACAGAAAGGGCCACATGAACCACAAGACTACATCATCCTGACACCAGGAGAACTAGATGGTGCCTGGCTACAACCGATGATTGCCCTGACAGGGAACACAATAAAGAACCCCTGAGGGAGCAGGAGAGCAGTGGGATGCTGACCCCAAATTCTCATAAGGCCAGACTTAATGTCTGACTGAGACTAGAGGGACCCTGGTGGTCATGGCCCCCAGATCTTCTGTTGGCCCAGGACAGGAACCATTCCCGAAGCCAACTCTTCAAACATGGATTGGACTGGACAATGGGTTGGAAAGGGATGGTGGTGAGGAGTGAGCTTCTTGGATCAAGTGGACACTTGAGACTCTGTTGGCATCTCCTGCCTGGAGGGGAGATGAGAAGGTGGAGGGGATTAGAAGCTGGTGAAATGGACATGAAAAGAGAGAGTGGAGGGAGAGAGTGGGCTGTCTCATTAGGGGGAGAGTAATTGAGAGTGTGTAGCAAGGTGTATATGGGTTTTTGTGTGAGAGGCTGACTTGATTTGTAAACTTTCACTTAAAGCACAATAAAAAGTATTAAAAACATAAATAAAAGAACTGTGTTTATTTACACAAGAAATCATTCCATGTTTTTGGCTCTGAAATTCATGGGAAATTCCCATCATCCCCTTATGAGGAAAGAACCATGATCACTGCAGTCCCTATGAAACAATACAAGCTACAACATTGTACGTAGTACACATGTACAAAAAAAAAAAAAACAGTCGGTCATAAATGCAGTTTGCCATAACTCAAATACGTCGTAAGTCAGGGGCTACGTATGTATACATATGTATATACACAAATACATGCACATAAAGAAAACATCAAATGTTCTTTTGAAAGAGAGTTAAGAATTTCTAACATTTCATCTAAATCAGGGAGTTGCAATTTGATGTCAATTTGAATAGGATCAAAGTATTCAGCACAGTGTTTTGTACCTGTTGTTGTTGTTAGGTGCTGTCAAGTCGATTTTGACTCATAGTGTACCCATGTGACACAGTAGTACTGTCTCATAGGGTGTTCTACGATGTAATCTTTAAAGGAGCAGATCGACTTATTTTTCTCCCGTGGAGACTCTGGTGTGTTCGAACTGCCAACATTTCGATTAGCAGCCAAGCACTTTGCACCACAAGAGCCCCTTATCTTGTGGTGCAGATACATAATAAACACTTATTAAATGATAAATACATTTGAAAACTATCCGTTGATACATTGTTCCAGACTACCCAATTCACATACTGGTAATAAGAATGCAGTAAGTCCATGTCAGGTGTATACTAAGTGCTGTACATGTTAGGTATAAAGAGAAAGAAAGGCTACGGTACGTGTAGCTGGGGAGTCTATTCACGGAGTATATTTAGAGAAAACACACACATTAGTACAGGCAGTCCCGTTTACAAACATCTGATGTGTGTACAAACCGTAGTTTTGAACCAACTCCTGTAAAGCCTGTTAGATTAAAAATTCGAGGCACAGGCAGTCCCCGGGTTATGAATGAGATCTGTTGTGTCTCTGAGAATTTGTAGGTAAGTTGGAAGAGGTGCATAGGGTTCTTAAGCCTTACTTTAGTGTAAGAAGGAGCCCTGGTGGCACAGTGGTTAAGTGTTTGGCTGCTAATCAGAAGGTTGGCAGTTTGAATCCACCAGTCACTCCCTGGAAACCCTATGGGGCAGTTCTACTTTGTCCTATAGGGTCGCTATGAGTTGGAATTGACTCAACGGCAACCGGTTTGGCTTTTTGGTTAGTACAAGAAAGGCTTTTCAATTGTTTAAAAGCTGCACATGCAGCAAGTGAAGGTGATTGTGATGAAGAATTTTTTGCTAGTAGGTGTTGGTTCAATCATTTCAAAGTGACAGCAAATTTACATAACGTTAAGGGGCAAGTAGGAGTTGTCCATAATTTGGACGTTCATAACTAGAGGACCTACTGCGCATACATTGGTTTGTAATAATGGGAACTACTTTAGGACACACATCAAAATATTATTACTATATTATTATGTTAAAGATGTTTTATGTATCTGGGAGTGTTTCTTTAATGTTTTTTATACATAGGACGGTATGCTATATACTATATACTAAGACAAACATCGGACTCACTGGTGTTAGATATGAACCATACCTAACTCTTCCGACTTATATACGAATTCAAAGACAGGTTTAGGAATGGAAATGATCATAATCCGTGAATTGCCTGTATATAATTAAACAAGACAGGGTATATAAAGTTACTTTATAAATATAATATATAGTACATATGTGAGAATTATAAATGTCAAATGAAGTGGTGGAGACTATGAGTGTCATGGCGTGTCTGAAGAATAATTCACTATTGTAGGTGAATGGGTGGAGGAATTCCCTAGGACCTCACCATCTCATTACTAGGAAATAGGACACAGTTTTATCCTCAAGTGCCTGGCATATATGCTAGGAGTTCTATACATATTTGGTAAAGTTTTTTTGCATTGAAGTACACTGACTTCATGAGAAAGACTTCATGGAAGACATAGCACTTGATTTTAGAGTTCCTGAGTGCTGCAAATGGTTAATGTGTTTGGCTGCTAACCAGATGGTTGGAGGTCCAAGTCCACTCAAATGTACCTAAGAAGAAAGGCCTGGCAATCTACTCCCCAAAAATCAGCCGTTGAAAACCCTGTGAAGCACAATTCTACTCTGATACGCATGGGGTTGCTATGAGTTGGAGTCAACTCAACAATAATGGGTAAAGGATTGAGTAGGATTCAGATAACTGGAGAGTGTGTGTTGGGGGGGTGGGAAATAACAGATCATTGTCTGTGAATTGCATGGACCATTTACCTGGGGAAGAGATTTTGTCCTGAGGAGCAATAGGAATGCTCATTAATCATTTATAGAGATTCATAAAATACAATAAAATATAAAACCAGGAAGTGATTACAGGCTACTTGCTTACTGCCCTGATCCGATTTTCTAAATATTTGGCTTTTCGCTGCCCCACACCTTCTCTTGTCCCCATTCTTGCTTTCAACAAGACTCTGTGGGGAAGAGTGGTCCATGCCAGAGGACTGGTCCCAAGCTGAGATTCCTTCAGCCTCGATTTCAATGGCTCTGACATTCTTTCTGGCCAATTTTCCTTTTGATGTTGAGGTCCCTTGTTTCCTTCCCAGGACCTCCCACATCTTAGCCAATGGGCTCTGGCAGCTCATTTTGGATCCAGCCTTGAATCCCTCCCCTCTTTTCTCACAGCAAGTTTTCTGCCAGGGATGTGTTGAGAGTAAGCCAAAGTTTCCTGTGCTCTAGCGTTGCCATGCTGCCAAAGAACGCTGCTCAAAGCCATGTCCTCCTGTGGGTACCTGGCCTTCCCTCAGTGGGGTGTTATGTTCCACTCATGCTGTCTCCTTTATCCAGCTGTCACACACCTGTCACTCCTGTTCAGACAGGTACACATTTTTCTAAGAAACTGTTGAGTGGAGGTGAGCAGGATGCTAGTAAGTCATTTGCTCTACACGTCTCTCCCATGGACATAGCTGTCCACTTAGAGCAGCTTGGACCACAAGAAGGTATTAACTGTCTTGGAGGTGGGTGGGCAGGATTTGTTCATCTATAGCTTGGAATGCTGTTCCTAAATACCCACTGCTGTTGAGTCCATTCTGACTCATAGAGATCCTATAGAACAGAGTAAAACTGCCCTATAGGGTTTCCAAGGAGCAGCTAGTGGATTCGAACCGCCAATGTTTTGGTTAGCAGTCATGCTCCTAACCAGTGTTCCTAAATAGGGACCCTCAAAAGTGTCATGGATCTGGATTTTTGTGTTGTTATAATTTATTTCCTTTAGCATAGCTTCACCCTCAGAAACCAACAACTTCCTAGTTATTCAATATTGAGCAAATCATTTCACCTCAGTATGACTTATTTTCATAATGCAAATAATAAAATTTTCACTCTCTCCCTCATAGGGTTTTTAGGAGCATGAAATGTGCTAATGGAGGCTAAAGTGCCCTGCAAACTATAAAAAGCTATATATCAGTTATTTTTTAATGAAAATATTCACTAGGTAGAATAGATAAGTGTTATCTGTAGCATTAGTTATGTAATATACACATTGCCTCACCTCTTCATTTATTCTTCACCTGCAGAATGAATATTAGGTGACAGGACCACTAATATTTCCTCTACCATTAATATTTGATATTTTATGAGTCTTTTTCTTCCATAAGAAAAGTGTATGTTCATACTGTTTTGTATGAGTCATAATTTGTCCTGATGACCTTGTTCCTCCATCTCAACGCTGGCTTTATTG
Organism: Elephas maximus indicus; assembly: GCF_024166365.1. Lineage (NCBI taxonomy): Eukaryota > Metazoa > Chordata > Mammalia > Proboscidea > Elephantidae > Elephas > Elephas maximus. The sequence continues at coordinate 52,792,772 of NC_064829.1, read as the reverse complement.
ACAACCCCAGCAAAGAATCACAGCATTCATTGGGTACCTCGTCTATGTGATGCACTGTGCTCGTACTGTGAATACCATGGTGAATAAGACACATTCAGCCCCTTCTATCATGCATTAACGTGATTGTTTGGGGGAGATGCTCTTGTAAGTTCCTAAATGTACTGTCATTTACCTGTATTACCTATAGCATCTTGCAAGGATCTAGATCCAAAGAAGGTACAATTGTTCAATAAACCGGTTGAAAGTTCTACCACCTCTTTGCAAACACCAGATTTTCTACAAAAGGTCAGTCTTCTTAGATGTATCCAAATGGGGAGAAGAGGTGAGTAGAGATTGTATGTACATTAGGAAGTGGCCTAATTGTGTTATAGTAAGTTTGAATGCAGAGCCAATTAGTTTGTGTGGCTGTCCTGTAAATGTGAAAACCATATTATATCTGCACATTTGTTTTTATGAAATCAGTTAGCAGCCAAGGAAGCCCACTGAAATGAATAGAAACTAATTGAAAGTAATAGGGAATTACCTGAACATATATTGCCAGTAAATTAAATTAATTGAAGGTAATTGATAGTGACTGGAATTAATAAAAGTAATGGAAACAAATTGTACTTAATTGAAATTTATTGAAATTGAATTAAACTCAATAACTCAAAGTCTATTAAATTTAATATATTCTAATTGATATTAATTACAGACAATGTTTAATAATAACAGACCATTCTTAAAATGTTCTCACTGGATTTGTACAATACTATTGTCTTTAACATGTAAAAATAAATTATAAAAAGAAAAAAAGGCATTCAGAGGAATAAAATACTGCTTTGGAATTTTAGATTTCTTGGTGGAGTAGCTGAATTAGAAGAATTTGATTCTGATAACAGAGCTTTTCCCTGAAGATTTAGAAAGATAAAAATGGTTTCACTTCTTTCAGGGAGGAGACATTTATAAGAGTTTAGTGAGAACATTTTAACTGTTAAAGCATTAGCTTTAAGGTTGCACAGTCAGTTATTATAATTACTACCAATAAGTTGTACACCTATAAAATGTTGAACTGGCAAAGGTTGTGTGCTAGATGTAGATTTCCAACAACAACAACAACAACAACAACAAAGAGAGTAGCTGCTGAGGCTGCTTATGCACAACCGAAAACCTCATGGGATTTGGTTCCTTGGTTTGGAGGTCTAGGGTCATGGTTACATGGAACATCCCAGTTAATTTGGCCTAATAACAAGTTTAGTGCTTCTGTTCTGGGTCCTAGTTTGTTGTATAGTGCCTAGGGTCTTAAAAGCTTGCAAGCGGCCCTCTGTGGCACAACTGATCTCTAGCCACCTGAAGCAACAGAGGAAGAAGGAGAGTCAGGAACAGGAGGAAGACACAGAATGTGTGTCTAATGGCCTCCATGAACACCTGCCTCCTTGTCCATGAGACCGGAAGAAGTGGATGGTGCTTGGCTACCATCACTGAAATTTTCATCAATGATTCTATACAAGAATCCTGACTGAAAAGGGGAAAATGCAGAACAGAATTTAAAATTCTCATGGACTCCAGGCTGTCTGGAACCATGGAGGCTGCATGAGCCCCTGAAACTACTGCCCTGAGATAATTTTTAAACTTTAAACCAAAAGTATCCCCTGAAGTCTTCTTGGAACCAAGCAATAGTTTAGCTTAACTACTAAAAAATGTCTGCCTTGAGCATTATGCTCCTTTAAGAACTATATGAACTCAAATTGACAACAGCAACTTGAAAGATTAGATAGGAATCTTGCGGGTCAGTGTGATTATGTTAGCAGGGGAGGAACAACACAGAAAAAGTGGGTAATTGTAGCCCACCAAAGGGATTGTCTGGTTTTACCACCTCGCTGCACTTGAAATCTGCAACTCCAGAAGCGATACCACCACCGCCAAGGACGAGCAGCTAGAAGCCAGCTCATCCTTTGGTAGGCTATGATTACCTATCTGTACAGTCCCTGCCCAATCACCTGAATCGGAGTTACAAGCCCATGGCTAGAAAGGCCACACAAAAGTGATCTGTCACACCGCACCAAGGCTGAGGAAAAGGAAGCTGAAAGTGAAAGCATTTGTATCCTCCAACATATATCTATGTAAAATTGTGGGGATTTTTGGGTGCTTTGTAACTTGTAACTGGAAAAAAGAAAGAAGAAACAAAGCAGAGGAATCCAACAAGACAGCTATAAAGATGGCAGAAGCAGTGACCCCACAGCAGAGATGCAACAGCAGAGATGCAACAGCAGGAGACATCATGGTGGGCTTCCTGCCCCAAGGAACTAGAAAGCTGGGTGTCTTGGGCAGAGGCCCAGGGCCAGGGAGAGGTATGCCTTCAAGCACAGCTGAAAAGAGGCTGTCCTGATGGAAGAACTGTATCTTGAGTGTTCCTGAACTTGAATCGTAACCTTTTACTTCCCTAATAAACCCCATAATAGTGAGTACAGTCTGTGAATTCTGTGTGGCCGTTGCAATGAATTATCGAACCCATCGGAGAAGTAGAGTGTCGTGGGAGGGATGGTTGGTGTCAGAATTGGTAAAGACAGCAGAGAGAGGAGACATGTCTTACCCCTGTCCTCACAGAAATCAGCCTTGGGCTGTTGATCTTCATTCTTCTTCCTCCTTGTGAAGTTAGAGGAGGTTAGACACTGCCCCCACACCTTTTTTAGACTTGGGTATTTGGGGGGACATATAGCCCATGCTGGATTTTCTGCTGGAATTATATCTGCCTGGTCCTTCTACCTCTATGACCGTTCACGCATGCATTTAGTGATACTGGAGTTCCAATCCTTGCTGCATAGAGTAACAAAGCAGCGTTGTTTTCTGAAAAAGTGATTTTCTTTTAAAAGAACTGAACCAAATTTATTTTACATGAAATATTTATTAAATGATTATAGGACTCTGGGTGAAGTTCACCATGTGGTGTGGGAATAAATGCCAAAACATCCTGTTTACATCAGGAAAGCCCAGAGTTCAGTATGTAAATCAGTCGTTCCCATACTAGCTGTGTATCTGAAGCACGTATGTGGCTTATTAAAATGGTCTGGTCAGGGAAGGGGTCCAGGAATCAGTAATTTATCTCTTGGTCATTACAAAGCATAGCCAGCCAGGAGAACCACTAGGCTACATACTGGAGCTCTGCCTTTGGCATTTCATTCTTCTCTGTTTTAAAAATTGCTTGCAGACACTTGACTCATTTTAAGGTGTAAGGAGCCCAAACAACTGAGAGTAAGATGACTCCCCAAGGAACCAGAACATAAATCCAAGTCTGATGAGAATTTTAGGTAGGAGTAAATGGGCAGAATAAAAGCCCCAGACCCTGAAAATCTTTCACAGAGCAAATGACTTCTCTGGCTGCGCAATTTTTTCTCAGCTGCACTTCACTGTCACCCCTTGTGGTGGATGTTACGCGACTCCTCAGTAAAACATTTCCATAAGGCTTTTTTATAATGGGAGGGTAACCAATCGTACAGTGGGTGGATTTAACTAGTACCTCTTGAGTTTCCTCAAAATCGTGAATGTCCAAAATCTCTAACCCTCCAGTGTCAATGTCAACATTTTTAATACAAACAATTATTTGGGGTATTTGTTATAAAGTTGTAACAGGATTTGTATCTCCGTCCCTGTTTAAAACTGAAGTACCCAGCCCACAAGGTATTTCCTAATCTTCAGTTAGTACAGTTACAATAAAAACTCCATCACCAGCAGCCAGGAGTTTGCACATCTATTTAACAAAGCGAAAAGCATAGACCTTCAAACTAAAAGGGATATAATTAATAAACAAGCCAAATACTAATACACGTAATAAAATTTTTCAAATATTCAAAAAGCACGTGAATGACCATGGATCTTCCTTGAGGTATATTATCACAGTGAGAGAGAAGGTAGCTGTAGGATTCCTGTGTTTTTCTCCTCCCTCCCATCATTTCACAGGGGAAATGAGGAAGGATGGTTCATTTTCTACCCTTTCCCCAGAATTCCAGAACATTTTTTCCTGGTTCTTTATCTTAAGAAGTAGTAGCTTAAAGGTGACTAGTTTTTCAGAGGACTGTATTTTCAGAGACTCTGGGTTCAGGGTGTGCAGAATTTCCTAATTTCTAGTGGCTCCTCCTTGTGGAGAAAAAGACTGAGCTGCCCGAGGTCGCAGAAAGAGAGAAAGAAAAAGCCCGAGATAGTCATTGATCTTTGGTTTATTTCTTATTTAACTCTCGCTTTTTATCAGGTTAAATTATTTGGAGAAAAAAATTCAGCTAATATTATATTATGCAATTGCCCATTTTTTAATCCAGCAGTTTATGTGATATGTTGTATTCCTTGATTATTATCTTCATATTATTTGTGTACTTGAGAATTTAATTATATTAAGTCTTTAGAGACTTAATTCCAAAACATTGCATGTTATTTTCATTAATTCCATTTACATAGAGGGTAATTGTTCTAGAATTTGGTTGGTTTTGTTTAAACCATAATTTGGGATTATCTAGGCCTTTCTTCTGCCCTTCCTTTCAATTATGCTGGTTAACAAAGAGTTGGATGGATGGCTAGATAAACAGACTAATTAGATAAATAGATAGACGCAGAGATAAGTACAGATATGTGTTTATCCCTGATAAACTCAAATAACCAGTATTTTAATGAAATTAAGACTATTCACATGGTTTTCTGTACAACATAGCATGGTTAACTAGATAACTTGGACAATCCTTACTTTCAAAACAACTAAAAATGTTGGATAAATTGTTTATCAATGAACTGGCAGGAAAGTAAAGAATTTTAAGAACCTCCAAATAAATGAGTGCAAATATGGAAACTGTGAGACACTTACATAACTGAACCCTAGGGAAATCGACATTTGGTCTCAGCTCTGTGGAGCACTGTAGACAGAGTCTAGGCCCAACCCAAGGTAGAGGTTTCTATTAGTTTCCTGGGGCTGCCCTTAAAAAGTACCACAAACTAGGTGGGCTGAAAACAACAGAAATTTATTTGCTCATATTTCTGGAAGCTACAAGTCTGAAATCAAGGTGTCAGTAGGGCCATACTCCCTCTGAGACTCTGGGTAGAACCCTGCCTTGCGTCTTCCTTGCTTCTGGTAGGTCCTAGAAATTCTTAAATTCTTTAGCTTATAGATGCATCATTCCTATCTCTGCCTCTGTCTTTACATGGCATTCTCCCTGCGTGCCTGTCTCTGAGTCTTTTCTCTTTATCTTATAATGATACCAGTTGTGAAGAGATTAGGTACCACCCTAATGACCGCATATAAACTTAATTAATTACATCTGCAATGTACCCTGCCAAGTCCCTGGGTGACATAAATGGTTTGCACTTGACTATTAACCTAGAGGTTGGTGGTTTAAACCCATCCAGTGGTACTACAGAAGAAAGGCCTGGTGACCTCCTTTGATAAAGACTACAGACAAAAAAAAAAAAAAAACGATGCAGCAGTACTCTGTAACACATAAGGTCATCATGAGTCAGATTTGACTTGAAGGCAAAGAGTGTGTTGTTGTTGTTTTTAAGGGAGAACTAGGACATATTTTCTTGGGAGATAACAATTCAATCCATAACAGAACCTAATAGGAACTCCATCATTCCTGCATTAACCTGGGAGTCCCTGGGTGATGCAAACAGTCAACACACTCAACTGAAATGCTGGAGGTTCGAGTCCACCCAGAGACTCCTTGGATAAAAGGCCTGAAGATCTACTTCAGAAAAATCATCCATGGAAAACCCTGCGGAGCACAGTTCTGCTCTGACACGCACGGGGTTGCCACGAGTTGACATTCATTCAACAGCATCTGGTTTGTTTTCTTGGTATTAAGCTGAGTCTACCAATGACCAAACCCTCATTACAAGAGTAAGAAGAAAACAAACCTTAGAAATTAGCATCTTCATAGTTCTCATAAAATTTAGCACTTTGCCTTGTACATCATGAATGCTTAATAAATATTTTTGGATGATCATTTTTCTTAGTAAGGCTTATAGAAGGTAGGTTTTTCCTCTGAATACAGCCTATTGAATATCACACTGTACCTGGTAGTGGGTATAGCATGTAATGACAATAAAATATCTCAAACTAGAACCTGAGGGGAAGGAAAGATCGTCAAATTTATCCTTCAGAATCCCTTTAGAAATTAAGCTTACAAAACTATTATGGTGTAGAATTGTGTTACCCCATTTGTTCATTCAATAATCCAAGGAAGTCAAAGCAGAGAATTTTCTCAACATTTTCCTTGAAATCATTGTCCTAGGGCTGCCTGACCTTTCCTAAGAGTCAGCCCCACTGCACCCATTAAACATTATAATCCGGACTCTGTACCCCAAAAATCCTGGAAAATTTTTGTCTTGAGTGTTGGTGACTGCTCTATTACCACGGCCTATTTTAGGTTTCTCATTTGACTTGGTGCAGTAAGTGATAATGTTGATATTCTACTCCTTTGGAACTCTATTCTCATTGCCTTAGGGAAATTCTGGTCCTAATCCCATCTTTCAAAATATTTTCCACCCCAGCTCTTTATTTCTCCTGTAAAATGTAGGAATCAACAATCTTTAAAGCCATTATGGATATGCATCCCAGTTTCATTCACAGTATTCAGCAAGATATCTCATACATAGTAACATATAGTGTTCATTCAATGCATAAATGAATATTCCTCCCATGACGAGGACTGCATAGTTAGCTTTACACAAGTACTTAGTGGCCTTTGAATTTGACGCTCCTGTGCAGAAATTTCCTGTTGTGCAGAAATCTGTCAGCACGAGAAATATAGCCTATGACACAGTTGTGAGAGTTGTTTTGGTTGTAAATTCTCAGAATTTGTGCCTGGTTTGTGATTTTCTTTCCCAACTAATCCCTAACAGAGAGGATTCAGATAGTGCACAGGGAACTTCCTGCTTTTACATCATACACTTGTCAGAAAATGATGGCTTACGATAATGGTACAAAACTATATTTATTTGTGTGATGATACTACTAACCTGTACTAAGTTTAATATCATGTTGAAGTCAAACTAAATACTTTCCTCTTATTTAGCTACCTTTTTTTTTTTTTACTCTGTCATAGAAGGAACCATATCTCCTTCATAAAGTCTGGGCTTCTTTTCTCTCCCTGTAAAATTGAGCATATATTCATGTGTATCCTTATGGTGTCTTTTGTATATGTTTATCACATCACCACTACCACTGCAGATCTTTTCTTAATTTTCACATCTTTTCTCCAACTAGAAGCAGTATAGTACATAAATAGTTAAATCATTGGCTCCAGATATATACATGTTGGTTGAAAGCCTCAATTTCTGACTTACGAGTTGTGTGACCTTGGGTGCATTACTTCAACTTTTTCTACCTCAATTATTTTAACTGTTAAATTAAGATAATAATAGCTATCTAAAAAGGCTGTTGTGAAAATTAAATGAATTTATTCATGTAAAGAATCTAACATGGAATGAGCACTCAAAAATATAAGAAGAAAAAGGGATGTTAATTTCTTGACAGCAAGGACTATGTCTGATTCCCTACTGTTTACTCAGCACCTAATTCAGAACCCCGATACACCAGAAATAAGACCTGATCATACACGAAACTCCCCATTCACAGAGATTTAATGTTTTTCCCTTGCTTGGGCTTCCTCGTACTCCAATTCTTTTCTTACTTTTCTCACTGCTCCCCATGCCTGTACTTTACACAGAAAACATATGTATAATCTTAGGTGATATTAAGCCAAAACCTAACGAAACCCATTGCTGTCAAGTCAGTTTCAACTCATGGCAACCTCATGTGTTGGGAAGTAGAATTGAGTTCCACAGGGTTTTCTTGGCAGGAATCTTTATGGAAGCAGGTCACTAGGTCTTCCTTCTGGACCACTGCAGGGTGGGTTCGAACTGCCAGTGTAAAAATGATGCCAAATCCACATATTTGCATCTGGATGACACTATAAGTCAATTTAATTAAACTGCTGAATTTTTATGATTTCAGATACTGAAATTTTGTAAATAATTCCAAACAAAAATAGTGTACTAAAACATTTATTTTCTTGTCCAATATTTTGGTATTACCAGAACATGTCCAGAGCAGAAGGTTCAAACAGTTCTATGTTTCTGTCTAGCCAGATGCCTTGGATTCTTTGATTATAAACCTGCGTAATTAACAAAATTTCCCATTTTTATCTAAATATTTTTGTCACAAAGGATTTTGTCTTTTGTTGATTGAAATGATTTTTGTGGTATGATTTAAAAGTTGATTCAAATAATTCATCTTTGGCTTTGTCATTGTACCTTGAAACTCGGAAGAATACCATACCATACCACATACCAGGTGCCATTGAATCTACTCTAAGTCATGGCGACCCCAAGTGTGTCAGAGTAGAACTGTGCTCCACAGGGCTTTCAATGGCTGATTTTTCCGGAAGTAGATTGACAGACCTTTCTTCCAAGACACCTCTGGGTGGACTTGAACAGCCTCCCTTTTGGTTAGAGGCCGGTCACATTAACCATTTGTACCACCCAAGGATACCATTCTGAAGAATATTCTTCAGGAAATCATGTTAGTATGAGTTTGTAGAAATTTTTATTTTTAAATCTCTAGAGACCAGAAAATTCTTGAATTGGTTTATGGTTTATTTGTTTACTGTCATTATTGTTTATTGGTTTATTCTGAATTGGTATGAAAGACAGAGCTGAGGTCTCCTAAGCTTTCAAAATGTAGATATGACCCTGAGTTCGTTAACAGTTGCTTTTCTCACTCTTTTATTTTCTGTCAGCTTGGAAATTCAGTTTAACTACAACTGAAGCATGACTTCTTCAGATTTGATGGGAAAGCTTAAAAGCACCTCCTTGTTTTCCATTTTAGTGTAACCAGGTAACAAATGTCAACAGCAGGCTGCCTGGTGACTCCAACCTTACCAGCCAACAAATGGAACGCTTGATACACCAAGCCAACTAGAGATGAACAGCTTCGCCATACCACTTTTTCAACACTGAAACCATGCTACAACTCTAATGCATTCCTGAGTCCAAACTGGTTTTACAAAGTGACTTTGAGTAGCCTACTAGCTTTCTGAAGGGGCAGGTTAACTTCCATGAATAGCTCAGTTCATTTGAAACTGCTGTACAAATATTTTAAACTGCTATATCACATCATCATATGAACTACACTTTTGCCCTTTCCTATAAATTTTGTGTAACAGAATACAACATCATTCATTGGGTTTCTCTCATTCTGGCTCTCTCTCTCTCTTTGAGATAATCATATCCTTAGGGCATTGTAAGGGAAGACATGTATCCAAGCTCCTCTAATCCCCAGGAGAGTGATTGCCTTGTGGTAATTATACTTTTCCTCCAAGATGTCTTATACTATTATTATGGTGCCTTATTGCTCAAACAAGACAGAAATATCTGATAATGTAATTACTTCACCTTATCACGCTTTAATAAATAATGTAGAAAGGACAGTTTCTGCAGTAAGCTTGTCTAAAGAGGCCAAGCATCCAAAGGGAAAGGGTCTGTAGTACAGCTGATATTAATTTGCAGAGCTGAAGGTAAGCAATAGAAACATTAACATCACATACTTCACCATGAATGATTAAACAAAATGCATAAGGCAGGGTATATCACAGCACAGCTTCCTCTCCAGGCACTTGGAGAACAGATTGCCCACCCAAATGTGAACATTTGGCACTTATGTGTCTTTTGAAGCATGAAGAGATGTCTGAGATTTGTTGTTGCTCTATTACTGGACTTGCCCCTGCCCCTGCATCTAACGTAATTGTTATAAAGGTGAATCAATATGTGTGTGAAACATTGGCTATTACACAAAGAATGAGCTTCCCATGGTCATCGATTTAATAACATCTAATGATTATTTCTCTCACTCATTTTCTTGAACACTCTCTGCTTTTCCTTTTAGCCTTTTGAATATCCAAGGGCTGTATTGATCAGTGGTTGGCAGACAATTCAGATTATAATCAAAAGCCATCACTGGACACATGGAAAGCTCTTTCTTCTAGCCGTGTTGGGACATGCTTATTATCTGATTAAGGAACAGTCTTCAGAATCTAGCCGTGAAGGAGACTACTATTAGGTAAAAAATAATCTAAGCAGCTTTGAACTCTGTGTACTCAAAGAAAAAGAGAGAACCGGGATCAGAGCCTCACAGTGGATAGTTTGGCAATGCAGGATTGGGGCAGGCATCATGTACTGAGCACTGTGTTAGGTGCTATGTTCCCTGAACTGAAGACAGTGCCTGACACAGTATCAGTATTCAAAGAATGTGGAATAAATGGATGAATTAATTAAGGAGCAAAATCAGTTACAAACTTTTGAGGAACTTAAACATTGAATCATTTGGATGAAGTTTAAATCAGTTACTTCACACAAAAAGCAGACACTTAGTAAATGTTTTCAGATGTTAAATAGCAGTATTATTAGATTATTATTTCATTGTTCAGTCTGTTATATTGTGATTCACTAAGCATGTTCCCAATAGAAAATTCAGATTTATTGCAAAATGGAGCTCCAAAGGAGAGGAAAAACGGGGAGATAAAGAAGAAGACGGAGCCAACTACCATATAATGAAGACTATTCATAAAGCAACTTGGATGGCCTAGGTCTTGAAGATGAAAATATTGACACTGAGTTGAAAACACTTTGAAAATAGACATCGTGTTTTATTTGTATAACTCAAGTTCCAGCACTATGCTTGCTACAGAGCAGGTAATCAGTAGACACATGGATTTCAATTACCGTGTTCTATTTGCTGCAAAATCCTAAAGGTTTATGCTGTGATCCACTTACAGAGGTCTGCCAAAGGCTCCAAACAGCATCAGTATCTACTATTGCCACTTGAAGCACCAACAGATTTCCTGGATCATATGGCTTGAATGACAGAGAAGCAACTTACATTGCATCCTGGACCTGTTGCTGAGCCCAACTCACAAGTAGCTTTTACGGTCACTCAGTAAACGGGCTAGAGCAGCACAATCAAATGAGGAACATGTTGCCTCCAAAATCCAAAGACGCTGACTAGGTTTTGTACCTCTTTTTTGGCTGACGGAGGGCCAGATGCAACAACTTATCTTTTACCTTAAAAGAGATACCTTGGCATGTTCCACATCATTGGACCCCTAAAAGTTTTACTACATTGAAAGGTCACTGAATTTCTTCAAATTTATTTCCCACCCTCTGACATGCAAATAGGAAACCCTGGTGGTGTAGTGGTTAAGTGCTATGGCTGCTCTCCAAAGGGTCAGCAGTTCAAATCCACCAGGCACTCCTTAGAAACTCTATGGGGCAGTTCTACTCTGTCCTATAGGGTCGCTATGAGTCGGAATCGACTTGACGGCACTGGGTTTGGTTTTGGTTTTTTGATATGCAAATGTATCACCCATATTTCTACAGTAGTTGCTACTTCTTAAATTGGAATGGCCCTACAGAGCTGTCCATCCCAAATTTTGATAACGAGCTTTGGCCTTTATAATGCTCCCCCTCCCCCGGCCCATGACCAGTCATTGAAGGTGAGCTGTACCCAAACAAAACCACTGTTATTGAGTCCATTCTGACTCATAGTGACCCCACAGGGTTTCCAAGGCTGTAAATCTCTACAGAAGCAGACTGCTATATTTTTCTCCTGCAGAGCTGCTGGTGGATTGGAACCACCTACTTTTAGATCAGCAGTCGATGGCTTTAACCACTGCTCCACCAGGGCTCCTTTTGGGCTGTGCCAGGAAGGAGTATATCCTTAATGGATATGGTTTCCCTTGGCAGAGGGCAATTCTCAAATAGAAATTCAGCTGTGAGTTCTCAGCAAGCAGTACTTAAAGCAGCTTGGGGATTGAGTGCCTAAGTGCTGTAGGGTGGACCTGGGAAATACGCCACCGCATCCATCTATAATTGTCATACCTGTATTCTTTCATTTGGGTTCCTCAGATGCTTTTTACCCATCTCTTCTTATTCCCATCTCTCATGGTCCTTTCATACTCCCCATTTAGGAGATTCCTAGACTGCCCATAATTCTCTTTTGCTCCAGTAGCCTCAAGAGTGGGAGGGGAGCCCTTTTTAATCCTATTTGATTCTCTGAATTATTTTTCTCTTATTTTGAAACAGCTCTGTGTTGGATGCAATTCCTCCAAAGTCTTACTTTGATGATTATAAGGGCCAGTTTTACGTGTCAACTTGGCTAGGCTTCAGTCCCTAGTTATTCAATCAAACACTAATCTAGTTGTGTCTGTAAAGATATTTTACAGATACGATTTAAGTCCAAAGTCAATGGACTTTTAACTTAGGAAGATTAACCTAGATAATCTGGGTGGGTCTGATTCAATCAGTTGAAAGGCCTTAAGAGCAGAGCTGAGGCTTCCCTGAAGAACAAAAAATTCAGCCTCTGATAGTAGCTTCAGTTTGTGCCCAAGAAGAGTTCTAGCCTTCCCTTCCTGCCCTGTGTGCCCTATGAATTTCAGACTCACCTATACAGTTCTTGTGATGAACACACACACACACATATATACAAGGTTGCTATAAGTTGGAATGGACTCAATGGCAACAGGTCCTACTTCTACTTATTGCTCACCAGGTTTAAATAGCATAATATCATCAATGTAATAGACAAGTATGATGTCTTATGGAAGGAAAAGGCAATTCAGGTTCTGCAGAATAAATTATGGCATAGGACTGATATACCTCAGAGGCATAACAGTGAAGGTGTATTGCTGGCTTTACTAGATGAAAGCAAACTGCTTCTGATGGTCTTTATCATTAGGTATTGAGAAAAAAGCATTTGCCAGATTAATAGTTGCGTATCAGGTACCAAAGGATGTGTTTGTTTGCTCAAACAAGCAAACAAAAAACATATCTAGAATAGTAGCTGTAATTGAAGTCATCATGTAGTTAAGTTTACAATAATCCACTATTATTCTCCAAGATCTACCTTTGGCAAATGAAACAAGTTGAATAATTTTGCTGTAATAAAAACAGCTGTTTTTGTTTTCTGATTTATCAGTGTTAAACACAACATAAGCGTATATTTTTATTTAATTTGGGTACGTTCTTCATAAACCTATACAGGTTTACTGATCTAATAACATTACTTCAAGGTTATAAAAAATGTAAATTTGTGTTTAGCCAATTTGACTCATTATTCTGATGAAAATTTGATTTCATATACACAAGGGGGTACCACGCAAAGATAAAGAACAATGACGAATCTGCAAAGCATCTCACGACAAGGATGAATCTTGAGGGCAATATGCTGAATGAAATAAGTCAATCACAAAAGGACAAATATTGTATAAGACCACTACTACAAAAACTCATGAAAAGGTTTACACACAAAAAGAAACAGTCTTTGATGGTTATGACGGAGAGGAGGGGTAGGGATGGAAAAATACTAAATAGACAATGGATAAGTGGTAACTTTGGTGAAGGGTAAGACAGTACACAATACCGGGGAAGCCAGCACAACTTGTACAAGGCAAGGTCACGGAAGCTCCACAGACACATCCAGTGACCCTGAGGGGCCGAATTACTGGGCTAAGGGCTATGGGGACCATGGTCTTAGGGGACATCTAGCTCAATTGGCATAATATAGTATATAAAGAAAATGTTTTATATTTTACTTTGGTGAGTAGAATCTGGGTTCTTAAAAGCCTGTGAGTGGCCATCTAAGATACTCCACTGGTCTTACCTTTTCGAGAAGAAGGGAGAATGAAGAAAACTAAAGACTCATGTGAAAGATCAGCCCAAAAGACTGATGGACCACAACTAACATGGCCTCTACCAGACTGAGTCCAGTACAACTAGATGGTGCCTGGCCACTATCACAGACTGCCCTGACAGGGATCACAACAGAGGGCCCTGGACACAGCCGGAGAACAATTTAAAATAAAATTCTAACTCACAAAAAAAAGATCAGACTTATTGGCCTGACAAAGACTGGAGAAACCCTGAGATTATAGTACCCAGACACCCTTTTAGCTCAGTAATGAAGTCACTTCTGAGGTTTACCCTTCAGCCAAAGATTAGACAGACCCATAAAACAAAACGAGACTAAAGGGGCACACCAGCCCAGGGGTAAGGACTAGAAGGCAGGAGCAGGCAGGAAAAATGGTAATAGGGAACCCAAGGTAAAGAAGGGAGAGTGTTGACATGTTGCAGGTTGGTAACCAACATCATAAAACAGTATGTGTACTAATTACAAGATAGTGGAAAAATAAAAATTAAAAAAAATTTTTTTTTTTGGTCAATTGAGTTAAAAGTACTCTGAACTTGGAAACCTAATTCCATTCAAGATATCATTCACCTACTGGATCACAAATGGTTAGTTATGAATGTGAAGAGTCAGAGAATATATTTTGTAAGTATCTATCAGAAGAAATGACCTGAGGAAGAACATTAAACACCAAATGAATCGAAACTGAAATCTCAATGCAGGGGAAAAATTAGATGAGAAATTGTGGATAAGGAACTTTGCAATACATATGCCTAAATTTAAACTTGTTACAAGAAAAATTATCATAAATTTACGTTACCCATTTCCATCGAGTCAATTCCGAATCACAGCAACCCTTTGGGTAGAATTGCCCCATAGAGTTTCCAAGGAGCGGCTGGCGAATTCTAACAGCTGACCTTTTGGTTAACAGCTCAGTTCTTAACGACTTTGTCACCGGGGCTCCAAAATATACATTATACTTAATAAACATGGATTTATGAAACAGAAAAGACATCCTGCAAGAAATAAAACATGGTAATAATATAGTTACATAAAAGTATTAAAATGCTTCAACAAAATCCAGGAATTGTAAAGTATCAGGGAGAGGGAAAAATAAAGACATTTTAAACTTTCATTTATTGAGAAGGGACAAACGGGGAAAGAGGGCCTTGACAGAGGGAAAAGGGGCATTTTTTACATATAATAGTAAATATATGTGTATGGCTTGGAGTGTACAGAAAGTGAGTAAAACAACTATAAAAAAAAAAAAGAAAATCACTGAAATTTTTAACAAGTGGAAGAATATAATAAATAGTAACTTAATCAAATAAGCTAAACTGAGGAAATTTAAAATAAGGACATAGCAATGAAAACTGAGTAGTAAATATTAAATAGTATGGTATTAGTTTCCATAAAAAAACCCAGGGCCGTTGAGTCGATTCCGACTCATAGTGACCCTATAGGACAGAGTAGAACTGCCCCATAGAGTTTCCAAGGAGCACCTGGTGGATTCAAACTGCCGACCCTTTGGTTAGCAGCTGTAGAATTTAACCACTGTGCCACCAGGGTTTCCTTAGTTTCCATACTAACTACAAATGGGCAGAAATCTCAGACAGAATAAAAAGAAAAACCCAGCTATAAATTATTTGCAAGAGCACTTGAAACAAAGTAATAAAAAAAAATGTGAAAACAAAGAACAAAAAGTTACCAGTCAAAAGCAAAGAAAACAAGGCAGAAGTGGTAGACTTAATAGCAGAAAAAGTGGAATTTAAGGTTAAAAGTACTGAAAAGGATACTGAAGGACATAACACAATGATAAAAGAGAATTTATGAAGAAGATATAAAAGTCATAAAGTTGCATGCACCAGGAAGATAGCAGCTAAATATATAAAGCAAAATATTAGAAATGCACATTGACCTTGATAAAAATGCAATTATGGGAGAAGATTTTATTGCACCACATTGAAGAACTGCACAGATATAATAGACAAGGAATAAGTGAGGGAACAGAAGCATAGAATAATACAGTCAATAAACTAGATTTTATGTGTGTGTGTAGATACAGACATACAATGTGTATATCATTACATCCTACAAGAAAAGACATTTTTTCTTATATTCAGGAAACATTTACGGTAATTATTCACATCCTGTCTGTAAATAAACTTAACATATTTTCAAAGGAGAAATTTTGTAGTCTACAATATCTGATCATAAACCAATATAATTTTTAATATAAAAAATCTTCTAAATATTGACTTCTTACAAATTAAGGATTATTCATATGAATAATCGTTGTAGTAAAAGATGTCAAGACTGAAATTACAAACCATCTAGAAAATAAAGAAAAGATAAATATGCACGTCTATGGAGGTTAGGACTACTTGGATAAAAGTATCACAGAGCCCAGAAACTAATAATTACTAATAACCTTACTAATTATCTCCTGTAACAAGGATACCTGAGGTAGGAAACATTGAGGATTAAAACAGCTGCTCAAGTACTTCCTTAGGACATTACGTTTCTTCCATCTATCTGTCATGCCATCTTCGGTTTGTTGGGTTTGTTCTCGGTCTTTCATTCCTAAAGATTTACAAGGGGAGATGCTTCATTTCCAGGTGCATATTCACACATGTCAGCACTGGATTACAAGAACATTTCTTTCAGCATGTCTTTCCCCAAAGTTTCCCCAGTAGACGTCCACTAACATCTCAGTGCCCTGAATTTGGTCACATGCCCAACTATAAGCCAATCACAGGAAAAATGAATTTCGTCCATAATTTATTTATGTTAACTGAGATTAACTGGGTTAACAGGGCATAAGGAAAGAATGAGTGTTTTATAGACATCCAGTAATGTCTGTTAAAACTTCTTATTACAACCAATGGGAAACACATAAAACTGTTTTTAAATTTTATAATTTTATAGGTCTTTAATAAATTCATCCTAAAAATTTTGAAAGAAAACAAAAAGGAGCACCTGGGCAACATAAATGGTTAACTGTTCTACTATTAACAGAAAGGTTAGTGGTTTGGACCCACCCAGAGGTGCCTTGGAAGGCCGGCCTGGCTATCTACCTCCAAAAGGTCACAGCCTTGAAAACCCTAAGGAGGATACTTCCACTGTGAAACACATGGAGTTGCCCATCATGAGTTAGAATCGACTTGACAGCAACTGGACTGAAAGAAATGTATATATATACATACATGGGTAGAAAGGAAACCCTGGTGGAGTAGTGGTTAAGTGCTATGGCTGCTAACCAAAGGGCTAGCAGTTCAAATCTGCCAGGACCCCCTTGGAAACTCTGTGGGCCAGTTCTACTCTGCCCTATAGGGTCACTAAGAGTTAGAATCAACTCGATGGCACTGGGTTTGGTTACAGTAGAAAAATAAAAAAATAAGAAAAGATGAAAGCTAAAAAACAAAATGAAAAGACTGTCATAACCCAAAAGTTATTCTAAACCAAATAGTTCCACAAATGAATTCTATTTAACCACTGAAAAACAGATTACTCCAATGTTATGCAAATTTTGGTACCACACCATGAAAAAGAAAGCTTTCCAAATGATTTTCTGAAGTTGCCATGTTCTTCATACCAAACTTTCATGATAGTAATATATAAAAATAAATCATATAGATCAATCTTACTTAGAAACATGCATATAAAATTCTACCTAAAAAAAGGGCAAAAAAAAAAAAAAAAAATCCAGACCGGTATGAACAATGATACTTTCAAAAGATAGAGTTAACTTCAAGAATGCAACAGTGAGTCTGTGTTTAAAAACCTATCAACACAATTAATGAATAAAAAGTCTATGATTGTGCTAATTGTTACTTAGGAAAGTCATCCAGTAATATTTAACACATTAGTTCATAAAGTTATTATGGGTCTAGAAGTAGTGGTGGACTAATTATGAAAGAAGTACCCCCCCCCCAAAAAAAAATCTGTTGCTGCCAAGTCGATTCAGACTCATAGCAACCCTACAGGACAGGGTGGCACTATCCCATAGGATTTTCAAGGCTGTAAATCTTTATGGAAGCAGACTGCCACAGCTTTCTCTGGAGGAGTGGCTGGTGGGTTTAAATTGTGGACATTTCAGTTAGAGGCCAAGTGATTAACCACTGTGCAACCAGGGCTTCATTAAAGAACAATGTATAACACTGTAAATGATAAAATGCTAAAATTGTTTCTATTAAAGTAAAAAAATGTCTGCTTATATTATTATTGACATTTGTTTTAGAGGATGTAGAAAATGAAGACAGACAGGAAAACTAAACAATTAGCCTCAAAATGAGAAAAAAGATCATTTCAATTTTCTTTTTGACTTTTATTACAAATAATTAAGGGATTTGGTAAGAATCTTAGAAACAATTAAAAAATAGTTTTTCTCTAAGTTTGTAATACATAATTGGAAGTAAAAAACAAATATTCATCATGCAATCATTGCCGAGGGAAAAAGAGCAGGGTATGGGAATTAGAACATGACTTATGGTCACAGGCCGGGTGCTGGAAATCGTGAAGAGACCACAAATGACTTAAAAAAACAAACACACACATAAATGAGAAACTATGAAAACAAAGCACATAAAATTATCTGACAAAACCAAGACTAAATATGTTCCATCAATAAATATAAATGAAGTTAACTAATTGTATGAAAACATATTTTAAATAGGACCGCAAAGCAAAACCCAACTCCATGATATATTCATAAGCCCATTAAAAAATAACAATTACTGTCGAGCCAATTCTGACTCATAGCGACCCTGTGGGACAGAGTAGAACTGCCGCATGGGGTTTCCAAGACTGTACCCTTTAGGGAGATAGGCTGCCACATCTTTCTTCTGCTGAAAGACTAGTGGGTTTGAACTGCCGACCAGTTAGCAGCCATGTGTTTAACCACTGGACCACCAGGTCTCCTTGACATATTCATAAGACATATACAAAATAAAGTAATTATGAAAATATAGTGGTGGATGAAATTATACAAGGCAAATACTGACACAGTAAATAGGATTTCTATTTAATATACGACGGCACTGGGTTATTTAATACATAACAATTAGAATTTACATTAAAAAATTAGGAAAAAGTGGCACTTTATAAAACTAAAGTTATAATTATTGCTACACCAAATAATAGCAGAAACATATTCAAAGCAGAAATTGTAAGAAATTAAGGGAGAAACAGAATTGCATTAATAGTCTGAAATTTTATTTCACAGCTCTTACTCCATGACAGAGCACACATATGATAAAGAAATAAAGACAGCATGCATAATATAAGTAATAAGAGAAATTTTGTTATTATATAAATTATCTTACATACATTTTAGTTAATAAATAATATATATTAGATATATAAATTTATTGTGTGTAAATAAAATATATTTTTACATGTAATAAGTATTTGTATATGTTATCTTTATGTGTAACAAATCATGTATCCTGATATTAGAGAGTAACACTTTTATTCACCAATAAATAGGTAGATAGATAAGTAGATAGATTGATAAGTAGATGACAGATAAATGTAGAGATATATACATATTAAGAGACTTACTTCAAGGAATTGGCTTATGCAATTTGTGGAGGTGTCTAGTCTGAAATCTATAGAGCTGTCTTTCTGGGGAACCTCTAAGACAGGATCTGGTCCTGAGGTCTTGAGACAGAATTTCTTCTTCCTTTGGTTAGTGCTCAGCCGCTAACCAAAAAGGTCTATGATTGGAACCCACCAGCTGCTCTGCAGGAGAAAAGACGTGGTAATCTGCTCCCATGAAAACTGCAGCCCAGGAAACCCTATGAGACAGTTCTACTCTATCATACAGGGTCATTACAACTCAGAATTGACTCGATGGCACACAACAACAGGGAAATCTCAGGTTTGTTCTTGAAATCTTTCAACCAATTGGATAAGCCCTACTCAGATTATCAAAGATAATCTTCTTAAAGTCAACTGATTGTATATATTGTTAACCACATCTACAAAATACCTTCACATTAACACCAGGATTACTGTTTAACTGAATAACTGGGTGCTGTAGCCTAGTCAAATTAATACATAAAACTAACCATTACAGTATACAAAAAAATAATTTAAATGTACAACTCCTAAGTCAAAGTCGAAGTAGAAACTAGCTTTGTGAAAGTTCTAGAAAATTATGGTACTGAAAGAGTTAAATACTACTGCCTTTTTTTTTTTTATGGAATATAGCTTTAAAGGTGCCCAGAAGAAAAATAAATAAAAATCATAGTTTTTTAGTTATAAAACAGAAAAATAGTAGAAATAATAATACTGGTCTAATCCAATAAAATGGATAAGACCAGTAGCTAACCTATTCCAGATACAAAGGGGGAAAATTCCAAATACAGAAATAAGATGAAAATACAAATAGAAGTGAAGATGACAAAAAAAATTATATATATATATCACAAAAGACTGTATGCAACAATATGCAAATAATTTTGAAAACCTGGATGAAAGAGGTAATTTTCTATGAACACGTAATTTACCACATCAACTGCTGACTCTCACAAGAGGCTACTAGAATAATCTGTTGACCAGCAAAACTACTTCAGTAAGAGAGAACATAACCTGGAAAAAACACAACCTTGAAAGAAGGCAGAGGTCAGAGGCAGACATGCACAGGGTTTTAAAGTCTGGGATCAAGTGGTTTAAGATGAGTCTATTCGGGTGAATAATTGGTTGGAATCTGGCAAATTCATGACAAAATATATTAGAACTGATGACCACAGTGGGATGAGGATATTGAAACAAATCTTGATAAGTGCTGATTATTAACCAAGGTACTCTTCCTGGTAATCAACTCACTTTTTTTTTTTTTTTTTAATCAGAAGAGCTAAATGCCAAGTGAGTAAACTTGTTAAATTAGTCCTGGACATTTCTGAAATAAATAATGAAGTTATTTATGGATTGATAGCCTTATGTTCCTGGGCAAGAATTTCCTTGAGCCAAAAGAGTAAAGTCATATTGACATAGGTGGTCTTGGTTCTCATCCTGGGTAAACAATGTGGAAGCAGGTAGTTTCAGTTCTCAACCAAAACTGACCACAGATGAAACAGAAATTCTTACCAGATCACATTCCAAATATGATTAAAAGAATTTGTGAAGAAAAGTATCTTCTGTTGGTTTCACAGGTAAAATTTTATTAATCTTTTTTTAAAGAATAAACAAGTGTTATGTAAATTTATCCAAGCATAAAAAAAACCCAAATTATCCAGGCATAGAGAAACAAAATAAAGCTATCAATTTGTTTTCATGAAACAGGCATAATATTAATACTGAATCTGTACAACTGCAAAAATTCCATATGCCAACCTTACTCATATAGGTATGCAAAAACTTAAATACCATATTGAAAAACAAAATCCAGGAAGCTATTTTTTTAAAATTCAGGATTAAAAAGGGTTTACCCAGAATGGAATGTCTGGGTGATATGAACATTTAACATGCTGGGGTTCTAACTGAAAGGCTCAGTTTGAGTCTACCCAGAGGCACCTTGGAAGAAAGGCCTGGTGATCTACTTCTGAAAAACCAGCCATTGAAAACTCTATGGAGCACAGCTCTACTCTGACACACATGGGGTTGCCAGGAGTCAGAGTCTACTCTACAGCAACTCTTTTTAATTCTAAGAACGTAAGGATGTGTCAGTATTGGTAAAACTATTAATGTAATTCAACTTACTAATAATTCTAAGTAGAAAAATTAGATGCACATCTCCTCAGACACTATAAGAGTTTGAAAACAAATATTTTTATTAAAAAACTCCGATAAAATAGCAAGAAATTAATACTATCTTAATATATCCATCTCATCATGTTAGTGGGGAAACATTGGCAGTTCTTTAAAATGTTAAACATATGCCTACCATATAATCCAGTCATTCTACTCGTAGGTATTTACCTAAGAGAAGTGAAAGCCTATGACTATACAAAGGCTTGCACTAGAATATTTATAGCAGTTTCGTTTGTAATAGCCCAAAACTGGAAACAACCCAATGGCCCACCAACAGGTGACTAGATAGATAAATTGTGGTGTATCTACACAATTGAATACTATTCAGTAACAAAAAGGAATGAACAATTGATAAATGCAAAAATGTATATGAATCTCAAAATAACTATGCTTACTTAAAATTTAAAAAAAAAAAAAGTTGCAGTCGAGTAGATTCCAGCTCATAGTGACCCTATAGGACAGGGTTCCAAGGTTGTAATCTTTAAGAGAGCAGACTGCCACATCTTTCTCCCATGGAGCAGCTGGAGCTGGTGGGTTTCAACCACCAACCTTTCAGTTAGTAGCCGAGCACTTAACCACTGGGCAGCCAGGGCTCCTTGTGACTCTATTAAAAAACAGCAACAAAAAACCCATTGCCGTTGGCTCATAGCAACCCTACAGGACAGAGTAAATCTGCCCCATAGTGTTTCCAAGGAGCAACAGGTGGATTTGAACTGCCAGCCTTTTGGTTTGCAGCTGAGCTCTTAACCACTGTGGCACCAGGGCTCCTAGTAACCCTATCCACCACTGCCATTCCGAATAGTGACCCTATATTGAAAGAAGCCACTTTAAAAAGAATGCATGCTATATGATCCCGTTTATTACATACTTTATAAAATGCAAAATAAACTACAGTAACAGAAAGCAGATCAGTGATTGCTTAGAATGAGGGGAGGTAGACAGGGCAGATCATAAACGGGCATGTGGAAGCTTTTGTGGGTGGTGGATATTTCACTTTCTTTCTTATGTTGATGTTTTCACAGATGTGTAGATGTATATGTGTATATATATGTTATCACTTTAAATATGTGCAGGCTATTATCTGTTAATTGTATCTCAATAAACCTGTTTAAAAAATATAAGCTTTAATAGCCACAAATGGCTAGGGGCTACCATATTTGACAGTGTTAATGCTAGAGTGAAGTATCAGGAAAATATGGGCATTGGGTCAGCATAAAACCAAGTAAACTATAGTTTTCTTTAGTGAGATCTCTTTTAAAGGCCCACTTTCCCTTCAATACATTTCTATTTGTGTGCCTCCAAAGGTTTTAAAGAAGGAGTAGAATGGATTCTTGTTCTGCAAATTGCCTACAAGAAGCTTATAATCTAATCATGGATATATGAAACTATAAAATAACAGCTTGAAAGAGTAGACAGTCAAATGATCAACAGGGGAAGGATTACTATTTCCATTTTGTTGTTGCTATTTGCCTTCCAGTCAGCTCTGACTCATGGCGACATCCGGTGTAATAGAATGAAAGGTTGCCTGGTCTTGCACCACCTTCACAGTCAATATGTTCAAGTCCATTGTTGCAACCACTGTGCATTTCTGAGTGCCTTCCAACCTAGGGGACTCAACTTCCAGCACTATATTGGACAATATTCTGTTGTGATGCACAGCGTTTTCACTGGCTAATTTTCGGAAGTAGATCACTAGGCCTTTCTTCCTAGTCAATCTTAGTCTGGAAGTTCCACTGCTATCCTGTCCACTATAGGTGGACCTGCTGGTATTTGAAACACCAGAAGCATAGCTTCCAGCATCATGGCAACGTGTAAGTCAGCACAGTACGACAAACTGACAGATGAATAATGGTTCCATTTCATAGATAAGTGCTAACCTTAGAGTTCAGAGGGTCCCTACCAAACCTAAAACCAAACCCATTACCGTCCAGTTAATTTTGACTTATATCAATCCTATAGGACAGAGTAGCACAGCCCCTTAGACTTTCCACGGCTGTAATCTTTACAGAGGCAGACTGCCACATCTTTCTTCCTCAGAGCAGCTGGTGGATTTGAATCATCAACCTTTATGATTAGCAGCTGAGTATTTAACCACTGCGCCACCAGGGCTCCTTTTAGGAAGCCCCTAAATGTGAGCTAAAATAATTTGAAAAACTTCCACAAACGTGAAGTGATGTAACTAGATCAGGGACAAGAATGATACAGCAATCAAAGGTGGGCAGGGTACTATAAATATGAAGGATATTTACAGACAAGGAAGTCTGGTCAGTAGCTTTGGTCTCATAATTGCTCCTAAACCCCCCCTTTTCTCTCCTTTCCTTTCCTGCCTTCTATGAAATACCCTGGCTCTTTTTCATATTGTTATAAAAAGAGAACAATATTAGATTACTTTTTTTCTAGTCCCTTTTCATCACTTATTAGTTGTGTCTTTGGAAAAGTTGCCATCTCTTTACACCTCAGTCTCAAAGGTGGAAAATATATGTCTGTAGTAACACCTGCCCTACTTATTTTATAGGTCTGCTGTGAATATGAAGCGAGACCGTGAACACAAAAGTGCTTTGAAAATTGTCAAGTGCTTTACAAGAGAAAGGGATTATTCTTTGCCTTTATGGGAGTACAGGTTTTATTTCTAAAAGCACTTAGAAGAATTTGAATATTTACGTACTAGCTACTAAGAAAGTGTACTTGTGGCAGAGAGAAACAGGGAAAGTGGCAGGGAAAAATAGGAAAAGCCTGGATTTTCACTTATAAATTCCTTTATCTCAGCCACAGCAACAACCTCATTGTCCTGCACAAAGTGACTACTAAGAAATTTTTGATTATGTAGTCCTGATTTCACATTTGATTACTAATTGCCCTACCTTTCCTAAACTATCTTATGGTGTTAAAAATCTCTTCATGTAGATACGCTAACTACTGAATTTGGAGTGGAATTCTTGGGAACAGGAGCCAAGCTATATATAAGTTAATAACACCCAGATCTGGCACAATTTCTATCAATTACCTTTAATAAATAGCTTGCAGGTTTAATAAATGAGTTTTCTAACCCTTAGATGAAATTATTGGAGGATCGTTTCTTTGCTCAGCTTTCTGAAAGCCCTTATATTTGAATTTAAACAAATATCTTAAGTAGACAAGTATAATTGCAGAGTTATTAAAAAGAACAGTACCAACGACCATCTGAAGGTCAAATTCCTGTATTCTTCTCCCTTAATTATTCTTTACTTTACAGACAAAATCCACCCAAAAGTGACTTCACATTCCCTTAATGAACAAACTTTAAAAAAGTACAATTTTCCTTGGGAAGCAAGGCACATATTTAGAAAACTCATATTCATAAGTAGATAAAAATTTAAAAGATATAAACAGGACATTCCACACCCCCTGATGAAATAAGTGACCCCTCATCTATTTTTCTCATCACAACCAAGAGGCTAAGTTATGTTTTTTACAGTAGCATGCAGAGTTTGACTAGAAAAGGCAATAGTAACATAGGATTTATGTTGCAAGGCTCAAAGCAACGTGTGAGTGAGTGAGCCGAGGCCTGAATTCATGCCTTCTCAATCTCAATGGTGAGTCGAGATGGTGTTCGGAATGGAATTTAGGCCATTTGGCTTTCAGTTCTCAGCACTAACCATTTCATGACCCTTATCCATCACGCTATTCAAAATGAGACATTTAATTAAGTGTGCTCGGATTTTAATACTCCACTTGATTGGCTATAAACCCAGGAGTGCGTGCAGATCGTATTGTACTCTCCTTCGTTATCTTTTGCACCATACATTACTTTTCATGTGAAGCCATAACTGTATGCGCCATTATGAGCTCTTCTGCTGGAAATTCAGGCATTCTCATTCCACATACACAGCAGGATGCTCGTTGCAATCAGATGAGCCAGAGAGACTTCTCACATTTCTGTTAACATTGCTCATGGAACTTTGTAATACTGGAGCTCCCTGGCAATACTGAAAATAAATTTCAGTGCTCTGTGTCCCTACCTGAGTCTATTATTTTCTCTAAAACACTTTAATTCTTCTTAAAGTAACTTTCGAAGTGCTCCTTTTCTGTGGAGTCAGAGTAACTTTCATTCTTTGAGAACTACTACCGCCCTGCTGTATCCTACCACGATTGCCCAGTCCTGACCATCTGTACTGCAACGTAGTGGGGCCACGGGTCTGCACATACAAGAAATAATGGTCATTGTTGCAGCCGTGGGGGGTGGGTCCCACCTTTTCAATGTATGTGTCTATTTGAGTCATCTACAAAGTGACTGTGTTTATGTTTGTAAATGCCAACTTTACTTATTCATTTTAACAGCCTTTAAGATTAATTTCCTTCGTAATAGGGACTATGGTAAACTCAAAGGGCAGTGGCTTTGGAGTTAGAGTTGTTTGTTTGAACCTCCACTCTGCTACTTACTATTGTTAAGATCTTTTGACAAATCATGTTATGCTTTCTGAAACTCAGTTTCATCATCTACAAATAGGGGATAAATATCTATGTCTAAGTGCTGTCATAAGAATTATACATATATTATTATGTACATATACTATAAAACCCATTGCCATTGAGTCAGTTCCAACTCATTGCAATTCCATAGGACAGAGTAGAACGCCCCCATAAGGTTTCCAAGGCCATAATCTTTAAGGAAGCAAACTACCGCATCTTTCTCCCGGGGAGCCGTTGGTGGGTTTGAACTGCTGAACTTTCAGTTGCCAGCTGAGTGCTTAACCACCGTACCACCAGGGCTTCTTCCATATATACGACAGTATGCATATCATGTATGTATATATCATTCTTACATGATTACGCCTTTCTTTACTACCCCAGCTCACGGTGACTATTCCGTCTTCCAACCTCCTGTAGACCTGTTGACATTCCACTGTGGTTATTTACATGCCATTTAGTCATTGGTGATGCTTTTTCTTGGATATTCAAGCATACTGAAAGTTCTTGGAGATAGATGACACACAGCTCTTAACCTTCTAAACACTCATGACTGATCTGTGGTCTGACAGAAGCCTAAATGTGAGGTACAGTGTTATGTCAAAAATAGAAATACCAGTATTACAAATACTGTATTTTCTTCTTCCACAATAGCCTTCAGGATGTAGTAAGTTATCGTGTCAATAGTTCATTGGGCTTTTGTAGACATAGCTTACTTTATGAAAACAAACAAACAAAAAACTGTGAGAATTCCCTAAAAAGAGCAAGTTGCTACAGCCTGGTTTCAGGAGACACACCCAAATGAATAAGGGTCAGGAATCACAGTGGGGACAGGCTAGGGGTAAGAAGTTAGCCATGTGTTTTTCCTTCTTTCCCACTGCATGAGGGTTCCAGTGCCTGCTCTTGAATCACTATGAAGCTGAGAATGGTAGCATGCCTTAGTGCCAGCCAGAGGCAGCTGGTATAATACTAGTAAAGGGGACATCTGGGTCTGGGACTAGAAGCAGACAACATGAGTGAGAAGACCCACAAATCCCTGAGCATACTCTCCCCTAACCATATATCCCCAAACAATGAGTAATTATAAAAAAGGTAGTAACTCTGAGAAAATCTTAGTGGTGGAGTAAAAGGGAAAAGGAGTCCTCTGAAGGGCTGAGTCCCCTGTGAGGGGACTTATACAAATGAGAGTTTGTTGATCTCAGATAGTAACACCAAAGGATCTTGACTCTAAAATGCATCTCCCCACCGCCACCTTCCCTAAACCAACTAATTCAAGATAGAGCCTGGGGCTTGGTACCTTCCCCATACATATTAGCAAAGTCCCAGATATCCCAAAAGTATATGAGCTACCAGGAAACAAAACAGATATACTAATAACACCCCTACATTTTTTTTAAGTTACAAACCAATAAAGAAGAATTAACAGCTATTATATATTAGCATAGTAAACATTCTTAGTGAGACTAAGAAAATATTTGGCACGAAAATAAAGAATTCAATAATTGAATTGAATAGCTTATTGTTGTTAGCTGCCAGTGAGTCACTCCCACTCTTGGTGACCCCATACACAAAGCAATGAAACACTGTCCCATCCCGCACCATCCCCATGATGGGCTGTGGATCAGACAGTTGAACTATATAGGATTTTCATTGTCTGATTTTTGGAAGTAGTCCATCTTTGTCTGGGAGCTCCTTCTTAGTCTGCCTTAATCTGGAAGCTTCGCTGAAACATGCTCAGCATCATACAAAGATACAATCCACCACTGTTGTTGTTGTTAGTTGTTGTTGATTCAAACTGCAGAACAGTATGTGTGTGTGCAGAGTAGAACTGCTCTATTGGGTTTTCAAAGGTGAGACCATTCAGAAGGAGATCAACGGGCCTGTTTCCCGAGAAATGCCAACATTTTGGATTAAAAGTGTTCAACATTATCAAACAGGAGAGATAAAGGAAAAAAAAAAAACTAGAAATATCAGATTGAAATTTTAGAATACCAAAGATAAAGAAATAATTTGAAAACCTTCTGGAATTAAAGAGTAGGTAAACTACAAAGGAGTAAGTATCAGATTGATGGTGAACTTCTAATTAGCAACACAAGAATCAAGATGGAGTAATGTGCAGTAATTTCAAGACAAGAATCAAATATAAGATAAAAAATAATCTTAGGGAATTCAAATCTACTTGTGAAGAAACAGTAGTTTCAGCCTAGACATTTTTATCTGGCTAAACTAACATTTAACTATGAAGGTGAAATAAAGATATTTTAAGCTCTATAAAGCCTTATAAAACTCATAGCCATTGAGTCCAGTCTGACTCATAGCAACCCTATAGGACAGGGTACAACTGCCCCATAGGGTTCCCAAGGAGGAGCTGGTGGATTAGAACTACCAACATTTTGGTTAGCTGCCATAGCTCTTAACCACTGCGCCACCAAGTCTTATAAAGACCTCAGGTTTTTCATGCCTTGGGTTTTCCGGCCCTCAAACAAATTGAGATTTTTGTTGTTTTTTGGTAAAATTCTTTAATACATATTTTTTTTAATTTTTATTGTGCTTTAAGTGAAAGTTTACAAATAGAGTCAGTCTCTCATACAAAAATTTATATACATCTTGCTATATACTCGTAATTGCTCTTCCCTAATGAGACAGCACACTTCTTTCCTCCACTCTCTAGTTTTGTGCCCATTCAGCCAGCTTCTGAACCCCTCTGCCCTCTCATCTCCCCTCCAGAAAGGAGCTGGCCACATGGTCTCATGTGTCTACTTGATCCAAGAAGCTAACTCTTCACCAGTATCATTTTCTATACCACAGTCCAGTCCAATCCCCGTCTGAAGAGTTGGCTTTCGGAATGGTTCCTGTCTTGGGCTACCAGAAGGTCTAGGGACCATGAACTCCAGGGTCCTTATAGTCTCAGTCAGACCATTTAGTCTGGCCTTTTTAGAAGAATTTGGGGTCTGCATCTCACTGCTCTCCTGCTCCCTCAGAGGTTCTCTGTTGTGTTCCCTAACAGGGCACTCATTGGTTGTAGCCAGGCACCATCTAGTTCTGGTCTCAGGATGATGTCCAAAACCAAACCAAAGCCAGTGCCGTTGAGTCGATTCTGACTCATAGCGACCCTATAGTACAGAGTAGAACTGCCCCATAGAGTTTCTAAGGAGTGCCTGGAGGATTTGAACTGCTGACCCTTTGGTTCGCAGCCATAGCACTTAACCACTACGCCACCAGGGTTTCCCAGGCTGGTGTAGACTCTGGTTTATGTGGTCATTTCTGCCTCTTGGACTCATAATTACCTTGTGTCTTTGGTGTTCTTCATTCTCCTTTGCTCCAGGTAGGTTGAGACCAATTGATGCATCTTAGATGGCCGCTTGCTAGCGTTTAAGACCCTAGAAGCCATTCTCCAAAGTGGGATGCAGAATGTTTTTGTAATAGATTTTATTATGTCAATTGACTTAGATGTCCCTGGAAACCATGGTCCCCAGACCTCAGCCCCTGTTATGCTGACCTTCAAAGCATTCAGTTTATTTAGAAAACTTCTTTGCTTTTAGTTTAGTCCAGTTGTGCTGACCTCACCTGTATTGTGTTATCTTTCCCTTCACCTAAAATAATTCTGAAAATCCCTCTCCTTCTCTCCCTCCCTCCTTCACTCATAACCATCAAAGAATATTTTCTTTTCTGTTTAACCTATTTCTCTAGTTATTATAATAGCAGTCTTATACCGTACTTGTCCTTTTGCAACTAATTTCACTCAGCATAATGCCTTCCAGATTCCTCCATGTTATGAAATGTTTCACAAATTCATCACTGTTCCTTATCGATGCGTAGTATTGAATTGTGTAAATATACCATAACTTATCCATTCATCTATTGATAGGCACCTTGGTTGCTCCCATCTTTTGGCTATTGTAAACTGTGCTGCAATGGACATAGATGTGCATATAACTGTTTGTGTAAAGGCTCTGATTTCTCTAGGATATATTCCAAGGAGTGGGATTGCTGGATCGTATGGTGATTATTTTTCTAGTTTTTTACAGAAGCACCAAATGGATTTCCAAAGTGCTTGTACCATTTTACATTCCCGCCAGCAGTGTGTAAGTGTTCCAGTTCCTCCACAACCTCTCCAACATTTATTATTTTGTGTTTTTTGGATTAATGCCTGCCTTGTTGGAGTGAGATGGAATCTCATTGTCGTTTTGATTTGCATTTCTCTAATGGCTAATGGGTATGGGTTTAATGGCTAATGATTGTGAGCATTTCCTCATGTATCTGTTAGCTACCTGAACGTCTTCTTTAGTGAAGTGCCTGTTTGTATCCTTTGCCCATTTTTAATTGGGTTATTTGTCTTTTTGTAGTTGAGTTTTTGCATTATCATGTAGATTTTAGAGATCAGGCGCTGATCGGAAATGTCATAGCTAAAAACTTTTTCCCAATCTGTAGATAATCTTTTTACTCTTTTGGTGAAGTATTTGGATGAGCATAGGTGTTTGATTTTTAAGAGCTCTCAGTTATCTAGTTTGTCTTCTGCATTGTTAGTACTGTTTTGTATACTGTTTATGCCATGTATTAGGGCTCCTAGCATTGTCCCTATTTTTTCTTCCATGATCTTTATTGTTTTAGATTTTATATTTAGGTCTTTGATAAATTTTGAGTTCATTTTTGTGCATGGTGTGAGGTATGGCTCTTGTTTCTTTTTTTTCAGATAGGTATCCAGTTACGCCAGTACCGTTTGTTAAAAACACTGTCTTTTCCCCATTTAACTGACTTTGAGCCTTTGTCAAATATCAACTGCTCATATGTGGATGGATTTATGTCTGATTCTCAATTCTGTTCCATTGGTCTATGTATCTGTTGTTGTAACAGTACCAGGCTGTTTTGACTACTGTGGTGGTATAATAAAGTTAGAAAATCAGGTAGAGTGAGGGCTCTCACTTTGTTCTTCTTTTTCAGTAATGCTTTACTTATCCGGGGCCTCTTTCCCTTCCATATGAAGTCGGGGGTTTCTCCAGCTCATTAAAAAATGTCGTTGGAATTTGGATTGGAATTGCATTGTATCTATAGATCACTTTTGGTAGAATAGACATTTTTACAATTTTAACTCTTCCTATCCATGAGCAAGATATGTTTTTCCACTTATGGAGGTCTCTTTTGGTTTCTTACAGTAGTGTCTTGTAGTTTTCTTTGTATAGGTCTTTACATCTCTGGTAAGATTTATTCCTAAGTATTTCATCTTCGTGGGGGCTATTGATTTGGTGATTTCCTCCTCGATGTTCTTTTTGTTGGTGTAGGGGAATTCAACTGATTTTTGTATGATTATCTTGTACCCTGATACTCTGGTGAACTCTTCTATTAGTTTCAGTAGTTTTCTTGAGGATTCTTTAGGGTTTTCTGTGTATAAGATCATGTCATTTGCAAATAGAGATACTTTTACTTCTTCCTTACCAGTCTGGTTGCCCTTTTTTTCTTTATCTAGCGTAATTGCTCTGGCTAGGACCTCCAGCACAATGTTGAATAAGAGTGGGATAAAGGGCATCCTTGTCTGGTTCTGGATCTCAAGGGAAATGCTTTCAGACTCTCTCCATTTAGGATGATGTTGTTTGTTGGCTTTTTATAAATCCCCTTTATCATGTTGAGGAATATTCCTTCTGTTCCTATTTTGCTGAGATTTTTTATCATGAATGGGTGTTGAACTTTGTCAAATGCCTTTTCTGCATCAATTGATAAAATCATGTGGTTCTTGTCTTTTGTTTTATTTATATGATGGATTAAATTAATTGTTTTTCTAATGTTGAACCATCCCTGCATACCTGGTATGAATCCCACTTGGTCATAGTGAATTTTTTTTTTTTTTTGATATATTGTTGAATTCTATTGGCTAGAATTTTGTTGAGGATTTTTGCATCTAAGTTCATGAGGGATATAGGTCTGTAATTTTCTTTTTTTGTGAAGTCTTTACCTGGTTTTGGTTTCAGGGGTGTGCTTGCTGGCTTCATCGAATAAGTTTGGGAGTATTCCATCCTTTTCTATGCCCTGAAATACCTTTAATAGCAGTGGTGTTAACTCTTCTCTGAAAGTTTGGTAGAACTCTGCAGTGAAGCCATCAGGGCCAGGGCTTTTTTTGTTGTTGTTGGGAGTTTTTTGATTACCTTTTCAACCTCTTCTTTTGCTATGGGTCTATTTAGTTGTTCTATCTCTGTTTGTGTTAGTTTAGGCAGGTGGTGCGTTTCTAGGAATTCATCCATTTCTTCTAGGTTTTCAATTCGTTAAGGTACAATTTTTCATAATAATCTGATATGATTCTTTTAATTTCAGTTGGGTCTGTTGTAATATCACCCATCTCATTTCTTATTCAGGCTATTTGCTTCCTCACCTGTTTTTCTTTTATCAGTTTGGCCAATGGTTTATCGATTTTGTTAATTTTTTCAAAGAATCAGCTTTTGGTCTTGTTAACTCTTTCAATTGTTTTTCTGTTTTCTATTTCATTTCATTCTGCTCTAATTTTTATTATTTGCTTTCTTCTGGTGCCTGAGGGTTTCTTTTGTTGCTCACTTTCTATTTGTTCAAGTCGTAGGGATAATTCTTTGATTTTGGCCCTTTCTTTTTTTTGGATATGTGCATTTATTGATATAAATTGACCTCTGTATACTGCTTTCACTGTATCCCAAAGGTTCAGATAGAGAGTGTTTTCATTCTCATTAGATTCTATGAATTTCTTTATTCCATCTTTAATGTCTTCTATGACCTAGTCATTTTTGAGCAGGGTATTGTTCAGTTTCCAAGTATTTGAACTCTTTTCCCGTTATTGATTTCTACTTTTATGGCCTTATGGTCAGAGAAGATGCTTTGTAATATTTTGATGTTTTGGATTCTACTAAGGCTTGCTTTATGACCTAATATGTGGCCTCTTCTAGAGAATGTTCCATGTGCACTAGAAAAGAAAGTATAGTTGGCTGCCGTTGGGTGGAGTGTTCTGTATATCTATGAGGTCAAGTTGGTTGATTGTGGCATTTAAATCTTCCGTGTCTTTACCGAACTTCTTTCTGGATATCCTGTCCTTCACCGAAAGTGGTATGTTGAAGTCTCCTACTATAATTGTGGAGTTGTCTGTCTCGGTTTTCAATGCTGTTAGAGTTTGTTTTATGTATCTTGCAGGCCCGTCACTGGATGCATAAATATTTAATGTGGTTATATCCTCCTGTTATATTGTCCCTTTAATGATTATATAGTGTCCTTACTTGTCCTTTGTGGTGGATTTAACTTTAAAGTCTATTTTGTCAGAAATTAATACTGCCACTCCTGCTCTTTTTTGATTGTTTGCTTGATATATTTTTTTCCATCCTTTGTGTTTTAGTTTGTTTGTGTCTCTAAGTCTAAGGTGTGTCTCTTGCAGGCACCCCATAGACAGATCTTGATTTTTAATCCATTCTGCCACTCTCTGTGTCTTTATTAGTGCATTTAGTCCATTTACATTCAGTGTAATTATAGATAGGTATGATTTTAGTGCTGTCATTTTGATGTCCTTTTTTTGTGTGTTATTGACAGTTTCTTTTACACACTTAATTTTTTGTGCTGAGTAGTTTATCTTTATATATTGTCTTTTCCTCTTATTCATTGTTGTTAATTTTGTTTCTACTTAGTCTATTTTTTTCTTGTGTTTTATTTTGATGAGTAGAAAAGTTAGTCTCCTTTGTGGTTACCTTAATACTTACCCCTATCTTTCTAAGTTAAACCTAACTTTTATTTCTTTATATCACCTTGTCTTCCTCTAAATTGAGATTCTTTTCAACAACATTTGTGAAAGAAATATTCCAACAAGAAGATAATAAAATCCCAGGGAATGACTCAAGCTACATGAAGAATTAAAAATCAGAACATCTAGAAATCTGACTTAAACATTAGTAAATGGCCTCATTAAGAGAATGTGATTTTCCAAATAAAAAATATTAATTCAGTATCCATCATGAGACTCTGTCAATAAGCAGGGATAAATTTGACTTAAATTAAGTTCCCCCCCCAAAAAAAATCCAACGCCGTCGAGTCGATTCCAACTCATAGAGTGAAGTAAGTCTTAGATGGTTTAATTTCATTTTTGCATGGAATTGAACTATAAACCTCAAGCTGGTTTTAAACACGCAGAATTTCATATCCCAGATAAGTGCACTGTCCACAATGGTTGTTTTTGGTGGTTCATACAATAACCCTAACAATAGGAATAAAATAATCTGATTATTTCTTTCCACCTTTCCTTTTGGATTCAGAATTGATCACTTGACATGATTCTGCATCTTACTCAAGAATCTGGACTCCAAGTGTCTTACTATTTCCCAAAATCAAATTTACCTTCAGTGGATAGAACAATTCATCACTGAAGATATCAAAAAGATTTGCACAGTAACCCTTTCAGGAGAAAATTGTGAAGATGTTTAGTGTACTCAGAAGCCCTGTCAACATTTTCCATCCTGAATCATATTCATTCA
Source organism: Elephas maximus indicus (assembly GCF_024166365.1). Taxonomy (NCBI): domain Eukaryota; kingdom Metazoa; phylum Chordata; class Mammalia; order Proboscidea; family Elephantidae; genus Elephas; species Elephas maximus. The sequence continues at coordinate 52,758,404 of NC_064829.1, read as the reverse complement.
TTGCTCTCTGACTCCTCTGAGCCTTCAGATTATTTCTCCTCCTACTCCCCAGGCTGTTTATTCCAACTTTCCCCTGCAATATTTAGCCTCTTTTTCTTGCCAACTGGCAAGTCTCTAACAAACCAATTCACATCAAGTTGTAGATAGCAGACACTGACAATGATAGGTACTTTTATTAGAACAAAAATTTTAGTCTTAGGGAATTCAAATCTACTTGTGACAGGAACAGAAGTGAGCCTGGGCGGTATTTAAATAGTGGGGTAGAGAGCTTCTTGAAGTCCATGATCATGTCACACACATTTGAATGAAAGCCTGGCTCAGGATTCATTTGTTTCTCCTTTCACAAACAAAATCATTATAGCTGTGTGAAGCTGGTATTTTTTGTCCATCTGTGATCAATCTCAATAGCTCGAGGGGATGGAAATCCAACACATGGTTACAGAATCATTAGACATGACATATAAGCAAGAGAATCAGATACTCATTTACCAAATGGATTGAGCAAAAAATCCTACAACATTTACTGCAAATAAAAGAGTAAGTTTCCAAGAATCTGGGGTACTCTAAAATACTGAGAGCCACAAGCTCCCGAAATCTTCAATAGCATAGGGCCCTGAAATAGGAGCTTAAGTAATCTGTCAAATACCAGCCCCCGCCCCACACCTAATATCACCAGAACAAACTTGCTAAGACAAAACTGAAGTATTGCTTACCAGAATAAAGAATATCTCCACCTCAACAGAGTATTGAGAAGGGAAAGGATAAATATTGGGACTTTAAAGTCTGGTGGCACTGTTGTTAAGAGCTACGGCTGCTAACCAAAAGGTCCGCAGTTTGAATGCACCAGCCGCTCCTTGGAAACTCTCTGGCGCAATTCTAATCTGTCCTACAGGGTGACTACGAGTCGGCATCAACTCATTGGCAACGGGTTTTGATTTTGAAGTCCGATTTAAGAAGGGTCTTGCAATGCAGGGGCTTTGTTAAGATTGGATAAGGATCATAATAGTTTAGGACTGGTAGACAGAGTAGACAAAGTATCACTTCATGTTTTCTATTACATAGGGTCGCTCTAAGTCAAGGGCAATGGGTTTTGTTTTGGTTATTAAAGAGTAGAGACCTTTAGGAAGAGTCAGGAATAAACAAAGTTATTTGCAGCTTTCATCTTCCTGACAAGAGTCTCCTGGAATAGTAACATTATGCTAATGAAGACAAGGGGATAGTCAAGTTATGTTTACATAGGCAGTAGACTGTATGGCACATGGTTTTATTCATTCTTAGAAATCCATAAAAGCCTCTTACACTTAAAAAAAAAATGCTGTTGGATTCGAACTGCCGACCTTTTGGTTTGTAGCTATAGCACTTAGCCACTATGCCACCAGGGTTTGGGGATTTTGTCCCATACTAGACCATTAATTTTCATATTCCCTGAATCTTTTAAAATTCCTAGCGTATTATACATTCAATAACTGCTGAATAAATGCAATTGATTAATTAAATTCATACTAGGGTATAGAAAACTAATTTTAAAAAACCCTTTTTTGAAAAATAGGTTGGGAGAATGAATAGAAAGATTCATGGATTATGAAGAATTAGGTGGAAGAACCACAAAGAAAAGAAGAATAGCACAGAAATGAGGAGAGAAAGAAACATAATATTTACATTTCTTAACTCGACCAATTTTCCAAGAAGTCTTGGTCTAAGGCCACCATTGCATCCTGGTGGCAACTAGTAATAAGTAAAAACAATAGATCTTTGGATTTGTCCTAGGAAGACGTGCTGCTTCTTCCTTCCGTTAAAGATTATACAGTGAGAAGGGAGGATGAGGAGAAGCCATGCTCCTTAACTTTCTCTGTGGATCTGTCGGGAGACTCTCAAGTCCAGGAGTTTGGTTTTCCCTCTGTTGTCTTGGTTTTTCTGAGAAAGCATGGAAACTTCTGAGGGACTATATATCTGACTCAGTAAGAATTTGTCCAAATAATCAATGAATTGAGCTGTCAATCTGAAAAATATCAATAGAAGCCTAGAGGAAGTCAGAAATATGATCTACTGCAATCCAGATAGTAGGCCCAGAAATTAGAATCCTTTTAATGGAATGTTTTAAACAAATGCTTCTTGAATAAATAAGTTTGGGAATAAATGTGTTTTCCATCTTAAACTTCCATTTTGAAAGTCTTGACAGGAATAGGGGTGAGAGTTAGAGTGGGGATTAAATGTAGAAAAGAATTTGTGAATGCTTAGAACAGATGTTTATACTCACTAAGTTTTGTATTTAAGAAGCTTTATATTTAAGCAGATGTGATAGGACCAGAATTGGGAAAACCTTTGGAAACATGAGCTATGCTCAAACACAGGCCAAAAAAACACAAAACCAAATCTGTTGCCACTGAGTCAATTCTGATTCACAGTGCCCATATACAATAGAGTAGAACTGCCCCACAGGATTTTCAAGGCTGTAATCTTTAGGGCAGCAGACATCTTTCTTCCACAGTGTGGCTCGTGGGTTTGGACAACCAACCTTTCGGTTAGCAACCTAGCACTTTAACCACTGCACCCCCAGGGCTTCTAAAGCACAGGCCAGAGTCTCTTAATTCCAGTCTAGTCCAAGGGAGGCTAACTGTTCAGCCATGTATTTGTGTTACGTGAGTAGTTAAAGATTATCAGAAGGCATATCCCCCTAACATCTTGTCTATGTGGTGAGTTGCTCAATAGAGTTCAATACAAGTGGGCATTATAATTTTATTGCATGTTCAAGGTAGGGGCAGCCTATGACATATCTAGAGCTGCAGGAAAATCCAGTTGAGCTCTATAATACATGGATCCAAGGTCTCCTCCCTTGAGAAAAAATAAAATACCTTAGATACCTGGAATTTTCAGGTGAAGCAGCAGCCCATACATGCAACTCACCCTTATACTTGAGAATGATGGGCTCTTGCCCTGGATGTCATGCTTTAGAGAGCCTACCCTGGCTCTCCTCCAGCTGCATCAGGAATGAGGTGTTCACAAGGCCAAGAGGTGTGTGCATCTGGATTCCATGCACCTCACGTTTAGGGAATTCTCTAGATCCTGGGGTCCTGGAATTTCCTCTCCAATGTGCCCCAAGACAACATCAGGGCCTGTGCCCTACTCCTTTTTGGATTTCTTCTTCTGAGGTTGTGTCTTGGTACTAGCATGCACACTCACAGGCACAAGGGGTCACCAAAAAGCTGCCATTCACAAAGGGAGTGATGGTGCTTAGACATCAGGCTTGAGCATCCTCACATGTGAACACAAGCTTCTTGACAATTCAGGACCAGGCTAGGGGTTGAGGAAGGGAGAAAGGGGAAGGAGAATGAAGAAATAGCTATGTGTTAGGGGCCAGGAGGCTCTGCCTCCTCTTGTCATTCTCCTGTCAAACTAAAAGGAATTTAAGAACTCTTAATTAAATTTCATCTCCCTTGTCATGATGAAAGCATATTTGTCATGGTAAGATGGTAAAATGTGTGTTATTTAATATTTTATTAGTTTGACTTACAAATGTTAAATATTTAGACATAAGGTATATGGACCTCTATTTCTACTGTTGTCTTGTTTTTGTTGTTGGCTGCTATCAAGACAGCCCCCAACTCATGGAGACCCCATGCATAATGGGGATGGACTGGTGCTTTGAAGTGTGGATCAATCCTACCTACACCATAAGATGCAAGAGACCATAACTCTGGGGGGAAATGGTCTGAATGGTCAAGAGTAAACAAACTGTCCCAGCCATGTTTCCCACTGAACTCTCTGACTTAACTCAGGTTCAAGCTAATTCTAACTTGATATGTTTCAAGTTCATTCCAGATTCTATATCCTACTGGTATCTATGGGATAGAGGCATATATGATAAGTTCAGACTAGCTATCTGTTTTGTGTATTCTTTATACGAAGCAACCTTATCCTAAATAGAATATACAAGAAAGGAAAACAAACCAAAATAAAGTAAACGCAAATGAAACAAACTCTTTTTTTCCTCCAAAGTACATACAAGTTAGAAAAGCAGTAGCCCATGTGAAATGGCAGGTATTTTAAAAATAGCATTTTTTTTTTTTTAAATGTAAGAAGCAATAGGGGATTCTGAGAAACAATGGGGCAATTTGAAAACACTTGTTAATATAATTATCTTTGCAGAAGCAGTAGTCAAAATATAAATCTGTGGTTGCCTTAGATTGCTTAGCTGGCAGGCTAAACCTTGTGGTGGAATTAATTTTTCCCTTCAGATCTAAACCTTTGGTTTCTATGTAGGTTGGGAGTTCCTATAATAAGAAAAAAGTCTCAGCAGTTCTTGGTGCATAGTATGCAAATTGGCTAAAAATGCTTCTCATTGTAAATTGCCCTCTACCACTCCTTTGTTCAGTGGTTTACCTTTAGCTCCTCTCACAAAGTACCCCTGGCCACCCTTAAAGAAATCACATTCAGAGGGTATTTGAATATTTATCATTAACTATTCCCAATAGCTTGCTTTTCCAAGTGATTTCCAGTAGCCTCACAGATATCCCTGTTTGGTTAAATATACCACCATTGGATAGAACAACAAAGAGCAGTGGTTATTGTTCTTCGTCCCCACCTGGATAAACAAGAAACATGACAGGGGGTTCCTACTCCCATGAAGCTTGCTGTCTAGCTGTGCCACAAAGAAGAGAGCACAAGGGGAATTCTCTCACTGTAAAATAAGAAACAGTCAATCTCTCTCCTCCCAAAGCCTACACATGTCTAGTACCCTTGCCTTGTCTTCCCACTTTTTCTATTTCAGCTGCCCCAGATCTTTTAGTAACACTAAGAAAATGTAATACATTTTTTTAAAAGTCACGTGGGAGAATATAGGTTTTAAATGGTATAATAGATATATTCTCAAACCAAAGAGCTGACTGCTACCTTCCCTTCTTTCCAGCATCCTACCTGCTTTTCTTGGAAGGAGATCTCTTATTCTAACTTATTTATTTATTTAGCTATTCATTCACGTATTGAGCATCTCTATCAATAGAGTGTCTAATCCATGCCAGTCCCTCTGATCCATGCTGGGTATACAGAATTCCCTTGACACATAAACCCATTGCCATCCAGTCTATTCCAACCCATGGAGACCCTATAGGACAGTGTAGAACTGCTCCACAGGGTTTCCAAGGAGCGGCTGGTGGATTCAAACTGCCGACCTTTTGTTTAGCAGCCAAGCTCTTAGCCACTGTTCCACCACGGCTCCCCTTGACATGTACCAACAAAACTTGTTGCCATCAAGTCACTTCCAACTCATAGCTACCCCACAGCACAGAGTAGAGCTGCCCCACAGGGTTTTCAAGAAGTGGCTGGTCGATTTGAATTGTCATTCTTTTGGTTAGCAGGCAAGCTCTTAACCACTGCGCCACCAGGGCTGCCCTTGATAAATGTTGTGTGCTGTCGGGTCAATTCTGACTGATAGCGACCCTATAGGACAGTGTAGAACTGCCCCATAGGGTTTCCAGGGAGCAGCTAGTGGATTCGAACTGCTGACCATTTGGTTAGCAGCTGAGCTCTTAACCACTACATCACCAGGGCTTGACACATAGGGAAGATTAATGGGACTCCCAGGATGTAAAGTAAAGTAACAGTCTAAGATTAGTTCAATGGAAACTGATCTGGTACCATACAAGAAAGTAATATTAAGATTTGATTTGAGAAGAAAATTTTGAGTGGATAGAAGCCCTGTTGCCGTAGTGGTTAAAAGTTTGGCTGCTAACCATTAGGTCCCTGGTTCAAACCCATGAACCACTCTACTGGAAAGAGATGTGGCAGTCTGCTTCCATAAAGATTTACAGCCTTGGAAACCATATGGGGCAGTTCTAATCTGTCCTCTAGGGTCGCTATCAGTCAGAGTTGACTCCATGGTGCTGGTTTGGTTTGATGTTGAGTAGAGCAAAGGGCAAAGGAGTTAAAAGAAAAGGTATCTATACTGACTCTAGAGGACCAGATGAAAAATGTGAGCTGGAATTTTTCCACTCCCCCTTCAGGGTGACATGGCTGTTAAATTGGAATTGAAACTTATCACTCCCAGTCTGGAGGCCATTTTGATCTGACAAAGCAGAGTTACTAAATATGCTGTGCTAAATATGCTGCTATTATTTGTTTGCCCTCATTCTTGGTTACAACTGCTTTCCAATAAATATTTTAAATGCATTGTAAGTTTGCCCTTGATGCTTTTTATTTAATAAAAATAAGGTTTAAACTGAACTCAGCAGTGAACAATTATTTTTTTGGTAACATTATAGATTCCTCTTTTTTTTTAATTAGATAAGACTGAATCTTGTTCTAGACATTCCCCTGCCTCCAAAGACTTCAAATCACAGAGCACATTTGTATTTTTTTACTTATTTCATGTGGTAAGCATGCTGGAGAGCTGATATTTACGCCTCTGGATCCATGCTCCACACTTTTCCGCCTGCTCTGCACTCTGGGAGGCTGAACTATAAGAACTGTACAATAGGATCCATTGCCCTCTGGCTTCCTCTTGGATTTGATCAATGGGAAGCACTGGCAGGAGATCAGAGTTTATTCCACTAGCTAGCTTCCTCCTTGTTGTTTATTCTAATCTGACAATCACAACTCCATATGGGGCCTTCTCCCTACAGCCCTTTCTGTCTCCATGTCTCATTGACTATTTCTTTCCTTTGTACAATAATCTTTGTAAGAAGAAATAACCAATCTGAGGGTACTACCCCTTGTGGTTTCCTTGTACCTTATACTTACCATTGTAAATTGTACATTTATTAAATTCTTCTTAAATTAATCCAATATGAGTATACTGTTGTCAGGTTCCATCAAGTGAGTTCTGACTCATAGTGATCTTATGTACATCAGAACAAGACACTGCCGGTCATGCACCATACTTTTAATCTTTGTTATGCTTGAGCCCACTGTTATAGCCACTGTGTCAATCCGTCTCATTGAGAGTCTTCCTCTTTTTCACTGACCCTCTACTTTACCAAACATGATGTCCTTTTCCAGGGACTGGTCCTTCCTGATATCATGTCCAAAGTATGTGACACAAAGTCTTGCCATCCTTGTTTCTAAAGAACATTCTGGCTCTACCTCTTCCAAGACAGATTTGTTCATTCTTTTGGCAGTCCACGGTATATTCAATATTCTTCACCAACACCATAATTCGAAGGCATCAATTCTTCTTTGGTCTTCCTTATTCATAGTTCAGCTTTGCCACACATATTAGGCAATTGGAAACACCACAGCCTGGAATAGGTGCACCACAGTCCTCAAAGTGACATCTTTGCTTTTTAACACTTTAAAGAGATTGATTGCAGCAGATTTGCCCAGTGCAATGCATCCTTTGATTTCTTGACTGTTGCTTCCATGGGCATTGATTATGGATCCAAGTAAAATGAAATCCTTGAAAACTTCAATCTTTTCTTCATTTATCATGATGTGGCTTATTGGTCCAGTTGTGAAGGGTTTTGTTTTCCTTATGTCAAAGTGTAATCCATACTGAAGGCTGTGGCCTTTGATCTTCATTAGTAAGTGCTTCAAGTCCTCTTCACTTTCAGCAAACAAGGTTGTGTCACTTGCACATCACAGCTTCTTACCGAGTCTTCCTCCAATCCTGATGCCCGGCTCTTCTTCATACAGTCCATCTTCTCAGATTATTTGCTCAGCATACAGACTGAATAAGTATGGTGAAAGGAAACAACCCTGATGCACACATTTCCTGACTTTAAACCACACAGTATCCCCTTGTTTTGTTCAAACAACTGCCTATTTGTGTATGTACAGGTTCCTCATGAACACAATTAATGTTCTGAAATTTCAAGTCTTTGCAATATTATCCATAATTTGTTATGATCCACACAGTTGAATGACTCCACATAGTCAATAAAACACAGGTAAACATCTTTCTGGTATTCTCTGCTTTCAGTCAGGATCCATCTGACATCAGCAATGTTACCCCTCGTTCCACATCCTCTTCTGAATCTCACTTGAATTTCTGCAAGGTCCATGTTGATGTACTGCTGCAACTGCTTTGGAATGATCTTCAGCAAAGTTTTACTTGCATGTGGTATTAATGATATCGTTCAATAATTTCCACACTCCGTTGGATCACCTTTCTTTGGAATAGGCATAAATATGGATCTCTTCCAGTCAGTTGGTCAGGTAGTTGTCTTCCATATTTCTTGGCATAGACAAGTAAGCACTTTTGGTGCTGCATCCATTTGTTGAAAGATCTCAGTCGGTATTCCATCAATTCCTTGAGCCTTGTTTTTTTGCCAATGTCTTCAGTGCAGCTTGGACTTCTTCCTTCAGTACCATCAGTTCTCGATCATACGCTACCTCTTGAAATGACTGAATGTCTGCCAATTCTTTTTAGTATGGTTACTGGGTGTATTCCTTCCATCTTCTTTTGATGCTTCTTGTGTCATTCAGTATCTTGCCCACAAAAGAAAACTCGTTGTTGTCTAGTTGATTCTGACCCATAGGGACACTATAGGACAAAGTAGAATTGCCCTATAAGGTTTCCAAGGAGCAGATGGTGGATTCCAACTACTGACCTTCTGGTTAGCAGCCATATTACTTAAACATTGCGCCACCAGGGCTCTATATTGCAAATCAAGGCTTGAATTTTTTCTTTAGTTCTTTCAGCTTGAGAAATGCTGAGCATGTTCTTCCCTTTTGGTTTTCTAATTCCAGGTCTTTGTGTATATCAGTATAATACTTTATTTTGTCTTGTCAAGCTTCCCTTTGAAATCTTCTGTTTAACTATTTTACTTAATCTTTTTTTTCTTTCCTGTGTTTTATATAACCTCTTGCTTTCTTCATGTACGATGTTCTTGTTGTCATTCCACAACTCGTCTAGTCTTTGGTCATTAGCTTTCAATGCATCAAATCTATTCTTGAGATAGTCTCTAAATTCAAGTGGGATATACTCAAGGTCATACAATGGCTCTCGTGGACTTGTTCTAATTTTCTTCAGCTTCAACTTGAACTTGCATATGAGCAATTGACGGTCTGTTCTGCAATGAGGCCCCAGCCTTGTTCTGACTGATGATATTGAGTTTTTCCATTGTCTCTTCCCACAGATGTATTCAATTTGATTCCTATGTATTCCATCTGGCAAGGTCCATGTGTACAGTCACCGTTTATGCTGATGAAAAAAGGTATTTGCAATGAAGAAGTTGTTGCTTTTTCAAAATTCTATCATGCGATCTTCGCATTATTTCTATCACCATGGCCATATTTTCCAACCACCAGTTCTTCTTTTTGTTTCCAGCTTTCACATTCCAACCACTAGTAATTACCAATGCATCTTGATTGCATGTTTGATCAATTTCAGACTGCAGAAGCTGGTAAAAATCTTCAATTTCTTCATCTTTGGTATTACTGGAAACTGCAAAAATTTGTTTATTTATATATTTATCTATGTGCATATATATATTATTATGATACTTTAGGTGGAGGTTTACAGAACAAACTAGCTTCTTATTAAATAATTAGTACACATATTGTTTTGTGGCATTGGTTACCAACCTCATAACATGTAAACGCTCTCCCTTCTCAACCTTGGTTTCCCTATTTCCAGCCTTCCTGTTCCCTCCTGCCTCCTAGTCCTTGCCCCTGGGTTGGTGTGCCCCTTTCATGTTGCTTTGTTTTATGGGTCTAATCTTTGGCTAAATGGTGACCCTTGGGAGTGACTTCGTTATTGAGCTAAAAGGTTGTTCAGGGGCCATATTCTCAGGGTTTCTCCAGTCTCTGTCAGGCCAGTAGTCTGTTTTTTTGGTGAGTTAGAGTTTTGTTCTACCTTTTTCTCCAGCTCAAGAAAGTGTGTAAATTTGAATAATAGTTGTGTTAATTGCTCTTCCTTGTAGGCGTATAGATATTATCCTATCACTGACAGCATTGTACTTCAGGATAGATCTTGATATGTCCTTTTTGACGATGAATACAATGCCATTCCCCTCTTCAATTTTTCATTCCCGGCATAGTAGACCACATGATTGTCTGATTCAAAATGGCCAGTACCAGGCATTTCAGCTCATTAATGCCTAGAATTTCAATGTTTATGCATTCCATTTCATTTTTGATGGTTTCTAATTTTCCTAGATTCATAGTTTGTACATTCCACGTTCTGATTATTAATAGATGTTTGCAGCTGTTTCTCTCAGTTTGAGTCATGACACATCAGCAAATGAAGGTTCTGAAAGTTTGACTCCATCCATGTCATTAAGGTTGACTCCACTTTGAGGAGGCAGCTCTTCCCCAGTCATGGTTTGAGTGCTTCCAACCTGAGTGGCTCTTCTTCTGGCACTATATCAGACAATGTTGTGCTGCTATTCATAAGGTTTTTACTGTTTTTTTCTTTTTTTTTTCAGAAGTAGATTATGAGGTCCTTTTCCCTAGTCTGTTAGTCTGGAAGCTCAGCTGAAACCTGTCCGCCATGGGTGACCCTGCTGGTGGTATAGCTTCCAGCATCACAGCAACACACAAGCCACCACAGTATGACAAACTGACAGTGTAGTCTTTTTGAGATGCTGATATAATAAAACTGAGTTAGGGATTATTTGTCTAGAGGCAATGTGGTAGAAGCAAGTGCATTGTCACTGAAGTAGAGCAGAACCGAAATCCTAGCTCGGACCCTTATTCACTGTGTGATCTTGGTCTAGTTACTTAAAGACTCTGTGCCTGTATTTCCTTATCCATACAATGAGTAAGTTAAATTTCAGGTTTCCTGTGAATATATAATGTATATAAAGTGCTAAGCACTGTGCCTGGATAGAGAAAGTTTCTCTAAAGCTAGTAATCAATCCAGTCATCTGGGTGTTAATGAACCCAATAATCCAGTTTCTGTCATTTTAGAAGCCAGCTTTGCTCAACTGCTTGGCCACTGAATGCCTTCTTGTACTCTTAACCCCAGATAGATATGAATGCATTGATTCGACTAATATTTATTGATTGCCTATTATCTAAATGACACCATGTTAACAGCTGTGGAGAATTCAAATATAATTCTTATTTCTCAAGAAGCCTGTACTCTATTAGGAAGAGAGAGACAATAGAAATTATTATCAGTTGAAGTTCCATGAGGTTTTAGCTTGAAATATTCTTACCTAGAAAGTAAAATGCCAGAGAAAGATAGCAATACAGGACATGTCAAAGGGGCAGATGTGCTAACAAACTACAATTCAAAATATTTAGAGGAATATGTGATCCCTTTGAGTCTGGAAGTGATTATCTAGTAAACAAAAACCACAGGTAATCATATAATTTACTTTAGGAAGGCATACTTCAACAAAAGCAGGGGTGTCATTTTGCATATAACAAACTGTCCATCCATTCATAGACCTGCTTTTTTCCATTCCAGTGTTCAGTATTCTTTTTATACCAATTTTGGCTTGGCCACTGAAGTCATGATTTCCAAAAGCAAACTCATTTTTACTAATTTGTTACTTAAGTGGTATAAGGGAACAAACCTAGGGTTTATCTCTACTCCAGATATTACAGGTTCATTATTCCCTTCAAATCCAGATTTAAGACACTGACTCTATCATCAGTGTTTCGGTCTATCACTCATAAATGGTTTTGTAAATGAAGAGTACACAATTACAGGGGTCCATGAGGCACTCCCAGAAAGGGATCACTTGATTTATTAACCTGGGATCTCAATACTCCCTTTGACAAAATGGGTGGATAAATCTTCACATATGTCCCCTGAAATCATTCCCATTTCCATACAATTTCAATACTAAGCCAAAAAAATATGCATTATTGTTCTTAAAGCCTGTATGTATTGAACTGTGTTCCCCAAAAATACATATCTACTTGACTAGGCCACGATTCCCAGTATTGTGTGGTTGCCCTTCATTTTGTGATCTCATGTAATTATCCCCCATTTTGTGATGTATTGTAAATCCTAGCCTCTATGCTTGTGGTTATAATCCCTTTTGTGAATGGGTTGTGTTTGTTATGTTAACGAGACAGGATCTGGTTATGTTAATGAGGATTGGGTTATGTTTAAGTCACCACCCTTACTTAAGTCACCACCCTTCACACTCTCGCTTAAGTCATAACTTTTATCTTGTAAGAGGTAAACGCAGAGAGAAACAAGCAGAAAGGAGAGGGACCTCACTACCACAAAGAAAGAAGAGCTGGAAGTGGGGCATGTCCTTTGGACACACGGTCCCTGCACTGAAAACCTCCTAAATTCAGGGAAAGTCTGATGTCAATACACATGGAGATCACCAAGGAACACTGGGTCCACAGATGTTGAAAGGAGTCAAGGACCTTCCCCCAGAGCCAATAGAGAAAGACCTCCCCTAGAGATAGCACCCTGAATTCAGGCTTCCAGCCTTCTAAACTGTGACTGAACAAATTTCTATTAAACCCATCTTTTTATGGTATTCCCATAGTGTCAGCAGTAGATAACTAAGACAGAATTTGGTATCAGAAGAGTGGGGTGCTGCTCTAACAGATACCTAAAATGTGAAAGTGGTTTTGGAATTAGATAATGGGTAGAGGCTGGAAGAGTTTTAAAGTATCTCATAGTAAAAGCCTAGATTGCCTTGAAGACACTGTTGGTAGAATTATGGACACCAAGGGCAAGTCTGGTGAGGGCTCAGAAGGAAGTGAGGAGAACTTTAGAGAAAATCTCTACCATCATAGACAATACATATGGCACAAGCAACAGAATGTTGCTAACAATGTGGATGTTAAATGTGCTTTTGTTGAGCTTTAAAAGAAAATGATGAACATGTGATCGGACAATGGAAGAAAGGTGATGCTTTTTATGCAGTGCAAAGGAATTTTCTTTTTTTTTAATTTTATTTATTTTTATTGTTCATTAAGTGGAAGTTTACAAATCAAATGTCTAATACAAAAATTTCTATATACCTTGCTATGTACTCCTAGTTGCTCTTCCCCAATGAGACAACATACTCCTTCTCTCTACCCTGTATTCCCCATGTCCATTCAGCCAGCTTCTGTCCCCCTCTACTTCTTATCTCCCCTCCAGACAGGAGCTGCCCACATAGTCTCATGTATCTACTTGAGCCAAGAAGTTCACTCCTCACCAGTATCATTTTCTATCTTATAATTTGGTCCAATCCCTGTCTGAAAAGTTGGCTTTCGGAATGGTTCCTGTCTTGGGCTAATAGAAGGTCTGGGAAATATAACCTGCAGGGTCCTTCTGGTCTCAGTCAAACCATTAACTCTGGTCTTTTTATGAGAATTTGATATCTGCATCTCACTGCTCTCCTGCTCCATCAGGGATTCTCTCTTGTATTCCCTGTCAGGGCAGTCGTCAGTTGTAGCTGGGCACCATCTAGTTCTCCTGGTCTCAGGCTACTGTAGTGTCTGATTTATGTGGCCCTTTGTGTCTCCTGGGCTCATAATTACCTGGTGTCTTTGGTGTTCTGCATTTTCCTTTGCTCCAGGTAGGTTATTTATTTTTTTTTTTCCAGGTAGGTTAAGGCCAATTGATGCATCTTAGTTGGCTGCTTGCTAGTATTTAAGACCCCAGATGCCACTCACCAACGTGGGATGCAGAAGGTTTTCTTAATAAATTTTACTATGCCAATTGACCTAGATGTCCCCTGAAATCATAATTCCCAGACCCCCACCCCTACCATTCTGGCCTTTGAAGTGCTTGTTTTTTTCAGAAAACTACTTTGCTTTTGGTTTAGCTCAGTTGTGCTGACCTCCCCTGTATTGTGTGTTGCCTTTCCCCTCACCTAAAATACTTCTTGTCTACTATCAAATTAGTGAATACCCCTCTCCCTTCCTTCCTTTCTCCCAGCCCTCATAACCATCAAAGAATATTTTCTTCTGTTTGAACTATTTCTTGAGTTCTTATAATAGCAGTCTCAATAATATTTGTCCTTTTGCAACTGACTAATTTCACTCAGCATAATGCCTTCCAGGTTCCTCCATGTTGTTAAATGTTTCACAGATTCCTCACTGTTCTTTATCGATGCGTAGTATTCCATTGTGTGAATATACCACAATTTATTTATCCATTCATCCGTTGATGGGCACCTTGGTTGCTTCCATCTTTTTGCTACTGTAAACCGTGCTGCAATGAACATGGACGTGCATGTATCTGTTCATGTAAAGGCTCTTATTTCTCTAGGTTATACTCCAAGGAGTAGCATTGCTGGATCGTATGGTGGTTCTATTTCCAGCTTCTCAAGGAAACGCCACATGGATTTCCAAAGTGGTTGTACCATTTTACGTTCCCACCGGCAGTGTATAAGTGTTCCAGTCTCTCCACAGCCTCTCCGACATTTATTAGTTTGTGTTTTTTGGATTAACACCAGACTTGTTGGAGTGAGATGGTATTTCATTGTAGTTTTGATTTGTATTTCTCTAATGACTAATTATCGTGAGCACTTCCTCATGTATCTCTTAGCTGCCTGAATGTCTTCTTTGGTGAAGGTGCTTTTTCATATCCTTTGCCCATTTATAAATTGGGTTATTTGTCTTTTGTTTGTTGACTTTTTGCAGTATCATGTAGATTTTAGAGATCAGACTCTGATGGGAAATGTATAGCTAAAAACTTTTTCCCAGTCTGTAGGTAATCTTTTTATGCTTTTGGTAAAGTCTTTGGATGAGCATAGGTGTTTGATTTTTAGTAGCTCCCAGTTATCTAGTTTCTCTTCTGGTGTTTGTGCATTGTTAGTAATGTTTTGTATACTATTTATGCCATGTATTAGGACTCTTAGTGTTGTCCCTATTTTTAATTCCATGATCTTTATTGTTTTAGATTTTATATTTAGGTCTTTGATCCAATTTCAGTTAGTTTTTGTGCATAGTGTGAGGTATGGGTCTTGTTTCATTTTTTTCAGATAGCCAGTTATGCCAGCACCATTTGTTAAAGAGTGTCTTTTCCCCATTTAACTGACTTTGGGCCTTTGTCAAATATCAGCTGCTCACATGTGGATGAATATATGTCTTGATTCTCAATTCTGTTCCATTGGTCTATGTATCTGCGTTGTACCAGTACCAGTCTGTTTTGACTACTGTGGCAGTATAATATGTTCTAAAATCAGGTAGTGTGAGGCCTCCCACTTTGTTCTTCTTTTTCAGTAATGCTTTACTTATCTGTGGCCTCTTTCCCATCCATATGAAGTTGGTGACTTGTTTCTCCATATCATTAAAAAATGTCATTGGAATTTGGATAGGAATTGCACTGTATCTATAGATCACTTGTGGTAGATCAGACATTTTTACAATGTTGAGTCTTCCTATCCATGAGCAAGGTATGTTTTTCCACTTATGTAGGTCTCTTTTGGTTTCTTGCAGTAGTGTCCCGTAGTTTTCAAAGAACTTTTCTGAATTATGTTCAAATGCTTGGTGGAAGGCAGGGCTTCTTTTGAAGAGGCCGCGTGGTTTCTTCTTGCTGTTTATAGTTGAGAAAGCTGAGCACCTTTGGGCAGAAAGCTTGCTGGTAGAGTGAGATGCCTCTGGGCACTTGTTGATCAAGCTGGGCTTGCCAACACATGATGCTAAAGAACTGAGTGCCTTCTGGTCAAGTCTTTCTGGTGGAGTGGGGTGCCTTCGGGCACTTACCGATGGATCTAAAGAGCTTTGTAACACTTGCCCGAGCTGGGCAGCAGTTGGGCCAGCCCAAGAGGCTCAAGAGGTCCAAGGGACAGAGGGCCAAGAGGCTGAGGGCTAGAGAGAGGCCGGCCTGTGGGCATGGCTGAGAAGCTGACCTGACTGAAAAGCTACCAATGTCAGAGAAATGGTGGCAACAGAGTCAGCAGAACCAGGTTCTTGGAAATCAGTGGAACTGCCCGAAGGAGCAGAGGAAGCAGAGTTGCCTCAGTCTCAAAGGGTGGTGCCATGGCCTCTAGGGTTTCAAAGGGTGGAACCATGGCTTGCAGAATGGGGCTATCACTCAAGAGTGCCAGGAGGATGGGGCTGGGGCTCCTGCCCAAAGCTGAGAGGGCAGGGCTGCCACATCCAAGGGACAGAACAGGGCTATCTGGGGCCAAAGGAGTAGAGACGCCACTCAGATGGACTAAGAGAATGGGGCCGCTCAAAGCCGAGGGAGCAGAATTGCTGTTCCAGTGGGGTTGGAAGGCAGAGGTGAAGCCAAGGGCCAAGGGTCTTCCACCCAGAATCCAGAGAGTTTGGCCAACAACCAGAGTCTAGAGGGCAGGCCTGTTGCCCAGATGGTCTCAGAGAAATTGTTCTGTTGGGTTTTGGACTTGCTTGGTGCCTGTTATCCCTTCTTTCTCTCCAATTTCTCCCACTTGTAATGGAAATGTCTACTTGGTGCCTGTTACACCATTGTACTTTGGAAACAGATAACTTGTAGTCTGGATTTCATAGGTTCACTGATGAAGAGCAATTTTGCTCCAGGATGGAATGTACCTAAAGTCTCACCCATATTTGATTTAGATGATTCAGAAGATGAGATTTTGGACTTGAAGTCAATTTAAGACATTTAGGATGATGGGCTGAATGTGTTTTACATGTGACAAGGACATGAATTGGGGGGGAGGGTGGAATGTCATGGGTTGAACTGTGTCCCCCCAATATATGTGTCAAAATGGCTAGGTCATGATTCCCAGTGTTGTGTGGTTGTCCTCCATCTTGTGATCTGATGTAATTATCTTCCATTTTTGATGTGTTGTAAATCCTAGCCTCTATGCCTATGATTATAATCCTATTTGTGAATGGGTTATGTTTGCTATGTTAATTGAGTCAGGATCTGGTTATGTTAATGAATATTGGGTTATGTTTAAGTCATCACCCTTACTTAAGTCATCATTCTTCACACCCTTGCTTGAGTCACACCTTTTATCTCACAAGAGATAAAAGGAGATAGAAACAAGCAGAGAGGAGAGGGACCTCACTACCACTAAGAAAGAAGAGCCAGGAGCAGAGCATGAATTTTGGACACAGGGTCCCTGTGCTGAGAACTCCCTGGGCCTACGGAAAGACTGATGTTAAGATACATGGAGATCTCCAAGGATTGACAGGCCCAAAGATGTTGAAAGGAGACAAGGATCTTCCCCCAGAGCCAACAGAGGCAGAAATACTTCCCCTAGAGATGACATCCTTAATCCAGACTTCTATCCTCTTCAACTCTCAGGGAATAAATTTCTGTTTGTTAAATCTACTCATTTATGTTATTTCTTTAATAGCAGCAGCAGATAACTAAGACAAAGCATATTTATCTGGGTGAAAACGATGGGAAATTCAGGCTCTTCAGGGGGATAATTGCTTCTAATATCCTGCCAAATAAGTGACCAATTTTTCTGCCTGAGCAGTTTGACCAGAATATTTATAATCGCTAGTCTTAGAATTTCCCATTCCTCATAATTTTCTGAATTTCCTAGGAATCTATTTGTATAAGGAAATAAAAGTAAAGATCCTTTCAGCTACTGTTTGTAGTGAAGGAAATCCGTCTTGTGACTTTCGATGGAGATAATCTTTTTTACACAGCCTCCCACTTTCCCTTAGAGGTTGGAGTGAGTTTCATGTGCCCAGCTTACTGACATTTGAAACTGGTCTGAGTATGCTTGGATGCGTGTATTTAAACAGTGAACTACTCGTAAGTAACTTAGCTGGTCAGTAAGCTGTAGGCACCAGCGCTTTCCTAGGAATAGTTTTCCATTTATTCCAATCCACCATTATTAAAGATAAGCTAAATGATTCCTAAATCTACCAAAGATAATCCATCTGGGAATACATACGCACCCACAGACACAAACAGATAGAGACACACAGAGATGTAGACACACAAAGGCTCACACACATACACTCAGATTCACATACAAGCACACACACAGGCATTTTCAGAATGCCCATAAAATGACATGTTTTGGTTGATGTAAAATCATACGGCAGGGCGATGTAAGATTATCAGAGATGAAAGAATGTCAGTTGGTTGTAAGATTTTACCATATATTTCAATGTATCAGGGACTTGGACTGTCGAATGAATAGTGCAAAAGAATAGGACTTGTCGATTTGTTTTCTGGCCAACTGACATTGAGAGAATTTACTGTTACTTTAGCCCTTCCCTTATTCTATTTCCCCACAGGAAAACCACATCAGCATGTTTCTCCTATTATTTATAACTGCTAACTGTAAATGCCACAAACCCTAAACAGCCTATGTTCAAGAATTAGCCATATTTGCAGAAGTACTTGGAATAATCATGTCTCCACTCATGAATATAAGGGCTGGTCTCCTGTCCATGCATACTCTCATTTGTGTGCTACAAAGGATGTTGTTTGTTGTTGGCTGCCACTGAGTCAATTCCAACTCACAGTGACCCTATGTATGTCTGAGTAGTACTATGCTCCACTGGATTTTCAGTGGGTGATTTTTCAGAAGCAGATCTCTAGGCCTTTCTTCCAAGGTGTCTCTGGGTAGACTTGAACCTCCAACCTTTCAGTTTGTAGCCAAGTGCATTAACCCTTTGTACCACCCAGGGACTCTTGTTACTAAGGGAAAAACTACTAATTTGCAGAAATAAAATCTTGTAACTTTATAAGAGGAAAGGATCTCGGATATTGTAAAGATAAACATTTTTCTTTTAAAGGTGATGTAACCGAAGCCTTAACAGGTGCAGTGACTTTTCCAGAGTCACAAAGCGTCCTCACTGTAGCTTCAACCTTTGGGACTGGAAGTTTTTGGGGTTTATTTTCCCCACCTTGAGACACTTTCAAAGATTTTTGAGTATCATGTTGATCATTTTCACAATATATTATGGAATTACTTAATTTTCACAACAATCTCATGAGGCGAATATCATCCAGTTTAGAAATATATAACATAGCTGGTAAATAAAGGAGTGCAGATTGGATCCTAGGTCTCCACATTACCTTTCCAGTGATAGGTCCATGCCAAAGCTGTCTCGCTTGAGTCTCTGATTATAATGCAAATACACCTGGGAATTATAGTCTTAGAAGCTAATACCTCAGTTACTAATCCTGCTTTAGGGGGGATTAGTTGACAACTTGGTGAGAGTAAGAATTGGACTTGGAAGTTGTGCTTGAGGGCAGGTTTTAATGGTGAAACGGCAGAGTATGAAATTACCTATTTCATAGCTTTGCCTTGAATCATCCCTACTTTGTTTATCCGTCTGCTGGACGGCAGCCTGGTAGAAGTGCAAATGGAAAACCCGGTGCAAGATAAGAGATAGTTCTGTCATTGCTAGAGAAAACGAGTCCACCCCTAATCCATTTCCTACGTAAGAGCCCCGTCTAGAAATGGGTTTGCCCTGAAACTCTCACCATCAGCCCATTTCCTGGTGAACAGGACAAGGCTCCCCCAGGCAGTCTTATCACTTTGTGGCCTCTATGAGAATAATATATTTGTGACTAATCCATAATTAACTGGGAAAAGCATAATATTAATTATTTTGCTCAATTGTTAATCAGTGGGGTGTTTCCCTCCTGCCTTCCTCTCCTTGCACACTAACTTGTCAGACTCTAATTGTTGCATGAACAGGTTTGGGTAAAAGTCTCCAAGGAGGACCAATTCTCTTGTTCCATTAGTGAGAACACATATAGATCATTTTCAGCACTAATCTAGGGCTAAAATCAATTATGCCTCTTGTATTTAAAAATTAAATTGACTCGCCATGGGAGTAGGATGAAGGAAAAATACATTCCTCCTATTATGTGTAATTACAATTGTAAAACATTTTCCTTCGGAATGTAATTGCTGCCTGCAGAGGCTGAAGCGGGTGAGCTTGAAGTGTTTAGCAGAAACGCTGGGCTTGCTTTTGGGGTTTTGTTTTGGGCTTTTGTTTCCTACCCCTCCCCAGACCTCTTTCTTCTTCTTCATTTTAATGCTATTATAACACTGTGAGGTCTGCTAAGGGTTCTAAACTTTCAAAAAAAGCTCAAATGTAGCTTAGGGCATAGGGAGTAAAAACTAGAGTAGGAAAAAAGAGAGCTAATTATGCCTGTAATCTATATGATGAAAATTTCAATCTTGCTAGTATTTATTTAGTGTTCATTGTGTGGCCAGGCCTGAGTTAGGGGCTGTAGGAAACAAATGCACTCAAAATGACATGGTCTCTATTACCAAGGTTTTTGAAATTTGATGAATGACACAAATATGTTATATGCAAATAAACAAGGTTGTTGTTTGTTTGTTTAACTGAGTTAAGATATGATTACTTGACCAGTGATAGACATTCCAGTGCTTTGGAAGGTCAGGAAGTTAGTAGATCAGAGGCATTGATTATGGGTCTTCCTAAGGCTCATTTCTCAGACTTGTCTTATTTCCTATCTGAGAAATGTCATCATTACTCATAACTGAAACAATCCCATTTTAGGAAGATTCTGGTTGCGAAAAAACAGCAACCTACCCTCTAGAGTTGCCAGATAAAATGCAAGACATGCCATTAAATGTGAAATTCAGTACAATTTTTTTTTTTTGTTGATGTTGCTATAAGTATGTCTCATATTATATGGGACATACTTATGCTAAAAAATTCTTCATTGTTTATCTGAACCTCCTATTTAATTTGGAGTTCTGTATTTTTCTTTCCTAATTCTGGCAACACTATTTACATACAAATAAACGTTTATAATTAGGAAGGGAAGAGTCAGACAAAATTGGTGTCCACTACAAATTTTTGTATTAATTAATTCCAAATATACACCATTTTAAAATATCTTTTAGGAGTCTCAGGTTATAAGATAAACACAAAAATCACTTGGATTCCTCTACATCAACAAAAAGAACATTGAAGAGGAAATAACCAAATCAATACCATTCACAGTAGCCCCCAAGAAGATAAAATACTTAGGAATAAATCTTACCAAAGATGTAAAAAACCTATATAAAGAAAACTATAAAGTACTACTACAGGAAACTAAAAAGGACCTACTTAAGTGGAAAAACATACCTTGCTCATGGATAGGAAGACTTAACATAGTAAAAATTTCTATTCTACCAAAAGCCATCTATACATACAATGCACTTCCGATCCAAATTCCAATGACATTTTTTAATGTGATGGAGAAACAAGTCACCAACTTCATATGGGTGGGAAAGAGGCCACAGATAAGTAAAGCATTACTGAAAAAGAAGAAGAAAGTGGGAGGCCTCACTCTACCTCATTTTAGAACCTATTATACAGCCACAGTAGTCAAAACAGCCTGGTACTGGTACAACAACAGGCACATAGACCAATGGAACAGAATTGAGAACCCAGATATAAATCCATCCACATATGAGCAGTTGATATTTGACAAACACCCAGTGTCAGTTAATTGGGGAAAAGATAGTCTTTTTTAACAAATGGTGCTGGCATAACTGGATATCCATTTGCAAAAAAATGAAACAGGACCCATACCTCACACCATGCACAAAAACTAACTCCAAGAGGATCAAAGACCTAAACATAAAGACTAAAATGATAAAGATCATGGAAGAAAAAATAAGGACAACCTTAGGAGCCCTAATACAAGGCATAAACAGAATACAAAACATTACCAAAAATGACGAAGAGAAACCAGATAACTGGGAGCTTCTAAAAATCAAACACCTATGCTCATCTAAAGACTTCACCAAAAGAGTAAAAAGACCACCTAAGGACAGGGAAAGAATTTTCAGCTATGACATCTCTGACCAGCGCCTGATCTCTAAAATCTATATGATTCTGTCAAAACTCAAGCACAAAAAGACAAACAACCCAATCAATAAGTGGGCAAAGGATATGAACACGCACTTCACTAAAGAAGATACTCATGCAGCTAACAGACACATGAGAAAATGCTCTCGATCATTAGCCATTAGAGAAATGCAAATTAAAACTACGATGAGATTCCATCTCACTCCAACAAGGCTGGCATTAATCCAAAAAACACAAAATAATAAATGTTGGAGAGGCTGCGGAGAGATTGGAACTCTTATACACTGCTGGTGGGAATGTAAAATGGTACAACCACTTTGGAAATCTATCTGGCATTTTCTTAAAAAGTTAGAAATAGAACTACCATAGGAAAAAAAAAAAAAAACCATACAACCCAGAAATCCCACTCCTCGGAATATACCCTAGAGAAATAAGAGCCTTCACATGAACAGATGTATGCACACCCATGTTTATTGCAGCTCTGTTTACAATAGCAAAAAGCTGGAAGCAACCAAGGTGTCCATCAACGGATGAATGGTTAAATAAATTGTGGTATCTTCACACAATGGAATACTACACATCGATAAAGAACAGTGATGAATCTGTGAAACATTTCATAACATGGGGGAACCTGGAAGGCATTATGCTGAGCAAAATTAGTCAGAGGCAAAAGGACAAATATTGTATAAGACCACTATTAATAAGATCTTGAGAAATAGTATAAACTGAGAAGAACACATACTTTTGTGGTTACGGGGTGGGGAGGCAGGGAGGGTGGGAGAGGGTTATTTACTGATTAGTTAGTAGATAAGAACTACTTTAGGTGAAGGGAAGGACAATACTCAATACACGGAAGGTCAGCTCAACTGGACTGGACCAAAAACAAAGAAGTTTCTGGGATAAACTGAATGCTTCAAAGTCAGCGGAGCAAGGGCGGGGTTTGGGGACTATGGCTTAAGGGGACTTCTAAGTCAATTGGCAAAATAATTCTATTATGAAAACATTCTGCATCCCACTTTGAAATGTGGTGTCTGGGGTCTTAAATGCTAACAAGCGGCCATCTAAGATGCATCAATTGGTCTCAACCCACCTGGATCAAAGGAGAATGAAGAACACCAAGGTCACACAATAACTATGAGCCCAAGAGACAGAAAGGGCCACATGAACCAGAGACTCACATCATCCTGAGACCAGAAGAACTAGGTGGTGCCCAGCCACAACCGATGACTGCCCTGACAGGGAGCACAACAGAGAACCCCTGAGGGAGTAGGAGATCAGTGGGATGCAGACCCCGAATTCTCATAAAAAGACCATACTTAACGGTCTGACTGAGACTAGAGGAATCTCGGCGGTCATGGTCCCCAAACCTTCTGTTGGCCCAGGACAAGAACCAGTCCCGAAGACAACTCATCAGACATGTAAGGGACTGGACAATGGGTAGGAGAGAGATGCTGATGAAGAGTGAGCTTACTTGTATCAGGTGGACACTTGAGACTGTGTTGGCATCTCCTGTCTGGAGGGGAGATGGGAGGGTAGAGAGAGTCAGAAACTGGCAAAATTGTCATGAAAGGAGAGACTGAAAGGGCTGACTCATTAGGGGGAGAGTAAGTGGGAGTATGGAGTAAGGTATATATAAGCTTATATGGGACAGACTGACTTGATTTGTAAATGTTCACTTAAAGCTCAATAAAAATTATTAAAAAAAAAAAAAAAAGGAACAGAGCAGAGAGGGGGGACCCCATACCACCAAGAAAGCAGTGCCAGGAGCAGACTGCGTCCTTTGGATCCGGGTCCCTGCGCTGAGAAGCTCCTAGTCTGGGGGAAGGTTAATGAGAAGGCTGACACAGAGAGAAAGCCTTCCCCTGGAGCTGACACCCTGAATTTGGACTTTTGGCCTACTTTACCGTGAGGAAATAAACTTTCCTTTGTTAAAGCCAAAAAAAAAAAAAAATCTCTTTTAGGATTTCCACTTGCTAAAATGATTTACCTTGATGTCGTTTGTCATCTTAAAATCATCCCAGTTAAAATCCTTATCTTCAAGCTTTCAAATAAAATCAGCATTCCCACTTGATTTCTTTTTATCTCTGATGGTATCATTCTCTCCCTCTTACCTTCAAGTCATTATTGACTTTTTCTGTACTTTTGCTCTCCCACACTGAATTAGTCTCCAAACCCTATTAATACTTCCATCATACCTTTTTAATTTGCTTCTTTTTTTTTCTTGTACACATTTTATAATTCTACTTGTACCTTCATCACTTGTTCCTGAATTACTTAAGTAGTTTAACAAGTCTTATAATAAGTCTTGCATACCCAGGCTCTTCTCATTTCAAAGTACTCGACGCACTGATTAGTTTTTTAATTAGATTAGTTTGTCATTTGCTTCTCCAGTTCAAGAATAGGTCATCAACATCTATAGAGTCTAGAATGGTAAAGAGAGTAAATCCTGGATTTGAAGATTTAGCTAACTGATGCAGGGATGAACCTCTGAGGTCTTTTTCCCTACTACACAGGGTTCCTGACAAGATTAAATGCTTCCAAATTGATTGCTTATGGTTCTTAACACCTTATTTGTGCTCTCCAAATGGTATCTGTTAATAATATTTTTATGTATAAGTTATGATATATATTCATATTCAAGGTTTCAACCCAATGCCCCAAATCACTCACCAGTTTTTTGTTTTTTACCTGCTACTTATTTATACAAACTTTCTTCTTAATACAACTAATGTATGCAAAGTCTCTGAAACAGTGTGTGGACACTGCTTGGTCTGTGCTTTTGCATATGATATCCCTATTTTCTGTGCTCTTCCCCTTATTGTGATATTTCCTATTTGGTGACTCCTACCTGAAAGTCTATGACTTTCATAAAGGGTTTTTTTTTTTTTTTTTTGGTGTCCTAGCCCTCAACAATATCTCCTTAAGAAATTTTGACATCTATGGTCTTTCTTATACTCTTGAATAAGGCTCATATAATCCTGTATTATTATTTTTTAATCCCATATTCTGCTGTTACTAGCTATATTTCAGGCTGTAGCACAAAAGAGGCTGTGGCTTCTACATTTTGTATGTTTAATAAATGTGTCTAATTGGTATACAATAACAGATTTTAAAATGGTTGCTAGATTAAAAAGCACAAAAAAATAGACGGTGTCAAAATAGTTTAACATGTCCTCTCTGGAAATAAAATTAACAGAAAGAAGAACATCACAGCAATTTGAAAGACTTCATACAAGTTATACCACAATCCCTACTGATAAGTTTACAAAATCCTAGAGCCGTCATCATAGGAAGAGACATGCTAGGGTACCGAATATCCTAAAACCAGAAGTGTGTCTGAATCACCCTCCAGAAATTTTACATTATTGATTCTTTCATTTTATTAAGAAATGTGCTTAATAAAAATAGATCTGATTTCTGCAGGTTCTGCAAATTACAGTGTGTATTTTATTACTGTGTTCATTTTGGCTCTATTAAAACAAATTCAATGATTTTCCAAGACAAACTGACTGACCGTCAGTC
The DNA here is from genome assembly GCF_024166365.1 of Elephas maximus indicus. Taxonomy (NCBI): domain Eukaryota; kingdom Metazoa; phylum Chordata; class Mammalia; order Proboscidea; family Elephantidae; genus Elephas; species Elephas maximus. Next base: position 52,733,288 of record NC_064829.1, on the reverse strand, counting down.
AGTGAAGAGAAAAGGCAAAGTTAATTTGGAAATAATCACTGACTCTCCTGGAAAGATACCATTACAAGGTACCCCAATGGTTAATTATGAAAAATGAAGGAAAAACCTACCTTGATTTAAAAAAAAAAAAAAAACAGAAAAATTCTAATAAACACTGATAGTGGAAACTCTATTTTATAATGGAATTAGCTCAAAAATATGTTCACTGCCTGACAAAGTAGTGACATCATTATACCTCTATAACTACTCTTCAATTTCTGGAAAGATGCAGTAATGATGGTGGAAATAGTAACAGTACTATAGTATCAGTAGCAGTAATAGTGATGATAACAATAGTTATACAGTCAGTATTAATAAAATAAATAATTAAAAGATATATAAGCACCAATTAGTATAAGATTATATAAGTGGTATAACCATTTCACTCACCTATGATTTACCTATGTCAGTCTAAGCAATCCTATCACTCTTGTGACAGTGTTTGTGAAGGCCAACACCATGAGTGCTTGACACTTCTATGGCCACAGTGATGGTCAGTGAGCTTGAGGAGTAGATAATCAGCATGACACCCAGAAATAAATTTGATGCCTATGGTACTCGATCTCCTATCCATACATTCCCTGGAAATTATTGAGAAAGCCTGTGGGTCAATTTGCTTCTGGCAGCCACTTTGTGACCATGAGGGCAGTAGGCTAAGGATGAAGCTGACATTCAGAGGATGGCAGAGGCAGTGGGAGACTAACAGAGAAATGGAGCCAAAACTCTGATAGAACTGAGCCTGAACACATAAATCCTGGACTTTCTAACAATATGAACAAATAACTAGTCTTTTGTTTAAGCTAGCTTGATAAAGGTTGAGATTACCTGAAAGAACATCCTAATTAACATATACAAGTAGATCACTTCATAAGTTACTTTCAAAGTAACTTATTTTTATTTATCTTGACCACTCATAGCAATCTGTGAACTAAGAGCAGATATTATTAGGTTTATTTTATAAAAGAAGATTTGGAAGCTCAAACAGATTAGGAAATTTTACTAAGATAATCACAGTTAGGGTTTTAGGCCAGGATTTTAGAATCCCATCACAATGTGTTTCTAAAGAAAGTTACTAAATTGACTCGTGGAGGCACCTAAGGTCAAATCAAGAACAGGCAAATATTTTGTTATTAAGTTTACTGGGCCAATAAGTAGGTTAGGTTTTCTGAGCAAGCATGAGATGTGACTAAAATGCAGAAAAGGAAAAGAAATTGATGGATTCCATCAACCCTCTGTGGAATTACGAAGTCTCTAGAGTAAATCATTTGCATAATTTTGTCCTACTCTGTGCCCTTCTCCCCAATTTTTATTAAGACATGTACGTCTCACACTTACTTAAAAGGTCTTTCAGTTAGCCTTGTACAATTCTGTCCAGAAGAGTCTTAGATAAACTCATTAACTCTGAAGCATTAGGAGCTTAATTAAAATGTAAATCCTACCCAGAAATATTTGCATTTCAACGAAGAAGAATGAAGAGGGTGATGCTTACCTTAAAGGAATAAAGCAGTACTTGCGGTATTTTAAAGGAACCCTGGTAGCACAATTGTCAAAGGACTCAGCTGCTACCCAAAAGGTTGGTGGTTTGCAGGAGAAAGATGTGGCAGTCTGCTTCGGTAAAGATTAAAGCCTTGAAAACCCTATGGGGGCGGTTTTGCTCTGTCCTATAGGGTCGCTATGAATCATAAACGACTAGACAGCTGTGGGTTTGGGTTTTTTTGTGGTATTTCAAGCATCAGGAGGAAGGTTATTTTGTGGCAAGAAAGTATTACCATCACTTTGTAAACTACACTATTAGGTAACTGATCACTCTTTGTAAAGTTCACCAAAAAGGAGGGCATTAGATTATTACCCAGGAATGAAAGCAAAGGATGCAGATACAGCCCTAGCTATAGAAGTGGATATAAGAAGAGTTTAAACGAATCAGTCACATATATGACTTCTAAGTTATCAGGCAGTTACAGGCAATTAAGTGGGTTTAGTAGGTGGGACATAATCTATTATTTTAATAATATCTAAGATTTGTATGGGTGCAGTGTTGGTTCAGCGGTAGAATATTAGCCTTCCACTTGGGAGACCTGGGTTAGATTCCCGGCCAATGTACCTCAAGTGTAGCCACCACCCATCTGTCAGTGGAAACTTGCCTGTTGCTGTGACACTGGACAGGTTTCAGGGTAGCTTCCAGACTATGACAGACTAGGCAGAAATGTCTGGTGATCTACTTCCAAATAACAGTCTGATCCCATTGTGCATGGGATCACCACGAGTTTAGGGGCCAACTTAATGGCAGTTGGGAATAACAACGAGGTGTGTATATGTATATACATATATATATATATATATAAACATTTACAAATTTATAACATACATATACATACATACATAAATGTGTGTGTGATTTTAATGAAATATTAATGAAATATTTCAAACCTACTGAAAGGTATAGCAAATTCTAAAATGAAACAGCAATGTAGCCAAAGCTCCTATTTTCTTCAATTTTTCTGAAGAGTCAGGACTAATATGTATGTCTGCATTATCTCATTTACTTCTTCCCTCCCAGAGTTAACCACTACAAAACTTTTTATTTATCCTTTGCTTAAACGATTTCATAATTTTATTATATATGTATAAGCATATGTAGTATTTCTCAGATTTTTAAAATATAATAGACATGTCATTCTATCAAACATACTATCCAGCTACTAGCTTATCTTTTTTGTTGTTGCTGGACATTTGTTTTTAATCCATCATATGAACATGAATATGCCACAAATTCTGCACTCATTTTCCTGTTTACTTCACATTTAAATTGTTTCCAATATTTTATAATAATGAAAGATGCTGCAGTATATATTCTTATGAATATCATCCTGTGCCATTATAGAGGAGCTTTTCAAGGATACATAGATAGTTGTACCAATTATATTCCTTTCTGCAAGGATAAGTTTCTTGCTCTATCCTTGTCAGTACTTCCTGTTTTCATATATATATATACATATATATGTGTGAATATATATATATATGTATATATAACCCAGTGCCGTATATATAACCCAGTGCCGTATATATATGTGTGTGTATATAACCCGTTGCTGTCAATTCCAACTCATAGCAACTTTATAGTACAGGGTAGAACTGCCCCGTAGAGTTTCCAAGGAGTGCCTGGTGGATTTGAACTGCTGACCCTTTGGTTAGCAGCCATAGCATTTAACCACTATGCCACCAGGGTTTCTGTGTGTGTGTGTGTGTGTGTGTATACACACACGTATATATTTGTTTATTTTGTTTTCCCCAATCTAATGGGAGTGAGATAGTTTTAATTTGCATTCCCTGATTACTAGCGAGGTTGAACACCTCGTATGTTTATTGATATTCTTGTTTCCTATTTCCTCATATGAATCACCTGTTCATAAATTGTTTCAATTTTCCTTAGTTACCCTTATTTGTTTTTCCATTTTTATTTTGTGGGAGCTTTTTATACAGTTTTTTTAGTTATATGAGTAAAAAATATCTTTTGCAAGACTGACTTGTCCTTCCACTTTAAGATGTTTTTGTAGCGCAAAAATTTTTACAGTTCAATATAGTCAAATTTATTGATGTTTTACTTCATACTTTATGGTTTTTGTACCCTACTAAGAAATCCTTCCCTATCCCAAAGTCATGATGGTATTCTCACATATTCAATATAAAGCAAGTATCATGTGTCTGGCATTATCTTGGAGATGTATACAGTGATAAAGAAGGCAGACAAACTCTCTGCCTTCAGGAAGTTTGTATTTCAGTGAAGAGAGAGACGGAAAACAAATAAACTATACTATTACATAAGATAAAAGTACAGGTCATAACACAAAATAACGTGGAACATGGTATAAGTGGAAACAAAAGGCCTTATTTTAGGAAGGGGGTCAATAAGTCTCTGAGTAGGTGATGATGGATAAGTACTGACCTGAATAAGGTGAGCAAGTGAACCATTGTAATGTAAAGGATTAAAGAGTTCCAGGTAGATAGAATAGTGAAGGAAAAGGTATTGAGACAGTAGCATATCTGTCATTGAGACAGACAGCAACCTATTTTACTAGCATTAACCCATACCACACTTGTGCACATGCTCAGAGTTGCAGTTTAATCACACAACTTAGTTTTCCCTTTAACATATACCATGATTTTCTGTGTCTTCATAAATTCTTTCCTTTATATGGCATTCTCTTTGCCCCACTCCACTTGCCAAAATTAAGTTCATTTATTCAGTCAACATTCTACTATTTGCCAAGTGACTTGTCAATGAAACTTTAATTTCCTCAGTCTTCCAACCTGATATGATCTCTTTTTTAGATTAGCACAGAAGTTGGCAAATCTCTAATGGCACTTATATACTTACATATATATTTTTGCCATATCTCTTTTCCTTTTTGGATCCTCTTTCTGTAGTAAAGTATCATGAGCATGGGACTAAGAGTTACTTATATCTCCATAATCCACGCCTAGCATAAGGAGCCCTGGTGGCATAATAGTTAAGTGCTCAGCTGCTAACAGAAAGGTTGGCAGTTGGAACATACCCAGAGGCTCTCCTTTGCAGGAGAAAGACCTATCTGCTCCCGTAGAGAATTACAGCCTAGAAAACCCAATGGGTCAGTTCCACTTTGTCACATGGGGTCTCTATGACTCAAAATAGACTTGACTGCACCTAACAACAAGGCACCTAGCATTCTACCTTACAGACCATCAGTTGCTGTCAAGTTTATTCTGACTGCTGGTGACCCCATATGTGTTAGAGTAGAAATGTGCTCCACAGAATTTTTTTCTTCACAGAAAAAATTTCACATTTAATGCTGTTCAAGCTTAACATTGCATCAACATAAATGACTATGCTTCTGAGTGAAAATATAACAGCTAGCAGCCCATGTTGCTCTTAAATGATAAACTACATTTTCATTATCATTCCTAAAATACTATGTCATAAATAACCAAATACCAAACTCCTGGATGTATATATTGCTATATTCAATAGCTATAACATTTGCTGTATTTCAGTGTGAACTCATGCACACCTTTTTGTTTTTTAACAAAAGCCATGTCTCTTGGTCAGAAAATGTTATTAAATTTTACATCTTAGACAGACTTACAGTAAGGAATGGATGGGAAGCTTCAGACTTCTGACCCCAGGCTCTCATTCTTCCATTCCCAAGAGAGTAAATACTGGAACTACCCACAAGACCCCTCCAGTCCCGGCGTGTGTGTAGTCTGTGTGTGGTCTGCAAAGGAAACTCCAGCCAGGGTGAGGAGTCTGGAACTCTGCTGTGAAGCAGAAGGCACGTGGCTTCCAGCCTGGGCCAAGCATAGGAGCAGCAGAATGCTACCCCAGGGTGAGGCTTTTTTTGGCTCCCACCCTCAAATCTGTTTATCAAAACTAGTGGCTCCTCTCTGCAGATGCCACATTACACACCGACACACTCCTTTTACACTCTAGAGAACAGAGGCCAAGAGTGGATAGACTCTGAAATAATGTGTGCATTGTGAAGGATAAACCACTAAACATGCCTTAATCCCACAAATCGAGCACTGGGGGCAAATCTTCCTTGTGGCTCTTGAAACTGTCTTTGGCCAAACAATGAAGCAAACCATTTTCTTCCCATTAATTTTTCTGGTTTTCAGCCGCCAATACCGGCGGTTATTCTTCTCTTGCTGCCCATACAGCATGCTGACGAGAAACTCAGGTTCATCTTTAGCCCTAAAGTGGATGGTCAAAAGGTAAAGGGCGTTGTTAGCTGATGACCGGGATAGGGCATGGCTTCTGCTTCATCACGTGGCGCCTCAGAAACGGGCTGCCTCATCTCCTCACAGGCAGGCAAAGTCTTTGTTGGGACCACAACACACCACTCCGAGGCACACGCTGCACCGCGAGAGCGGAGGAGAGGGTCAGGAATTCGTCCCTATCGGAGGTGAAGGAGGTCCTTCAGGATGGAACTTCCCTTCAGACGGATGACAGACCATGTGTCAGTGGCTTCTGCACGATGTGGGTGTATGGAGCTGTCAAGGCACCAGTTGATACCCATGGCAAGGCACTCTGCCTCCACGCCATCTTTGAGTGCAGGGGCTCTTTGCTCCGCCAGGCTCCACAGGGTTTTCCATGGCCGGTTTTTCTGGTGTGGATCGTCAGCGCTTTGTTCCCGGGTGCCTCTCTGGGTGGACTAGAAACTCCAGCGTTTCCTTTAGCAGCTGAGCGTGTTAACCATTTGCACCACCCAGGGACTCTGCCTTACAAAAAGTGAGTGCTTAATATATAATTAAATTGAAATCTTCACGTACTGGACTGGGGGCTGGAATCAGCCCTGGGGATGTATTCTGCGTTCCTCCATTTGCAGGGATTTAAAGGTCAAAGTTGCTCTACATTAGACATGTTTCTGGCTCCCTAGTTTGCATTTCTACTTATTTGAAGCAGTGTCTCCAAGTATCTGTGTAAACATTGTGTATGTGTGTGGTGTGTGTATCTTTCCCTTTGGTACTATAAAGGAACTTTCTAACTATGGCTGTTTATGTGATCTGTAATTATTGTTCTTGAAAGAAAGACCCAGATACTGAGGTGTCAATCTGAATGTCACAATATGCCAAGCATGGAGAGGAAATGACAAACACTTCTAGGTTAAGGGGTGAGGGTTCAGTGGCAGGTTGGTTGCCTTGTTTTTCCCGATAATAATCCTCATCTTCCCGGACACACCATGGGTATTATGTTGTGGGTAGAATGAGGATGCTAGTATGGGATTGTGCTGTGAAAGATACCTATTTTTCTCTTTCCACATTTTGATCAGAACGTCTATTTTTGAAGTACCTATGACCCAGTTTCCATGATGCTTATTGAAGAATTATGATGTTACTAAAACGATATCATAGGATTCTGCAAGCCAGCATGGTCATTAATGACATTAAACTACAAAGCAAGTATTGTCATATGTAGACCTAAAAGAAATCAGTTTGAAGTGACCCCAGATGCCTATAGCACTGTGGTATAGCAGCTATTTCCATGGAATAATGTTAACTATTTAAAAGGAACTGAGGAAAAATGGCAAACTTTGTTGACTTTTCAGTCTTACCTAGGGATCAACCTAAGTAGATTGAAATAATAGGAAACACATAGATAGTGGTTCATCTGTGGTGGACACTAAGGGCTTAACATGGATAATCCTTTTAATCATTACAATATTTTATGAGAAAATGTATCTGTCAGAGTGGCCTAGGTTACTCCATAGTAACAAAACCAAAAACCAAGCCAGTTGTTGTTAAGTCAATTCTCACTCATGGCAACCCCGTGTGAACTACGATCCATAGGGTTTTCAATGGCTGTGATCTTAAGGAAGTAGATTGCTAGGCCTTTCTTCCGAGGAGCCTCTGAGGGGATTCAGATGACCCTGAAATTTCAGACACAGAGCTGTCACTAGTACACAACAAGTCTGAAATCCTCTGCTAAGACAGATTTTGAGGGCTGTGCCTTAGGCCCGAGGATACCAGATTCTGCTCCCTGGAAGTAGTTACCTTTTGTATTTGTTACATACCTCCTGGCTCCTGTCTGTTGGAGATTATTTCCGTTATACTTCCTGGTCATTTCTACTGTAGGCCTTAGCCAGTGTACCCTCCTCAGATGTGAAGAGCTTTCTTAGCATACTTCCTGCCTGCTGTGCATTTTGGTAGCCCAGGGCTATTTTAAATCTCAAACATTTGGTCTTTTTTTTTTTTTTTAACCCAGGGTATTGGTTTTTTTTTTTTTTTTTGCTTATTTGGCAGTACTAAAACCAAAAACCAGACTGGTTGCTGTTGAATTGATTTCCGACTCATAACAACCCAATAGGACAAAGTAAAACTGCTCATAGGATTTCCAAGGCTATAAATCTTTACGGAAGCAGACTGCCACATCTTTCTCCCACAGTGTGGCTGGTGGTTTCAAACAGCTGACCTTTTGCTAAGCAGTCAAGCACTTAATCACCACACCGTCAGGCTCCTATTGGCAGTACGAAACTCCTAAAAAATAAGTTGGTTTCTTGCCTGCATGATTCCATTCATTATGATGTGACAAGAGCCATGCTCACTTTTTACTTTTACTGACATAGGTATTTCTTTGATCCCAGTTAGAACCACATGAATGGAAAATCACACATTCTCTATCTCTTTATGGAATTTAGAAGGAATGATGTCTTAGGCATAGTTCTGGTGAATGCTGACTTCTGAAATTATCACCAAAATAACCAGTGAATAAGAAAAATCTGAGTTTATTGCTTACCATGGTGTCATGGACGGAATTATGTCCTCCAAAAATAGGTGTTAACTTGGCTAAGCTGTGATTTCCAGTATTGTGTAGTTGTTCTCCATTTCGTGATCTGGTGTAATTATCCTCCATTTTTTGATGTATTATAAATCCTAACCTGTATATATTAATGAGGCAGAATTAGTATGGGATGAATCTTGAGTCATGCCCTTATTAAAGTTATACCCTTACTAAAGTCACACCCTTGCTTGAGTCATACCTTTTGTTTTACAAGAGATAAAAAGAGAGAGAGGTGGCAGAGGAGGGAGGGAGCTTGCTACCACCAACAAAGAAGAGCTGGGAGCAGTGCATGTTCTTTGGACCCAGGGTCCCTGTGCTGAGAACCTCCTAGACCCAGGGGAGGATTGATGCCAAGACACATGAAGATCTCCATGGAACCAAGATGCAGAAGCTGAAGAGATAAGGACCTTCCTCCAGAGTCGAGAGAGAGAGAGAAAGAGAGAGAGAGCCTTCTGCTAGGGCTGGCACCGTGAATTTGGACTTCTAGCCCCCTAAACTTAAGAGAATAAATTTCTGTTTGTTAAAGCTATCAACGTGTAGTATTTATGTTAGAGCAGCACTAGATAATTAAGACACATGGAAAGAGTACAGTACCTCAGTACGGTTTTAATAGCCTCTCAGAAGGGGAAAGGGAAAGTTGGGGTTTTTTTTTAGATTTTGAAGTCTGGTTTAAGGCAGGTCTTCGTGTGAGCCTTGAAAGGATTGGGCAAAGATCATGATATAATAGTTTATGATTGGTGAACACAGAAAGGTGAAGATTTTGAGGAAAGGGATTCAAAGAGTCTTGAGGTATAACTGTTGTTTTATATTTTATATTAAAGAGGCAATTGTTCTTTCAAGAATTTCCTGAAATGGACAGTCATGTTTTTTGCAATTTTTCTTTTCTTGGGCAAGAGTTTCCTGAAATAGTAAAGTTCTGTGATGAAGAAAGAAGAAAGTAGGCAATTTTAGGTAGGCAATTCTCAAATCACATGATGGAGTATCGACAACATGTCTCTTGGTTTTAATTAGGTCAGTGCTGGCTCTTTAGATAATATTTATTATGCAAGTAATATATGGTGACTTTAAATAATTAAATAAAACACAATAGAAATGCAATTGTGTATAATCCCACTTCCAATTTATTTGGTAGAATATAGTCTTGAAGTTTTTTTTTTTTTTTTGCTATATACAAAATTTAAAATGCTGCTAAAAGATTATATACTTTTTTTTTTTCTACTTCAAGATATTTTTCTATGTCATTTAATTTCTGCAATTAAATTTTGACCCCAGTACTTAAAACTCTTTTGATTTGGGGAAAATTCCTTAATCTCTCTGCCTCAGTTTTTTTTTTTTTTTTCCTTTTATTGAACTTTAGATGAAGGTTTACAGAACAAACTAGTTTCTTATCAAACAGTACACACATTGTTGTATGACATTGGTTAACAACCCCACGACATGTCAACACTCTCCATTCTCAACCCTGGGTTCCCTATTACCAGCTGTCCTGTTCCCTCTTACCTTCCAGTCCCTGCCCCAGGGCTGGTGCACCCCTTTGGTTTTGCTTTGTTCCATGGGACTGTTCAATCTTTGGCTGAAGGGTGAACCTCAGGAGTGGCCTTGTTACTGAGCTGAAAGGGTGTGCAGGGGCCATACTATCAGGGTTTCTCCAGTCTCTGTCAGGCCAGCAAGTCTGGTTTTTCTTTTTGAGTTGGAATTTGTTCTACATTTTTCTCTAACTCTATCTGGGACCCTCTATTGTGATCCCTATCAGTAGTCGGTGGTGGTAGCTGGGCACCATCTAGTTGTACTGGATGCAGTCTGGTGGAGGCCGTGGTAGATGTGGTCCGTTAGCCCTTTTGGTTAATCTGTCCCTTATGTCTTTAGTTTTCCTCATTTTTCCTTGCTCCCCAAGGATTGAGATCACTGGGGAATCCTAGAAGGCTGCTCACAGGCTTTTAAGAACCCAGGCACTACTCACCAAAGTAGAATGTAGAACATATTCTTTATAAACTCTGTATGCCAGTTGAGCTAGAGGTTCTCTGAGACCATGGTTCCCACAGCCCTCAGCCCAGCAATTCGGGTCCATTTGTCTGTGGAGCTACCATGGGCTTACCGTGTACAGGTTGTGCTGGCTTCCCCGGTATTGTGTACTGTCTTATCCTTCACCAAAGTTACCACCTATCTATTGTCTATTTTTTTTCATCCCCACTGCTTCCCTTCCTCGTAACCGTCAAATATTGTTTCTTTTTGTATGTAAACCTTTTCATGAGTTTTTACAGTAGTGGTCTCATACAATATTTGCCTTTTTGTGACTGACTTATTTCACTCAGCATAATGTCCTCCAGATGCATCCATATTATGAGGTGCTTCACGGATTCATCGTTGTTCTTTAGTGTTGCATAATACTCCGTTGTGTGTATGTACCACAGTTTGTTTATCCATTTATCTGTTGATGGGCATCTAGGTTGTTTCCATCCTTTTGCTATTGTGAACAATGCTGCAGTGAAATGGGTGTACATATATCTATTTGTGTGATGACTTTTATTTCTCTAGAATATATTCCTAGGAGTGGGATTGCTGGATCATATGGTATTTCTATTTCTTGCTTTCTAAGGAAGCGCCATATTGTTTTCCAAAAAGGTTGTATCATTTTGCATTCCCACCAGCAGTGCATAAGAGTTCCGATCTCCTCGCAGCCTCTCCAAAATTCGTTATTTTCTGTTTTTTTTGCCAGTAATACTGGGGTGAGATGGTATCTCATTGTGGTTTTGATTTACATTTCCCTGATGGCTAGAGATCGTAAACATTTCCTCATATGTCTGTTGGCTGCTTGAATGTCTTCTTTGGTGAAGTGTCTGTTCATTTCCTTTGCCTATTTTTTAGTTGGATTATTTGTCTTTTTGTTTTAGAGGTGTTGGATTTTCTTGTAGATTTTAGAGATAAAACCTCTATCTGATTTGTAATAGTCAAAATTTTTTTTCCCTGCCTGTAGGTTCTCCTTTTCCTCTTTTGGTGAAGTCTTTTGATGAACATAAGTGTTTAATTTTTAGAAGAGCTCAGTTACCTAGCTTATCCTCGGGAGCTTGTGTGTTGTTGTTTGTGATTTGTATCCTGTTAATGACATGTATTAGGGCCTCTAGTGTTGATCCTACTTTTTCTTCTATGAACTTCATGGTTTTTGGCTTTATATTTAGGTCTTCGATCCACTTTGAGTTAGTTTTTGTGTATGGTGCGAGGTATGGGTCCTGTTTCATTTTTTTGCAGATGGACATCCAGTTTTGCCAGCACCATTTGTTAAAAAGACTGTCTTTTCCCCATTTGATGGACCTGGGACCCTTGTCAAAAATCAGGTGACCATAGGTGGATGGATTTACATCTGGGTTCTCAATTCTGTTCCATTGGTCAATGTATCTGTCATTGTACCAGCACCAGGCTATTTTTGACTACTGTAGCTGTATAGTACGTTCTGAGGTCAGGTAGAGCGAGACCTCCTACTTTATCCTTCTTCTTCAATAGTGCTTTGCTTATCCAGGGCTTCTTCCCTTTACATATAATGTATATATATAAAGTTAATGATAAGTGTTTCCATCTCTTTAAAGAATGTTGTTGGTATTTGGATCAGTATTGCATTGTATTTGTAAATCACTTTGGGTAGAATTTGTTATTTTCACAATGTTGAGTCTACCTATCCATGAGCATGATATGTTTTTCCGTTTATGTAAATCTCTTTTGGTTTATTGCAGTAATGTTTTGTAGTTTTCTTTGTATAGGTCTTTTACATCCCTGGTTAGATTTATTCCCAAATATTTTATTTTTTTATGGGCTATTATAAATGGTATTGTTTTCCTGATTTCCATTTCATTGTTCTCTTTACTGGTGTATGGGAATCCAAATGATTTTTGTATGTTTATCTTGTATCCAGAAACCCTGGTGGTGTAGTGGTTAAGTGCCACAGCTGTTAACCAAAGGGTCAACAGTTCAAATCTGCCAGGCGCTCCTTGGAAACTCTATGGGGCAGTTCTGCTCTGTCCTATGGGGTCTCTATGAGTCAGAATCGACTCAACGGCACTGGGTTTGGTTTGGTTATCTTGTGTCCTGCAACTCTGCAGAACTCTGCAGAATCGTTCTGTTAGCTCCAGTGGTTTTCTTGTGTAGTCTCTTGGATTTCCTTAGTATCATATCATCCGCAAATAGAGACAGTTTAACTTCTTCATTACCAATTTGGATGTGTGTTATTTCTGTTTCTTGCCTTATTGCTCTAGCTAAGACTTCCAACACAGTGTTAAATAGGAGTGGTTATAAATTGCATCCTGTCTTGTTCCTGTTTTCAAGGGGAATGTTTTCAGCCTCTCTCCATTGAGAACGATGTTGGTCGTTGGTTTTGCATGGATGCCCTTTATTATGTTGAGAAATTTCCCTTCTATACCTATTTTATTGAGAGTTTTTATCAGGAATGGGTGTTGGACTTTCTCAAGTGTCTTTTCTGCATCGATTGAGATGATCATGTGATTCTTTTATTTCCTTTTATTTATGTGTTGGATTACATTGATTAATTTTCTAATGTTGAACCATCCTCGCATACATGGTATGAATCCTACTTGGTCATGGTGTTTTTTGTTTTTTTGATATTGTGCTGAATTCTATTGGCTAGAATTTTGTTGAGAATTTTTGCATCTCTATTCATGAGAGATATTGGTCTGTAATTTTCTTTTTTTGTGGTGTCTTTGCCTGGTTTTCGACTCGACGGCACTAGATGCCTGGTTTTGTTATCAGGGTTATGCTGGCCTCATAGAATGAATTCGAAAGTATCACTTCCTTTTCTGTTTCCTGAAATAGTTTGAGTAGTACTGGTGTGAGCTCTTCTCTGAATGTTTGGTAGAATTCTCCAGTAAAGCCATCTGGGCTGGACTTTTTTTTTCTTGGGAGTTTTTTTTTTTTTTTTTCCTTGTCAGTCTCTTTTCTTGTTATGGGTCTGTTCAGATTTTCAGCATCATTTTGTGTTAAGTAGGTTGTGTGTCTCTAGAAATTTGTCGATTTCCTCTAGGTTTTCAAATTTGTTGGAGTATACTTTTTCATAATACTGTGTTATGATCCTTTTTATTTGAATTGGATCTGTTGTAATGTCCCCCCTTTCATTTCTTATTTGGATTATTTGCATTCTCTTCTGTTTTTCTTTTGTCAGTTTGGCCAGTGGTTCATTGCTTTTGTTGATCCTTTCAAAGAACCAACTTTTGCTTTTGTTGATTCTTTCTATTATTTTTCTATTCTCTATTTCAGTTATTTCTGCTCTAATCTTTATTATTTCCTTTCTTCTGGTGGCTGTGGGCTTCTTTTGCTGTTCTCTTTCTATTTGTTCAAGTTGTGTAACTGAGGTTTTTATTTTGTCCCTTTCTTCTTTTTTGATATGTACATCTAGTGCTTTGTCCCTTTCTTCTTTTTTGATATGTACATCTAGTGCTATAAATTGACCTCTGAGGACTGCCTTTGCTGTGCCCCTAAGGTTTTGGTATGATGTGTTTTCATTCCCGTTTGATTATAGGAACTTTTTGATTACATCTTTGAATTCTTCTATTACCCAGTGGTTTTTTTTATATATACAATAGTTTTTATTGAGCTTTAAGTGAACGTTTACAAATCAAGTCAGTCTGTCACATATAAGCTTATATACACCTTACTCCATACTCCCACTTACTCTCCCCCTAATGAGTCAGCCCTTCCACTCTCTCCTTTCATGAAAATTTTGCCAGTTTCTAACCCTCTCTACCCTCCTATCTCCCCTCCAGATAGGAGATGCCAACGCAGTCTCAAGTGTCCACCTGATACAAGTAGCTCACTCTTCATCAGCGTCTCTCTCCTACCCATTGTCCAGTCCCTTCCATGTCTGATGAGTTGTCTTCGGGAATGGTTCCTGTCCTGGGCCAACAGAAGGTTTGGGGACCATGACCGCCGGGATTCCACTAGTCTCAGTCAGACCATTAAGTATGGTCTTTTTATGAGAATTTGGGGTCTGCATCCCACTGATCTCCTACTCCCTCAGGGGTTCTCTGTTGTGCTCCCTGTCAGGGCAGTCATCGGTTGTGGCTGGGCACCACCTAGTTCTTCTGGTCTCAGGATGATGGAAGTCTCTGGTTCATGTGGCCCTTTCTGTCTCTTGGGCTCATAGTTATCGTGTGACCTTGGTGTTCTTCATTCTCCTTTGATCCAGGTGGGCTGAGACCAATTGATGCATCTTAGATGGCCGCTTGTTAGCATTTAAGACCCCAGATGCCACATTTCAAAGTGGGATGCAGAATGTTTTCATAATAGAATTATTTTGCCAATTGACTTAGAAGTCCCCTTAAGCCATAGTCCCCAAACCCCCGCCCTTGCTCTGCTGACCTTTGAAGCATTCATTTTATCCCGGAAACTTTGCTTTTTGTCTGGACCAGTTGAGCTGACCTTCCGTGTATTGAGTATTGTCCTTCCCTTCACCTAAAGTAGTTCTTATCTACTAACTAATCAGTAAATAACCCTCTCCCACCCTCCCTCCCTCCCCCCCTCGTAACCACAAAAGTATGTGTTCTTCTCAGTTTATACTATTTCTCAAGATCTTATAATAATGGTCTTATACAATATTGTCCTTTTGCCTCTGACTAATTTCGCTCAGCACAATGCCTTCCAGGTTCCTCCACGTCATGAAATGTTTCACAGATTCGTCACTGTTCTTTATCGATGCGTAGTATTCCATTTGTGAATATACCACAATTTATTTAACCATTCATCCATTGATGAACACCTTGGTTGCTTCCAGCTTTTTGCTATTGTAAACAGAGCTGCAATAAACATGGGTATGCATATATCTGTTCGTGTGAAGGCTCTTATTTCTCTAGGGTATATTAAGAGGAGTGGGATTTCTGGGTTTTTTTTTTTTTTATGGTAGTTCTATTTCTAACCTTTTAAGAAAACGCCAGATAGATTTCCAAAGTGGTTGTACCATTTTACATTCCCACCAGCAGTGTATAAGAGTTCCAATCTCTCCACAGCCTCTCCACCATTTATAATTTTGTGTTTTTTGGATTAATGCCAGCCTTGTTGGAGTGAGATGGAATCTCATTGTAGTTTTAATTTGCATTTCTTTAATGGCTAATGATCGAGAGCATTTTCTCATGTATCTGTTAGCTGCCTGAATATCTTCTTTAGTGAAGTGCGTGTTCATATCCTTTGCCCACTTCTTGATTGGGTTGTTTGTCTTTTTGTGCTTGAGTTTTAACAGAATCACATAGATTTTAGAGATCAGGCGCTGGTCGGAGATGTCATAGCTGAAAATTCTTTCCCAGTCCTTAGGTGGTCTTTTTACTCTTTTGGTGAAGTCTTTAGATGAGCATAGGTGTTTGATTTTTAGAAGCTCCCAGTTATCTGGTTTCTCTTCGTCATTTTTGGTAATGTTCTGTATTCTGTTTATGCCTTGTATTAGGGCTCCTAACGTTTTCCCTATTTTTTCTTCCATGATCTTTATCATTTTAGTCTTTATGTTTAGGTCTTTGATCCTCTTGGAGTTAGTTTTTGTGCATGGTGTGAGGTATGGGTCCTGTTTCATTTTTTTTGCAAATGGATATCCAGTTATGCCAGCACCATTTGTTAAAAAAGACTATCTTTTCCCCAATTAACTGACACTGGGCCTTTGTTAAATATCAGCTGCTCATATGTGGATGGATTTATATCTGGGTTCTCAATTCTGTTCCATTGGTCTATGTGCCTGTTGTTGTACCGGTACCAGGCTGTTTTGACTACTGTGGCTGTATAATAGGTTCTAAAATCAGGTAGAGTGAGGCCTCCCACTTTCTTCTTCTTTTTCAGTAATGCTTTTTTATCTGAGGCTTCTTTCCCTTCCATATGAAGTTGGTGATTTGTTTCTCCATCACATTAAAAAATGTCATTGGAATTTGGATCAGAAGTGTATTGTATGTATAGATGGCTTTTAGTAGAATAGACATTTTTACTATGTTAAGTCTTCCTATCCATGAGCAAGGTATGTTTTTCCACTAAGGTAGGTCCTTTTTAGTTTCTTGTAGTAGTACTTTGTTGTTTTCTTTATATAGGTCTTTTACATCTTTGGTAAGATTTATTCCTAAGTATTTTATCTTCTTGGGGGCTACTGTGAATGGTATTGATTTGGTGAGTTCCTCTTCGATGTTCTTTTTGTTGATGTAGAGGAATCCAAGTGATTTTTATATGTTTATCTTATAACCTGAGACTCTGACAAACTCTTCTATTAGTTTCAGTAGTTTTCTGGAGGATTCCTTAGGGTTTTCTGTGGGTAAGATCATGTCATCTGCAAACAGAGATAATTTTACTTCCTCCTTGCCAATCCAGATGCCCTTTATTTCTTTGTCTAGCCTAATTGCTCTGGCTGGGACCTCTAACACAATGTTGAATAAGAGTGGTGATAAGGGGCATCCTTGTCTGGTTCCCGTTCTCAAAGGAAATGCTTTCAGGCTCTCTCCATTTAGAATGTGGTTGGCTGTTGGCTTTGTATAATAGATGCCCTTTATTATGTTGAGGAATTTTCCTTCAATTCCTATTTTGCTGAGAGTTTTTATCATGAATGGGTGTTAAACTTTGTCAAATGCCTTTTCTGCATCAATTGATAAGATCATGTGGTTTTTGTCTTTTGTTTTATTTATATGGTGGATTACATTAATGGTTTTTCTAATATTAAACCAGCCTTGCATAAAAAAAAAAATTTTTTTTTTTTTTGCATACCTCGTATAAATCCCACTTACTTGGTCGTTGTGGATTATTTTTTTTAATATGTTGTTGAATTCCATTGGCTAGAATTTTGTTGAGGATTTTTGCATCTATGTTCATGAGGGATATAGGTCTGTGATTTTCTTTTTTTGTGATGTCTTTACCTGGTTTTGGTATCAGGGAGATGGTGGCTTCATAGAATGAGTTAGGCAGTATTCCGTCATTTTCTATGCTTTCAAATACCTTTAGTAGTAGTGGTGTTAACTCTTCTCTGAAAGTTTGGTAGAACTCTGCAGTAAAGCCAACTGGGCCAGGACTTTTTTTTGTTGGGAGTTTTTTGATTACCGTTTCAATCTCTTTTTTTGTTATGGGTCTATTTAGTTGTTCTACTTCTGAATGTGTTAGTTTAGGTAGGTAGTGTTTTTCCAGGAATTCATCCATTTCTTCTAGGTTTGCAAATTTGTTAGAGTGCAATTTTTCATAATAATCTGATATGATTCTTTTAATTTCAGTTGGGTCTGTTGTGATATGGCCCATCTCGTTTCTTATTCGGGTTATTTGTTTCCTTTCCTGTATTTCTTTAGTCAGTCTGGCCAATGGTTTATCAATTTTGTTAATTTTTTCAAAGAACCAGCTTTTGGCTTTGTTAATTCTTTCAGTTGTTTTTCTGTTCTCTCTCTTTTTTAATTCATTTAGTTCAGCTCTAATTTTTATTATTTGTTTTCTTCTGGTGCCTGATGGATTCTTTTGTTGCTCACTTTCCATTTGTTCAAGTTGTAGGGACAGTTCTTTGATTTTGGCTCTTTCTTCTTTTTATATGTGTGCATTTATCGATATAAATTGACCTCTGAGCACTGCTTTTGCTGTGTCCCAGGGGTTTTGATAGGAAGTATTTTCATTCTCGTTGCATTCTATGAATTTCTTTATTCCCTCCTTAATGTCTTCTATAACCCAGTCTTTTTTAAGCAGGGTATTGTTCAATTTCCAAGTATTTGATTTCTTTTCCCTAATTTTTCTGTTATTGATTTCCACTTTTATGGCCTTGTGGTCTGAGAAGATGCTTTGTAATATTTCGATGTTTTGGATTCTGCAAAGGTTTGTTTTATGACCTAATATGTGGTCTATTCTAGAGAATGTTCCATGTGCGCTAGAAAAAAAAAAGTATACTTTGCAGCAGTTGGGTGGAGAGTTCTGTATAAGTCGATGAGGTCAAGTTGGTTGATTGTAGTAATTAGGTCTTCCGTGTCTCTATTGAGCTTCTTACTGGATGTCCTGTCCTTCTCTGAAAGTGGTTTGTTGAAGTCTCCTACTATAATTGTGGAGGTGTCTATCTCACTTTTCAGTTCTGTTAAACTTTGTTTTATGTATCTTGCAGCCCTGTCATTGGGTGCATAAATATTTAATATGGTCATATCTTCCTGGTCAATTGTCCCTTTTATCATTATGTAGTGTCCTTCTTTATCCTTTGTGGTGGATTTAAGTTTAAAGTCTATTTTGTCAGAAATTAATATTGCTACTCCTCTTCTTTTTTGCTTGTTGTTTGCTTGATATATTTTTTTCCATCCTTTGAGTTTTAGTTTGTTTGTGTCTCTGAATCTAAGGTGTGTCTCTTGTAGGCAGCATATAGACGGATAGTGTTTCTTTATCCAGTCTGAGACTCTCTGTCTCTTTCTTGGTGTGTTTAGTCTGTTTACATTCAGCGTAATTATAGCTAAGTATGTGTTTAGTGCTGTCGTTTTGATGCCTTTTTATGTGTGTTGTTGACAATTTCGTTTTTCCACTTACTTTTTTGTGCTGAGACGTTTTTCTTAGTAAATTGTGTGTTCCTCATTTTCATAGTATTTGACTTTATGTTTGCTGAGTCGTTACATTTTTCTTGATTTTTATTTTGAGTTATGGATTTGTTAGGTTACCTTAATATTTGCCCCTATTTTTCTAAGTAAAAACCTAATGTGTATTTTCCTATATCGCCTTGTATCCCTCTCCATATGGCAGTTCTATGCCACCTGTATTTAGTCCCTCTTTTTGATTATTGTGATCTTTTACATATTGACTTCAATGATCCCCTGTTTTGAGCGTTTTTTTTTTTTTTTTAATTAATCTTAATTTGTTTTTGTGATTTCCCTATTTGAGTTGATATTAGGATGCTCTGTTCTATGACCTTGTGTTGTGCTGGTATCTGATATTATTGCTTTTCTGACCAATTTCATTTAGTAGCTTTGGTTTGGTTTTTGCAAATTCTCTAAGCTTGTGTTTATCTGTAAATGTCTTTTTTTTGCCTTCATATTTCAGAGAGAGTTTTGCTGGATATATGATCCTTGGCTGGCAGTTTTTCTCCTTCAGTGCTCTGTATATGTCATCCCATTGCCTTCTTGCCTGCATGGTTTCTGCTGAGTAGTCTGAACTTATTCTTATTGATTCTCCCTTGTAGGAGACCTTTCTTTTCTCCCTGGCTGCTCTTAAAATTTTCTCTTTATCTTTGGTTTTGGCAAGTTTGATGATAATATGTCTTGGTGATATTCTTTTTGGATCAATCTTAAATGGGGTTCGATGAGCATCTTGGATAGATATCCTTTCATCTTTCATGATGTCAGGGAAGTTTTCTGCCAACAGATCTTCAACTATTCTCTCTGTGTTTTCTGTTATCCCTCCATGTTCTGGGACTCCAATCACACACAAGTTATTCTTCTTGATAGATTCGCACATGATTCTTAGGGTTTCTTCATTTTTTTTTAATTCTTTTATCTGATTTTTTTTCAGCTATATTGGTGTTAATTCCCTGGTCCTCCAGATTTCCCAGTCTGCATTCTAATTGCTCGAATCTGCTCCTCTGACTTCCTATTGCGTTGTCTAACTCTGTAATTTTATTGTTAATCCTTTGGATTTCTGAATGCTGTCTCTCTATGGATTCTTGCAACTTATTAATTTTTCCACTATGTTCTTGCATAATCTTTTTGAGTTCTTTAACTGCTTTATCAGTGTGTTCCTTGGCTTTTTCTGTAGCTTGCCTTATTTCATTTCTGAGGTCATCCCTGATGTCTTGAAGCATTCTGTAAATTAGTTTTTTATATTCTGTATCTGGCAATTCCAGGACTGTATCTTCATTTGGGAAAGATTTTGATTCTTCAGTTCGGGAGTTGTAGAAGCTGTCGTGGTCTGCTTCTTTATGTGGTTTGATATCGACTGCTGTCTCTGAGCCATCACTAAGATATTGTAGTGATTTATTCTATATTTGCACACTGAGTGTTATCTTGTTTTGTTTTCTTTCAATATAGTAGATGGGCTACTAGATTGCGCTGTCTTGATTGTTGTAGCCCTTGACTCAATTATGTCCTATTACCAGCTGGTTTGGGCTATTACCAGATGTATAAGCCTGAGTCAATTCACTATTCTTGAGTAGAATCTGGTTTTTGGTCATCAAGTGTGTGATGCAGACTGTCACCTATCCACCTAGAGAAGTAGTGGTGATAGTTGTGTGCACCAGATTCTAGTAGCAGCTGGGGTTCACACTCCGGGGGGTGGGGCAGGATGCTGACAGGCTTCCCCCAAGTGTCAGTGAGGTAGGTGTGTCTCTATTCCTAAAGCACCTTGGTGGGTGGGCTCTGCAGCTGTACCTTAGGCCCCCAATGCAAGTACCTCTACAGATTGGTAGGTGTCACCCTCCTTAGACTCCTAAGGCAGGAGGCTAGGTGGTCTGGGGGGAGCTTCAGCCCTCAGTTTCCTGTTGTGGGTCAGTGAGGGCTCTGTTGAACATGCAGAGATATCAGACCTGGGAAACTTGTCTTTCTAGTAAATCCACTAAAACAATTGCAGTCAGATCCCTATCAGAAATGCCTTTGCATTATAATAGCCACCTTGTTCCCTGTAGGGATGAAAGCCCAAGACTGTGGATCACATATGCTTGGCTGGAGCTGGTTCTGTGTTTTTAGTCCAATTAGGAAAGGATTTTTGGTCCCTGAGTTTTTTGTAGTTCCTTCTCTCAGGCCAGGAGAATGGGTTAGGGAAAGACCAAAAAAAAAGGAAAAAAAAAAAGAAAAACCTCAGAGCAGGTCTCCCTCTGGCTCAGGAAATTCCAATGTTAATGAAGCTGCCTGGGAAGGGGAGGGGAGGGTTCAGATAAATAGGAGAGAGTAGCACCCCAGAATATAGACAAATTTACTTATCCTGCTTGGGATGACTGTTTTATCTGAGATTCCCGAGGGGTGCGTTGACTGTGTGCGCTGGCTGGGTAGAGATTTTCCCCGATGGTCAGGCCCACGTCCCGTGCTTGTGCTGTCTCAGAAGCTGCAGATAGTTCCTCCTCTCCCAGTCCAAAGCCCATCGCCAAGGTTCCCCGGCTGGGACGCTGCACTCCGGGCTCCAAAACCAGTCGCTGCCTCCCGGTGACTTCTCCTCCTGTCAGCTGCGTCAATGCGCTGCCTGCGTGCACTGGCTGGGCTTCCCCCGAGGTCAGTTCAGGGGGCTGGGGCTGTGCCCCGTGTTTGTGCCATCTCACGATGCCGTGCTCAGCTCCCTTACGCCCAGTCCAAAGCCCGGCGCCAGTGTTTCCTGACTGGGACGCTGGCTCCAGGCTCCGAAAACAGTCACTGCTTCCCAGTGGTTGTTTGTTCTCAGTCTCTGTCACTCAGGTCAACTCTTTAAATCTGTGTTTGTTGGTCAGAGTTCGTAGATTGTCATGTATGTGATCGATTCACTTGTTTTTCTGAGTCTTTGTTGCAAGAGGGATCCGAGGTAGCCTCTACCTAGTCAGCCATCTTGCCCCCCCCCACCCAGTGGTTTTTAAGCAGGGTATTATTCAGTTTCCACGTAATTAATTTTTTTTTTTTCTTACTGTTTCTGTTGTTAATTTCTACTTTGATGGCATTGTGGTCAGAGAAGTTACTTTGCATTATCTCAGTATTTTGGATTTTGTTGAGGGTTGCTCTGTGGCCTAAGATGTGATCTCTTCTGGAGAACATTCCATGTGCATTGGAAAAGAATGTGTACTTTGCAGCTGTTGGTGGAGTGTTCTGTATATGCCTATGAGATCAAGTTGGCTGATTGTGCTTTTTAGCTCTTCTGTATCTTTGCTGAGTTTCTTTCTAGATGTTCTGTCCTTTACTGAGAGTGGTGTGTTGATGTCTCCTGCTATTACTGTGGAACTGTCAATTTCTCTTTTCATGGCTGTTAGAGTTTGTTCCATATATTTTGGAGCCCTGTCATTCGGTGCATAGATGTTTATTATGATTAAGTCCTCATGATGGATCATCCCTTTAATCATTATATAGTGCCCTTCTTTGTCTTTTATGGTGGATTTTGTTTTAAAGTCTTATCCGAGATTAGAACTGCCACTACTGCTCTTTTTTGTTAGCTATCTGCTTGATATATTTTTTTTCCATCCTTTGATTTTAAATAAATTTACATCTTTGTTTCTAAGGTATGTCTCTTATAGACAACAGATTGATGGATCCTGTTTTTTTATCTGTTCTGTCAGCTTCGGCCTCTTTATGGGTGCATTTAGGCCATTTATATTCTGTGTAATTATCGATAGGTCTAAGTTTATTGTTGTCATTTTGTAGTGCTTTTTTGTGGTGCTAACATTTTCTTTGTTCCTCTTACTCTCCTCTGCTGATATCCTTTTGTTTGTGGATTTCTTTTTCATTCCTTTTGTTTTTGTAGATTTTGTTTTATTGAGACTTTATGTTTTTCTTCAATTTGATAAGTAGGTTTGTTAACTTTCTTTGTGGTTACATTGAAATTTACCTTTATCTTCCTAGGTTTGAACCAGTCTATTATTGATATCGCCTTGCCTTCCTTTCCATTAGAAAGTTCTGTACCTCTACCATTTATTTCCTCTTTTATTGTTCTGACATTTCTGTCATTTATAGATTAGCCTCTCTGGTTCCCTGTTGCAATTGTTTTGGTTTCGGATAGTCCTTGAGAGTTCATTTCCTAGGTTGGTGTCTGGCTGCTACAATCTTGCACCCTAGATTCAGGTTGTGGTCTAATGTTGTTTGTTCTCAGACCAAAGAACTCCCTTTAATAATTCTTTTAAGTTTGGTTTGGTTTTTATGTATTCCCTTATTTTCTGTTTATCTGGAAATGTCATAATTCCACCATCATATTTGAATGAAATTTTGTGGGGTATATTATTCTTGGTTGGCAATTCTTTTCTTCCAATGTTTTATGTATGTTAGCCCATGCCTTCTTGCCTGTATGTTTTCTGCTGAATAATCAGAGTTTAGTCTTATTGTTTCTCCTCTGTATGTGACTTTTTGTTTTTCTCGAGCTGCTCACGGGATTTTTTTCTTTGTCTTTGGTTTTATCGAGTGTGATTATGATATGCCTTGGTGTTTTTCTTTTGGGGTTTATCCTATGTGGAATTCGTTGAGCTTCTTGGATGGTCAGCTTTTCATCATTCATGATATTAGGGAAGTTTTCTGTCATCAATTCTTCAGTGACCCTCTCTGTGTTTTCTGTTTTCTTTCCCTGTTCTGGAACTCTGATCACTCACAAATTTTTGGTTTTGATTGTATCCCACGTAATTCTCAGGGTTTCTTCATTTTTCTTTGTTCTTTTTTTCCGATTTTTCCTCAGAGTTGTAGCCAAGTGTTTGTCTTCAATTTCACTGATTCTGTCTTCCATTGTTTCAGACCTGCTCCTCAGGCCTTCTATGACACTGTCCATTTCTGAAATCTTGTTTATCTTTTGGATTTCTAATTGTTGTTTTTGAATGATTTCTAGCTGTGAGTTTATTTTGGCATTTTGTTCCTGTATTATTTTCCTGAATTGTTCCATTTTTTTGTCTGTATTTTCTGTGAATTTGTCTGCCTTTTTCACAAATTTGTCTTTTTTTCCTCATTTTCTTCTGCCTTTTGCTTCAACTCTTGGATTGCTCTGAGTATTAGAGATTTGAATTCTGTATCAGGTAATTCTAGTGCCTTTTCTTCTACTTGAAAGTCATCTGGTGTTTTATTTTGGATGCCTACTGGAACCATCCTGACCTTTTTTTTTTTTTTTTTATATTGTCTGCTGTCTTCGGGACATTCAGTAGTTATTTTCTTCATTTCTCAATCATAGATTTGTTTGTTTTGTCCTGCTTTTTTTTTTGTTTCAGTACGTCTGAGCAGGCTGGCTGTGCGCTCTCTGTTGTTTGCTCATCTGTAGTCACAGTACTTTTCACCTCCTTGTCCAGTGGACAGGGCCAGCTATTCAGCTGTGGTGCAGCATTCTGCCTCAGTGTTTTTATTTGTAATATGGAAATAACTTTGCACAGAGGTTCTCTTCTTGGAATTAAATAGTGTAAGTACTAGAAGTGTCTGACACATATATGTGCTCAACTAAGTATTAATACTCTGTCATTTATTTGCCTTTCCCAGGAAATCTACTTATATTCACATAGGACTGGCCAAAATTTGCATAATCGTTGAATAAAAGAAGCAAACCAAAACTTTATGATGAATGGGTATGACTTCAGTCTCTCCATAGGTGTCAGTGAGGCACTTATGTGCATGTTCTGCCATGCTCAGACTGAATAATGTTGAGGCACTGAGAACATTAACAGCCTTAGTCTTACCAGCCACCAGCTGATTCAGTCTGGAATGAACTATACTGTGGTTTCCTTTACTGTTTTGCACCCCTTTTCTCCTGCTCAAATTGGAGAGCCATGTTATGAATCACATTCCACTTGTCTGAGGCCCTGATACATTGTAAGTTCTTCCTGTATTATCAGGAAAAATGTCTTGACACAGTGACCCATATTCCCAGACATAGCCTGGAACACTCATCACAATAGATTCACCATGGAAGACTCCCTATTTCCACTCACCAAGTCTTGAGTATTACTTTCTGCAGCTGTGAACTGACCGAACATATTAAGTCCAATAAGCTTAGTAACAGCTTCGCACATACCCCTGGGTGGTACCTTACCTTGGAATCCCTGTACTAGATTATAGGCTGCTACTATTTAGAAACTCAACATAAGAGTATGTCTGTATTGTTTCTAGGATATACTACCTCCTTCTTTTATACACTGGTCTGTGATATTTAAACTCTGGCATGTCTTTTTGATAAGCACCTTGGAGTTTTGACTTATGGTGAATGGACAAATTGCTACAGGAGGTTTTCATAGTTTGGCTGTCTTTCTTGGCCTTTTTAAGTCATAGAATAACAACCTTGAAGCTTACATTTAACATACCAGTACCCGTTTCAGTTGAGTCGATTCTGACTCATGGCAACCCTGTACGTGTTGGAATAGAATTGTGCTCTATAGGGTTTTCTTTTTAATTGTGCTTTAGATGAAGATTTACAGAACAAGTTAATTTCTCATTAAACAATTAATACACATATTGTTTTGTCATATTGGTTGCCAACCCCTTGATGTGTCAACAGTCTTCCATTCTTGACTTGGGTTCCCCATTTCCATTCATCCAGTTTTCCTGGTCCCTCCTGCCTTCTTGTACTTTCCCCTGGGCTGGTGTGCCCATTTAGTCTCATATACATTGTTGAGCTACGTGTATTATTGTTTGTTTTATGGGCCTATCTAATCTTTGGCTGAAGGGTGAATCTCAGGAGTGACTTCAGTATTGAGTTTAAAATGTGTGGGGAACATACTCTCAGAGTTTCTCCAGTCTCTATCAGACCAGTAAGTCTGGTGTTTTTTGTGAGTTGCAATTTTGTTCTACATTTTTCTTCAGCTGTGCCTGGGATCCAATATTGTGATCCCTGTCAGAGCAGTCAGTGGTGGTAGGCAGATACCATCTAGTTGTGCTGAACTCAGACTGGTGGAGGCTGTAGTAGTTGTGGTCCATTAGTCCTTTGGACCAATCTTGCCCTTGTGTCTTTGTTTTTTTCATTCCTTCTTATTTCAGATAGGGTGGGACCAGTGGAGTTATCTTAGATGGCCACTCACAGGCTTTTAGGACCTGAGACGCTACTCACCACAGTAGTATGTAGAACATTTTCTTTATAAAATATGTTATGCCAATTGAGCTAGATGTCCCCTGAGACTGGTCTCCAGCCCTCAGTCCAGTAACTGGGTCCCTCAGAGAGTTTAGATGTATCTGTGAAGCTTCTATGACTTTGCTTTGGTCAAGCTGTGCTGATTTCTGCAGTATTTGTACTGTCTTACCCTTCACCAAAGTTACCACTTATCTATTGTCTAGTTAATGTTTTCCATCCTCACCCTTCCCCTCCCTCATAACTCCAGTGGGTTTTCAATGGCTGATTTCTCAGAAGTAGATATCTAGGCCTACTTTAGAGGTACCTGTGGGTATACTTGAACCTCCAACCTTTAGGTTAGCATCCAGGTTTGTTTACTTGCACCACCCAGGAATTCTAATTTTACACTAGTGGCTGTTAATGGCTTGGTTGTTTTCTTCATTTAGGCAAAAATCAGAGGAAATTTGAAATTTAGTTTACTGAGAGCAATTTTGAAAGTAGTTCACCTCTCCTTTTATTTTTGGTTAATCTCTAAAGAGTTTTTTTTTTTTTTTTTCTAAAGAGTACCTTGATTTTGGACTAGATTGAACTGAGTTAAAACAATTTTCCTAATAGTGTCAGGTAATGCTGATTGTGTAGCTCCGTCCAGGAATTAGGTTTCTCTACTGGCAAACATGAAGAAAAGAATGTCTCATCAGAGATCATGGCATACATTGAATAGAAAAGGTGAAGCACAGCAAAGTCTAAAGGGAGAAATCAAGTTGAATGCCAGTGGAAACAGGAACTAAGTAATGTCAAAAGGGTAGAGAATGGAATTGAGGTCTATGTGGAGGATATAAAACTTCTTGAGTCCTGATGGAGTAGAATCAGAGGAAAAGCTTGTTGGGAACAAGGTGGAGAGGGAGAATGTGGGATAGGAATAGGGGTAGAGAAGAAGTTTGGGGTTATTGTTTTAACATAGTCTGGTCTGTTAGACTAAGGACATATGTAAGCAATTGTCCACTAATGAGCCAAGTTAACACTGGGCAGATTTTCACAAATAGCAACAACAAGGAAGTGTACATGCTCAGACAGAAGATGCCCATTTAGAGCAGAGGAAGAAAGATTCTAAATTTTCTGCTGCCAAAAATAATTGAGGACAATGATTACCTACCCTATTTGCATATTAGAACTATCTGTAGAGTTTAAAAAATAGTGATGCCTAGATTCCACCTCAAAACATTCTTATTTAATTGGCCTGGGGTATGGACTAGGCATTTTTGCTTTTTAAAAGCTTCCCAGGTAATTCTAATGGGTGGCCAAGTTTGTGAGCCTTAATCTCGGAGGAATATCAACTCAGATGAACTCTGCTTCCTACATGAGAACAAACCTCTGTAGAGAAGACTCACATTCTTTCTTGGATGGATACATAAATTTTAGAGATACAAATTTTATCAGGTTTCGTGCATAGTCAAATAGCCCTCAGACCCTCAATCAGTTTTAACCTAACAGATATATTCCAAGCAATATTAAGTAGATCGATAGTCCACACTGATTCAACTAACTGGATAATTATTTAATTGTTCGATTCACTAGACAGAATATTAAGCTGTATAGACAAAAAAAAAAAAAGAGAGGCTATATCTTTAAAAGATCAGTAATACACCATGATGAAAAAGAAGTTGCTGTAAGGCTATTGTTTTAGTTGATTAATATGAAAAAATGATGAAACCTAGGCTCTTTTTCTTAATACATGTAGCACATTCTCATATCCAGGAAATATTCTGACCTAGAAAAGTTCACGAGCTTGAAGCACACAATAATGAAAGACAATGAAGTGAAGACATTGTATAGCTCATTTACCTCCTCATGATGTCTTGAAAGACTAGAATTATCAGAAATGCAAGACTCCGTCACATTCTCTGGTTATGATACATGAATCTCACCTTCATTGTGTTTCTTCTCCAAGAGCCAATGATGGTGTTCACACTAAATGAATTTTGTGTGGATTCATTTTCAGTTGCATAAAACCTCATTAATTTAGGAGACAGGATGACAGAATTAAACTGGAATCTGGAGACCTGAATGCTGGTACCAGCTTATACTATTAAAGTGACTTTGGTTGAGTCTCTCATTCAGTCAAAGAATAATTTTCTGAGGTTGGAAAAAAGGGTAAATCAAGCCCAGGTGGTTGCGTAAAGGCTTGGGGAAACACTTGAAAACAACATGGGATGCCAGTGCCAGGCAACTGGGGCCAAATCCATACCCCCCAACATCAGATACCCTGGATGTTCCAACCCCGTCCATCCATCACCTCCCAATTCTGCCTTTCATCCAGGCCCCTTTCCCACTCCCCCAGGAGTTCCCCAGTGGAACAGCTTTCCCCCAGGTGGACCCCCTCAACCTGTGCCACAACCAGGGTATCCAGGATGCTAACTCCCAGGACCCTACCCATGTCCTGGCTCCACCATACACACCACCTGCCTCCTATGCATCTCTTGGCTCCTGGCATCATAGGACCAAGAATGGTAATGGATGCGATGCCGAAGAAAATGAAGAAAGCTCATAAAAAGATGCACAAATGCCACAAGAATGGCAAGCACTATTCTTCTTCCAGCAGTGACTATGACTGAATACAGGGCCTAGACCCTTCCCTCAACTCTCACTAGTTCTGCTCTCAAATCAGGCTTCAGATGCCCTGTTGTACTAAGGGAAATTGCCCTTATGCCTCCTGCCTGAACCTCACTCTGCTGCTAGGGAAAGTAGGAAAAGGATTACCATGGGCTCGCAAAGGTCTTCTTGCTTCCTAAATAGAATTTTTGCCAATGAATTTAGCAGGGGAGTTGTTTTTTGAAGATGGTGAGCCCTTTGAACTAAATGCTGAAGACAAGTTTAAGATCTGTAAAATATTATGTTTTTAAAAAAAGTTTCTTTTGAAATAGTGGCAGTTGGGTGCATCTTGGAAATTTAATTATATGTTAAAAAAGCTCTGTACCTTTTTTGTAATTGTGGCATACTTAAGTGTTTCGTGGCAAGTATATTTCCCAGCAGGCCTTTTATTGTTTGCACTAACTACAAAGCTGCTGGGAAGTGGAGTCCTTTTGGTTGGTGAGCTCTGACTGCCATTTTGGAACGTTATCTCTACTCTTTAAATATGGTAGTTCAGGTACTACTCTCATTCTCCAGTTCTCTGTCCAAATAAAGCTATTTCTCTTGGAAAAAAAATTCTTATTTATATAATTGGGATAAATAATACTTGTCCTACTGTCTTAGTCTGGGTTGTCTAGAGGAACAAAACCAGTGAAACGTATATATAAATATAGAAATAATCAATTTATAGCAATAAACACACACATCAAAAAGGAAGAAAGGAAAAAAAAAAACAAAATGTTAACCCTACAACTTCAACAAATAGAAAGAGAGCAGCAAAAGAAGCTCACGGCACCAGAAGAAAGGAGATAATAAAGATTAGAGCAGAGTATGTGAAATAGAAAACAGAAAGAATCAACATGACCAAAACTTGGTTTTTTGAAATGATCGACGAAATCAACAAACCAATGGCCAAACTGACAGAAGAGAAACAGGAGAGGAAGCAAATAACCTGAATAAGAAATGAGTGATATCACAACAGACCTAACTGAAATAAAAAAGATAACAGAGTACTACGAAAAACTCTACTCCAACAAATTTGAAAGCCCAGAGGAAACAGACAAATTTCTACAAACATACTACCTACCTAAATGAACACAAACTGGTGTAGAAACAAACCCATAACAAGAGAAGAGACTGAAAAGTTAACAGAAAAAAACTCCCAACAACAACAGCAAAAAAGCCCTGGCTAGGAAACTTCACTGGAGAATTCTACCAAGCTTTTGGAGAGGAGCTCACACCAATACTACTCAAACTATTTCAGAGCACAGAAAAGGAAGGAATACTCCTGAATTCATTCTATGAAGCCAGCATAACCCTGATACAAAAACCAGGTAAAGACTCGACAAAAAAACTACAGACAAATATCCCTCATGAATATAGACACTAAAATTCTCAACAAAATTCTAGCCAATAGAATTCAGCAGCATACAAAACAATACTACATCATGGCCAAATGGAATTCATACCAGGTATGTGAGGATGGTTCAATATTAGAAAATCAGCCAATAAAATCCACCACATTAAAAAAAAAAAAAAAAACAGTTAATGCAGAAAAGGCATTTGATAAAGCCCAACATCCATTCCTAATAAAAACTCACAGCACAACTGAGAAGGGAAGTTCCTCAGCAAAATAAAGGGCATTTATACAAAACCAACATTTATTCTCAACAGAGAAAGACTGAAAGCATTGCCCTTGAGAATGAGAAACAGACAAGAATGCCCTTAATCACCGCTCTTATTCAGCATTGTGCTGGAAGTACTTACTAGAGCACTAAAAACAATAAAAAGAGATAAAGGGCACCCAAATTGGTAAGGAAGAGGTAAAACTATTCCTATTTTCAGATGGTATGATTTGTAGAAAATCCCAAAGAATCCGCAAGAAAGCTACTGTAACTAATAGAAGATTTCAGCAAAGTAGCAGGATACAAGATTAACATAGAAAAATCAATTGGATTTCGCTACACCAAGAAAGAGAACTTCAAAAAGGAAATCAGCAAATCAATACCATTTACAATAGCCACCAAGAAGATGAAATACTTAGGTATAAATCTAGCCAGGGACATAAAAGATTTATACAAAGAAAACTACAAAACACTACTGCAAGAAATCAGAAGAGACCTACATAAATGGAAAAACATACCATGCTCATGAATAGGAAGACTCAATATTATGAAAATGTCAATACTACCCAAAGTGATCTACAGATATAATAAATCCAAATCCAAATTCCAACAGCATTTTTTAACAAGATAGAGAAACAAATCACCACCTTTGTATGGAAAGGGAAGAGGTTCCAGATGAATAAAACATTGTTGAAGAAGAACAAAATGGGAGGCCTCACACTACCTCATCCTAGAACTTATCATATAGCCACGGAACTCAAATCAACCTGGTACTGGTACAACAGACACATAGACCAATGGAACAGAACTGAGAACCCAGACGTGAACATATCCATCTATGAGCAAGTAATATTTGACAAAGGGCCAAAGTCCATTAAATGGGGAAAAGGCAATCTGTTTAACAAAGGGTTCTGACAAAATTTGTAAAAAAAAAAAAAAAAGAAACGAGATCCATACGTCCCACCATATACAAAAACTAACTCAAATATAAAGCCTAAAACAATAAAGGTCATGGAAGAAAAAACAGGAGCAATGCTAGAAGCCCTAATACATAGCGTAAATAGAATACACACCATAACTAACAATGTACAAACACCAGAAAAGAAACTAGATAACGGGGACCTCCTAAAGATTAAATACACTCATCAAAAGACTGCACCAAAAGTATAAAAATTTTGGTTATGACATATCCGAAAAGGGTCTAATCTCTGAAATCTACAAAATACTTCAACATTTCAACAACAAAGAGATGAATAATCCAATTAGAAGTGGTCAAAGGATATGAACAGACACTTTACCAAAGAAGACATTCAGGCAGTTAACAGACACATGAGGAAATGTTCGTGATCATGAGCTATTAGAGACATGCAAAGGAAAACTACAATGACATACTATCTCATCCCAACAGTACTGGCACTAATTAAAAATAAATAAATAACAAATGTTGGAGAGGTTGCAGGGAGATTGGAACTCTTACACACTGCTGGTAGTAATGTAAAATTGTATGACCACTATGAAAAACAATACGGCACCTCCTTAAAAAGCTAGAAATAGAAATACCATTTGATCCATCAATTCCACTCCTAGGAGTATATCCTGGAGAAATAAGAGCTATCACACAAATAGACATAAGCACACCCTTGTTCATTGCAGAACTATTCACAATAGCAAAAAGATGGAAACAACCTAAATGGTCGTCAACAGATGCATGAATAAACAAACTATGGTACCTATACACAATGGAATAGTACACAATGATAAAGAACAATGATGAATCCATGAAACATCACAGCATGGATGAATCTAGAGGGCATTATGCTGAATGAAATAAGTCAATCACGAAAGAAGAAATATTATATAAGACCACTATTATAAGAACTCAAGAAAAGGTTTACACACAGAAAAAAAAAACTTTGATGGTTACTAAGGTGGGGAGGGATGGGAAGGGAAAATCACTAACTAGGTAGTAAACAAGTGTCAACATTGGTGAAGGGAAAGACAACACGCAATATAGGGGAAATCAGCATAATTTGACCAAATTTCCTAGACACATCCACACACCATGAGGGACCAAGTTGCTGGGGATGAAGGCTGGGGACCATAGTCTCATGGGACATTTAGGTCATTTGGCATAACATAGTTCATTAAGGAAATGTTCTACATCCTACTTTAGTGAGTAGCATCTGGCATCTTAAAAGCTTGTGAGTGGCCATCTAAGATACATCTATTGGTCCCATTCCCCCTGAAGTAAAGGAGAATGAAGAAAACCAAAGACACAAGGAAAATATTAGCTAAAAGGACTAAAGGACCACATGAACCAGGTCCACCAGCCTGAGCCCCAAAGAACTAGACGGTGCCTGGCTACCACCACCTACCGCTCTGACAGGAATCACAACAGTCCTGGACAGAGTGGGAAAAAAATGTAGAACACAATTCAAATTCACAAATAAAAGCAGACTTACTGGTCCGACAGAGACTGGAGGAACCCCTTAGACTATAGCCCCCAGACACTCTGCTAACTCAGACTGAAACTGCTCCCAAAGCCCACTTTTCAGAGGAGGATTAGACAGACATATAAAACAAACAATAACACACGTGAGGAATGTGCTTCTTAGTTCAATCAAATATATGAGACCAAATGGGCAACTGCTTCCCAAAAGCAAGACCAGAAGGCAGGAAGGGACAAGAACTAGACGAATGGACACAGGGAACCCAGACTAGAAAGGGGGAGGTGCTGTCACATTGTGGGGATTGCAACTGATATCAAAAACAATATGTGCATAGATTTTTGAAACAAGACTAAAGGGGCACACCAGCCCAGGGGCAGGGACTAGGAGGCAGGAGGGAACAGGAAAGCCGGTAATAGGGAACCCAAGGTTGAAAAGGGAGAGAGTTGGCATGTCATGGTGTTGTTAACCAATGTCATAGAACAATGTGTGTACTATTTAATGAGAAACTAGTTCTGTAAACCTTCATCTAAAGTACAATATAAAATTAAAAAAAAAAAACTTTTTTTTAATGAAAATCTAACTTGGGCTTTATAGTTTCACCTAAAACTCAATTAAAAATATATACATATGTAGAGAGAGAGAGAGATTTCTAGGAAATGGCTCACATAATTGTGGGGGCGGGCAAGTCCCAAATCCATGGGTTTGGTGCAGGCTGCAGGCCTGTGTTGGCTCTTCAGTTAGGAGTGGGTGACGAATCTAAAATCTGCAGGTTAGGTGGCAGGCTGGGTACTTCTGCAGGCTTATGTCCCAAGAACTGGAGGTCAGGCGACAAGAAGAATGCAGGCTCCAGAGAGAGCAAGATTTGCCAGAACATCTACTTACATTCTGGAGACAGGCCACAGCCCCAAGGAAACTCCCCTTTGAACCGATTGGATGCTCATGTCAGATCACAAAATGGAAGATAATTACGTTGTAGTACATTATAGAAGAGTGCCAAATCAAGTGTCTGCCAAAGCACTGAGAACCATAACCTAGCCAAGTTGACATTTAACATTAACCATCACACTTACCAATCTATCAAGTTCCTGTTAACCCAAAACTAGAGAGCTGCAGCCACTGACGACCAGCCTTCCACTCAGCTTTGTTAGGTTCCATTCACTCCTGACCTCTACTGTGCTAGAAATTACACTGTCACCTAGGGATTAATGAAAGAATAAAGTACAGCCAAAATTTTGGAGCAATTTATACTCATGATCATCATAGAAAAAAAAGACAGAGCTCTGAATCTCTGAACCAGCCTTACCATGAGAGGTAATTTACCAGATGTTTCATCCCCACCGTGCAGTGGTTAAAAGCTACCTCTGGCGAGCTACAGCTGCTAATGGCAAGGTCAGCAGTTTGAATTCACCGGCCATCTTTGGAAACCCTATGGGGCAGTTCCACTCTGTTCTACAGGGTTGCTATGAGTTGGAATCAACTTAACCACCAACGGGCAGGCCATCCCGACCAGCAGGTAAATTCATGTTAGTAGTCTTTAGCCCTCTACCTAGTGAGTCTTGAGTGGGTCTCTTCCTGTCCTTGGGCCCACTAAATATATTCTATTTTATAAGTTCAATTGTATAAGCCAAGTTTGTAAATTTAGTTCTCTCTTCCAACCAGTGTTGCACTCTAGTTCTCTGCTAGGATATAATTACTCCCCAAAGCTCTAACCTGTGACATGGAGCCTTGATAATCAGACCAACATTTACTATTTCACTATCCAAGAGTTAGGTGCTATGGAATCTGTGGTGCTACAAAATTTGTGTGTCCCACTGCAAAATGGAAATGTGGGACTCTTTGTTCAAAAATTAGTAAGAATTTCAAAATGGTGGCAGCAGAGCATTAAACCAAGTCCCAGGCCCCTCTGAGCAGGGGATCCTGACAGCATCACATAACCTACCCACTGTCTTTTTGTTAAACCACGCAGAATTTCTTGTAACTCTAAAAAAAAAAAGATGATATAACCCAACTGTTATACAAATTACCATAGTCAAAGTTCCTGCTGGCCTTGAAGCTAACTACAGGGCTGGATCTTTTGTATGCTGATGCTTTTTTCAAACAGAAAACCAAAAAACCAAACCCAGTGCCGTCGAGTCGATTTCAACTCATAGCGACCCTATAGGACAGAGTAGAACTGCCCCATAGAGTTTCCAAGGAGCGCCTGGCAGATTCAAACTGCCGACCCTTTGGTTAGCAACTGTAGCATTTAACCACTACACCACCAGGGTTTCCAGAGTGGCTGGAATGCTAGTATTCTTCTTAAGGGCATGACCGCCTACAGAATTAATTCACCTCGTCTTGTCCCTTTTCAGTGCTGCAGGAGTGTCTAGTGCCCTCTGTTGTGAAAGGTGCCTTACTTTTTCCCAAGAAACAGGCATGGTGCTCCTCTCCAGTGCCCACTACCTTGAGTAGTACCTGAAGGCTTCCAAGTATCTGGGGATGCAGCATGCAGCAGGGCAGATCCCCACCGGACAGCCAGATCATTTAGATCAGGGAGTGTTTCCGTTCAAATGCCGATTGCACCTCTGGTAAGTGAGATCTTAAAGCATAGGCAGAGGGAAGTCTCAGGCCCCACTGAATAGCAGACTGCTTGGACCAGAAAAGCAGGATTTTTCCTTGGATTTAACATAGCCCCTGGGCGCTCCTCACAGGCATCCCTGCTCTCCTGTCCAGTCCCTGACCCTTCTCTGACCAAAGATGAATTATGAGGTCACTTTCAGGGGTGACTCTAGGCATTCAAGGCCCTGGACTCATACCCCTGTCTCTTCTCAGAATTCTTCCCCTCCCTGCCAAATCTTGTTTCTCCATTTTTCCCCACCTTGTAAGCTTCAAATCCATTAAAAGACACCTCAACTTACCATGTTTCAAAAAATAAATATACACTAAATAAAATAAAAACCGTTTGCCCTTCCTCAGGGTAAGTGTGGTTATTAGAAACTCGGATGATCAGTATTCCCTTACTGAAGTGGGCAAGTGTTTTTATTTCCTCCAGGTGACTCTTCTTCAAATATAACAGAAATGAAGGATTTTTTGCTGAACAACAACAAAAAGATGTATTTTCAAACCTTTGCCTGGCCAGTTTATTCCCTGGTAGCTCAAGCCCGGTGTGCCTTGTAGCACATGCTGGCTCTGACCTGTCTTTAAGAATTGATTTGAAGATTAAAAGGGATATGTGGAAATGGTTTTAAAAATTCAAATTGTGATAAAATGCAGATTTGCTAATGGAAATTTCTGGTTATTCAAATGGTACTTTAATAAAGCTGACTCACAGCCACCCTATAGGACAGAGTAGAATTGTCCCATACGATTTCCAAGGGGCGGCTGGTAGATTCGAACTGCCAACATTTTGGTTAGCAGCTGAGCTCTTTACCGCTGTGCCACCAGGGCTCCGTAAAGCTAACCCTATAGTAAAATGCTAGAATGTTTAAAATGAGAATCGCACGCACCCATATGCATGTTCACTCAGATAACATCGTGCAACTGCCTTATTTCACAGGTGCCAAAACTGAGAGAGCTAGAACTAGAAATCAGTTTTTATAAGTCTTAACTTCTTTCATTTTTAAATATTATATGGTAAAAATTCTGTTGGGGAAAATTGTGAACAAACATAGGAGGGAAGAAATTGAATTGCACTTAAAAAAAAAAATTTTTTTTTTTTTTTTAGGTTTCATTTTTTGGCAAGCCAATACCCACCCACTGCTGTCAAGTCAATTTCAATCCATGGCAAGCCTATAGGCAGTGCATTTTAAGACCATTGCTGTTCAGTTGATTCCAACTCTTGAGGACTCTACGGGACAGAGTAGAACTGTCTCATAGGGTTTCCAAGGCTGAAATCTTTACAGAAGCAGACTGCCCCACCTTTCTTCCACAGAGCAGCTGCTAATTTCAGGTTTGAACTGCCAACCTTTTGGTTAGCATGTGAACACTTTAACACTGCACCACCAGGGCTCCTTTTTAAGGACTACAGGGGTGCATAAGATCTGGTTGTCTTTCTTTTTATACTGGTAATTTGTTTCCCCTCCCTTCCTGCCTTCCTCCTTTCCTGCTTTCCTTACTTACTTTCTTTCCTCCTTCCTTCCTTCCTTTCTCCCCTCCTTCTTTCCTTCCTTTCTCCCCTCTTCCCTCCCTCCTTCCCTCCCTCCATGCTTCCCTCCCTTCTTCCCTCTCTTCTCCTCCTTCTTTCTATCTTTCTCCCTGTTTTTCTTTTTTCCTGTCTTTATTTATTTTCCAAAATTTTAAAGGATAATCATTGTAACTAGGTCTTTTCAGTGGATAGAATCTGGATAATTTGGGTTCTCAAGGGCAATTGTTATGATAAAATTAGAATATCCCATAATTATCCATTTATTCTCTCTCACTTTTCACATAAACAGTCTCTGAATACAATTATAATACTGTTAATGATGATCCTTCAGTCAGTCAAATACTTTATTTTTGTTGTTTTTTGCTCATGACTTTTCCATTCTGTTCCCATTTTTTCTCATGTACTTTGAGTATATCTTGCTAGCATGATATCATTGGCTGTAAGAATATTGTGCCATTCCTTTTTTTTTTTTCTTTGAATAGTAACATTGTGTGGAGTTTGACTCCAATATTTTTCTGTTGTTTGTTTGTTATGTTATTGACAGATCATACAGCCTTTAAATTCTGCGATCTCTCCTTTTTAACCTTTGTTTAATAGTAGATCTCTTCTGACATCCATTTTGGTCTTTTCTTTCTTTCCTGTCTTTTTAATGACCTCTTCCTTCATGTATGATGTTTTGATGTCACTCTACAACTTGTCTGGTCTATGATCATTAGTGTTCAATGCATCAGATCTAGCCTTGAGATGGTCTCTGAATTCAGGTCCGATGTACTCAAGGTCATACTTTGCTCTCATGGACTTGTTCTAATTTTTTTTTGCTTCAACTTGAACATGCATATGAGCAACTGATGATCTAGTCCACAGTGAGCACCTGGCCTTGTTCTGACTGATGATATTGAGCTTTTCCATTGAAAAGAGTTGAACAGAAGATTTCAAAGAGAAACTCAAGAAGACAAAATAAAGTGTTATAATGACATGTGCCAAGACCTGGAGTTAGAAAACCCAAAGGGAAGAACACGCTTGGCATTTCTCAAGCTGAAAGAAATGAAGAAAAAACTCAAGCCTTGAGTTGCAATAGTGAAGGATTCTATGGCAAAATACCTAATGACACATGAAGCATCAAAAGAAGATGGAAGAAATGCACACAGCCACTGTACCAAAAAGATCTGGTCAATGTCCATTCATTTCAGGAGTTGGCATATGGTACTGAAGGAAGAAGTCCAAGCTATACTGAAGGCATTGGCAAAAGACAAGGTTCCTGGAATTGACAGAATACCAATTGAGCTGTTTTAGCAAAGGGATGCAGTGCTGAAAGTGCTCATTTATCTGTGCCAAGAAATTTGGAAGACAGTTACCTGGCTAACCAACTAGAAGAGATCCATATTTATGCCTATCCCAAAGAAAGGTGATCCAACCAAATGTGGACATTTTATCATTAATATTACACGCAGGTAAAATTTTGCTGAAAATCATTCAAAAGTGGTTGCAGTAGTACATCAACAGGAAATGGTGAGAAATTCAAGCCAAATTCAGAAGAGGACACGGAACCAGGGGTATCATTGCTCATGTCAGATAGATCCTGGCTGAAAGCAGGGAATACCAGAAAGGTGTTTACCTGTGTTTTATTTACTGTGCAAAGGCAAATTATGGATAACATTGCAAAGAAGGAGAATTCGAGAACACTGACTTGTGCCCTGAGGAGCTGTACATAGATCAAGAGGCAGTCATTCAAACAGAACAAGGGAATGCTGCATAACTGAAAGTCAGGAAAGGTGTGAGTCAGGGTTGTATCCTTTCACCATACTTAGTCCATCTGTATGCTGAGCAAATAATCTGAGAAGGTGGATTATATGAAGACCAGGACATCAGAATTGAAGGAAGACTCATTAACGACCTGTTATACAGATGACACAACCTTGCTTGCTGAAAGTGAAGAGTACTTGAAGCACTTACGGGTGAAGATCAAAGACCACAGCCTTCAGTATGAATTACACCTCAATATAAAGAAAACAAAAATTCTCACAACTAGACCAATAGGCAACATCATGATAAATGGAGAAGAGATTGAAGCTGTCAAGGATTTCCTTTTACTTGGATTCACAGTCAACACCCATAGAAGCAGCAGTCAAGAAATGAAATGACTCATTGCATTGGGAAGATCTGTTGCAAAAGACCTCTTTAAAGTGTTAAAAAGCAAATATGTTGCTTTCAGGACTAAGGTGTGCCTAACACAAGCCATGCTGTCTTCAATTGCCTCACATGCATGTGAAAGCTGGGCAATGAATAAGGAAGACAGAAGAAGTATTGACACCTTTGAATTATGGTGTTGGCAAAGAATATTGAATATACCATGGACTGCCAAAAGAATGAACAAATCTGTCTTGGAAGAAGTACAGCCAGAATTCTTCTTAAAAGTGAGGATGGCGAGACTCCACCTCACATACTTTGTACGTGTTATGAAAACGGACCAGTCCCTGGAGAAGGATGTCATGCTTGGTAAAGTAGAGGGTCAATGAGAAAGAGGAAGACTCTCAACAAGATAGATCGACACAGTGGCTTCAACAGTGGACTCAAGCCTAACAACGATCTTGAGGGTGGTGCAGGACCGGGCAGTGTTTTTTTCTTTTGTGTATAGGGTTGCAATGAATCAGAACCAACTCAAAGGCAGCTAACAGCGAAAACAGTATTAGATCTACAAGCAACCACAGAGTTAGTGCTTATCACCAGTACTCATTGATGTCTCTATTTATTTTGGTATCCTGAAACTTATTCTGATTCCTTAAGAAAAGCTCATAGCATCAATATTTCTTGCATGTTGATAACAGGCTGTTATTTACTTATTTATTTTCTCCTTTATACTTAAAGATCATTTTTGCTGGAAGTAAAAGATTTGACTCACATTTTCCATATATACCACTTGTTTTTAACTAGATATCCAAAAGATTTTATTCTTTTTTTTTTTATGTCTAGTAATTTTATTGGAATATGTCTTAATGATGGTCATTCCAGGTCAGTATTTTCAAGTACCCTGTATGTTTTTTCAGTTTTTTTAATGTGGGAGAAGTTTTTAGATATATTGCTTTTAGTATTTCTACTATTTTTTTTTCCTTCAAGGACCTCCTATCATTTCTATATTGGATCCTCATTAACTGCCTTCAATATTTGTCACCTCTCAAATATTTCGTAACTACTTACTGTCTTTTGGTTTTTGTGTTGATCATATTTCCATCTGATGTCATCTTCCTTGCAGCTCAGGTCTGCTTTGAATTATTTAAACTTTTTTGTTTCTGAAAAATTCTTTATTTCACCCTCATTTTTTGAAAAATATTTTAGTGGGTATAAAACTTTAGGCTGGGAGATTGTTCTTTCTCTATTTTAAAGATATTACTCCACTGTCATATTTGTTTTCTCTAGAATTATTCCTGATGAGAAATCTGTTACCATCCTTATCATTTTTTCTGTTTATGCATATCTTTTTCCAAATGCATTTAAGATTTTCTCTTTTATCTCTGATTTTTAGTAATTTAAGTATGATGTGTCTTTGTGAAGTTTTCTTTATGTCTCCTATACTTGAACTTCTTGGATCTGAGTTTTATAATTTCCATCTAATTTGGAAAAATTTTGCCATCATTTCTTTAAATATTTTTTTCTGTTCCCTTATACTCCTTTACTTCAAGGACTCTAATTACATGTATATTAGCCCACATAATGTTGTGCCGCTGCTCACTGATGTCCTGTTCGTTTTTTTGTGAGCCTCTTCTCTCTGTGTTTCATTTTTCAATAATTTCCTGTGGTGGTCTTCAGGCTCACTAATATCTTTATCTGTAATGTCTCATCTGCCATTAATCACATCTAGTGTATTTTTCATCTCAGACATTGTAGTTTTCATCTCTTGAGGTTTGATTTGGATCTTTTGTATGTCTTGGAAAAAAAAAGTTGTATATCTTACATGTCTTTATTTAATATGTTGAATCTGTCCTCTAGCTTACTGAACATATGTGGTACAGTAATAATAACTGTTTTAATGTCTCTTTCTGCTAATTGAGTCAGTTATAATTGATTGATTTTTTTGTTTCCCTCATTATGGTTAGTATTTTCCTCTTTGTTGCCTAATAATTTTTCAGTAAATGTCAGACATTGTGAATTTTATTTTGTTGGGTACTTGATAGTTGTTGTTGTTTTTTTTTTAATGTGTGTATTCCTTTAAATATTTTTTAATTTTGTTTTAGGATGCAGTCAAGATACTTGAAAACAGTTTGAATCTTTCAGAATTTGCTTTTAATCTTTATTAGGCAAGACTAGAGCAGCATTTACTATAGGACTAACTAATTATTCTACACTAATGAGGCAAGACTCCTATGTTTTTTGCCCAATGTCCCTTGAATTATGAGGTGTTCACAGCTGGCTTGGGAACAAAAGCTATTTCTGGCCCTTTGCATGCTATGTATACTGTTTCTTCTATTACTCTTGCAATGCATTTAATAACTTTATATGACCTTTTTACCCATGCATGCTCTTGAAACTCCCCACCTAATAATTGGCAGGGACTATGCAAATAAGGTACTTGCAGCCTATTAAGGGAATTGGACAGCTTGATAATAATGCCAGTAAGGTTCATGGCACCCTCGTGGAGGTGGGAGCATGCAAATAAGGTGTATGGAACCCTAATGAGGGGATTGGTCAGTTTTGGCATCCTACTAGGCTTAAAATGAGCCATCCTAAAAGCAGAAAGGGGGACTTCACTGCCATTAAGAAAGAAGAACTAGGAGAGGAACGTGTCTTTTGGGCCCAGGGTCCCTGTGCTGAGAACCTCCTAGACCCAGGAGATGAGAGAGAGAGAGAGCTATAACTGGTCACAGTGCAAGATAGCAAGAAGCAGCAGCAGAGAAATAGTGGCAGCAGAGCCGGTATACCAGTGTGAGACGGTGTAAAGGGCTTCCTGGCCCACGAAGCAAGGCAGCTACAATGGACATGCAGAACCATGACCCACAGAATGAAAGAACTGAGAACCTTTGGGCAAGAGGCTTGGTGGCAGAGTGGGGTAACACCAGGCACTTGTCAGCAGAGCTAGGTTTGCTGGCCCATGGGTTAAGAGAGCTGAGTGCCTTTAGGCAGAAGCCTTCCTGGCAAAGTGGGGAGCCTCTGGGCACTTACCAGTGGAGCTAAAGAGCAGAGGCCAGGCCTGAGCGGAGACCAAGGGCCGAGGGCCAAAATAGGCCTGTCCTGAGGGCCAAGAGGAACCTTTCCTGAAGGGGCAGAGACAAGCCTGGCTTCCGGGGGCTGAGACAAACCTGTCCTCAGGGGCTGAATGGAGCCTGTCCTCAGAGGACTTAGAGGAGCCCTGCACAGCTAAGAGGAGCTGAGAGAGCTGTCCTACACTGAAGAAGCCTTTGTCTACATGCTTCCTGATCCTGATCCTGAGTTGTAAACTGGTACTGCCGTAATTGCCATGGATTGAATTGTGTCCCCCCAAAATGTATGTCAACTTGGCTAGTCCATTTTGTGACTGTCCACGATTTTGTCATCTGATGTGATTTTTCTATGGTTAAATCCTACGTCTACGATGTTCGTGAGGTGGGATTAGTGGCTGTTATCTTAACGAGGCAGACTCAATCTACAAGATTAGGTTATGTTTTAAGTTAATCTCTTTTGAGATATAAAAGAGAGAAGTGAGCAGAGAGATAGGGGGACCTCATACCACCAGGAAACAAGAGCCAAGAGAATAGCGCATCCTTTGGACCTGAGATCCCTGCACTGAGAAGTTCCTTGATTAAGAAAGATTGATGACAAAGACCTTCCCCCAGAGCTGACAGAGAAAAAAAGCCTTCCCCTAGAGCTGGCACCCTGAATTTGGACTTCTAGCCTTCTAGACTGTGACAGAATAAATTTCTCTTTGTTAAAGGCATCCACTTGTATTTCTGTTACAGCAGCACTAGATAACTAAGACACTAATAAACCCTGTAACTGTGAGTATGGTCTGTGAGTTCTGTGTGGCCATTGCAACAAATTATTGAACCCAGTAAAGAAGTAGAAAGGCCGCGATAAGGGATGGCTGATGTCAGAAATGGCAAGAAGATTGATGGGTGGAGGTATGTTTGACCTCCACCTCATAGGCATCAGCCTTGGGCTGATGTTACTGATGATTCTGCCCCCTCATGAAGTTAAGACGAAGCAGTCAGATGCTGCCATGTCATT
Organism: Elephas maximus indicus; assembly: GCF_024166365.1. Classification (NCBI taxonomy): domain Eukaryota; kingdom Metazoa; phylum Chordata; class Mammalia; order Proboscidea; family Elephantidae; genus Elephas; species Elephas maximus. The sequence continues at coordinate 52,690,289 of NC_064829.1, read as the reverse complement.
TTTACAACTCTCTAGTTGTTTTGCACCCCCCGCCCCGGCCCCGGCCCCCAGCCTCAGGTAGTTTCCTCACAAACATGCCCTTAACAGAACACTGTTCAATATTCAGAAAGGCCTTCTGTCATCTCTGGGGCTGTCTCTGAATGCAGCTCTGTCCTGTGAATTCTAGCTGCCTTGGTCTGCCTGGTCTTTCAGGTCTGCCTCTTCAATTTAAGGAGCCCACTGGGATCTGCCTGGGTTCCCCTTTTCTGTTCCATGGCCTGAAAACTCTATTGAGGCATGAAGTTGAGACTATCATAGGCTCACCTTGTTCATTCCCTCTCCCACCTCCCCCCTCCCCACCCAGGGATCATTGTCTTTGTTGCTTATATCTAGTATCTTTAAGGCTGTTGTTTCAAATATTTTTCTTTTTTAGTCGTTACGTGCAGGAATAGGTATCTGGTTTCTGTTTGTCCATCTAGGCAAGAAGTGTACGTCCTTATAGCATTTTAATGTGTGGAAATACTTCATTTTATTCAATGAATCTTATATTTAGGGATTTTTAGCTTTGTTTTTCTCTATTTATGAACTACTACAAGTAACATCATGATTAAAATTTTCTACATATTATTTTGCATTTATCATGCTTTAAATCTTGTTCTATTTTCAGTTTAAACAGTTGCCGATTTAATCTGTGACTTTGGATTATAATGTGTAGTGGTTAAAACAAAACTAGGCTTTAGTGAAAATGGTTCTGAAGAATTCTTTTATTAGGCATTTTATATCAGAAGTGAATTTAAAAAGTCCTAATCTGTCGGGGATTACTAAGGGATTTTCCCTGTATTACATTAGAAGGAAGCCTCAACCTGTAACTAGCAAAGAGTTGATCAGGAGGGAGTTTTCACTCTTTAAGTGGGTGGGAGAATTATGTCTCTTCTATGAAGAAAGGAAAAAATATATATGTATATGTGATTTTGTACTTTCTTAATTAATACACCTACTCCTCACTGACATGGTTAAGTTCCAAAGACCAGGGCATTATGTGAAAATTGACATTATGCAAAAATGCAGGATGATCACATCAGAAGACAAAATGGCGGGTGACTGCATCATTATGTAACTGCCAAATTACATCATTACATAACTGCAAAACCACTGAGAATCATGGTCCAGTCAAGCTGACACGCAACCTTAACTGTCACAACTAGCGTTACTCTCACCTCACACCTCTGTGTTCGTTTTTGCTGGACGTATGTTGTTAATGTGCAAAATAGTCAGATAGTTTTTTTTTTTTTACTATTGTCATAAATGCAAAAAGATAACAAGATAGTTGATAAGTGTGGACTAGGTGTATTGAGTTTGATCACATGTCTTCAATATTCTTATATAAATCATTTGAAAAATTCTATTTCTAACAGGTTTTACGTACAATGTGAAGACATTTTAGAAGCATATCTTCTAATTTTAATTTACAAATAAAAGAAGATTAATCTCAGAGAAAATAAAAGACACAGTTAAGTGTCTTGAGATTTTTTTTCTTTTTTTTTCCTTCTTTAACATGAAGGTAAATTTTCAAAGAAGTTGAAAGGAATAAAAATATGTCTTGATTCAAAGACTAGGAAAAAATCTATGGCCAATATTTTCAGTATTTACAATCATCTATGAATAGTAAAGAAATCGCTCTGTGTTTTTGTAGAAAGAGACTTCTATCAATTGAGGACAGTTTGTTAGTAGAACTTTTGATATCGAACTAGCTAGAAGATCAAGAAATATGTTTCAATTCCCAGGAGGTGCTACAAGATACAAATTCTGAGTGAATAAGAAAATAAATCTTAGGGTATTTTTGAGATAAGAGCAGTTTTAAAAGCCAAACTTTCTTACCTTTGTTTAAAGTTTGTGCAAAGTTTAGCATCATGGTTAAGAGAATGAACTCTGGAACTAGAGTGTCAGGATTCAAACCCTGGATCTGCACATTACTACTTTGTGCTTCTGTTCTCTCATCTTATCCGTAAAACGGGGATGATGGTAACAGTTACCTTACATGGCTGTTACGAGGATTAAATGTGTTACTATACGTAAAGCATTCAGAAGAGTGACTGGTAGACTGAGGAGCTAGATAAATGTTAGTTATTAGCCATTAGCCCTGAGTTTTCCATTAACTAACTGTCTTGATAAGTAACTTGAGAATGTTCTTTAAATTCTTTCAGTCTCTGAGTTCTCATTTGTACAATAATGTGATTTTATGTTTGCCAATAGTTTTTATTTTAAATGTCAACTTTGACTGATTAGCACTAGATACCAGGATCATAGTAATCATAGAGATTTTATGTGATCTGGCAGGAAAAGGAAAGATTATGCCATCAGCTAGCGCATACATACACATGCATACACACACGTATATGCACGTGACATTCATTTACATAACATACATACACTATACATGTATAAAGTATACATTTACATATATATACGTAAAACATACATATTTGCACCCTTGTCCTCACAATTTTCTCTTTCAGCTTCAACATGAAATAATCACATGGTATATATACCATTTCGTAAAAAAAAAAGCTATTTCAGTAACATGAGCATTGGAGTGGCATTTGCAATACCGTTGGGTTTCTCAATACCTAACCTCCATTCCTATGTTGGAGCTCTGGTGGCACAGTGGTTAAGAGCTCAGCTGCTAACCAAAAGGTCTGCAGTTTGAATCGATCAGCTGTTCCTTGGAAACCACAGGGTTTGGTTTTTGGTTATTCCTAGGTTAGGCAAATTCTCCACTTGAGTGGCAGAGCCTACCTCCCATTGCAGAGACTGAATATGCCAGATACTCACTGTCTTTCTCTGCAGGTAGCACATGGATATATGACCTAAGTTCCACTTATCTGACATACCCAGCCAATATTTGGATGCTAGGAATACCAAAAGGGAGGAAAAAGACAAAATCCATTTTGGTGAAAGTAGAAGTAAGGTGTAGTTTGTGGTTTAGTGGCTTCTTTTCTAGACCAACTTTATAACATATATTTATTCCTGAAAAGTTAGACACCAGGTCTGTCTAACCTCCGGAAGATTCTGTGAGCTGTCCTCTAACATGTTACTTAGTCCCTTAATTTTATCTGATAGTTAATCTTATGTGCCAACTTGGTTAGGCTATGGTGCCACTGGTTCTGTGGACAAACACTAGTCTAGATGTTTTTATGAAGTAGTTGTTGTTGTTAATGCCATTGAGTCAGTTCTGACTCATAATAACCCTATGTATAACAGAGCGGAACACTGCCCAGTCCTGCACCATTCTTACAGCCGTTGGTATGTTTGAGCCCGTTGTTGCAGTAACTCTGTCAGTCCATCTCATTGGGGATCTTCCTCTTTTTCTATGACTTTGTATTTTACCAAGCATGATGTCCTTCTCTAGGAACTTGTCCTTCCTGATAAGATGTCCAAAGTACGTGAGATGAAGCCTTGCCATTCTCTCTTCTAAGGAGCATTCTGGCTGTACTTCTTCCAAGATAGATTTTTTCATTCTTCTAAAAGTCCATGGTATGTATATTCAATATTCTTTGCCAATGCCGTAATTCAAAGACATCAATTCTTCTGTCTCCCTTATTCATGTAATTAGATCAGTTATCCTTAAGTAAGTCAGATTACCATCCATAATATAGGTGGGTCTCATCCAATCAGTTGAAGGACTTAAGACCCAATAGGGAGTTTTTCCTAGGGAGTATTCTGCCTTCAACCTATAAATAGCCATATTGCCAGAACTCCTCCCATTGTCTGACCTATTGGATTTTGGGGCACAAGATTGCAGGAATCTCCAGCCTGTTATCTGACCTCTGCATTTTGGGATACAAAAATGACAGAATTCCCAGTTTGTTGCCTGACCTACTAATTTCGGACTTTCCTGCCTCCACAACTGGGTGAGTCAATTCCTTAAAATAAATAATCTATCTATCTACTTATCAATCTATCTATCATGTATCTATATATTTGTCATTTATAGTACTAGTTCTGTTTCTCTAGAGAACCCTGACTAAGACAGTAAGTTAGTCTTTATTGAGTTTGGTTGCCAGGAAGCATGAATATTACATGGAATTGAATACTCTATCTCCATAAATAGTTATCCTGTGCCTACTCCCTGTTAGGTATTTTATGACCTCAGTAGATAACACCTTCATTAAAAGTTCATCTTTAAATTAATGACCACAAATAAGTTCTCAGTACCAAGAAAAATATCAGAAGAAGGAAAAAATTTTGTGCAAAAGAGCAGGGGTAACACTTTTTCTTCCTTGTTGTTGTTAGGTGCCATCGAGTCGCTTCTGTCTCATAGCGACCCTATGCACAACAGAATGAAACACTGCCCGGTCCTGCGCCATCCTTACAATCGTTGTTATGCTTGAGCTCATTGTTGCAGCCACTGTGTCAATCCACCTCGTTGAGGGTCTTCCTCTTTTCTGCTGACCCTGTACTCTGCCAAGCATGATGTCCTTCTCCAGGGACAGATCCCTCCTGACAACATGTCCAAAGTATGTAAGACGCAGTCTCACCATCCTTGCTTCTAAGGAGCATTCTGGCTGTACTTATTCTAAGACAGATTTGTTTGTTCTTTTGGCAGTCCATGGTATATTCAATATTCTTCGCCAACACCACAATTCAAAGGCGTCAATTCTTCTTTGGTCTCCCTTATTCGTTGTCCGGCTTTCACATGCATATGATGTGATTGAAAATACCATGGCTTGGGTCAGGCGCACCTTAGTCTTCAGGGTGACATCTTTGCTCTTCAACACTTTGAAGAGGTCCTTTGCAGCAGATTTGCCTGGTGCAATGCATCTTTTGATTTCCTGACTGCTGCTTCCATGGCTGTTGATTGTGGATCCAAGTAAAATGAAATCCTTGACAACTTCAATCTTTTCTCCGTTTATCATGATGTTGCTCATTGGTCCAGTTGTGAAGATTTTTGTTTTCTTTATGTTGAAGTGCAATCCATACTGAAGGCTGTGGTCTTTGATCTTCATTAGTAAGTGCTTCAAGTCCTCTTCACTTTCAGCAAACAAGGTTGTGTCATCTGCATAATGCAGGCTGTTAATGAGTCTTCCTCCTATCCTGATGCCCTGTTCTTCTTCATATAGTCCAGCTTCTTGTATTATTTGTTCAGCATACAGATTGAATAGGTATGGTGAAAGAATACAACCCTGATGCACACCTTTCCTGACTTTAAACCACTCAGTATCCCCTTGTTCTATCCAAACAACTGCCTCTTGATTTATGTAAAGGTTCCTCATGAGCACAATTAAGTGTTCTGAAATTCCCAGTCTTCAAAGTGTTATCCTTACATGTCTGAATAGCCTGAGATCACATCTAACTTGTCCTTTAAAATGGGGCCAATATCTTTCCCATTTATGAACTTCTTTTTAGCTTTCCCATTCTTGAGTGTTATTCCCTCATTTGATGACATTAGTACACATTACTTGTATCACTCATGTAACAGTAATTACAGATTTCTTTATAGAAAGTTTCATCTATTTATGTATATGTCATGAATATGTATGTATATGTGTATGTCATATAGGATATGTATGTCATATATAATAAAACCTGCAGTGTTAGACACTGTACTTTATGCAACTTTAAGTTAGCAGAAACTTAATGAAACAAACACATTTTAATAGTGATGAGGAACCACTTTAGCCTTACTGGTGGTCTATCTTGGTGAATGTTCCATGTGAGCTTGAGAAGAATGTGTATTCTGCTGTTGTTGGATAGAGTATTCTATATATGTGAATTAGATTGATTTGATAAATATTGCTATTCAGGTCATTTATATCCTTACTGGTTTTGTGCCTGTTTGACCTATCAATTACTGTGACAGAGAAGTGTTGAAGCCTCTAAATATAGTAGTCAGTTTCTCTGTTTCTCCTTTTAGTTATATCAGTTTTTGCCTCATGTGTTTTGATATTGTCTTTTTAGGTGTATACATGTTTAGGATTATTATGTCTTCTTGGAGAATTGACCTTTTTATCGTTCTGCAGGGCCCCTCTTGATCTCTGATAATCTTCCCTGTTATGAAGTCTGCTTTGCTTAAAATTTGTATAGTTACTCAAGCTTTTTTTCTGATTAGAATTAACATGGTATATCTTTCTCCATTCCTTTAATTTTAACCTCCCAGAAGGTGTGGCCTGACAAAGCATGGCTTCTCTAAGCAACAAGGTGATATTCTAGTTTGTGTTGTAGAAGAAAGAGTCCTCTGGGACTACCTTGGATGATTTCTTTATTTAATAGATGGGAAGACTAAAGTTTAGGAATAGATGACGACTTGTCCAAAGTCACATAGGTAGACATAGCGGACATAAAATTAGAGACCTCTCAAGTCTTCTAATCAACATTTCCAAAATAATAGTTTCCACTCCTCTCTCCCCGACACCCTTTTAATGCAGAACTGAGGTCACTCCAAAGTTCACCCTTCAATCAGAGACTAGACAGGTCTATAAAACAAACAATAACACACATGAGGAACATGCTTCATAGTTCAAACATGTATATGAGACCAAATGAGCACACTTGTCCAAAAGCAAAAAGGCAGAAAGGGACAGGATAACTGAACAAATGGAAATGGGGAACATGGGGTGGAGAAGGGGAGAGTGTTGATACATTGCAGGGATTGCAGCAAGGCCACAAAACAATCTGTGTATTAATTGTTGAATGAGAAACTAATTTGTTCTATAAACTTTCACCTAAAGCACAATAAAAAGAAAAAAAATGACTTTCCAATGTTCATAGACTTGCTTTCAGTAAGAACAATTTCCGATATTATATCTCCCTCATAGTGAGTCAGAAAATACATTCACCTAGTAAAGGCTCTGCTGGCACAGTGGTTAAGAGCTCAGCTACTAACCAAAAAGTTGGCAGTTCAAACCCACCAGGCGCTCCTTGGAAACCTGTGGGGCAGTTCTGCTCTGTCCTGTAGGGTCACTATGAGTTGGAATCAACTGGATGGCAATTGGTTTTAGTTTTAGTAAAGGTTTTGATAAGTTTGACATTTAATTGACCTCAGGGTCATTTGTTTTCCATTCTGTTTTGTTTTATTTTGTTTACTTATTTTTGTCATAACACCTATTAGCATCTTAGAAACTTGCTCCATGGAACATATTTTGAGAAATATGGAAATATGCTTCTTTCTCTCTCTTTATATTTATCTTCTGAGTTACAGACTCTTCATTGTTAGAAATCATGGCTTCTGTTTTCCTCTTCCTGTACTTTCTATTCTTATTCTACACTTTCTTTCATTGCGTGGAACATGCAGAGCACAAAGACTCAGTAAACATGTCAATGTCGTTGCTCGACATTTGGATCAGGTTTAATGTTTTCTTTCAAACCCTGAGGTTTCTGTCCAGGGCTTAACACCACCGAGGTTATCTTCCTTTTTCTTCTTCATTTCCTTTTTTTTTTTTTTTTTTTCCTTCTTTCTTTTTTATAAAATAATCTGGCCCAACCCTTTAGTTTGGATTTTTTGTAGCCTAGTTTCTTCCTGTCTGAAACAGGAGAACACATGGGTTTTTGGTCTAGTTTCTGAAAATTGGGCCACTGATAAGGAAGCAATTCCTGACAGCAGCACAGAGCTGTCTGTCATTTTCTCTAACAACTTTGCCCATACTTGAATGTCCTTTAGCGAAATGACTGGAATAAGTGGTGCATTTTCCTGGACACTTTCTTCTATCTCGTGCATCAGCAGAAAATCACAGCATGGTCTCAGTGGACAATGCTAAAAACAAGACAGAAACTGCTATTATAAAATGTGAAAAGTCAATTTGAATGTCAGCAGCTGAGATAGAGGAGACAAGCTGAAAAGAGCTGTAGTTTGAGAAAATGAAGGAACTGTACTATATCTTGCTCAAACTGTACTGTGTCTTGCTCATGCTTGAAGCTTTATACTCAAGCTACACTTGAACATATTATAGTAAGTGATTTTCATTGCACTGGGCTCCAGGGTTCCTTGGCTTTCTGTAGGACCACAGACTTATGTTTGGGGGTATACACTGCCCAGAAATGCAATGTTAATCAAGCAGAGGTAATTGCTGCAGCCAACTTAGGAAGTTACTGTTTGCCTTTAGAGGTTGTTTGGCCTTGAATCTAGATGCAAGAGATTGATACTAATGCAAACTTTGAGGGTGATAGATTTTGAATATTTTGGTATTTCCTTATGGCTATTCTCGAACAATTAGCATGGTTTTCTAAAGGGTGTTATAAAACACTTGATTATTAAAGTACTAATAGGACCTACTTGAATAAAGGATACAGTATTTGAGTAACTTGGGACTTCTCAGAGGTTAAATATGTTAATGAGAATTGAAATTTCCAAGAGGGAAATATAGTCTACAGTATGTATAGAATAAAGGGTATTTGATCATGGAATTCACATATATTTTATTATATTTGCAAAGGGATACATAGTTATTGCAAAAATCCAAACAATATGGTACTATATGGAGTAGAAAGCAAAAGTCTTTCTAAATTACTCCATGTCCTATAAAACAATTATAAATGATAAACACATACACTATATTGGTTTTATATATGTATGTGTGTGTATATAATGTATATTTTGTGGATGTTAAGCATCACTTAACATCCACGATACATTCTGTGAAATAGGACATTATGCGATTTGGCATTGTGCAAACACCATATTATATACAGACAGTCCCAGGATTATGAAAAAAATTCATTCCTGAGTCTTTCTTTAAGTCAAATTTGTATGTGAGTCAGAACAGTTAGGTATGGTTTATGTCTAACATCAGTTAGTCCAATGTTTGTCTTAGCATGTAGTATATAGCATACCTTTCTATGCACAAAAACATTAAAAAAAAACACTTCTACATACACTAAAACATCTTTAACATAATAATACAATAATAATAATGTTTTGATGTGCGTCACAAAGTACCACCTGTTTGTTATTATTGTATGTACCTCAAATTTTTAATGTAATAGGCTTTACAGAGGCTGAGACCACAGACATACATGCGGTCGGACTTTGCCTGAACAGATGTTATGTGGTGCATGACTGTATATATATATATATGTATATATATTCATTCTCTACCACAAGTTCCATGAAATAGTATATATGAATTTACTTCTGAATAGCTTTTTGGCAACAGTGAAATTTTCTGTTCCAGTATACACAAATGTGATTTATTTGACTAGAGCCAAAGAGAAAGGAGACTGGTGGTTGCTAATAGAAAAGAGGGTGAAGTAAATGTCAAAGAATTAAGTTTTTACAAAAAGCTTTGGCAAAGGGAAAGAAGGATGAGGGAAGTAAATTTATGTCTTACAATAGCTCTCTGTGACTAAATTTTGTGAGGAGAGAGGGAGCTAAACCAACATAGTGGAGGTCATAGAGGAAACCTGGAAGGCTAGAGTTAGGGCCCATAGTGAATTTGGGGGAAAAAGATGTAAACCACCCTCCGGTAATAATACTAAAAGGTATCGAAGACCAGCCAAACATGCTTCATGTCTTCATGAGTGTTTCTTTGTAAATAGAAACAATTATATGGACCTCTTCGAAATTATAGAACATAGTTCCCAGGAAGCTGAAAGATATTAGTTAGAAATGTATAGTACTCTACCCACTATTCTTTTTAAAGCTATAGAAAAAGCCCTGAGAAGTACTTATTTTTTGTTTTCTCTTACTGTTGTTTTATCGTTTCGCTTTAGGGAAGAGAGATGTATTTATAAAGGCTTTCCATAGGTTAATTATACAGGTGTATAAAAACCCACTGCTGACGAGTTAATTCAGTCTTATCACGACCCTATAGGACAGAGTAACACTGCCCCATAGGGGTTCCAAGTCTGTAATCATTACGGAAGTCGACTGCCACATCTTTCTCCCCAGAGTGGCTGGTGGGTTTGAACGGCAGACTCAGCTAGCAGCGAGCACTTTTCCACTGCACCACCGGGCCTCTCTTAATCTAATTTTCCTCAGAAAACTTTAAATTCTTCAACGTCAAATTGTCCTGGCATTGTGGCTGTCAGAAACCTGACCCTTAGAGTTAGGGAGACTGTCTTTCAAATAATTTAGCTCCAAGAGGTATCCTATGAGGGAATAGAGAAAAATAAGAGTGGAAAACTCAGCTAAAGCAAGTCTGCCAATTGTATCGTCTTACCCTTTAACATGTAATTAGACCTGGCAGGCATATGGCAAATGCTTTTTCAGTATACTCTCTGCACACAATACTCAAAACCATTTCCAAATGGTGACTTCTGGTCCCTTCTTGTTGGCTCACCAGTGGTTTGTGTTCTGTGAGTGTGCTGTGTCATTCTGACCCCTAGTGGCTGAGGAGGCTAGACTGAGACACTTCAATAAACATGTTTCATAAGGTACCATGTGCCAGACTGCTAACCTGTTCCCCACATTTTAATTTTCATATCTAAATCTGTCTTGAAGTCACCCGTCTGCTGTTTAGTGATGCACTGTGCCTCTTACCCCTTCTATCATACTATAGACAACCATGAAATCAGAAGCTGCTTCTATTCTGGGTTGACAGAGAATGCGATATAAGGTTTAAAGCAAGGGAGAACGGTTTAGGTTTTACAGCTAGTCAGGAGGTCATCCCTGTCTATAGGAGGCTGACAATAAGATTTACGTTATGATACTACAAGGCTAACTTGTGCCAAATGTATTTCTTAGGATTTTCCAATTTGAACTCAGAGACAACTAGTTTTTTTCCACTAAATCCACTTCTGATAGGTATACCTTGTACCTTGAAATCTGTCAAAATCCAAATAGTTTATCTGAGTTAATCTCTATTATCACATAATCTCTATTATCACATAAGTACCTATAAATGTTAATAGCACCCTTAGCTAATTAATGTGATAGATAAAAATAATTAAGCCAAGTACTGAAGAAATGTACATAGAACTAGGTCGCTTTGAAAGAAGGATATTTGCAAAGATAATAGCTGAAAGATGAAGCCTAATAGAATGTCTAGCATTTAGACATCTTCATGGATACCAAACCAAAAACCCACTGCCGTCAAGTCAATTCCGACTCACAGTGACCCTATAGAACAGAGTAGAACTGCCCCATAGAGTTTCCAAGAAGCACCTGGCAGATTCGAACTGCTGAACTCTTGGTTAGCAGCCACAGCACCTAACCACTACACCACCAGTGTTTCCTTTTCATAGATAGCAAGTATATTTTCACACATGCATACACACAAATAGTCCCTCTCTCTTTCCATTTCTTTCTCTCTCTCACGTACACAGTATTTATTGTGCTCAGTCTTTACAGATTTCTTGTGAGCAAAGCAGGAATTCTAACCCCATTGTGCAGTTATATAAATTAAGGCATAGGCAGGCTACCAGTTACATTTGAAGTTACAGAGCTGGTTATGACAGAGCTGAAATCATAGACATATGGGGAGGGACACTTTTCTGGGGCCTTTTGGTAGCTACCTTATTCCAGGAGGGCATCACACATTTGGGAGGGTAAGAGAAGGACCAGGACACTGGGAAGTGAAATGAGGAAACATTAAATAAATTGAATTATGTGATCATTTTGTAGTAGTTAGAGAGCTTAATGGATGTGCACAGAACTAAAAAGCAAATGTAGAATTTTCTGGGAAATTGGGACAGTGAATGTTACTAGTTAATACAGTAGGGATCAAGACGTAGAATTTTAGTCCATGTTTGGATTTTATCATCATCATCAATAATTATTTGAGTTCTTTGCTATTTCAGGCACTGAGTAAGGTAATATAAATTATGATAAAATTAATCATATTTATTTTTATTGGGAGTTAATATCTGCTTTAAGTAAGTTATGCTGTGTAACCCTATAGTAACATGAGGTAAGTATTATTATCCCCTTTCCACAAATGAAAAGCTTGAGGCTTGGAAACATCAAATAAATTGCCCAAAGTCTTAAGCTTATAAACAGCGCAGGTCACTCTAACCCCTGTATCCCATGCTCTTAACAGCAAAGACAAATAAACACGTGAGTAAGACAGGGCCCCTGCCTCCTTCTAGGGGCTTTTAAGACACTCACGTGGAATACAGACTAGTCCAAATACCATTGCAAGATTTGTAGAGATTAGATACAAGGTAAAAATAAAGAAGATCAAAGCAGAGTACTGATAACTTGAATTTCAATGTGTAATAAAATTGGACCATTAAAAACTGATTGCATAAAAGGAGCCATTATATCGTGTCATGTTAACCATTGAGTCAAATCGCTTTGGATTAAAATTTTAAAGGAATAGTACAAAGAAAATATCTAAGGGTTATTTACCATCCTGGGAAATATGTGCAGGATTCCCTCACTCCGTGACCTCTCCATACAGGGATATACTAGGACAGGAAAGTCACATATGATCTGTCTGTGACCTCTGTGGTGGGTGGGGCTTGAAAAGAGACTGTCATGGTGATCTGCCTGAGGAAGAGGAGGAAGAGATGAGAAGAATGAAGAAAAAAAGAGACAAAATCTACTGTGAAAGAATCTACTGTGATCACTTTCCATTGCTTTAAGGAACTGGGTGTGGGAATATTTAAACAAAAAACAGAATTTAAAATAACCAGCCATTTCTAAGTCATGCTGATTGAATGTTAGAGTATTACTTAAAAGTCTTCTGAGACTTAAGGATCTGGGAGGGAGTGAAATCAAGCAGGTTTTTCCATCCTTAAACAGGTCAGTAGCACATGTTCGATATCCTGTTCTTGAAGACAAAGTTCTTGGTTTCGTTATGTGTTTGAATTTGTTCATATTAACCCTTTTCCTTCAAGTCAATTCCAATACATAGTGACACTATAGAACAGAATAAAACTGCTCCATAGGGTTTTTAAGGTTGTAAATGTTTACAGAAGCAGATTGCCACATCTTTGCCCTGTGGAATGGCTAGTAGGTTCAAACCACCGACCTTTTGGTTAGCAGCTGAGGGCCTTTAACCACTGTGACACCAGGCCTCCTTTTGTTCATATTAGTTGGTCCCTAAACTAGGGAACCCAGTTTCCAATAAGATTATAGCGTTAGGAAACTATTGGATGCCATTTGCAGACTTAGAGTCATGTATTCCCTCAATGGAGTGGTTCCCATGCAGCTCTGAAAGTCAAAGATGCAATCAAAATTAGATATTTAAATTAATTTAACATCTTGAACTTCATATTCATGATTCATGTTGAATATGTTCCTTGATTACTTGGAGTCTTCATTTCCTCATTTGTTAAGTAGAATGAGTTACTTCAGCAGGGCCTTTGTAAGGAGTAAATGAAATAAACATGTGGAGAATACTAGTGTTCAAATACCAGTTGACTCTTGGCAGTTGTATATGCCCCTTCTGTCTACTTTGCAGTCTGCTGAGTTGTTCAGCACTGTTTGCCCCATGCTGAAAAGCCTCTGAATGCTACATGTTCTTTGTTTGTTGTTATTATTGCATGCAGGGTTTTTATATTTTTTTGACATCCCTGTTGCTATTAGCTTTCATCATCACAATTCGTCTTTGTGCCTGCTAGTGGTCTCTCTTCTGTTTAATTAGCACCACTTCTACCCTTCTGAAGGTCTGAGACACAAGTCATACACTTATTAGGTTTGCCTTTAAAATAAAGAACAATTGTACTTTAAATGGAGGCTTGAGCGCATCTGTGGACTTCAGTGGATGGGCTTTGGAGGCATCTATTTTGGTCACTAATAATAATTTTAGCTAGTTTACTAAGCCTCTTCTGTGTGCCACAAACTGCACTAGACACTTATCTCACTGAGATGAGCTTTATTTTATTTAATTATTTTAATTTTTCTGACATGTTTCTGGAGGCCAGGAACTCTACCTTGTCATTTTTTCTCTCTCCAGTTCCAAGCAAAGTTGTTGTTACATAGAAGGCATTCAACAAACATTTCTCAGATACGCAAATGACTGCAAGTTTGAACTCTGGAGCAGGAGGTTATTCTGTTCCTGACTGGGCATCTTGTCCAAAATGCTATCATTGATCATCCCAACTGTGAGTAGCTTTGTTGTGCTTCTCCATGACCCGTAGTTGTGCTTGTACTAACTCAGCAATAAAATAAAAAATAAAATGCTGTGTGAAAGCTATTTACGTAGAGTATCGATCTCTTTCTTTGCCTTGTGCAGATACTATGACATTTCCTATCCAGGGTTTTGTGCTATCAGCATAAAGGTGGAAACCCACTAACTCATTAGGATGAGTTTCTTTGTGAAACCAATGATCAGCAATATTAATAGAAATTAAGTCAGAACCTATAAGGAAAAATGACATGCTAATATTGCAACTTGAGAAAAAGAACTTCTGCTATGCTGGAATAATCCTAGTAATTCCATGCCTACAATTTTCCTTATGGCAGGAGTGAATGCAAGGTCAGAACAAGGACATAGGGGAAATTTCAGAAGAAGATAAATGGAGAGAAGTCTTTTTCTTTGAAAGAGGACCTCCTTCTAATTTTATGGTATCTTATGAGTAGGAACGATGTCTTCTCAAATGTTTTGAATTTTCGTCCACTCTGACTGAAAGGTTGGTGGTTCAAACCTACTCAGTGGCACCGTGGAAGAAAGGCCTGGTGATCTGCTTCCATAAAATTATAGCACAGAACACCCTGTGGAGCTCAGTTCTATACTGTATACATGAGGTTACCGTGAGTGGTGGGCCAACTCAACAGCAGCTAAGAACATATTCTAGAATGTGATGAATAAAGTGACCTTGAAATCTCTGGCATACAGGTAATGAGGATTAGGGCTTGTTTGACGACATATATTCCAACCAAGTGAAAATGTCCTGGATCTCTACTCTGTTTGTATACGGGACTCCTTCTAATGCTTAGCACTACTTCAAACTCTGTGGCACATATGAGACACCTCTTGTCATCAATAATCTCTACAAACAAGACTGACAGAAATGAAAAATTGTCAGGCATTATGTATAAAGTATAATGTAAAGGTTAAATTATCACAATAAACTGTCAAAAGATAATATAGACGATAAGTACTGTACCCTCTCAAAAATAAATATCATTCAAGTTATTAAGGAAGACGTCAGGAAAAAAGTCAGAAATTGAGATTTTTTTTTTAAGCCAGAAGGAAAGTTAGAAATCAGCCATACCGGTGTTTTCCAGACGTTGTCTTACAAGCGAAGTTTATCTTTCAGTAAACCCTTAAGTGGTAACTTAACATGTGACTGTTACATAACAGAACTGTTCTAGTTGAAATTAGGGGAGGAAGTGTGATTCCTTGTACCCCATAACCACTCTCCCATCCCCACAACATTCTTAGTACATGTGTCTAGAACCACAGAGCCTTCCTGAATCCAGTTTGAAAATCTCTAAAAATACAAGTTGTAAATGCATCCTGTTACACCTAACAGTATGCATGGCCAAAATAACTTTCAAAGGGAGGTCATCTTTTTTTTTTTTTAATTGCTCTTTAGGTGGAAGTTTACAGGGCAAATTTGTTTCTCATCAAACAATTGATACACAAATTGTTTTGTGACATTGGTTGCCAACCCCACAATGTGCCAATACTTCCCCTTCTTCACCCTGGGTTTCCATTTCCTGTTTCCATTTGTCCAGCTTTCCTGTCCCTTCTGCCTTTTTGTCTTTGCTCTTGGGCTGGCATGCCCATTGAGTCTCATATACAATATTGAACTATGAAGCACGTTTCTCACATGTGTTATTATTTGCCCTGTAGACCTGTCTAATCTTTGGCTGAAGGGTGAACCTTGGGAGTGACTTCAGTACTGAGTTAAAAGGGTGTCCAGAGAGGTGGGCCAAGATGGTGGAGTAGTCAGATGCACCCTGCGGTCCCTTTTACAACAAACACCTGAAAAAAAAAGTGAATCGATTATATATGACAATCTAGGAGCCCTGAACATCAAAGACAAACTCGAGGAGTTGGACTGAGTGGCAGGGGAGGGGAGAAACAGTTCAGAAGCAACGAGGATTTGCCAGGCCTGACCAGGCTGGCACGCTGCAGTCTGGATCAGCCGGCACGTGCAGCCTGAGGCAAACAGTAGTACTTGGGACAAGTTTTCCACACCGGGAGAAACCGAGCAGTGGAGAGTCTGCTTGGGCCTGTGGAACCAGGGAGAAGCAGTGCTGAATCTGAGAAAGTTAAGTGTAAGTGTCTAACCTTTCTCAAGGGATCAAAAAACCCTCCTCCCCCCTCTAGAATCCCTCTTTGCCATTTAGCCACACCCTCCCCACTCTGCTGTGGTCCTGGTCCTGCTTCAGCAATTGCCACACCCCCTGGGCCAGAAGTGGGACCAGTCACGTGCCCCAAGCCATTCTCCCGGCTTTGGAGAGGGAACAAATTACTAAACAGGGAAAAAAAAATAATAATCTGCCAGCTCCCCTAAGCTGAGAACTCAGGGCAGGCACAGCCCCTTTGCCTAGGCACAGGCATAATGGGTCCACAGATCTTTCACCCCTGCCTAGACCTGTATGGGCCTGTTTTAACAGCATAGGCCTTCATTAGCACAGTACAACGGGGTGTATAAGTGAAGCCTATTTTCAACTGCAACAGATAAGAGGGGGAGTGGCAGAGTCATGACATTTGACACCGCCTTGCCCGTTAAGCAGGGTACTCAGCTACCCACATCAGGGGCCTGAGGACTGGTGGCTTCACCCACTCCACCTTACCACCAGCAACAAGGGTCTGAGAATAAGTGGTGCCTGCCAGTTCTTACAGCCAACAGCATTGGGTACCCAAAGTATGGCTGCAAAACCCACCTGTCTATGTGCTCTAGGGAACAGGGACACACCTTCCACCCTGGCACTCATGGGCAGCCATTAGCCCCCTAACTTGCTCAGCATATAACATCCTACTGCAGCCAGATACCTGTGCCTATTCCAGCCACCCCTATGCAGCTCTGCCCATTTAGAACTGTAGGTGAGCGACTGCATGACATGCTGGGTGACCAACGACCTGGACACCTGAACTGAATCCACACAAGAAAAGTAAACAGACTCCTGGGCTTGCATACCTAGTAACAGTCCTAATTACCTCTAACCACCTGGTGACAGGCCGTGAGAGCTTCAGAGATAACGAATAATCAAAGTAGTTCACATGACCGTCCTATTTGGGCATATCAAAACAAAACAAGAAGCTAGGACATGGTAAGCAAACATAAAACAAATAAGTATAATAACTTGTTGATGGCTCAGAGACAATTGTCAATATGAAATCACATAAAGAGGCAGACCATGATGGCTTCAGCAAGCAACCAAAACAACCAGGAAAACTCCCAGAGAAAGATAAGGTCTTGGAATTACCAGAGTTAGAATTCAAAAAACTAATACACAGAGCTCTTCAAGAGAGCAGGAAGGAGATCAGGCAAAATACAGAATGAGGCAAGGAACACACAGACAAAGCAATAGAGGAACTTAAGAAGGTTATACAAGACCATAATGACAAATTTAACAGGCTGCAAGAATCCCTAGGGAGACAGCAAACTGAAATCCAAAAGATTAACAATAAAATTTCAGAATTAGGTAGCTCAATGGAAAGTCATGAAAGCAGAATTGAGGCAATGAAAGTCAGAATTAGTAAGATTGAAGATAAGGCACTTCACATCAAATTATTTGAGGAAAAACCAGATAAAATATTTTTTAAAAATTAAGAAACCCTAAGAATTATGTAAGGCTCCATCAAGAGGAATAGCCTACGAGTGATGGAGTACCTGAATGGGGGGGGGGGGTAGGAAATAACAGAAAATACAGGGAAAGTTGTTGAAAATTTGCTGGCAGAAAACTTCACTGATATCATGAAAGATGACAAGATATCTATTGAAGAAGATCATCAAACCTTACACAAGGTAGACCCCAAAAGAAAGTCACCAAGACATTATAATCAAACTTGCCAAAACCAAAGATTAAGAATTTTAAGAGTTGCTAGAGATAAATGAAAAGTCATCTACAAAGAAGAGTAAATAAGACAAAGCTCTGACTACTCAACAGAAACCACGCAGCCAAGAAGACAATGGTATGACATATATAAAGCCTTGAAGGAAAAAAAAATTGCCAGCTAAGAATGATGTATCTAGCAAAACTGTCTGTCTAATATGATGGCAAAATTAGGGCATTTCCAGGTAAACAGAAGTTAAGGGAATTTGTAAAAACCAAACCAGAATTACAAGAAATACTAAAGGGAGTCCTCTGGTTAGAAAATCAGTAACATAAGATAACAACCCAAGATGAGAACACAGGATAGAACAACCAGATAACAACCCAGATAGGGAAGTCACAATATAAATCAAAGTTAAAACACCGAAAATAGAGAAACAGAGACATCAATATATAAAAGGTGACAACATTAAAACAAAAAAAGAGGGACTAAATAATGTAGTCATAGAACTTTCATGTGGAGAGAAAGTCAAGGTGATATCAAGAAATAAAAGATTGGTTTAAACTTAGAAAAATACAGGTAAATATTGAGGTAACCACAAAAGAAACTAACAATCCTACACATCAAAATAAAAACCAAGAAAAACATAAAAGCTCAGCAAATGCAAAATCAATAGCGATGAAAAAGATGAAAAGAAAATACATAAGGAAAAATGACCCTGCACAGATAATTAAGTGGAACAAAGAAACTGTCAACAACAAACACACACACACAAACCCCGTCAAAATGACAACACTAAACTCATACCTATCAATAAGTACACTGAATGTAAATGAACTAAGTGCACCAATAAAGATACAGAGTGGCTGAAAAGATTTAAAAACAAAAACAAAAACACTGTCTATAAAAAAAAAAGAGACACACTTTAGACTCAAAGACACAAACAAATTAAAGCTCAAAGGAGGGAAGAAAATATATTAAACAACAAACAAAAAAGAAGTAGAATTTGTAATATTAATCCCTGACAAAATAGACTTTAAAGTAAAATCCACCACAAAGGATAAAGAAGGACACTATATGATGATTAAAGGATCAATAACCTGGAGGAAATAACCGTAATAAATATTTATACACCCAATGACAGGGCTCGAAAATACATAAACTCTAGCAGCATTGAAAAGAGAAATAGACAACTCCACAGTAATAGTAAGAGACTTCAACACAACATTTTTGGTGAAGGACAGAACACCCAGAAAGAAGTTCAATAAAGTCACCAAAGATCTAAATGTTACAATCCACCAACTTGTTCTCATAGACATATACAGAACACTCCACCTGACAGTGGCCAAGTATACTTTATTTTCCAATGCACATGGAACATGCTCCATAATAGACCACATATTAGGCCACAAAAAAAGCCTTAACAGAATCCAAAACATCAAAATATTAAAAAGCATCTTTTCTGACCATAACCCACCCAGTGCTGTCACGTCGATTCTGACTCATAGAGACCCTATAGGACAGAATAGAACTGCCCCATAGAGTTTCCAAGGAGCACCTGGTGGATTTGAACTGCTGAGGCTTTAGTTAGCAGCCGTAGCACTTAACCACTATACCACCAGGGTTTCCTTTCTGACCATAAAGCCATAAAAGTAGAAATCAATAAAAAAGAAAAAGTAAGAAAGAAAATCATATGCATGGAAACTGATCAACACCTTGATCAAGAACTACTGGGTTATAAAAGAAATACAGGACAGAATAAAGAAATTCACAGAATCAAATGAGAATGAAAACACATCCTACAAGAACCATTGGGAGACAGCAAAAGCAGTGCTCAGAGGTCAATTTATAGCGATAAATGCACACATCCAAAAAGAAGAACCAAAATCAAAACATTAACCCTACAATTCAAATGCAGAGTAGCAAAAGAAAGCCCATGGGCATCAGAAGAAAGGAAATAGTAAAAATTAGAGCAGAAATAAATGAAATACAGAATAGAAAAACAACGGAAAGGGTTAACAAGACCAAAAGTTGATTCTCTGAAAAGATCAACAAAACTGATAAATCACTGGCCAAACTGACAAAAGAAAAACAGGAGAAGAAGCAAATAACCCAACTAAGAAATGAGATGGGTGAGATCACAACAGACCCAACTGAAATTAAAAGAATCATAACAGAATACTATGAAAAATTGTACTCCAACAAATTTGAAAACCTAGAGGAAATGGACAAATTTCTAGAAACACACTACCTACCTAAACTAATACAAACAGAGGTAGAACAACTAAAGAAACTGTAACAAAAGAAGAGATTGAAGAGGTAATTGAAAAACTCCCCCCAAAAAAGTCCTGGCCCCGACAGCTTTACTGGAGAATTCTACCAAACTTTCAGAAAAGAGTTAATGTCACTACGACTAAAGGCATTTCAGAGCATGAAAAGGATGGGATACTCCTGAACTCATTCTATGAATCCAGCATAATCCTGGTACCAAAACCAGGTAAAGAAACCACAAAAAAAATTACAGACCAATATCCCTCATGAACATAGATGCAAAAATCCTCAAAAAAAAAAAAAAATTCTAGCCAATAGAATTCAGCAACATATCAAAAAAAAAATAATTCTCCATGACCAAGTGGGATTCATTCCAAGTATGTAGGCATGCTTCAACATTAGAGAAACAATCAATGTAATCCATCATGTACATAAAACAAAAGATAAGAACCACATGATCTTATCAATTGATGCAGAAAAGGCATTTGACAAGTCCAACACCCACTCATGATAAAAAGATTTCAGCAAAATAGGAATAGAAGGGAAATTCCTCAACATAATAAAGGGAATGTATGCAAAACCAACAACCAGCACCATCCTAAATGAAAAGATTCTGAAAACATTCCCTTTGGGAATGGGAACCACACAAGGATGCCTTTTATCACCATTCTTATTCAATATTGTGCTGGAGGTTCTAGCCAGAGCTATTAGTCAAGAAAAAGAAATAAAGGACATCAGATTGGTAAGGAAGGAGTAAAAATATCCCTGTTTGCAGATAACATCATTTTATACTCAGAAAACCCCAAAGAATCTACAAGAAAACTACTGGAACAAAGAGAAGATTTCAGCAAAGTATCAGGATACAAGATATATACACAAAAATCAATCAGATTCCTCTACACCATCAAAGAGAGCTTCGAAGAGGAAATCACCAAATCACTATCATTTACAGTAGCCCTCAAGAAGATAAAATACTTAGGAATAAATTTGACCAAAGACGTAAAAGACCTATACAAAGAAAACTATAAGACACTACTGCAAGAAACCGAAAGAGTCCTACATAAGTGGAAAAACATACTTTGCTCATGGATAGAAAGACTCATCATTGTGAAAATGTCTGTTCTACCCAAAGCGATCCATAGAGCCAATGCAATTCCAATCCAAATTCCAACAACATTTTTTAATGAGATGGAGAGAACAAATCACCAGCTTTATATGGAAAGGGAACAGACCCCAGATAAATAAAACATAACTGAAGAAGAACAAAGTAGAAGGCCTCACACTACCTGATTTTAGAACATATTATACCTCCACGGTAGTCAAAACAGCCTGGTACTGGTACAACAACGTATACATAGTAGACCAACGGAACAGAATTGAGAATCCAGACATAAATTCATCCACCTGTGAGCAGCTGATATTTGACAGAGTCCCAAAGTCCATTAATTGGGGAAAAGACAGCCTCTTTAACAAATGATGCTGGCATAACTGGATATCCTTCTGCAAAAACATGAAACAAGACCCATACCTCACACCATGCACAAAAACTAACTCAAAATAGGTCAAAGACTTAAATATAAAATCTAAAACAATAAGATTATGGAAGAAAAAATAGAGACAATGCTAGAAGCCCTAATACATGTCATAAACATTATATAAAACATTACTAACAATGTACAAACACCAGAAGAAACACTAGATATCAGGGAGCTCCTAAAAGTCAAACACTTATACTCATCCAAAGACTTCACTGAAAGAGTAAAAAGACTACCTACAGACTGGGAAAAAGTTTTTGGCTATGACATTTCTGATCAGTGTCTGATCTCCAAAATCTACATGATACTGCAAAAAGTCAACAGCAAAAAGACAATAACTCAATTAAAAAATGGGCAAAGGATATGAACAGACACTTCGCTAAAGAAGACATTCAGGAGATTAACAGATATATGAGGAAATGCTCATGATCATTAGCCATTAGAGAAATGCAAATCAAAACTACAATGAGATACCATCTCACCCCAGCAAGGCTGGCATTAATCCAAAAAACACAAAATTATGTTAGAGAGGTTGTGGAAAGACTGGAACAATTATACACTGCTAACGGGAATGTAAAATGGTAAAACCACTTTGGAAATCGACTTGGCACTTCCTTAAAAAGCTAGAAATAGAACTACCATATGATCCAGCAATCCCACTCCTCGGAATATATGCTGGAGAAATAAGAATTATCACATGAATAGTCATATGCACACCAATGTTCATTGCAGCACTGTTCACAGTAGTGAAAAGATGGAAGCAATGTAAGTACTCATCACCAAATGAATGGATAAATAAATTATGGTATATTCACACAATGGAATACTATATACTATGCAATGATAGAGAACAATAATGAATCCTTGAAATATCTCACAACATGGGTGAATCTGGAAGCCATTATGCTGAGTGAAATTGGTCGCAAAAGGACAAATATTGTATGAGACCATTATTATGAGAACTTAAGAAAAGGTTTAAACACAGAAGAAAGCATTCTTTGATGGTTATGAGGGTGGTTAGGGAGGGAGAGGAAAATTCACTAACTAGGTAATAGCTAAGAATTATCTTAGGTGAAGGGAAGGACAACACACAATACAGGGGAAGTCAACACAACTGGACTAAACTAGAAGCTAAGAAGTTTCATGAACACAACCAAACACTTTTAGGGACAGAGTATCAGGGGTGGGGGTATGGGAACCATGGTTTTGGGGGACATCTAGGTCAATTGGCATAATAAAATTTATTAAGAAAATGTTCTGCATCCCACTTTGGTGAGTGATAGCTGGGATCTTATAAGCTAGCAAGCAGCCATCTAGGATGCATCAGTTGGTCCCAACCCACCTGGAGCAAAGGAGAATTAAAGGCTTCAAAGACACAAGGAAAATATTAGCCCAAGAAACAGATGGGCCACATAAACCAGAGACTCCATCAGCCTGAGACCAGAAGAACTAGATGGTGCCTGGCTGCCACCAATGATGACCCTGACAGGAAACACAACAGAGAGTACCTGACAGAGAAGGAGAAAAGTGGGGTGCAGAGCTCAAATTCACATACAAAGACCAGACTTAATGGTCTGATTGAGACGAGAGGAACCCCAGAAGATATAGTCCCTGGACTCTCTGTTAATCCAGAACTAAAACAATTCTGTTGTTGTTGTTGTTGTTAGGTGCTGTAGAGTTGGTTCCAACTCATAGCGACCCTATGCACAACAGAGTGAAATACTGCCCGATCCTGCACCATCCTTACAATCATTATTAGGCTTGAGCTCATTGTTGCAGCCACTGTGTCAATCCACCTCATTGAGGGTCTTCCTCTTTTCCGCTGACCCTGTACTCTGCCAAGCATTATGTCCTTCTCCAGGGACTGATCCCTCCTGACAACATGTCCAAAGTATGTAAGATGCAGTCTCGCCATCTTTGCTTCTAAGGAGCATTCTGGTTGTACTTCTTCCAAGACATATTTGTTTGTTCTTTTGGCAGTCCATGGTATATTCAATATTCTTTGCCAACACCACAATTCAAAGGTGTCAATTCTTCTTCGGTCTTCCTTATTCATTGTCTAGCTTTCACATGCATATGATGCAATTGAAAATACCATGGATTGGGTCAGGCGCACCTTAGTCTTCAAGGTAACATCTTTGCTTTCCAGCGTGCTTTAAGGAGGTCTTTTGTAGCAGATTTATTCAGTGCAATGTTTGATTTCTTCACTGCTGCTTCCGTGGCTGTTGATTGTGGATCCAAGTAAAATGAAATCCTTAACTTCAATCTTTTCTCCGTTTATCATGATGTTGTTCATTGGTCCAGTTGTGAGAATTTTTGTTTTCCTTATTTTGAGGTGCAATCCATACTGAAGGCTGTGGTCTTTGATCTTCATTAGTAAGTGCTTCAAGTCCTTTTCATTTTCAGCAAGCAAGGTTGTGTCATCTGCGTGTTAATGTGTTAATTCGTCTCCTTCCGATCCTGATGCCCCGTTCTTCTTCATATAGTCCAGCTTCTCAGATTATTTGCTCAGCATACAGATTGAATAGGTATGGTGAAAGGATACAACCCTGACGCACATCTTTCCTGACTTTAAACCAATCAGTATCCCCTTGTTCTGTCCGAACAACTGCCTCTTGATCTATGTAAAGGTTCCCCATGAGCACAATTAAGTGTTCTGGAGTTCCCATTCTAAAACCATTCTAGAAGCCAACTATTCAGACCAAGGTTAGACTGGGCTATAAAACATAAAATAATACTCGTGAAGGGTGTGCTTCTTAGTTCAAGTGGATACAGGAGACTAAATGGGCAGCTCCTGTCTGGAGGCGGAATGAGAAAGCAGAAAGGGATAGGAGCTGATTGAATGGGCACGGGAAACCTGGGGTGGAAAGGGGGAATGTGCTGTCACATTATAGGGATTGCAGCTAGGGTCACATAACAATATGTGTATAAATTTTTGGATGAGAAATTAACTTGAGCTGTAAACTTTCACCTAAAGCACACACACACAAAAAAAAGCGTGTCCAGGAGCCATCTCCAGTCTCTGTCAGACCAATAAGTCTGGTCTTGTGTGTATATGTGTGTGTGTGTGAATTTGAATTTTGTTCTACATTTTTCTCCCTCTCTGTCTGAGATGCTCTATTGTGATCCCTGTCAGATCAGTCAGTGGTGGTGGCCAGGCACCATCTAGTTGTGCTGGACTTAGTCTGGCAGAGGTTGTGATAGTTGTGGTCTACTTCTCCTTTGGACTAATCTTTCCCTTGTGTCTTTGGTTTTCTTAATTCTCCTTTGCTGCAGCTGGGATGGGACCAGTAGATGTAGCTTAGATGGCCACTCTCAGGCTTTTGAGACCCCAGATGCTACTCACCACAGTCAGATGTAGAACATTTTCTTTATAAACTATATTATGCCATTTGATCTAGACATCCCCTGAGACCATGGACTCCAGACCTCAGCCCAGTAACTCGGCCCCTCAGGGTATTTGGATGTGTCTGTGAAGCTTCTATGACTTTGCCTTGGTCAAGTTGTGCTGACTTCCCTAGAACTTTGTACTGTCTTACCCTTCACCAACTTTGGTGAAGGGTAAAAACACCAAAGTTACCATTTACCTACTGTCTAGTTAGTGTTTTTTTTTTTCCTCACCACCCCTTCCCTTCTTCATAGCCATCAAAGATTGTTTCTTTCTGTGTGTAAACTTCTTCTTGAGTTTTTATAAGTGGTGGTCTCATACAGTATTTGTCCTTTTTTGATTGACTTATTTCACTCAGCGTAATGCTTTCCAGATTCATCCATGTTATAAGGTATTTTTCAGATTTATCATTGTTTTTTATCATTGCGTAGTATTCCATCATGTGTATGTACCATAGTTTGTTTATCTATTCATCTATTGATAGGCATGGAGGTTGTTTCCATCTTTTTGCTATTGTGAATATTGCTGCAATGAACATAGGTATACATATATCTATTTGTATGATGGCTCTTATTTCTCTAGGATATAACCCTAAGGAGTGAGATTGCTGGATCATATGCTATTTCTATTTCTAGCTTTTCAAGGAAGCACCATATTGTTTTCCAAAATGGTTATACCATTTTTGCATTCCTTCCAGCACTGCATAAGAGTTTGGATCTTCCTGCAAATAAAAGGAGGTCATTTTTTTCCTCCTTTAAAAAGAAATCTGAAATATTCCTGAAATTGATTGGGATATTCAACAGTTCAGTCAGCAATGTGAGGTCTTTGTTTTATTTTTTGCCAATTATTTTTCATATTTCTTGCTTCACTGTCACAAGATGGCTGCTTCCACTCCAGACATAACATCTGCTTTAAGAGAGTAAAAGGGAGAAGTGGCAAGGCCAGATGGAGATGCTTTTATTTTATTTTATTTTTTTTCTTTCAACAAAGTAAGAAAATTTCCATAACACCCAGCAGACATCTGTTCGTGTCTCATTGACCATAATTGTGTCATTTGGCTATGCCTATCAACCAAGGCATCTGGGGAAAAAGTTATCTCACCTAGTGCTGGGTGTATTATAGACCTGAACAAAAGTGGGGTTCTGTTCATCAGGGAGAAGGGTGGTCAGATGCTGGGTAATTAAGTAGCAGTGTCTGCCACTCTATACCTAGTCATGAATCTTCCTTTTCTAACTAGGAGCATTGCTGTTCCTTGGCTTGGTTAACATCACCAGTAAATTGTTGGTGGGGTTTTGCCCATACTGGCAAACTGTACTTTGACATAAGCAGCAGAGTTGGAAAGTAGAGAGACAGAGAACATTTCAACTGGGAAACAGTAGGTTGAATACATGGAGCTGGGCTTCATGTACTTGTTGCCTTTGTATCCAATGGTATCCTTTCACCTTCAGTCCTCATTTAAAAGACCCTTTCTTCTCCATTCTCTTCATATTTGAATACAATGCAATATTTTCTAGTTTTACATCTTATTTTTATGAAAATCCTTTTCTCTTTGCCCCTAGACGTTTCACTTGACTGAGAAGGCTCCCCCACCCTTTTGATGGTTATTGTGTGAGCTTTTTTGCTTGAATACTAAATTTTGCCAAATTAAAGAATTTCTTATCAAAATCCTATTTGTCTGATTCATAGTGTCCGGCTCTGAGTCCTGCTACATATGTTGGCCTGGGAAAGTTACTTAACAACTCTGTGATTCAGTCGTATCATCTATAAGATGGGGGTAATTATGGTACCCCTGTCATAGGGTTGGTATAAGCTTTACCTGAGTGACTCCAAGTAAAGCCCTTGAACAGTGCCAGGCATGCATTGCATACACACGAAGTGTTGGCTCTTATTACTGGATGTAGTATGCTGGAACTCTTTTTTTATTAAGTGTTTGGACAGGAATTGTCACTGTTGACATAATGCTTTTATAGACAAACTCTGAAGTTGGTGAAATTTATCTCAAATATAATTATGTCTGATTCTTCTGCCTGTTCCCATCACAGATGGCTAGTTTTCTCTTAGTTCCTGCTTTGTTTTCCCGTAGTTGAAAAAAGCCATATGATGAGCTAATTCCTACTAAAATGTCACTGACTTACTGTATTACCCCATTCATATTTTAATATGAAGTTTTAGAAAGCGAAATATTCTTAGGAAAAAAAAGAAGTCACCAGGAATTTCAGGCAACAGAAAAAAACTAGGTAAGAGTAACCGTCTCAATGTTTCCCTGTTTCTATTATTTAGATTAACTCCACATGTTAGTGCCTTCCTGCACACCTATTTAAATGTTCCTGGAATATCTGTCATGAAAGAATGAATGTGAAATTAAACACAGCTAAATAGCTCTAGAAAAAAAAGGTTGAGTTTGGTAAATACTTTATAATACCAAGATGTCAAAACTTAAGAAAAAATAGCTGATGATTTTCAAGAATTGTGATTCTGATTAGATCTATGAAAATAAAGAAGTAATTGTCTGTCTCCCTGAAAGGTCTGACTTTTCTAAACTCCTTGTTTCTTCCACTTAGCCACAGCTCATCAGGGCTTCATTCAGATGGAGGAGGTCAAGGCAAGGGTACCTGAAGCCTGCAGGCATCCTTTGAGCAAATGATATATGTATACCAGCAAGGAAGAGCTGATTCTGTTTTTCAATAAGAATCAAGCGATAGACCTGAAAAATTTATTCAAGATATCCACACCTTCTTTGTAATATATCAGCTTGGTTAAGCTGAACTTTTCTTCCCAGAATTCCCTTCCCTACATGCCTCTGATTAAGGCTGACCATAAGAAAAGTTGCTTGACATGAGTGGAATTGAGGAGAACCATGCTTATTCTTTGGCAGTAGGTGTAGGTTGTTGCTTCCACATGTTTTTGCAGCTCTGTTGGTTCACCTGGCTGGTGAGAGCATCAGTAGGGTCCTACCCCCTCTAGCAGCTATAAGGTGTCTTCTTTCAGCTTCTGCACATTCTGGGCCAGGTGTGAGTATTGTTCTACCATGACAGTGACAGCTTTCCCTGAAGGTTTCCAAGAAAATGAATGAGTTTGGAGATTTAGAGAAGAGGAAAGCCCAACATGGGTTCTGATAAGAAATAGGCATAGATTCTAGTTGTCCCTTCTCTCCCCTACTTCACATGCATCTTTCCTTCCCAACTGCTTGCTTTATGGTTTCAGGCTTAGAGCAGACTCAGAAAAAGTGGGAGAAACAATTTCTCCTTTACCAGTTCTCACAGTCAAAAGTTGAGTAAGGTCAAATCCCTATAAGAAGTTCCTTATTCCAATCATTCTAGTGGGTCTGCTACTCAGGTTGAATTTGGACTGATACACCCTTTATTGTGTGTTTCCTTCCCAACATGTAAGTGGTCAGAATTTTTATTTACAAGTTATTCAAAGGTTTTACTGGTCACTACCACTCTTCTTTAGGCTTTGCGTTTACTCTGCATTCTCTTCTCATATAAAATTTGAGTGCCAGTGAAAGTATTTTTTCTTAGTATTTATCATTTGTGTTCATGCATCCTTTTTTTTTCCACCCTGCAATGACCTATCTTCCTTCATATCTCTCACTTCAGCTGATATTTACCTTAGAAATGAATATATAGAATTTTTCTTTTCTTAAATGTTTCAAAATAGGCATAGTTGTAGCCACCTCTGGCTGCCAGAAGGAAAGATTAGGAATTCACAAGAGTACAAGCAGATTTGGCATGGGGTTGAGATGTCCTTGTCATCTAAAGAAAAACAGTGTTCTACCTTCTAGATTCTGAGCACTTTGGGAATCTAAGGCAGCTGCTGAAGATCACGGACAAACTTCTTTTGGGGGCTTTATTATGCATTATTTAGTATCTTATGAAAGTTCTGGGTTTTCCTTGATTACAGACTTTGATTTCCAAACTCAGATGAGTACAAAGCAGATGAAGATGGCCAAACTCTAATGGCAAGAGCAATAGAAAGCCAATGGCTTGTATGTATAGCACTGGAAAAAGATGGTGAATTCTAGAGAAGTACAACTGTGGTGCCGTTTTATAGACTTTCTGTAGCCTAATATTCAAGTTGAGTGAGTATTGGGAGGAAATAGGGAGTATAGAGTAGGACTGAGAAAACTTTAAGGCACATTCGAGGATCTTTAATCATTAGTAGCTGTACGTTTCAAATTTTTTCACTGTGATTTAACTAAAGAGCAGTGACACAGTGGTTAAGTGCTTCACTGCTAACTGAAGGGTTGGCAATTCAAACCAACCAGCCATTCCACAGAAGACAGATGTGGCAGTGTTTTATTCTCTCCTATAGGATTGCTGTGAGTTGGAATTGACTGGACAGCAATGGCTTTTAATGCCCTATTTGTTAATGGTATTTTTTTTTTCTGTCTTCTCAAGATGTCAAAAGGTAGAGTAGGTAATGATCCACTGCCCCTTCTGCCATCATTATCCTTTGGCCATCTAAATGGATAGTTCTTTTCATTCTACAATTTCTGCTGTAGTCACTGATGATAGATATCTTTTTTCTACTATTGTTTCATAGTACTATCAATCCAAAAATACTATTTCATTGTGACCTAGATTATGGAGGTAAAATTCCAGCAGTGTTGAGTGTATGTATGTATGTATATGTATATTCCCTGACACATGTTGTGACAGCCCCTGTCTCAGTCTCAGCATTAGCACAAAGGGGCTTGTGCCAGAGATAGGCTAAGGCTTAGTGACACACCATTTATTCAAAATTCTTCACTATATTCCCTAAGCCTTGTACCCCTATCTGAATCTCTCTTTGTCTCCTGGGGTTTGTCTTTCCCTTCTGGTACAATTTCTAAAGATTTTAAGACCATTTATTTTCTACGAACATTTAGGGGTCATAGTTCCGGAGACCAGCTTTCATCTCTAAAATGCCCAATCAGTTGTTGCTATCAAAAGGATCCTCACATATAAATCTGTTACTAATCATTTCTTGCTTGGAAATATGTAAGAATAAGGTGTGAAAATTATTCCTGTAATTGATATTTTAAAAATACAGATAGAGCACCTTACCAATTTTAATGTGCATGGTACAAATGATTATTTCATTCAGGGATTCAAACCAGTTCATTCCATTTCGAACGCCTGCTGAGAATTTGCATCTCTACCCCCAGATATACTGAATCAGAATCTGCATTTTAACAACACCCTGGTGATTCTTATGTATAATTTTGAGAACCACTGTTCTGCTATTAGGGCTCTGGTAGTGCAGTGGTTAAGAGCTCTGCTGCTAACCAAAGGGCCAGCAGTTTGAATCCACCAGCTGCACCTTGGAAACCCTATAGGGCAATTCTCCTCTCTCCTGTAGGGTCTCTAGGAGTCAGAACAGAATCAATGGCAATGGTTTCGGTGGTTTCGCTCTACTACTGGTTTTCAGAATTGACCCCTAACCAGCAGCATTAGCATCACCTGGGAACTTGTTGTTTCCGTCGAGTCAGTTCTGACTCATAGCGACCCTATGCACAACAGAATGAAACACTGCCTGGTCCTGAGCCACCCTCAAAATTGTTGTTATTCTTGAGCTCATTGTTGCAGCCACTGTGTCAGTCCACCTCGTTGAGAGTCTTCCTCTTTTCCACTGACCCTGTACTCTGCCAAGCATGATGTCCTTCTCCAGGGACTGGTCCCTCCTGACAACATGTCCAAAGTATGTAAGACGCAGTCTTGCCATCCTTGCTTCTAAGGAGCATTCTGGCTGCACTTCCTCCAAGACAGACTTGTTCGTTCTTTTGGCAGTCCATGGTCTATTCAATATTCTTCACCAACACCACAATTCAAAGGCGTTAACTCTTCTTCGGTCTTCCTTATTCATTGTCCAGTTTTCACATGAATATGATGTGATTGAAAATACCATGGCTTGGGTCAGGCACACCTTAGTCTTCAGGGTGACATCTTTGCTCTTCAACACTTTGAAGAGGTCCTTTGCAGCAGATTTGCCCACTGCAATGCGTCTTTTGATTTCTTGACTGCTGCTTCCATGGCTGTTGATTGTGGATCCAAGTAAAATGAAATCCTTGACAACTTCAATCTTTTCTCCGTTTATCATGATGTTGCTCATTAGTCCAGTTGTGAGGATTTTTGTTTTCTTATGTTGAGGTGCAATCCATACTGAAGGCTGTGGTCTTTGATCTTCCTTAGTAAGTGCTTCAAGTCCTCTTCACTTGTTAGAAATGCAAATTCTCAGCAGGGTTTTGAACTGGAACGAATTGACTCAAAGCCCTGGTTTCATTTGAGTGAACAGCCTTTTATTTGAGAAATCATGAAGAGTGGACTGATAGAAATATACTCAAATTGCTTTATGTCTTGGTTTCTCATATAAACTGGAATTAAATTGTTCAATATAAGCTGTAGAATGTTTACTGTATGCCCTGCCCTGTTAAGCACTCTGATAAACCAAAAACCAAATCCGTTGCCATTGAGTCAATTCTGACTCATAGCAACTCATAGGACAGAGTAGAACTGCCCCATAGGGTTTCTAAGCTGTAAATCTTTACCGAAGCAGACTGCCACATCTTTCTCCTGCTGAGTGACTGGAAGAGTGGCTGGCTGGTGGATTCGAACTGCTGACCTTTCGGTTAGCAGCTGAGCACTGAACTATTGTACCACCAGGGCTCCTTTAAGTACTCTAGTAGACTTTGGAAATTAATAGATACAGAACCTGAGCTGGAAAAAAAAAAAAAAAAAAACATTAGATATACGCAGCTGACCAAAGAAAAATAAATGAAACAGCATTTAAATGTCAAACTTTGTGGTACTAACAAAGTTTATTTAAAGAAAAATATCTGTAGGAAAATTATATGTACAAAATATCTATAGGAAAATTATTTCTCTTCTTTTTATGCTTTCTCCTGTATCTTCCAGTTTTTTTGTATTGTACTCCTTCCTACTGGTATTCTTAATGTAAACTTTTACAAATACACACAGCCTTTAGCATTTAATCATGGCCATCTGTCCTGTCTTCAACATACACATAAATACCCACGTATACTACAAACATCTGAAGAAAAAACTCTCTGATCCCAATTCTGCTTCAATTAGGTCCATTCTCTATGCTCCATTTCATAGTCATCTCCTGGCAAAGTTTTTTACTCTTACTGTCTCCATTTTCCAGTCAGGCTTCCTCAGGACAACCACTCCTCCAAAATGGCACTCACTGTGGCCAGCAATGCCATCCATCTAACTAAATTCAACTGGCAGTTTTTAGGCATTATTACTTTATATGATCTTTGAGCAGTATTCACTTGTTTAAAACATAATTGCTTTTGGAAAAACATATTCTTCCTTTGGTTCAGA
The DNA here is from genome assembly GCF_024166365.1 of Elephas maximus indicus. NCBI lineage: Eukaryota > Metazoa > Chordata > Mammalia > Proboscidea > Elephantidae > Elephas > Elephas maximus. The sequence continues at coordinate 52,657,954 of NC_064829.1, read as the reverse complement.
GCTTTCCTGATAATCTTCTGGTCCCTGCTTCTCAGTCTCTTTGGCCTGCTGGTTTAAATGTTACCTCAAGGTTAATCTTAAATGTTACCTCAGTTGCTCAATCTCAAATATTACCTCAATGCATATCGCTCCAACGTTATTATCTATAGTCCAGATTTCAACTTTGAGCTATGGACCTGATAATCTATCTACTCCACACTTCCAATTCAGCATTTCCAGGACTCATTGTAAAAACGTTTTAGGGACAATGTCTGACCTCCTCTAACTTCACAAGGGGGAAGGAGAACCAAGATCAACAGCCCAAGGCTGATTCCTATGAGCTGGAGGTCAGACATGCCTTCTCTCTGTGCCATCTTTACTAATTCTGACACCAACCATCCCTCTCACAGCACTCTCTACTTCTCTGCTGGATTCCCTAATTCATTGCAATGACCACACAGACCTCACAGACCATAGTCACAATTATGTGGTTTATTATGGAAGTAATAGTTACAATTCAGGCTCAGGAACAACTCTGCCCAAAGGCACTTAGCTTTCTCTCTTCATGGGCTAGGAAGCCCACTATGCGGCCTCCTACTGCCAAGCCTCTGCTACCAGGTCTCTCCTTTCTTGATGGTGGTGGTGGACTCCTCTCCTCTGCTTTGGAATTGGCTCTCTTTTAAGGCAAAACTGACCAATCCTCTGGGATTACCCTATCACACAGTCCTGCCCAATGACCTGGGTAGAAGTTACAAGACCATGGCCAGAAAGGCCACACAAAAGTAATCAATCAGTAATCAGTAGCACTGCACTCTCCTTCCTTCAACTCTCTAACTTGATCTTTCTTGAATACTCACTAACTCAGTGTGGCTAACACAAACTGTGGTACCTTTCAGGCTCACATTAGTTCATCCAGTATCTTGTTTGTCATCGCCCTTTCTTGGGTGACCATTTCCCACCAGTAGCCGCAGGAAGGGGACACATGCAGTGAGCAAAGATAATCAGAATCCTTTGCCAAGCTATTCCAAATTAAAGGTAGCAAAGAGAAGTCCTATTGCCTGTCTGGTTTGTAAATAAAGAGATGTCTGTAGCTGAGTCTTATGGTGTGGAGAAAGCCCATCTACCCAATAAGAAAAATCAAATCAACAGTTTGAGAGAATCAGTGATGAGTTAAAACGAAAGATGTCTGAGTTGTAATATTGTGTTCTAGTCAATTGTAAAACTAGTTATACCTCTGTTCTTTGTAGATTTTATTTATTTAGGCCAGTGAACTTCCTAACTCTATCCTTTTTTCTTATTCTCTTTAGGGTTTCTGTCATGTGTAGTCCAAATCCTGACTACTAGACTCAACAAACACTACCTCCATCCCCTCAATTGTGCTAGTAACTCAGGAGTTACTCTTGATATTTATTTCTCCCTCAGCCTTCTTGTGTCGTGAAACATACATGTTCCTAAATATCTCTCAAATCTATCTACTTTTATCAATTCTCGTGTCATCATCCTGGTGTAAGTTACCATCATCTCTCAAGTTTTAGCTTTTCTTAATGAATCATATTTGTCTCCAATTTGCTATTCACACAGTAATTAGAATGATATTTTAAGGAAATGTTATTATGTTACCTACTTGCTTAAATTTCTTCAATGGCTTTCCATTGTTCTAAGAAAAATGTATCTGTAGTATACATGGGATGTGTCTACTGTCCACCTTACAGACTCAAGTCTAAGCGCTATTTCCCTTTTCCCTGCCATATTGATATTCTTTTGGTTCTTTGAATATGTCAATTTTTCTTACTCTTAGGATCTATGCAATGCTATCCCCTTTGGCTGTGATACTCCTCATTTAGGTATACATCCTTCAATGCTCATTCCCAAACCAACTTTTCAAGTAAATTTTCCCCAATCAGTTCTAGATTTCTATTATACACTTCCATTGCAGCTATCATCGGTTAAGAGTTTGGCTGCTAATCAGCAGTTTGAATCCACCAGCACTCCTTGGAAATCCTATGGAACAGTTCTGCTCTGTCCTAAAGGGTCGCTATGAGTTGGAATCAATTTGACAACAATGAGTTTGGTTTTGGTTTTTATTTTACTCTTAATTACAGGGTAATGATAAAATAAATATGTGACTATTGTGGTTGATTATTAACATTTGTCCCTTCCCAGGATCCAATCTCCTTTAGGAGTTGTAATGATTAAATGTCTTTTAAATAATATGTTCCCAAGGCTTAGTGCATTGCATTGTATCTTTGGGACATTGATATATATTTGTTGAATAAATAAATAGTTGATGGGACTAAGGAGATTCAAAAAATGTTTGGAAAGACTAAATCAGAGGAACAGAAGCCATAGGTTTTATTCTTTTGGTATCTCCTCCTTCATCTAGGATCTCTTTCTCACTTCTCTTCCTCTGCTAAGTTCTGTAGTACACCTGCAACAATTGGTGATTAAATAATCAAGAATTCACAAAGACAGAGGAAAAAAAGCCATGATTCCAAAGTAACAAATTTCTTCCTTTAATCCAGCTATCCAGAAATGAGACTTCCTCTTAGTTTATAGATTAAAAATTGAACTAACCTCTATTTCAAATCTGCCCTTCATTAACCTACTTCGATGTTAAGAGAAAAAAAAAAACTGTTAATAGTTGGAACCCAGGCTGCTTTTTTACTATTATAGCAGGATGCTTTACTGGATAGCTTCACTTGAGATGTATTTCACTGGGGCAGGGGAGAGATGGGGGACTGGTAACCTGTGGTTTACAGTCCTAATATAGCAGAAGTATTTGTATTCATGACAGTGGGCCCTGAAGTCTACTGAGGGCAAAACTATAAAATTGGAAGAGATAAGGCAAAAGAAGAGCAGGAAAATCCTTCCACTGCCTCAGGCAATGGGCATAGGAGAGGAATGATAAACACAGGCATCTCTCTTGAGTATGTTGGATGCTGAGGATACTCTTTATTTCTGTGTTTAATGTTTTTTACCAGAATATATTTCCTGGAAAACCAAGGAAAGATTAAGTTCATTTTGTTGCCAAAAATTCATAGTTCATTTAATAGATGATTTGGTTTTCTCTTCAGAGGACACTTGGCTTTTGTTCACAATGAGAGGTTATGCTGCCCTTTTTAATTTCTGCATTTTTTTCCAAGTGAAAATCTAAAAATTTGTCTGGAAAATATCTATCCACAATCCCTCTGTGAGCTAATTAATTTGTGACACAAAATAAAGGTGAGGTTTCATCAGAACCGAGTCTAACTATGTACAAATGTGAGAGAAATAGTACCTTCCATTGTGTGATTACTGGGGTAGCTAAAAAGTTTTCCTGTACCAATATGGCATGAGACCATGGTGATAATCGGGACATTTTTAATTGAGATAAAATATTATTAACCAAGGAGGCAAAATACAAGAGGCCCAGTGGCAGCTCCTATAAATGGTAGGGTGTGAATGACTCTTTATGCTATCATTACTAATCACCCAGGCACAGCAGCACCAAGTTCTTACAATCAGCAAAACAAGAAAGGTTGCTGAGCATAGGGCAGTGGTTAAGAGCAGAGGTGAAATAAGAGGAAGTGCTACCATGGAAGTAAAAATATAGCCCAGTGTCCTTAGACAAGGCATTTAAAATGTATGGACCTCAGTTACTTAAAAGCTTAGGCTTAAAATTTACCAGTATCTTTTGCCACTTAAACAGTAAATTAGCCTGGCTAGTGACTCAATAAGACTACTTCTATAAATCTGTGTTAAGTAGGTAATTAGAAATGAAGAAATTATGTGTGAAATAAAATATTTAGTGCTAGCATTATTTATAAAAGAATAAATATTCAAACAATGGAAATGTGCAACAGCAGAATGATTCAATTATAATAAATTCCTATTATGTCATCATAATGAAATAATATTGTTTATACTGTGCATGCATATATGTATGTGTATGTGTGTATATGTGTGTGTATTTGTGCTGTGTGTAACCTGGAACACCAAAATTGTTAATCGTAATGGCGTCATTGTACTAAGTTGTGGAATTATTGGTGATTTTTTTATTCATAACTTTTAAGTTTTCAGTTTTCCGAATGTTTCCATGATAAGCAGAGGCAATATCTTTTCCAAGAAACCATCTCCAATTGTTGTCAAATGCCTTTTTCTTTTTTTAATCACATCACCCATCTTATCACTTTGCATATTGCATTGAAATTATTGTTTTGATCTCTCTCTGCTCTCCCTGGGCTATAAAATTGATTAAGAATCAAGCCTTATGTACCTTTAGATGCTCAATGCTTAGCCTCAGAGTTGTACATAGTAAAGATACATTTCACGAACTGAACAAAACTATTTGAGCATAGATTATTTTTATAAATTAGGAAGAAACAATATAATTTTAAGGGTATGAAACTATAATTATTTTTGAAACTCATCAGTGTTCTTGGCCTTGGGGAAGAAAACATAGAATAAGGATCTGGTCATGGTGATATTGGGAGGGTATAGGTACATCATCAGAGAAGTAACCGAAGGCAGTCAATTGGGTGGCAAGTGATAGAAACTTCAATCTACATAGCCTATGTGCAAAGCTTATTTATTAGCCTATGAAACCAAACAGCAAGAAGAATAGGGGTCAGCTGCCCTATAGGAAGCTCCCACTAGAGACTGATATCTTTCAGATTTCTCTCAAGGGGTCTCTTTGTCTGTCTCTTTTTCTCCAAATATTTTCTGTTTTACTCAGCATGTCAAATTTTTGTTCCCAACTTGGCTTCTTCTTCTCTCCAGTAAGGTCCTTGGGTGGTGCAAACAGTTTGCACTCTGCTACTAACTGAAAGGTTATGGTTCAAATAAACCCAGTAGCCCCGTGGAAGAAAGGCCTGGTGATCTATTCATAAGATTATAGACACTGAAAACCCTACGGAGCACCACTCCACTCCGAAACACATGGGTTTGTCATGAGTCAGAATCAACTCAGTGGCAACAGGTTTGGTTTTGGTTTTACACTTCAGAAGTATTGCTGTCAGCTGCTTTGATGCACATAAAGTCTAGGTTTACAAACAGAAAGAGAATGCTTTCTCTGTGTTTTAAGCTAAAAATTTTAGTGATGGTACTTAATTGGCCTACCTTATATCAGGAGTGATAGCTGTTTATAGTAGGAAAAGAAGCCTTTGCCAGGACTATTATCTAGTTCTTGCTAAATTAATAGCCGATATATACTAGAGACTGTCTGGAAGGTTGTTAAATAGGAAGTGATACATGAAATTGGTTTTGAAAGGCAAGATGAGTTTAGCAGTTAACAGTGAGTCAGGAGAATGCTGGTAAAGGTGACAGATTAGAGAAAAGACTGTGGCAATATGACATTCTTGGGGAACCTGTGGGTACTGCTAGGACAAAAGGTGAGAGGGAAGCAGTCAAGAGGGCAAGAGATAGGAAGGAGCTAGGTCATGAAGGGACTAGAATATTGTGCTTGAATTTTTTTTTATTGGCAGTTGGGAATCACTTTATTTTAAGTGGAGGAGTGATGTTAAATTTGGATATTAGAATTCCTCAGATGGGACAGTGGAGGATGATCTAAGGAGAGAAAGACTCAAGCTCGAAAGACAGGTTAATAAGCGAAATGCTTCTGATTAAGGGGGCAGACTGAAGAGTCACAACTCCCCCCACTCAATATCTTGTAAAATGAACCACAAAAAGTACAAAGAATAAAAATTATGGGAAAAAAATTACCAGCAGCAGCTAGACAAGAAACAGAGCATAACCATGTACCACATACTTGTAAAAGTGCTCTGGCACAGCTTAGACAGCTACACACCCTATGTCTATTCCCCTAAGAGGTTCGGGGAAAGGAAATGAATCCTAATGATTCTCACTAATAACTCCCAGATTGAAATGAAGTACCATGGGTGTGACCAGAAGTCCAATGGAATAATGACCAAAAAACCATTATGAGTAAAACATCCTGCTTAGAATTCTGAGGCCTCGTTAGAGTCAGTAAAAAATCTTCAGGACTCTCCATTTTCTGGGATTCCACAGCGAATTTATGGAATAATCTGAAGCTCAGTTTGCCCCATCTGGTAGACTAGAACCTGAACCTGAACCTGAACCTCATTCTGATTCTTCCAGCCATGCTCTATTTCCAGGGTCATATTTCTCCTGACCAGTCTGCCCCCAGCCACCTGTGCTCTGAATTATTGCCCTGGGGTTTTGACACAGCCAACTTGTGATCTTTCATACATGGACTCTGTTCCTATGACTTTGCAGACCCCTGTCTTCAACTACTATTTTTGTACTTCTATCAGTCACAGCTGAGAGCAACCACATCTGTCCACCTGATGAAATCTGAAAATACGAAGTGATTTCTTTCTACAAGAGTAGGCCATTATGAGCAATTTTGACTTTGGATTGGACAGAAGAGAATACTGGGCCATGAGGAATTGGATCTCTTCAAATTTTCAGGCCAAAGCAGAGTCTCAGAGTTAGAAAGGAAGATAGGAAATATCTTCCTGGCAATATGGGAAAGCCCTTCTTTCTACAAATGTTTCTCATAACATGCATATAATCTCTTCATCAGAGAACAAGACGCTTCCTTTTACAAGAGAGAAAAATGACATTATAAGTCTTCTCCCTAGGGAGGTGTCTTGGTTATCTACTGCTGCTATAACAAATACCACAAGTGGATGGCTTTAACAAAGGGAAATTTATTCTCTCACAGTTTAGGAGGCTAAAAGTCCAGGCAGAGAGTAGTTAAATGGCTTGCCCAAAAATATGGAGAGTCACTAGGTGATGCAAATGGTTAATGTGCTCAGCTATTAACCAAAAGATTGGAGGTTTGAATATACCTAGAGGCACTAGAAAGAAAGCCCTCGGGATCTACTTCTGAAAAACTAGCCACTGAAAACCCTATGGACCACAGTTCTACTCTGACAGACATAGGGTTGCCATGAGTCAGAGTGTACTCAATGTCAACTGTTTCTTTTTTTTTTTTTTTTAATAGTGTTTTATTGTATTTTCAATGAAGGTTTGTATAGCAATTTAGGTTCCTATTCAATACTTTCTATACAAATTTTTTAGTGACATTGGTTATATTCTTCACAATGTGTGAACATTCTCATTATTTTCATTCTGGTTGTTCCATTAATCTAGTTCCCCAGCCCCCTTACATTCTCATCTTTGTTTTAAAGTAATTGTGGACCGTTTGCTCTCATTTAGGTGATTTTTTAAAGGACCACAGCACTTACAGATGATATGCATTATTTTGTGAGCCAATCTGTTGTTTAGCACAAAGTGACCTCAGGGGTTAGTTTCAGTTCAAGGTCTGACAAATATCTCAGGACAATAGTCTCAGGGAGTCCTTCGGTTTAGTAACTCTGTTTTTGTTTGTTTGTTTTTAGGAATTTTTATCCTATTCTATCAGGCGTCATCTGCTGTGGTCCTAATTAGAAGGATCAGTAGTAGTAGCTGGGCACCATCTAGTTCTTCTGGTCTCAGGCTAGATGAGGCTGTGGTTCGTATAGACTATTTATCCTATAGACTAGTTTCTTCAGCAATTGTTTTTTGTTTGTTGGTTTTAGTTTTTTTTTAACTGGAGCTGGAATTCAAATCTAAACAGTTTGGCACTTGAGTCTTTTTGTTTAAACATTGCATCATGCAATCTCTCTACAACAGAATGAAAATATGAGAAACATGGTTCCTGCCCTCAGGAAGGATGGGCTACAGAAGGAAAAAACAGGCAATCGCAGGAGAATGTAATAATTATAATGGGGGAATGCTCTGGGTGCTATAGGATAGATCAGAGGCTTTCTGACAAGAAAATTTAGAAGATACAGAGGAATAGCTGGAGTTCAGATACCTTGAGAGGAAATGGGAGGTTAACTGAGAGAGACTTGTATTGCTATGATGCTGTCGTAGTCATCTAGTGCTGCCGTGACAGAAATACTTCAGGTGGATGGCTTCAACAGACAGAAGTTTATTCTCTCCCAGTCTAATAGGTTAGAAGTCCAAATTCAGGGTACCAGCTCCAGGAGTAGTCTTTCTCTCACTGTTGGCTTTTGAGGAAGGTCCTTGTCATCAATCTTCCCTTGGTCTAGGAGCTTCTCTGGGCAGGAACCCCAGGTCTTAAGGACATGCTTTGCTCTTGGTGCTGTTTTCTTGGTGGTATGAGGTCCTCCTGTCTCTGTGCTTACTCCTCTCTTTTATATCTCAAAAGAGACTGGCTTAAGACACTATCTAATCTTGTAGATCTCATCAATATAACTGTCGCTAATCCATTTCATTAACATCATAGTGATAGGATTTACAACCAATAGGGAAATCACATCAGATGACAAAATGGTAGACAATCATACAATACTGGGAATCATAGACTAGCCAAGTTGACAGATATTTTGGGGGGACACAATTCAATCCATGACAGATGCTGACAGGTTTCAGCTGAGCTTCTAGACAAAAATGGACAGGAAGAAAAGCCTGATGATTTACTTCTGAAAATCAGCCGCTGAAAATCCTATGGATTACAATGATCTGATCCACAACCAAACATGGGGATGTGTGTGCAGGAACAGGTAGTGTTTGGTTCCATTGCACATGGAGTCGCCATGAATTGGGAACCAACTCAGTGGCATCTGACAAGTGGCAGAGGTTGGGAGAGAAAAATGTTATGATGGAAAGGCGAGGCTAAAATAATGTTTTTGTCTCTAAAATTTTGCCAAGCACCAGCTCTTCCTTTCAAAATTCATTTTTAATACAGATGTGCTAACTGTAAGTCAGACATCTCTCTGCTGGTTTTTTTCTTTTCTCTCGGAAGGGGTAAAGAATTCCCATAATTTGTACTAAAATATCTGGAAACATCTTGGCCCCCAGTTATGTCAACTGGATCGCTCAGCAGTAGTTCAACAAAAAGAGTAGGACATTGTTGGTATTGGGGGCAGTCTCATTTTGAAACATGAAAGCAAATGAGTAGGACTCTTCTTGATGGGTCGCTAAGTCTCTTTGGGTGGACTCATATAAATCATGATGAAAAATAGACTTCGAGGCCTACTTCATAAATCCCAGCCCAGTTTCCAAAGGTAGCGTCTTGCAGTCTCAAAGTCAATGCTCAGCATTTTAGATGCAAACCTGCAGCCTGGCTTCTGCAGGAGTTAATGTGTTAGCATTTTAACAAATTGAACCACTTCAGTGGCCTATTTATCAGTTCAAGCTATTTGGAAATGTTGCGACCATATGTCGTCCATTGAAACGAACACTAAACACTGCATTTATAAATGGTAATTTATGACTCATAAATGTGTTTGCTATTAGAGCCATTCTGCCACTGTGAATAGAATTGATAGCAGGTTCTGAGCTCTGTGGTATATGTATGTTTTTTCCCTTTTTAGGAATGTTGTAGATATTAAAGCTTTAGTGCCTCATGGAAATGTTATTTTTAAAAAGCCGTGCATATCAAAAAGATTGCACTTTTATGCTAGATTTTCATATTCACAAATTTGACAGGCAGGTTAAATATATGTGTGCATGTGCATATGGTGAAGGTTTTCTTTTTTTTTTAATGTTTGTATAGACAAAGATTATAGAATCCTAACTGTAAAAGGTGGAAGTTACCTCATATTATTATTTGTCCAGGTCTTGAATTTCTCATGTGGTTGTAACTGCTAGTCATTTCCACTGATTATCTTCTCTCCCTCCTTCCTTAAAGAAAGAATGCTTGACTTTGAACCTGACACATGGTCCCCTGGGATAAACACTATATTACTCACTTCCCTTGCAAATAGTATGGTGACATGACTGACCAGTGCAATCAGAAAGAGTGTGGTAGCTTCTGAGAAACCCACATTAAAATTTAGCTGTATTACGTTGCATGTTATCTGTTCTTTCTCCATCTCTCTGTCTTGCTGCCTGGGATGCAGGTGTCATGGCTGGAACTTGAGCAATTATTTTGCACACTGAGGACTAGGGACAGACCCTAATAGTCCTGGAAGAAGCGTGGGTGCCTGACAACCATATGAAGCCATATACTGGCCCTATTAAGCCTAGCTCCAGACATATTTTAAATGAAAAATAGAGCAAGAGAAGAAAAAAAAAATCTTACAGTTATACTTTTTTTTGTTTTTTTGAAGCATGTAGCCATGACTTAACTGGTATAATGAGGTAATTTAAATTACCCTGATTTAAAAATTGAATCATATGAGGCCCAGATAGATTATTTCACCTGCCGAAGGTCACAGAGCTCAGAATCCAGTTTTTTTTTTTTTTTGGTGTGTGTGTATGTGTGCCAAGGTTTATTACTCTTGCTATTTATATCATGCCCACAGCATTTAATGAGGTCCGTATAAGAGATACCATAGTTTAGTGTTGTTGTAGAATTTGGATTCAGGCAAACCTGGCTACTTTGCAGGAGTACTTAGAGTAGCTCCCAAGAAATTTGCTGGTAGCTAGGGAGAAATTTGTAGTAGAGAGCAGGAGTTCCCACAGCTTGTCACATGTTATCATTTACTCTACATACATCTAAATCCAATTCTATTTGTAACTGTTACATGTGTCTCTATCTCTGGGTCATCAAAACTGAATATGATTAAATTTCTGTGGATGTAAATATGTATTTTTGGTTAGTATATTTTTCCATAGTGAGAGTTTTAGTGTATTGTTTGGAATTTCTGATGCTTTGGGAAATTTGTAACTGTTGTTATTAATATGCACAGTTAATACTATGACATTTATTTCTAAGGAGAATTGGGTATTTGAGATTCAACAAAGCAGTGAGGTAATGCAAGTGAGAACAAAAAGTTTACAGATAATGAACCTCTGGGACAGAGAAAGGAATTTCTCGTTGTTAAAGGGTAAAGGGAAGTTCTAACCTTGGGGAGGGATGATTCCAAGCATGAGAATTAGAGTTTTATAGTTGGCTCTTAATGTTAAAAATGTGGTTCTGTATCTGATTACGTACACACACACACAAACACACACTTTTCAGATTTAGAAAGGAATGTTAAGTCTTCTAATCCATCCTCCCACCTGATGCAGGGAACATTTCTGTAGCATTTAATCAATGCAATCACTTAAGAGTACCTACTATATGAAAGGAGGCCTTGTGGTGCAATGGTTAAGCATTCTGCTGCTAATCAAAAGCTCGGTAGTTCGAAACAACCAGTCAATCTTCAAGAGAAAAGGTCTCGAGATCTGCTCCTGTAAAGCCTAGAAAACACTATGGGGCAGTTCTACTCTGTCCTTTGTGATCACTATGAGTTGGAACCAACTTGTCAGCCCACAATAACAACAATAGCAAAGAACAACAACAGCAAAGAGAGTACATAGTGAATGTCAAGTTGAAAAAAAAAATGAGTACCTACTATATGAAAGTTACTGTTCTAGAGGTTGTAGACTGTAAAAGATGATTAGGATAAGGTACTTTTTCTTCAAGATTTTATAGCTTAGTGGTAAAGAAGACATGAACACTCATGGTTAGAAACTGAGTTAGATGAAGTGAAAAAATACAAAGTATTTTAATTCATCCAAACTCCTCCAGTTTAAAGAATATTAGCAACCCAACTTACAAAACAAACTTTTTTTTTCTCCTAGCTGTGATCTATGGAAGTTCTCACCTGCCTTACAGGTTTTGTATATAGGTTAGTGGTAATGTGTGTAAAATGCACAAAATGGTCCATGTCCCATATTTGATGCTCAGGAATGGTTGTATCATTGATTGTAACAGGAGAGTTATGAGAATTCTCAGGAATTGTGGTTAAAACAAAATGAAGAAAAAGTTGGAAAATGTTTCAGCTGAAAGGAGGGATTTTAAGTGAAGCTTAATGACAAATAAGATTTATTTTTATTCAATAGGGAAAATTCGGATATACACAAAATATAAAGAATACTATGTTGCTGTTTCTAGTTGCTCTGGAGTCAATTCCAACTCATGGCAACTCTGTGTCTTTCACAGTAGAACTGCTCTGTAGAGTTTTCAAGTCTGTGACCTTTCAGAAGCAAATCACCAAGCCTGTCTTGCAAGGAGCCTCTGGGTGGGTTTGAACTGCCGACCTTTGGGCTAGTGAATGCTTAACCATTTGTGCCATCCTGTGTGCTAAACATCCAGTACAATTGCGTCGTTATAATTTGCCATATTTGCTTTAATTTTTTTTTTTTAAAGAAAGAAAATATTATATGTATATTTCAAGACATCTTTGTACCGCCCAGAATAAATACATCTGCTTCCCTCTATCCCTGGAGTAAATGATATTCTGAGATAGCATTTATCATTCTCATGCAGTATGGTAGGCAGACTTTTAAGATGGCCTCCATGATTCCCAGCCCCTGGTGTACACACAGCCTTTCCTGGTTATTCAGTCGAGCACTAATCCAGATGCTACTGTGAAGGGATTTTGCAGATATAATTAAGGTCTTAAATCAGCTGACCTTAAGTAAGGAAGATTATTCTCACTAGGCTTGGCATAATCAGATGAGCCCTTAAAAAAGCTGTTCCTGGAGAAAGGGATTTGAAATGTAAGGAGAGATTCAATGTGAGGAAGATTCTGCACTGTTGGCTTTGAAGATGCTAAAAAAAAAAAAAAAAAAAGATGCCGGCGGCCTCTAATTGCTGACCGTGGCCCTTAGCTGACAGGCAGTGAGAAAACAGGGATCACAAGCCTCAGACAACACCTCAGCCCTGGTGGACAGAACACCTTGATTTCAACCTTGTGAGACCCGAGCAGAGAACCCAACCATGCTGTGCATGTCCTTCTGACCTATAGAGCTGTGAGTAAATAAATAGGTGTTAATTTAAGGCACTAAATTTGTGGTAATTTGTTATGAAGCAATAAAAAACTAATACATGCATGTTTTTCACATTAAAACTACATATAGAATATATGCAGGGCCCTGGTGGAACAGTAGCTAAGACCTCAGCTGCTAACCAAAAGGTTAGCTGTTCAAATCCACCAGCCGCTCCTTGGAAACCCTATGGAGCAGTTCTACTCTGTCCTATAGGGTTGTTACGAGTCAAAATTGACTCAATGGCAGTGGATTTTGTTTGATATTATATGTGTGCGTGTGTGTGTATATATATATATATACTATTTCAAATATTTGTTTTCAAACAATTTTTATATTATTCTGCAACTCTTTGCATGTTATTTTTTTGAGGATTATTCATGTTGACATAGGTAGCTCTGCTTCCGTCATTCTCTGTAGCAGGAGTCCACAAATTTCTTCTGTAAAGGGTCAGATAGTAACTATTTTAGTCTGTGTGGATCATATGGTCTCTGTTGCAACTATTCAGCTCTGCTGTTGTAGCGCAAAAGCAACCATGCCAAAAAAACCAAACCCAGTGATGTGGAGTCGATTCCGACTCATAGCGACCCTAGAGAACAGGGTAGAACTGCCCCATAAAGTTTCCAAGGAGCGCCTGGTGGATTCGAACTGCCGACCTTTTGGTTAGCAGCCGTTGCACTTAACCACTACACCACCAGGGTTTCTAAAGCAACCATAAAAACACGAAAATGAGTTGGCGATCGTGTTCCAATAAAACTTAATTCACAAAACCTGCTCATGGGTCAGATTTGGCCAATAGGCCATAGTTTGTCAACACCTGTTATATAGCATTCTTTTGTACACTTTTGCACAATTTACTTATTCATTCTTTAGCTGTATATTTATGTCCGATTTTTCACTTTCACAAACCTTAACATGATTCCAGTTTATCATTTAAAAGTGCTAGTTTCTCTAGACTAATGGCTGCTGACACAAATCTTCAATAAGAAGTATATTTCACAAGGCATTCCAGTAATCACACACACAGAAGTGTTGTGCACATACTTGGAGATTTTTTTACTACTCAGATACAGGGATGCCACTCATATCAAAGTCCATGATGACTGCTCCTCCTGAGTCACTGCCCAGTTGTACATTGTGGCTCTTTGCACACACATAAATTTGACATTCACAAAAGAATACTCCTCTTACTGTAATACACATTGACATTTCCTGTTCTCTTCCATCCTCTGCTGTTATTTTTTTGTTCTGTAATCCTAATGGGTTAATCCTAAAAATGCTAGTGTCACCACTAAATCAATTTGATTATCCATTAATGAATTATAATTCAAAACTCAAAAATAATTCTTCAAGGTATATACTTTGAAGAGATTGCTGGTTTAAAGAGTATGCTCATATTAAACTTTACCATATATTATTAAATTGCACTGTAAACTCTCTCCAACCATTGAAAACGTCTTTTTCTCTATACCTTTATACATTATTTCTTTTTAACTTACAGTTTTGACTGAGTTTAAACTTACAGGAAAGTTGCAAAAATATTACAGACAGTTCCCATGCATCCCTCTCCTAGCTCTCGATGATGTTAACATCTTATATAACCATAGTGCAACTATTAAAATCAGGAAACATCATTACAATTCTTTTCTCTAAACTTCAGACCTTACCCATATTTTGAGTTTTTTTCCCTTATGTCCTCCCCTTTTTTTTTCTGTTCTACAATCCTATCAAGGAAGAGTCCTCCTTCTCTTTCATGATCTTAACACTTGAAAAATACTGATCTTTTATTTTGTAGAATGTCCCTCCGTTTGTATTTATCTGATATTTTATGGTTTTGAATGAGGTTTTGTGTTTTAGGCAAAAAAAAAAAAATGACGTTGTGCCCTTCTCAGTGGCTTGTTTCAGGGGATTCGTGATTTTAACGTGTCTCATTAGTGGTGATGTTCATCCTGATCACTCGGGAGCTACCTAGAGACCACGCAAAATTTTTTTTCCCCTCAAACTTTCACCCACTAATTTCTGCATCTATCAATGGATCTTGTCTTCAACAATTATTACTGTAGCGCTTGCCTGATTAAGTTTCTATTTCTTTCTTTTATTCTAACCAAATAAATTGATGTGACATGGTATCTGGTTTTTTTTTTTTTTTTTTTGGTTACGAGTGAGGTTAAGCGTATTTTCTTACATCTATTGGTTATTAATATTTTTGAGTTATCTCTTTCTCTCCTCTGTTTATTGTTTTTCTCTTTGATGTCTGTCTTTTCTAATTGATGTGTTGAAGTTCTTTATATATCCTCGTACGAATCTTTTGTCATATAGATGTGCGGCAAATGTGTTTTCCTTGCATGTAGTTTACATTTTAAAATCACTTATGATTTGGTGAACATTAGAACTATATTTTAATATAGTAAAATATGTAAAATTTTACTTTATATTTAATTTTTTGTCACTCATTCTCATAAATCTTTTTCAGAGGTTATAAAGTCATTCTGTATTTTCTCCTATTTAAAAATTTGATTTTTATATTTAGGTCATTAATCCATCCGGGAGTAAGTATATGAGTGCATTCTTTCTTATATGGTTAATCAATTTTATCAGGAATGGTCCATTATATCTCCCACCAAATAGAAAAGCCATTTTGTCATATATAGAAAGTCCATATATGTATATTTAGGTCTATTTTTATGCCTTCCATTTTGTTCCAATGCTTAATTTTGTTTCCCAGTGTCATAGTATTTTAAGTTCTGTGGCTTTATTGTGAATCTTGGAAAGTTCTCCCTTTCTGCACTCCAGCATTAGAAAGACTCCTTGATTTTCCATAGTATATTTAGAATCAGCTGATAAATTTCCATGAAAAATTTGTGATATTTTTTGGTATAAGTATTAATTCAGCAAAAATTGGTATTTATAGGATATTGGGTTTTCCCATTTTGGGACATGCAGTTTGTTTACTATCTGTCTTGCTATAATGCTTTAAAATGTTTTCCCTATCTGTCTTGCACATCTTTTGTAGATTGATTCCTAGATAACTTGAGCTTTTTATTGTAATTCGATTTGGATTTTTTATTATTTAATTAATTTTCTAATAAATGTGATTATTTACTATTCTAAATATTGCCGGTATACAGGAATATAGTATTTTCGTGTATGTAAATGATTTTTTTTTTTAAATGATTATCCAGGATTTTTTTCTGAGACATTGTATCCTACAGAAACTTTTACATTTTCTGTTTGGGTAGCCATATCATCTGCAAGTAAAAAAAATTGTTCTTTTACAATTTTTATGTGTCATAGTTTTTTCTTTTCTGGTTACTTTGGCTAGTAGCTCCAATACAATGCTGAAAAAATGTCATAGTGGTAAACTTAGCCTTGTAACTAAATGTAATTGAAATTTTTTAATGATTTGATTTTCATTGACAAGAAGTCTGTAAGCTTTTTTTTTTTTTTTTTTTTTAATCAGGTTATGGTAGTTATTTTTTTATCCCCATAGACTAGTGCTAAAATTTATTCACTTTATTTTCCTTTTAATCAGATGAAAATCAGGTGTTTTGGGGTATTTTGTATTAGTAGATTTTTGAACCTCTTATGCATTCCTGGGATAAACCCTATCTGTAATATATAATGAAAAATAATTTAGCTGTATTAAATGGTATGCTTACTGAGGTAGTTGATCTTGTCATGCATCAGTACCAAACAATCCACGGTACTAAACAATTCACAGACCATCTGTGAACCTTAGTCAGGTAGCAGTGTTCTAGAATGTTACCCAATTTATCAATTTTTTGAAGTAATTTACATGGAATATTATGATTAAAATAAAACAAAAATCTTTAACTCTATGCGTGTCCTTTTTTCTTAATATTGTGTATTTGTTCTTCTGCTTTTTATCTGTTTGGTTTTTTTTTTTTCGGTCTTGCTAGTGTTTTGCATGGAGGTAGCTTTTAGTTTTATTGATCCTTGTCTTCGTATGTTTTTAAAATTTTCATTACTTTCTGCTTTTAACTGTATTTTCTTCCTTATACTCTTACTAGGATTAGTCTACTTTTCTGTTTTTATTTAACTTTAGCATACTTAGCATATTTATTTTAAGTCTTTTTGCTATTAATAAATCCTTCTGTGATTGTAAATTTACTTCTATTTCTTTAATTGTATCCCACAGTTTGGGTACTTCCTAGCCACATGTGACAGTTCATGTAGCCTTTTTATTGATTTCTAAGCCTATTGTGCAGTGGTCAGAATGAGTCTGTATTTTATTATTTCAAATTTGTTGATAATTTCAATACATAATACATAATTGATTTGTGCAGATGTTCATTGTGTGCTTAAGAAGATATATTTTTAATTCATTATATTTTGGGAGAGGTAGGCACCCATTTTATATATACATAAAACAAAAAAAATTTTTTTTTTTTTTTACATAGAGAATGTAAATAAGAATGACAAATATCTAGGTCACCAGGAGACAATTGCTTTATGGCAATTTTAATATTTTGTTTTAATTTTTATGATAGTCTTAAAATTATTTTAAAACTTACAAAGTAAAACCTGTTTTTCCATAATAATTTTGCACTGAAATACATTTTTGTCAAATAAGACTTCAGCTGCTATGAACATGAGTCTCTCTAAATTACTTTTATTCCCTGAGAAGATTTCTCCCCAGAGCCCTGGTGGGCAGTGGTTAAGCGTTTGTCTGCTAATGGTAGTTTGTCTGCTAATGGTAAGGTCGGTGATTCGAACACACCAGCCCCATTCTACTATAGAAGAATATGGCAGTCTGCTTCAGTGAAGCTTTACAGTTCAACTGTGCCCTATAGGGTCTCTATGAGTTGGAATCTACTCAATGGCAATGTTAATTTTTTTTTTTGGATGAGTGGGACTTACGTTATTGTGTAAGTCGAATTTGATTCTGACTCACAGCAACCCTACATGACGGTAGAACTGCCCCAGAGGGTTTCCAAGGAGCAGTTGGTAGAATTAGCTGCAAACCTTTTGGTTAGCAGACAAACTCTTAGGGCTCCAAAAAAATGTTCTGTGACTACCCATCCTGTTGTATTACCTTACCTATTTCGTTACCTCTGCCAACTTTGAACTAACAATTTTTTTTTTTTTTCAGTTGAAATGCAAGTAACCAAGTCTAGCTCTCAAGGGCTTATAAATAAAGGGGATTTATTCATTCAGCAGTAGGGTGGAATTCGGTCATGATTGAATCTGGGGTCTTGCTG
The DNA here is from genome assembly GCF_024166365.1 of Elephas maximus indicus. Classification (NCBI taxonomy): domain Eukaryota; kingdom Metazoa; phylum Chordata; class Mammalia; order Proboscidea; family Elephantidae; genus Elephas; species Elephas maximus. The sequence continues at coordinate 52,640,021 of NC_064829.1, read as the reverse complement.
TTGCTCACAGTTATTTCAGCTCTGAACTCCTTTTCGAGTTGGCTTCTATTATGGGGGAAAATGACTGTAACACTGCCAGCTTTCACATCAGCGTACTTCATCCAGGAAACTTGACTTAGAATTCCCAGAAAAATACATTATACCTGAATTCAACCTTTGTAGCCCAGGCAACCTGAGTTCCTAAACCAAACATTGAGGCAAGGAAGGTGAGACTACCCTGTTTTACTCTGTCCACAGGACACACTTCTGGGTGTGATGAATATCAGGGCCATCCAAGTGCATGCTTCCTACACAAAGCAAAGGAATAGCTCTTAGATAATTACAGACTCCATATCAGTGCTTCATTCCAACCAGGTACTTGGCTTAATGTACACTTTAGGTGGTCTTTGGGGTTTTCTCCATACATGAAACCCCATGTCTTAAGTATGACCTTCCCTCACATCCACTAACTCAATGCAGGCTTCTGACGTCCCAACCTATGTGAGGCACCCAGAGTCCTTGTTTATCTGAAGGAAATTTAGGCAGTTATATCAGCCTTCTAGCCAGGGCTTTGAACCCTTTCATTCCAGTTTGAACCCCTGCTGAGAATTTGCATTTCTAACAAGTTCCTAGGAAGCTGTATATAAGAATCACCTGGGGATCTTGTTAAAATTTAGCTTCTGATTCCTTATCACCTGGAGATCTTGTGAAAATTTAGATTCTGACTCCTTATATCTGGGGTGGAAATGCAAATTCTCAGAAGGAAACTTGTTAGAAATGCAAATTCTCAGCAAGGGTTCAAACCAGAATAAACCGGTTTAAAGCCCTGCTTCTTTTTTTTTTTTTTTTTTCTAGCCAAGAAGGTTGATCTAAACTTTCTGAATGAAATTGGCTTTGGCAGAGGATAAATGGCAGATGTTACCCCTAAAGATGATTTCTTTGTCAAAGGAAAACAGATATCCCTTTATGTTAAATGTTAAGAATTCTTTTCATAATACCCTAAAATAAAGAAGCCCATTTCTATGTCACTTAAAATCAGCATCATGTGAGTATGTACAAATGCATAAGAAGGGTTTTTCTTTAAAAACATCATTTCATACATGGTATAAAAAAATGTCTGAGGATCGTGAGGTTGAAGCACCTCATGAAGGGGTTTTAGTATATAGAGAGATTCCCTCTGAATTTTTTTTTTTCCCTTCTAAGATTTTGTGGATAAGGGAGGATGGCAACATATTCAGATAGTAAAAATATATTAAATTGTATTTCTGTTTAATTTGTGTTGATCTGCAATTCAATTCCAGCTACCACTATTAAAAAAAAAAAATGCTTAGTATGTTTAAGAAAATAATCACAGGAGAGCACATAAGAGGATTTCTCAAGCGAGCAGCAGGTTACTAATTCCTAATGATTGTGTAATTGTAAAAAGCCTGCCTGAGTCTGTTTGTCTCTCTTAAAATAATTGGCCAGATCTCCATGAATAATGAAGTTGTACAGAGTGGTATTTGTGAAATGAAGGCATTTTGCATGGGGACATGATCTTGAAAAGCAAGAGACCTAATTTTTGTCTTATATAACTAACATACAATAAACTGGTTTCAAATTGCTTGTTATTTAAGCAAATTACAGTGGGAACAAATTGAGAAATAGATACAGGTTTGAGAAAATGTTAATATAAATATAAAGTAAACATATAGGTCATGGAGAATTATTAAAGCAAGTTTTGATAGAGTATTATTTCTAGAAATGCTCTTGAAAATTGAGTATTCCAATACATCTCATGTCACAAATAAGTAAAATGAGGCCCTGAGGAGAGAGATGACTGAACAAAGATCACACATATGTATACCTCGTAGTCAGCATTTTTTTTTTCTTCTGTTTCCTAATTGTGGAAAGATGCCATCATCTTTATCAGCACTGTTTGTTAGCTGCCATCCAGTCAGCCCCTGACTCATGGCAACCCTGTGCACAGTGGAGCAAAATGCTACCTGTCCTGCACCATCCCCATGATCAGTTGTGAATTAGTCTGTTGTGATCCAATGAGCTTCAGGATGCCCTTTTTCAAAAGTTTAGGTGAAAATTTAGTCAAAAGAATTAGACATTAAATGAGAGCTACAATGGTTAACTAAAACTACCTTGTTATTTTTCTGTGTTGTCGAGTTGGCTCTGTCTCATAGCAAACCTATAGGACAGAGTAGAACTACCCCATAGGATTTCCAAGATGTGGCTGGTGGATTCAAGCTGCCGACATTTCAGTTAGCTACAGAGCTCTTAACCACTGTGCCACCAGGGCTCCAAAAGCTGCCTTAGAGGGCTAATTTGAGCACTTACTAGGTGGATGTGCCAAGCCTAGCAAAATTAAAATTTCAGACTATGCCTATAACAAAACTATGATAAAAAAAAATAAGAACTCAGACCTAGAAGATACAAAAAGGGTGGGGGATGGTGGTGGAAACTGGCAGAGAAACTTTTAATTTTTATTCCCAGATTCCATGTTTTTTTTTTTTTGTCTAAGAGTTCTTAGACCCAATCACTTGGATCCTCTGTGCCTTTTGTCTCTCACTGGATTACCGAGAAGCCACTGGTGTAATTCACTGATTATTGGAAGATTTCACTTGGGCATACTGTGCGGATCCTTGTTTGCCTTAGAAGAGCAATGTGCTATTTTACTCTATAGAATGAGCTTTAGTACATAATCCTAATTCTTCTACTCTATCATCCTAGGAGGAACTCAACCCATAAGTAGACTAACAAATTTAGTATTGGTTCATTCAGATCCCTGTGTCAAAAAGAATTTTATTTTGTAATTATATGACAAAACAGGAAGGGATTTAATAAAATATCAAAATATGAAATAAGAGGTTGAGAAGTCCAAATTGTTAGCCTGCAAATAGGAGATAGAGGTAAAAATATTCATTCTTTCCAGTTCTCCCTCACACAAAGGAAAACATTCATTCTTGTAAAATATGGAATGGCACTTTAATAGATGAAGAAAAACAATAGTTGGAGTGCAGGTGTGGAACAGGATGCTCTCAGAGGTGATATTCCCTGGAACACAACCCTTGGGAAAAATATGGAAACGAGCAGGAAGGCAGGCCTCCTTCGTCAAGGCTTAGGTATCAACCTCACTGACCACTTTTATAATCTGCAAAAGTTGCCAGTGAGTGAGAGCAAGACACTTAACTAGGCTGTATTTGTGAAGTGAATTAAGTCACACCTGTCACCCTCCTCTGATAAGATTGTTGGAGAACCCAGGCGATAGTGATCCTTAGCAAAGTATAAACCATTAATGAACTGTGAGAGAGAGTATTTATTAACATGGTCAGATTATAGCAGCAAGGATAACAAAGATAATAGTATTGTTTACACAATAGCAAACAGGCAGATGTTAAGTGAAACATTCATTGTTCAATCAATTGGATGAAAGAACTACATAATGCCAAACAGCTGGGTATTTGGAAACATCTAGACATTTGATACCATAGTTCCTTTTTTAAAATGGATTTCCCATCAGAGCCAGAGTATGTTCTGCACAAGGAAACTGGTTTCAGTCAACATCTTTTTTTTTTTTTTTAAAGCTATGGTGAGTGGGATTGCCAGCATTCTTACCCTCTTTATTTGAAAGATCTGTCTCAAAGGGAATTTTGAATGTTTCTCAAAAAAAAAAAAGCACCTTCAAAGAATAAAGATTTACTATTCTTCAGGATATTTAGTAAAATTATAATGCCATGGGTCCTGAGGACAATTAATAAAAATGATGTCCAATAAGTGAATAGACACAGAGCTTCTCCAGAGATTGTTAGAAGGATAACTTCATTTGGATATGTAAGTTTTGGTTTGTTAAAAAAAAAAAAGTCATATTACTGTATGAGTTGTCGTCTGAACTAAAATATGTTTTATATTTTCAGGGACAATCTAGATTATTTTCTTTTAAATCACCCGGTCCAACTCCAAGTACCCATAAGGCTAACTTCATGAAGCATGTATTATATGTACAATGTAATAGTCTATAGATTGATTATAGGTTATATGCACAATATAATTGTCTATAGATTGAATGATCAACTGAATCCCTTTTGAAGATATACTAGAAAGGAACTCATGCTAGAACATGTTTCATCCACAGATAAAACAGCCAGCATTTTGATTCTAGTGCCTGTGGTTACTGGAATTGAAGGTTCTTAATGGCATCCTTAGAAAAGGCAAGGGTATCTCTATTAGGCACTTAAAGTCAGTGCACTGCAATGTCTCCTCTCTTTGCACTTTCTTCTGCAATTTGGTGTTGACTCTCTGCCTTCAGCCTAATTCAATGCTTACGTTGTTAAGATATGGACTGGTTGCTCCTGTGAGAATATTTCCTGGCTTTCGTCCATTCCCCATCCTCTTCCCAGATTTCAACAGTGAATAGCGTCCTTCATTCACTGGAAGAATATTTTTGGACCTGTTTATGCTCCATGAGGCTCATGCATTGTTCTCTTGGCCTTCTGACTTTGCAGTTCGCAGTGGTCCAACACCCTGGCTTCTTTTACAGAAGCTGTACTGTGGTTTTTTCCCACAACTTGATTTTAGCCTCTACACATGGTCTTGTATGTGTACACACTTAAATTTTAAAAACGTGCTTTAACAGGATAACTCCTTGGGGTGCAATTGATTACTTTGTGTGAGGCCTTTCTAGCCATGTTCTTGTAACTCCCACCCAGGTGATTGGTCTGAAATGTATGATAATTGTGGCCCAACAAGGGCATTGGTCAGTTTTTGTTAAAAGAGAGCCAATTCCAGAGCAGAGAGGAGGATCCTACTACCACCAAGGAGGAACAGACAGGAGTGGAAAGCATGTCCTTTGGACCTGGGATCCCTGTGCTGAGAAGATGGAAGCAGGAGATGGAGAGAGAGAAAAAAAATTGTAACCCTGAAGACAGTGAGAAGCAGTGGCAGGAAGACCTGGCAGCAGGAGATGGGCATGATGGTCTTCCCAACCCAAAGAGAGAGAAAGTTGAGTGCCTTTGGGCAGAGGCTGAGGGCCAGTGAGAGGCATGCCTGCTAGCCCAGCTGAGGAAAGGCTGTCCTGATGGAAGAACTGTATCCTGAGTATTCCTGAGCCTGAATTGTAACTGTTACTTCCCTAATAAACCCTGTAATTGTGAGCGTGGTCTGTGAGTTCTGTGTGGCCATTGCAATGAATAATCACACCCAGCAGAGAAGTAGAGAGTGCCATGGGAGGGACAGGACCGTTGGTGTCAGAATTGGTAAAGACGGTGGAAGAGAGGAGGTGTGTCTGGCCTCCACCTTGTTGGAGTCAGCCTTGGGCTGCTCTTCGTTCTTCTTTCCCTTTGTGAGTTTGGAGGTCAGACGCTAACCCCCAAGCCATTTTTACACTCCTATTCAAAAATTTCTGTGGGACATCATAATATAAATCTTCTGTTTGGTTCCCAAAGATTTCTAAAAACAAATTCTCTCATATTTACATTTCATTTCTGAGTGTACATCACAAACTGCTGTTGAATTTAGACCCTCTTCCTCACCTTCTCAAAAATATATTTATTCTCACCCCCATGAAAACGATTATGGCATTCTTTCTATTAGTTTTTTTTTTTTTTTTTCCATTGAGGTATAGCTTACAAAGAGTGAGATGCATGGAACTTAACTGTATAATTCAGTGAGTTTTGATAAATACATATACCTGCATAATCCACACTGCTATCAAGATGCAAAACATTTCCGTCACCTCAAAAAGTTCTGTTATTCCCTTTTTCATTCACTCCCTACTAATCACTACTCTGAGTTCTATCACCAAAAATGACTTCATCTGTTCTAAATCTCATTCACATCAGTTGAGTATGTACTCTTCTGTATCCAGCTGCTTTCACTCAGCGTATTTACCCACATTGTTTTGTGTATCAGTAGGTCATTTATTTTTCTTGCTAATATTTTGTTCTATGAATGTACTGTAATTTGCTTATTTGTTCTCCTATTGATAGACATATGAGTTGTTTCCAGTTTTGGGCTATTATAAATAAAGCTGCTATGAACATCTGTGAGCAAATCCTGTGTAAAAGTAATGTTTTCAATTCTCTTGGGTAAATAAATAGGAGAGGAATCTCTGGGTCATAAGGTAGGTGTAACTTTTTAAGAAACTGACAAGCTGTTTACCAAGTGGTTTTATCATTTTATATCACCATTGGTAGAATTCCAATTGTGCCATACTTTCAGTAAGTTTGAAATTGTTTTTCTTTATAGTTTTAGGTGTTCTAGTGGATGTGTAATCGTGCCTCATTGTGATTTTAATTTGTATTTTTGAGATAACTAATAATATTGAACACATTCTTATATGCTTAATAACCATTCATATATTTTCCTTGTTCCCTTTCATATGGATAAAGTGTTCATCCTTCACCACTTAGAATGATGTATGCTAATGGAGTTTTTAGATGCCCTTTATTTGAATGAGGTATTTTCCTGGTTTGCTAAGGATTTTCATCATGAACGGGTAGAGAATTTTTTCAACTGTTTTTTCTGGATCTGTCAAGATACTGTGTAATTTGTCTTTTATCCCATTAATACAATAAGTACCATTGACTGATTTTCAAATGTTGAATAAACTTTGCATTTCTGGGGTATGGGTATACAACACTGGTCATGAAGTATTACCCTTTTGACATATCACTAGATTCAATTTGCTCATACTGTATTGAGAATTTTTGTGTTAGTGTTCATAACATATTGGTTCTATAAAATTATTTTGTTGCAATGTCATTGTCAGGTTTGGTATTGAGGGTACGATCACCTCATAAAACAATTCGTGAATGGTTGTCTCCTACTTTTTTCTGTTGTTTCTTCCGTAAATGTTGATAGAATTTGCTGATTCTTTGGTGTCCAACATTCTCCCTGGTTTTATACAAGTCTATCTTACTTCACAATTGCCACTATTATACCTCTCCTAGATATCCTATAAGTCCTATCCAACTCAAGCATATTCTTTTGTTAACTGTTCTTTGACTCCATCACCTGAGAGTAATTTATCACTACCCCAATTCAAAATTCATAGCCCTTTATCCCATTGACTTGATGCTTTTCCTTTTCTGCATTTGTGTTATAATTATTAACCTTTATTTTTTATATTCCCTGTAAGAGAGTGAGCTCCTCAAAGTTATCTTTAAATTGTTCTGAATTAGCACAGAATATATAGTTTTGTATCTAATGGGTAATTCATTTTTATTTAGTCAAAACTAATGGAAGGTAGGCTTTTGCTTCTGACCAAGGTAAAGTAATATAACAAGGATGGTATTTACCTTATCACCTGGAACAACTGCCCTCTCATCAAAAAAGCAAGATATATGATTTTAGGATACTGGGCATCAGAAATGAAGGGCAGTGATCCCTGAGAGGTGGAAGAGCAAATGAGGTAAACCATATGACTGCCCCAGTTTACTGCCTGGAGAGAGTGTCTGGGCCACAGCACAGGGAAGCAGAACTTAGGCAGAGCCAAGTGGATTCCCTAATTTTATAAGACAGAGCTAAGAGTCTGGGGAAACCGAGGTGGCTAGAGTTCATGCACATCAGAGAAAAGAGAACTTTGGAGAAAGAGAGAACCAGAGAGAGAGAAAGAGAATGAACTCAGGAGATCTGCAGAGCGTTTCCCTAGAATATTCACCAGAGTGATGATCAGTGACTTTATGTGAGGAAAGTACCCAAGATCAGTGAGGTAGGAGTGCTGGCACTGACACAAGGTGGGGGAATAGTGCCTGTTTCCACAAGCCATTCTAGAAATGTACACATGCACAACTGGTTTTTTAACAAATATGGGAGACAATTCACTGGTGACGGGATGGTGCCATAGCAGTTGATATCCGTATGCATAAAAGTGAACTTCAATACATAACTCACACTATATGCAAATATTAATTCAAAATGAATCCTAGACCTCGTTGTAAAACCTAAAAGTTACAACACTTCTAGAAAAAAAATGATAAGAGAAAGCCTTTGTGATCTTGGGTTATAAGGATTGATTAGATAAGATACCAAAAGCATGATCCAAAAAGGAAAAATTGATAAAATGGACTTGATCAAAATTAAAAGCTCATGCCCTTTGAAAGACAGTGTTAAAACATAAAAAGATAAGGCATGGACAGAAAAAAATGCATATTTCGCATATGCGATAAGATTTGCATATATGATAAAGAACTATCAAAAATCAATAATAAACCATTAAAAAAGGCAACATATTTGAACAAATATTTCACCAAATATATACAAATGGTAAGTAAGTATGTGAAAAGATGCTCAGTATCATTAGTCATTAGGAAAATGGAAAATAAAATCACAATGAGATATTACTTCACTTCTATTAACATACCTAAAATTAAGATTGATTTACTAAGTGTTGACAATGATATGGAATAAACTAAAACCATCATACAGAGCTGGTAAGAATGTAAAATGGTGCAACCAACAACTTTTGAAAATGGGCAGTTTATTAAACACATTCCTACAATGTGTTAGAGCCATTTTACTTTTCAGTATTTACCCAAGAGAAGTGAAAGCATTTGTCCATACTAAGGCCTCACATAAATATCCATAACAATTTATTTGTAATAGTCAAACACTGGAAACATTCAAGTGTCCATCAGATGATGAATGAATAAACAAACTGTGGTATATCCACACAATGGATTACTACTCAACATTAAAAAGGAATGAACTACTGATAACACAGATGAATCTCAAAATAATTGTTCTGCATGAACAAAGCCAGACCGAAAAAAAAAAAAAAGTACACACCGTATGATACAATTTGTATAAACTTCTAGAGAGTTCAAACAAATCTATAGCCAGCAGATCAGTGGCTGCTTTGTGATAAGGCTGGGGAGGGCTAGGAAAAAGGATTTACAAAGGGGCTGGAAAAGGCTTTGAATTTTGAAGTTGATACATTTGTTTATTATCTTCATTGTAGTGATTTTACAGGTACATATTTATGTCAAGATGTATCAAACTGTACACTTTAAATACATGCATTTTATTGTATATCAATTATTCTACAGAGAAGCTGTTAAAAATGGGAATTTTTTTTTCACTGTCAGTCGAAAATATTTTTCAAATGTTTAGAAGTTCGTTAGATAAATCTTTTTGTTAATTTTACATTTAATTCTGTTTTCTCAAAAAACATTCTAGATATTCTATGCGTATTCTATATATTCTATACTATACATATTTTATAAAGAAGCAAGGATGGCAAGACTTCGTCTCGCTTACTTTGGGCATGATATCAGGAGGGACAAATCCCTGGAGAAGGACATCATGCTTGGTAAAGGGTTAGCGAAAAAGAGGAGGACCCTCAGTGAAATGGATTGACGCAGTGGCTACAACAATGGGCTCAAATAAACCTACTTTTGTGAGGATGGCACAGGACTGGGCAACATTTCGTTCTGTCATTCATAAGGTCACTATGAATTGGAGTTGACTCCAAGGCATCTAACAACAACAACATATGATATTAATTACATGGATTTTCCTAATATTCACTATTTTTTTTAACCCTAGTAAAATCCTTTTCCATCATTTTTGGACTCAGGCTTCCAAACTCTACAGTCTGTTTCCTTCCCCCTGCACCACTCTCCAGTATCCCTACCCAGGTTTTGATTCCAGTCCTAGTTAAGTTCTGATAGCAATGTTGAAATCAAGTCATTTTTCCCCTTTGTTATTTGTTTTTCACCTACTATGTTCAGTTAAGTTTAGAGGGATGCAAGTGCTTTCCATAGGGCCATAGACCGGAGAGAAATCATAGTCCAATAGAGCATTTGGGAATTACTTGGCTTAAATTTGATTGGAATCATGTAGATTTCTAACTGCATTCAAGTCACTGTCCAGCTTTTCAGTGATCTCAGATACATCAAGCATGTTGAATTTCTTTGTGGAAAGCTGAGTTACTGTGGCAAAATTGTGTCACTTTTATGTCTTTTCTCTTCCTCCTGTGCTCAACTTCCATAGTTATTATGTTTTATATGCACATTTTCATGTACCAGGCCACCAAATAAACAATGATTAGCAAATCCTTTACTGAATGAGGGAAACCCTGGTGGTGTAGTGGTTAAGTGCTATGGCTGCTAACCAAAGGGTCAGCAGTTCAAATCTGCCAGGCACTCCTTGGAAACTCTATGGGGTAGTTCTACTTTGTCCTATAGGGTCGCTATGAGTCGGAATTGACTCGACGATGCTGAGTTTGGTTTTTGGTTTGGTTTTATTGAATGAGTGAAGAAGTTATTTCATTAATAAAAATTATTTCCATGTTTTAATTAAATTCTGCTAAGTTCATTTTGTTTATAAATAATTGGCGGAGAAGAAAACATCAAATGTTTCTGTTTCCACGTGTACATTTCTCAGTTCTTCTAGCATATTGAAGGCCAGTCAGATTTCCATGGAATCCCTATTTTCATCAAATCATAGAATCTTATGCTAACACGTGCTGTCCTTCTCAAAAAAAAAAAAAAAAACTTTAAAATGAGGATCAAAATACCAATTTTTTAATCATTAGTTATTACATTATCCTCCTATATATTTTCATCTAACTAGCTGCTGAATCTGGGACAAGTTGCATATTTTTCTCCAGGCCTCAAGTTTCCCACCAGTGAAATAAAAATTGGATCAACTACTCTCTAATATCCCCCCTAGGTCTAATAGTCTGGAATACTGTGACTCTGCATTTCTTCTTTTATACTTTCTACCTTATTAGGGAGAAATTATTTAAGAGCAAAAACAGTTGTTATCCTTTCTCCTCTCACTGAGTTGTTGTTAGGTGCCATCGAGTTGGCTCTGACTCATAGTGACCCAATGTACAACAGAACAAAACACCGTCCAGTTCTGCTCCATCTTCATAATCATTATGTTTGATCCCATTGTTGCAGCCACTGTGTCCCATCTTGTTGAGAGTCTTCCTCTTTTTCTCTGATCCTCTACCAAGCATGATGTCCTTCTCTAGGGACTGGTCCCTCCTGATAACATGCCCAAACTATGTGAGTCAAAGTCTCACCATTCTCACTTCCACAGAGAACTCTGGCTATATTTCTTCCAAGACAGACTTGTTCACTCTTCTGGCAGCCCATGGTATACTCAATATTCTTCACGAACATCATAACTCAAAGGCGTCAGTTCTTCTGTTTTCCTTATTCGTTGTCCAGCTTTTGTGTGCATATGAGGAGATTGAAAATACTATGACTTGGGTCAGGCACACCTCAGTCCTCAAGGTGACACGTTTGCCTTTTCACACTTTAAAGAGGTCCTTTGAAGCAGGTTTGCCCAATGCAATATGTCATTTGATTTCTTTACTGCTGTTTCCATGGGCATTGGTTGTGGATCCAAGTAAAATGAAATCCTTGACGTCGGTCTCTCTCTCTTTTTTTTTTTTTTCATTTATCATGATGTTGCTTTTTGGTCCAATTGTGAGGATTTCTGTGTTCTTTATATTGAGGTATAATCCATACTGAAAGCTGTAGTCTTTGATCTTCATCAGCAAGTACTAAGTACCTTGTTATACTGTCATGGATAGTTAAATACCCTCTGGATGAAAAACTTACCACCTGTTGTTTAAAATGTGCTATCCTTTCTTGTTACTGAGCTCTGCTAAAATCCTGAACTACTTGGTGCAATCATTAAACAACCCCATGCTTTGCAAGAGATTGGCCAGTGCAATCCAAATCAATCAGAGGCTCCTGCTTTATTTCCCTCACTTCCCAACCTCAGTGTGTCTCAACCAGGAAAGCAAGGGCGTGAGGTGGTATAATGATTAAACAATAAGCGTTCTCTTTCTTTAAATGTTTGACAGGTGCCTGAAGAGTCAAAATGACAGCCCCACTCCTCCACATTTATAGCAATTACATTTTCTTTCCCTATGATTCCTGAATCTTTTTCTTCTCAAAACATCTCTATTCCAGCAGGCAGCAGAAAGTGTGAAAGCAAATTAATAGTATCGTCTGCTGTTTCCTGAAGCCTCAGTTATGCCCCAGACCTATATTAAGAATAAGCCCTGGCAGTAAAACATAGCTGGTTTTATCTGGTCCACCCTTGCAACAAAAACTTAAAATCTTGATGGGGCTGCCCCAATGCTACTGATCAAAAAGAAAGGATGACTTGGGCTGGAAGAAAAATGAGATCTGAGTTCTATTTAGCCCCAAGCATCCAGCCCTCCTCTGTGAGGGGTCATCAAAGCCTCTGTGAAAATCATGTCTCAGTCAGCCCAGGGAGTCTGACAGCACAGGAGGAAAGAGATGGTGTGCAGACACCAGGATACTTTATTCTCCTCTCACTGCTGGTGAAATCCTACAGTCCCTCTTCAAGTTTGGCTTCCCCCCATTCCACAATCCTAAACTTGACTGCAATCCTGCCGAGCTTCACTTTATTCTTCTAACGTAGTCTTCCCCTTTTGTAACCTGAGGACCACGGATTTCCCAGTTTCTTACAGTGAATGTTAAACATACATAACCTCGGGCTCTGCTGCCAGACTTACTGAATTCAGTGTGAAAGTGAGTTCAAGGGATCTGCATATTTAAGCAGCTTCCCACACTTCTTCCCATACTTAATCTCCCAATCATGATCAAGAGTACCAACTGCTTCCTGACAGAATGCAAAGCTCTCTCAAACAAATGAAAATGCATTTACCTTCCCCCATAAGTGTTAGGACCAAGTCCCATCAGTCAAGGCCTCCGGTATTCCTCCTCTAGTTAACTTTGATTCCATATTTATATCCGATAAAGTTTGCATTAGATTACAGTAAATCACAATCACCATACTCTGTGAAAATGGTAGAAGAAATAAATTGCACACACACACGGATAATAGAGGGCAAGAAAATGTGTAGGTTCTAGAGTTTTCGCTTCAGCTGGCCACAATGCTGGTGGTGCATACATTTAACTTATTTTATGCACTACCCATTCCATATCCCTCTTGACTTCAACCAAGGTCTTAGTTGGTCAGAAATCCTTTACTGGAGTGGAAATCCAAACCATAAGTCCTAAAGATTCAAAGTTTGTGATGGTTCTGCCATGGTATTAGGATCACTATATCCTTTGTCTTCCAATATAAGATACTTTAGAGTATGAAATAGAGTGCTCTTAACAGTTTTGCTAGTACAGCATGTGTAAATGAAGATGATCCCAGGGAAACCAGGACATTTGGTTGCTCTATGTTTGTATGTGTTTCTGTATTATCCCATTAAATTCTACTTCCGGACATAACAGTACTAGGAAGAACTTCAGAGTATCCCACACACAACCCTTCTTGACTCTATTTCATACAAACTAAATCAATTCTCTACAATAAACCATAAACCTTGATGTCAAGTCAATTCTCACTCATAGCGACCCTGCAGCACAGAGTAGAACAACCCCATAGTGTTCCCAGGGAGCAGCTGGTGGACTCGACCTGCCAACCTTTTGGTTAGCAGCCGAGCTCATAACCACTGCACCACCAAGGCACCTGGTTTCCCATTAAAAAAAAAAGAAAAACCAAACCCGTTGCCATCAAGTCAATTCCAACTTATAGGGACCTGATAGGACAGGGTAGAACTGCCCCATAGAGTTTCCAAGGAGCACCTGGTGGATTCGAACTGCTGACCTTTTGGATAGCAACTGTAGCTCTTAACCACTATGCCACCAGGGATAGTCAGGTGTTAGTTCTGTATTGTTGTTAAGTGCCATGGAGTTGGTTCTGACTCATAGCTACCCTGTGTACAACAGAACGTAACACTGCCGGATTCTGTGTCATCCTCACAATCGCTATGTTTGAGCCTCTTGTTGCAGGCCCTGTGTTAATCCGTCTTGTTGAGGGCCTTCCTCTTTTTCACTAACCCACTACTTTAGCAAGCATGATGTCCTTCTCCAGGGCCTGGACCCTCCTGATAACACATCCAAAGTACTTGAGAAGAAGTCTCGCCATCCTCCCTTCGAAGGACTATTCATTCCAGCTGTACCTCTTCCAAGACATATTTATTAATTTCTCTGGCAGTCCATAATCAATATTCTTTGCCAATACCATAATTCAAAGGCATCAATTCTTTTTCAGTCTTCGTTATTGTTCAGCTTTCGCACGCATATGAGACAATTGAAAATACCATGGCTTGGATCAGGCGCACCTTAGTCCTCAAAGTGATATCTTTGCTTTTTAACACTTTAAAGAGGTCTCTTGCAGCAGATTTGCCCAATGTAATAGGTAGTTTGATTTCTCAACTGCTGCTTCCATGGCCATTGATTGTGGATCCAAGTACAATGAAATCCTGACAACCTCGATCTTTTTATTTATCATGATGTTGCTTATTGGTCCAGTTGTGAGGATTCTTGTTTTCTTTTTATTGAAGTGAAATCCATACTGAAGGCTGTAGTCTTTCATCTTCATCAGTAAGTACTTCAAGCCCTCTTCACTTTCAGCAAGCAAGGTTGTGTCACCTGCATAATGCAGGTTGTTGATGAGTCTTCTTCCAATCCTGATGCACTGTTCTTCATATAGTCCAGTTTATTGTTTGTTGGCAATACCTTCAGTGCACCTTGGACTTCTTCCTGCCATACAATTCTCTACTAAGGCCCATTAAAAAGTCTAGAGCTTTTTTGTCTAAAGCAGCTGTTCTCAAAGTGTGGTCTATAGACATTCGGGGACCACAAGATCATTTCAGGGAGTCGACAGGGTCAACTCTTTGCATTATAACATTAAGATTTTACTTCTTCACTGTGTTGATATGTGCATTAATGGTACAAGAGCAATAGTAGATAAAATTACTGGGACTTTACAATAAGTCAGGCAGTGGCACCAAACATCAGGCACTAACAGTAGTCATCATATTCAGTACCATGCATTTACATGTAAAACAACAAACAGCCCCCCAAAATTGTTATATTTAAGAATGCCATTGAAGATGCAGTAAAAATTAGTTATATTAAGTTTCAAATCATTGAGTATATGACTTTTTAATAATCTATATGACAAAATGGGGGTATGCATAAAGCACTTCTGCTGCATACTGAAGTATTTACAGTTGTTGTAAAGAAAACCCTTGCATAAATATTTGAGTGTTGAACTGAACTTGTTGCCTTTTTCATTGAATACTGTTTTTATTTGAATGAATGACTGACACCAATCTGTAGTTTCTCAAAAATGAATGAAATGAGCCTGTCACTTCATGGAAAACAACTGACAGTATTTGCTGCCAATGATAAAATTTGACCTTTAAGTGGAAATTAGAAATTTGAAAATTTTTCATCTGCTTCACTGTTCTCTGATATTTAAAGACTCTTCTGATGAGATTACTGGTGGTATTAATAAATGTAAGTTTTTGATATTATATAATGAAATGTGCCAAAATATAGAACATATACATTAGTTATTGAACCAATGGTTTCTAAATGACCAACTCATTATTTTTCAAAACCATGCATGGGTAAAAAATCCCTTCAATATTCAAGATAAATCAATGGGTTTGAAAGTAACAGAATATAAAATATTCATTGGTATGGTTTAAGATTCCACATTGTAACTAAGTTTTAAGAAACTATTAATTGTTGATTTTGGTGTAGTACCAAAGAAGAATAACCACAATAATCTAAAAGGGCTATTAAAATAATTCCCCCTTTTCTAACTATATATGTGTGAGACCAGATGTTCTTCATATACTCAACAACATATTGTAACAGATTGAATCCAGAAGCAGATCCAAGGATCAAAATCTCTTGAATTAAGCCATTATTAAAGAAATTTTCAAAAAATCCTGAATAATTCTACCTTACTCACAAATTTATTTTTTTGCAAAATAGTTATTCCTCATGAACATACACCATTTATGTTATATAATGGGTTTATTATTGTAATTTAAAATAAATTATTAAATCTATTTTTAAATTTTCTCAAGTTTAGTTTATAATACAATAAATATCAAAAGATATAATCCACAAAAAAAGAGCTCTTTGGGATTTTAAATAATTTTTTTTTTTTTTCTAAAGGGCTTAAGAAACAAAAAAAATTAGAACAACTGCTCTAAACAATAATAATTATTTCCTGAGGACAGCATAGCTTTGCTCCAAATCTCTAGGAGGCTGCTCTGTGATTCTCTTGTCAGAGGTTCACAGTCTGCTTACAACATTTGGATCTGCCATAGCATCTTAAGAGCCAAATGGCAGAGCTGCCTGAATTGCATCCTGGACCAAGTGAAGAGGCTTATTTTGCTTTGAGCCTCAATCAAACTTGCCATGTTGGCTTATCAATGAATGGCTAAAACATAAAACCAAAATCAAACCCAGTGCGGTCGAGCCAATTTCAACTCATAGTGACCCTATAGGACAGAGTAGAACTGCCCCATAGAGTTTCCAAGGAGCGCCTGGTGGATTTGAACTGCCAGCCTTTTGGTTAGCAGTCGTAGCCCTTAACCACTATGTCACCAGGGTTTCTGGCCAGAAGATAACACCTAAATATGTGACCACTATGGAAAAATTGATTCTTTTTTTTCGTAGTAAGGGTTGCAAAAAAAACAAGGAGCTCTTAATTCTCCACCCCCAACTCTCCCTTTTTTTTTTTTTTTTTGTTTGTTTGAAGGAATGTCCCAACAAGCCACAGATACATGATTTCTAAAAAGCTTCACCACGATGGCAAGCCCCTGAATTTTTATGAGTTTTTCTCCCGATCACTGGAAATAACAAATGCAAGCTATCGACAGATATTTCTTCCCATACCTCACACCATATACAAAAGCTGACTAAAAATGGATCAAAGAACTAAACATTAAACCTAAAACTGTAAAGTTCCTGGAGAAAATTATGGGACTTTTTTTTTTTTTTTATAAATAGGCTACAAATGCACAAACAGAAGACACATTAGATCATTGGAACCTCATAAAAAGTGAACACTCCTGGTCATTGTCTTAGGCTGGGTTTCTAGAGAATCAAAACCAGTGAAGCATATATGTGTGTGTGTGTATATATATATGTATATATATATATATATATATCCCAAAAAGTTCTGGGTATTTCCCTTTCTCCATTGCACAGCCATTCTGTTATGCCTGTAACAGCCATCATGCAAATGCCAGTCACTTTGGAGAGGATTATGGAGGAAAATTTGAGCACATTCATGTGAAATAATTCCAAATTTCTTTCCCAAAAGCTATGTAGTATTCACCACCCCACCATTCACCTTTTTCTTTTTTTTTCTTTTTCCCCAAGAGAAACTGTTCTTTACAGTTTAAGATATGGGTATTGGTGTGAAGCCAACTCATCAGACATGGATTGGACTGGACAATGGGTTGGAGAGAGATGCTGATGAGCTACTTGCGTCAGGTGGACACTTGAGACTACATTGGCATCTCCTGTCTGGAGGGAAGATGGGAGGGTAGAGGGGATTAGAAACTGGCAAAAAGGTCATGAAAGGAGAGACTGGAAGGAGCGGGCAGACTGACTCATTAGGGGGAGAGTAAGTGGGAGTACGCAGTAAGGTGTATATAAGTTTATAGGTGAGAGACTGACTTGATTTGTAAACTTTCACTTAAAGCACAATAAAAATTATTTAAAAAAAAAAAGATATGGGTATTGGTGAAGGGGGAATTAATTGGTCGAGGAGGTTTGCCAGATCAGATTAAGCGTGATTTTACTTCTAGGGACCTCATGGTCAATTAAAAAACCCATTGCTGTCGAGTAGATTTTGACTCATAGCAACTCTACACATAGGGACCCTACAGGACAGAGTAGAACTGCCCTATAGAGTTTCCAAGGAGCACCCGGTGGATTTGAACTGCCAACCTTTAGGTTTGCAGCTGTAGCTCTTAACCACTACACCACCAGTGTTTCCTATGGGCAATTAGGCACCATCAAAGATCTCTGTGTGTCAAAAGAAAGATTCTGATTATCTTACCTACTTAGTCTCTAGCAGCTAAGTGCTACTGCCTTCTACCTCCCAGTTACCATCTCCCCTGCAGTCAGGAAGTCTATTTCAATGGCAGCATCTCTCACTTTCATCTAGAGCGTACACAGGAGAATACATGCAGCACTTTTCAAGGATTCCAAGACTCCTCTCAGCAGTGCATGTCTCAGTGACTTTATGAAGGGAATTCCTCAAGGTGGTCTCAGAGGATAGGTGAGATGATCACATACAATAGACATCCACTCCAGTATCTCTGTCATACTTAGTATTTGGACTCCTACTTCTCAGTATATAAAGAAATATCCAGCACTCAGCTTTGTAGAATGCTGGCTGTTTTTGAATGTAGGCTTTAGTTACACAGTGGAACCAACTATTAGAACTATTTCTAGCTTCTTAATTTCACGTATTGAATCCAAAATAGCAGTTTACCCATATCAATAAATTCAACATGATATAAAATTATGTTTCTCTCTACTTTTATCTAGTGTAATCTTGCATACATTTCCTAAATTTTTGCCAGTATAAATTATTAAAGTCTTATAATGGTTTTATCATGTATCTTTACCTTTCATATTAAACTTTTAATTAGCCTCTGAGTCTTAATGCAGTCTGACTGTGTTATCCATATGGAGATAAAAGAATGATGGGGAAGGTCAAAACACAAGACCATTTTAGATTTCTTCAAGCAAAGAAGGACTAGGCTTATCAGACAAGAGGAGAAGGATAGCTGCTTCTGGTAAAATATATTAGCTTTAGTGTCTGAGTATTTGTACAAATCCTTCCAAATTTTTACTATTTTGATTCTAGAGGTCTCAATCTGAATCAAAACCCCAGCTTTCATTAGTGAGGCTGGCAAATTCAAGGTACATTTTAATTCAGCAATACACAGGCTCAGTCCGAATTTCATTTTTGGATATATCAGTGCTTTGACTACAAAAGATAAAATATTCTTTAAAGGCAAGCATATAGACTCCTTTTACTGATCATACTGATAATTTAAAACTATGAGCTTATCATTTTGCTTGTTAATCTCCCCAGAACAGCTCACCCATGATCTTTGTATTTGCGTTGACCATCATACAGTACTATATCCCATTACCACCACCTCCATCATACCATCTCTCTTGTCTGCCAAAGGAGTCCATTAGATGCTTTATGCCAGGTTACAACAAGTGATAATTTAAATATCTGTTTCATCACTGGGTAACATGGATGACTATTACCTTTTACTTTAAAGATAAGTCATCCCCATTGCCTTCAAGTCCAATAACTAATTCCAGATACCCAACCTGAAGTTTTGATTGTCTATTACCTACAACTGCATTTGGAACGAGTAATGTAATTGTCAATGTTAAGATTTAGTTAACGTAAAATGCTCTTGCTATTTAAAGTGGAAAGGGATATAATACAGGGAGTTAGGTGCTTACAAATTATTCCAGATCTCGAGGAATAAAATCTAGGCTGGGTATCCAAGGATAAATTCCAGAACACAATAGAATTGACTTGCCAGTGGAGCTGTTACATCTGCCATAATCACAAAGGTTGAATGCCAGGCTTGGATTTTGGCTAGGATCAGGAAGCTGCCACCACAACTGTTGGTTCCAGAACCATATTTCATCTCCTATATTTGCACTGGAAAAAATATATATATACCGCACACTCTGCTTTTTTGATACTTATGAAACTAGTGACAAGACACTGAGCTGTATATTAATGCTACTACAGAAAAACCCAGCACTTCCATGACTTTGTGTGACATCAGAATAAGAACAAACAGTGTTATGGCCTTCATCTTCTCCATTGTAGAGATTAAGCAAGTGCATGTGGTTAGTTGAAATCAAATCGCATACTGAACCTTAGCCACAAGAGAGTCTGGGAAACAGCTTATAGGCTTCCAGTTTCTGAACTTCAAGATAGCCCACTGGAATGAAGGCAGAATGGATATTTTGGGCCAATCTGTCATGTCCACCACTCCCCTTGATTGGAAGAATAGAGCATACACTCCTACTTCATCTTAACTGCACACTTGTCAGCCCTCTCTGGGTTGGCCTTTTCTTCTGGCCATCAGAACTACTCTTGATACTGGATGGAGCAGTCTACCCACTCAAACAATGAACTGAAGAGCTAAGTAACAATCACAATAGACTTAAGCACACTACTAATATTGATCAAATGTTGATGTAGTCGAAAAAAGTAAACTTATGCCTTCTCAATCTTGGGCCATTTTTGTCTGAAATATTCAGATAATTGAGTAAGTAAAATGTTTTGGGCATAATTTACATGAATTATAGTCACCTCAATTACCTGATGCACGCCACTGTTATATATCTTACTCTTTCTATGATTCAGTGAGGCCAATATCAACATTAAATTCCAAATTCTTGTATCAATTCACACAAGGAAAGAAATATCATTGTTAAGAATATTCTATAAATTAAAAATATAGGGTAAATATATGGCTAAGAATATTCAAGTCAGAAAACATAAGCACATCTCACTGTTTACTCTCAGGTTCAATTTCTCTTTGGGGAACCTGTTTGTAAATCTCTTTAAAGAGCTGAGTTAAAGGAAGAAACAGAGCTTGTTAAGAGCCTGAAACTGGCTAAATTTAGATATGTAGATGAATCCACAGGGCTTGCTTACACTCTGTAGGCCGTCTGTACAATCTCTTTCTGTCTCTCTCTCCTCCATCTTAACTCTACCCCTAATTAAAAGAGCAGCTCAGTTACAAGGTCAAATTTCCCATGCTGACCTAGCTTTGCAACTGCTTTGAGAGTGGTAGAAGCCTGTATGCTACAAAGAAGTGGCAATTAGTTCACCCATGATTAAGAGGTGAATGGTACCACCGAATGGAGGTGGGCCATTTCCAGGCTGCCCGGCGGGAAAACATGAATTGGACTGAGGTGAGTTTCCTAAGCACGGTTTCTCCTAGAAATGGGTTTACCATTTCTCTTAGAAATGGCATCCTGTCTTGGGATGAGGCCCAACTAAAATTACTGCAATTTTGAATTAAATTGGAAACTGGAGAGGCTCACAGAGATCCACTCAAGAGGAGAGGCCCTTAGAACAAATCGGTGTCATTTACAATGAGTTAAAAATCCCTCTCAGTCACCCAGAACAGAACTCTAACCTATTGTAATGTGTTACTTCAGAATCAGAGCTTTTGGATGTAGTCTGAATATAGAAATACAAAGTTGTTGTTTTTAGTCTTACTTCAGATTTTCAGGTACTTAGCAACAAAAGACTTTTATTACTGCAGGCAACAGAGTCAGTTTACTTAAGTAATGGGGACTTTCCTGCCAGAGTAAACATCAGACAACTCAGAAATGCAATCATAAAACTATCAGGAACCTAAGTTTTATAGATTGTCTACTAATTTAGTCTCTCCCTCATTGCATCTCTGATTTTTTGTGTTCAAATCCTTTCTCTCTCTTGACTAGATCTCTCTGCTAACTCCTTAAGTTTTGCTCCATCATGACTTTTGCCTTTAGGGAAATCTCAGCTTGCTATAGCCTCAGTTTTAACAAACAGCATTGTTTCACTGCCCCCTACCTCAACCAAATGGCCCCTTCAGTACATGTTCATAAGAGAGAAAACATGAGGACCAGGTCACTTTTATAGTTAAATTTATAGTTAGCATACCCTAATTTTGTTGGCCTGCCCCAATTTTTCATTTACATTCTCCTTTGTATTTATTGTGGAGCACTAATTCCAATCGTCCCTATCTTACTGAGAGCCTGTAGGTTTCTCAGTTCTCAAGAAATGGAACTTATATTGTGTTTCTATTAAAAGCCCTATTCCACTGGGAGGTACCCTCCTTTGCTCCCCATATTAATATTTCCTGATGTTGGGAAAAATTTCAGTCTTCCCTCACCTCTTGGTGCCTTGAGAACTTGAAGATGTTCTCTGGAAAATTGCCTGGAAGATTGTATCAGTCAACTGTTGTCACAATAATACCATATAACAAACAACCCCGGCATTCATAGTTGCTTACAGTGATAAGCACTTATTTCTTGCTCATGTATGTGGAGTCAGTTGAAGTTTAGTGAATTCAAACAAAGCTGGGTTGAGCTTTAGACAACAAAGAAGCTCCATTCTCCATGTAAGAACATACCCAAGGAATGTTCTTCTCATGACAAAATATGGGTAAGTAAGAAGACAAGCTCAACCTGAAATGCCATTTTCAAGCATCAGCTCAGGTTGTAGTTGCCGATATCTCATTGGAGAAACTAATTCACATAGCCAGTGTGAGCCCTCTTGGAGGGAGAGTTCATTTTAGACTCACTTCCAATGATGAAAGAGAGATTTTAGTTTTTTTCAAAGAATTTTAATCAGCATTTCAGCCACCAGAGAAGGTGTTTTGAGGCCTCAGCCATTGTAGTGCTTTGGAATTGTCTTCACTAGGGACCTCTTACTCTATGCCTCAGACTGACTCTATTGCTATGATCAGCCAAAGGAAACTGGGGTAAACATGTTAAAACTAAGGGACTAGTGAAGGTAAGCTAAGTAGTCTGTTGGCTATCACTGACTTAGCCATTTAATATCCACTCTAGGAAACTGGAAATCATGGGTCAGCCATATATTTCTGTCTTATGCCTACTTCTTTAAGTGGACAAAACAAACAAACAAAAACCCACTGCTGTCAAGTCTATTCCAGCTTCTAGCAACCCTATAGGACAAAGTAGAACCCACCAGCCACTCCAATGGAAAAAGGTATGGCAGCCTGCCTCAGTAGAGGCTGTAAATCTTTACTGAAGCAGACTGCCATACCTTTTTCCAGTGGAATGGCTAGTGGGTTCAAACCACTGATCACTTGTTAGCAGCCAAGGGCTTAACCAATGTCCCACACATAATCCTGAGACAATAGTGTCCAGCTGGGTAAGAACAAGAAGATATCACAGATGTCAAATTTCAAATCACAGACATGTCAAATGTAAAAGAATTTCCTCGTTAAGTAATTACATGGATTTAATTACTTTTGGGTAAAATAACATGTAGGCACTTTAGCTATACAGCTGACTGAAAATATTTGAAATGTAGAACAAATATGAGTTGAAAACCAGTATTGAAAATGAGAGTAAATACACATTTCTGAAAGTAATACTAACAACCCTAACAGGACCACCGTCCTAAGATGTTAACTGAGTTTGGGAGACAATATGTATGTTTGGTAAATGGCCACACACTGAACAGGGGACAAAGAGATATATGCATATCTGTATGTGCACATGTATGCAGGCACACACACACATACGAATACACACAAGCACACACACTAATACAAGCATGTGTCCAGGTAGGCAGACAATTTAATACATAAACTAGAAGTCTCCAGTTCTTTTGAAACCAAGAGTGAAGTTCAGAAACCCATTCTTCCAATTGTCTGCAAAGAGGACCTTTTTACATCATCAAAAATTGGCAACTTAAGGTGAGACAGTAAAGATCGAATGCAATTTTTTTCCCTCTTAGCTTCAGAATTAGAAGCAGTTTTTAACCAAAGCTATAGGAAATGTCTTATTTGTTATACAATGGTCTCAGATTTCTCTGGGAATATTAAAAGAAATAAATGTCCAGCAAGCAAACCAATAAGCAAATACATGAAAAACATTTTTACAACAAAGAAAAAGCTTTCAAACATCAGAAATTTCACCAGTAAACCAGCAAACTCTACGAGTGGGGTCTTGGTTGGCTGGTTGGTTAATCGCTGCATCACCAGTGCCTACATCAGTTTCTAGAGTATAGTCAGTAATCAATAAATATTTGGCAAAGGAATAAATACTTCATGACTGAATCCTTGATGATTTTTTCATGAAATGTACATGAGTCATCTACATCTGCTTCCCTCACTACGAAATATATATTTTCAAAACAGGTTATGGAAAGAACCGAGCATCGCTATTAACCAAAACACTGCCCATCCTCTGTCAGCTCAGGCAGAGCACTAGACCAAATTGAGGTTATACTATGAAACAGGATTAGACAGATATTTTCAATCAAGGTGTTCCCTGTAACCACGGGGAAGAACCCTGTCCCTGTGTGTAATTAAAAGTTGAGAGGAAGTACAGATACAAGTGGAGCCCTGGTGGCACAGTGGATAAGAGCTCAGCTGCTAACCAGAAGGTCGACAGTTTGAATCCACCAGCCCACTCCTTGAAAACCCTATGAGGCAGTTCTACTCTTTCCTATGGGGTCGTTATGAGTCAGAATTGACTTGGCAGCACCAGATTTGTTTTATTCCTTTAGTCCCTCTCCATCACATCCTCTTATCCTGCCTAATACTTATGGACTGGCATTTTTCATGTTTGAATGTTGGTTTGTCCATTTATTATTTTTTTTGTGAAAATATATACCACAAAACACCCATTCAACACTTTTTACTCGTACAGCTCAATTGTCCATTTATTATTTCTCTCTCTCTATTAGATTGAAATTACCATGAATACTTGAACTTTGCCTGTCTCGTTCCTCCTACATCCTCAGTGCCTTAAACAGTACTTGGCTCACAGACAATGCTAAGTGAATATTTGTTTGAAGAAAGAATTAGTAATAATAATGATCATAAATGTAAT
Organism: Elephas maximus indicus; assembly: GCF_024166365.1. NCBI lineage: Eukaryota > Metazoa > Chordata > Mammalia > Proboscidea > Elephantidae > Elephas > Elephas maximus. The sequence goes on along the minus strand of NC_064829.1, from coordinate 52,615,593 downwards.
GTACTCTAACATTACCTCTCCTGGAATCAGCCTATATTTTTAAAACATAATGCTCCCCACCACACCTGAAAATAAATCCTCTAGCCCTTCCCAACTTATACAGTATGAATTAATTCATTTAAACATTGTCCTTTCTCTGTCTCAATTAAAATAAAAATATCCATTAAAGGAATAAGTCCAGCCCTTCCCAACTTATATAGTATGAAAATAATTCATTTAAACATTGTCCTTTCCTTGTCTGAATTAAAATAAAAATATCCATTAAAGGAATAAGTCCCTGTCACTTTAATAAAAAGCTATACTCTTGAGATTCTACTTTTCTCTTAGGGCATCCCAGGTAGAATGAGTTCCTAGTGCTTCCACATGGGCCAGTGTCCCCAACTTCCACACGTCTGCCAGGAAAGTTACAGAAAATGGAGTTTTTATTTTTCCATGAATCGTATTTTAAAAATGGCATTGAGTATTCCATGCCAGCAGTCAAGCTTCATTAGGATAGGATAAGGAGACAGCTGTTTCAAGCAAGCTGCAGAAAGAAATTAAGTGAGAGACAGTAGGAGAAAAAATTCTTTTTAATTTTTAACTTTGGAGTATCTAGTGTTCTAATATGCTAAGTTGCCTTGTCAACTAATCAACTTTAAAAATTGGCATGGCCACTTAAAAGAGAGCTTTTCATTAAACTCTGTTGCGAGAAATTCTAGGCCATCACATCACAAGTGTCCTCTTTTTCACGTCACATGACATTTGTCTTCTTTCTGAATCTGAGATCAGAGTCTTCTTTTCCTGATAATCTCCCCTCTTAAATCTTGAAATAGACCTAGCAATTTAACAAAATTGTTCCTGAACTGAATGAGGTTCCCTATGCTGAGTATTTTTCCAAGGCTTATCCCAAGATGAGAGCAGGTGTAACACAGGAATCAGCACCCTGGCTATGGCATATGTATTAAAGATAACATAGAGTGATTTTGCAAGCACGAGCAGGGATAATGCAAGAAAAATGATAAAGTGGGCAAGATTTGTCTCTATTATCCTTCTAGCTTCCCTTTAGCCATCCTTTTGGATCCTTTCCTTAAAAGCTGCATGCACATAAGATGCACCTGGTAAGAGGCCAAATGTCAATGGTGAACTTTATTAGCAACCTTCTTGTTGGTGAAATGGCTTTGGCCATGTGATCACAACAAAAAAAACAAAAAAAAATTTTTTTTTTTTTTTTTTAATCTAGGGTAACCAGTCTGGGACTGGAGTTTAGCAGGGTGTGGCCGTTCAGTGCTAAAATCAGGAAAAACCAAAAACCAAACCTACTGCCATCGAGTCAATTCCGACTCATAGCGACCCTATAGGACAGAGTAGAACTGCCCCATAGAGTTTCCAAGGAGTGCCTGGCAGATTTGAATTGCCGACCTCTTGGTTAGCAGCCATAGCTGTTAACCACTACACCACCAGGGTTTCCAAAGTCAGGAAAGTCCTGGGTAAACCAGGTTGATTGGTTAACCTCAGGAGAAGTTAATTGTTTGTCTAGAATACTGTTTTCTGCAATAGTCGTTATTTCCTGCCACCTCCCTCCCCCTTCCAGACACACAGATTTCACCTGGATAACTCTTAATAACCCTCCAGGCCTCATCTTAGTCCTCATTTCCTCTAGGAAGCCTTCTTGAACTCCTGCAAGACTCACTTAGATTCCTGTGTTGCAAGCTGATGTCATCGCCCTGTTTTGAACCCCTTTGATAGCAGTTAGCACACTATTTCAATTTTTTTACTAGTGTATGCCTTTCATTAGTTTCTTGAGGGCGAGAATACATCATATTTAGCACTGTAAACCCACACTCATTGAAAAGTGTCGAAAGAATGAGTGTAAGGGACAAATAATGCTAGTTTATATATATAACCAAAAAAAAAAAAAACCCAGTACCGTCGAGTCAATTCCGACTCATAGCAACCCTATAGGACAGAGTAGAACTGCCCCATAGGGTTTCCAAGGAGCACCTCATGGATTTGAACTGCCAACTTTTTGGTTAGTAGCTGTAGCACTTAACCATTACGCCACCAGGGTTTCCATATGTATATATATATGCCCATTCTTGCCTAGATATATATATGTGTCTGAAAGTTGTTTTATATAGACATCTAGGCAAGAATGGGCTGATAATCACACTGGTGTAAGAGTGACATGGGCTTGAACACCATGTCACTGGAAATGTAATTTCTGCTCTGGGTAAATTTTCAAGTAATGAGACTCCAAGGTCTTTTCACGCTGAAATCATCTGACATTTAGACAAATGACTCCTCAGTTGATAGTATCAGAAATATCTAAGGCCCAAATCTCTGATTCTATAGGTATGAAGTCACATGTAGGAATTTCTATATTTCAAAAGCTTCTTAAGAGATTCTGATGTACTGCTAGTTTCGTTAAAGTCTTTTAATGCTTATTACATAGACATGCTGGAGCTAAATGTTAAATGTTATAACATTTAGCTCCAGCATGTCTATGTAATAAACATTAAAAGACTTTAATGAAACTATAGTGATGTATACTTCTAGGCATACAGTAGTCTCTGTCCTCAAGAAACTCACAGCCCAGATAAATGAATCTGGAAACTTCTAACGAGGTATAATATTTTTAAGTTCTGTCTTTTGTGGGTCTGATCAGTCCAGCTCCCGTGCAAAACCCTTCAACTTTGGTTTATTTCCCAGATTCCTAGATTAAGAGCAGTGATTTTTCACCCTTGGCTGTACCTTTGAAATCACCTGGGGAGACTTAAAACATACGGATGCCCGGCTCTGCCTCAAATGATCCTCATATAATTGGTCTGGGGATGGCCTCTCCAGAAGATTCTAAGTTTCACTCTAGAGGAATTGAGGGCTGAGTTGAAATCTGATATGTTAGCAGAAGTTGGTGAGGTGAAGCGCTGTGTGTGTGTATGTATGTTGAAAGAGATGTGGTTAGGTAGTATGGTAATGAAGAATGATAATCCAGGCAAGGCAAGATCTTCACCTAGGGCAAGTTCTAACGAGATTTTGCAGTGGGCAAATGCCTACAATCAAAGTTAGTTAGGGGTAATGTGTGTGAAAGTGCTTTATAAAATGAAAGCATGGAAAAAAAAATATAGAAAAGGTAGCTAATTTAATTTGACTAAATTTTAAATCCTTAATGCTATAGTGTTCACGCTGAAAAAATTAAACTATTCAAATTCTTTAAGAGATGAACTCTTACTATATAGCTTATCCTTTGTGGTCATTTCTGATTATTATTTTCTTCTGAGCAACAGAGATCTACCTCCCATCCCTCACCCCAGATCCCAATTACTTTTAAACCCATTTGGCTGCAGAAAATTTTCTTAAATGTGTGATTCTATGTTCTTGCCTCATTAATTCCTATCTGGTGAATATCACTGAATCTTCCTTGAATAAATGAGTAAGTTTATGATCCCTCAGGGACATCAATTAACAGTGAGTAGGAAATCCAAGTTAGTGTGTCCTGACCTCAGGACATGCCTGGGAAGTGGCTTTTTGAAAGAAATTGCTAACATCAGCTTGCTTTACTATAATCGGCCTCTTTCTCCTTAAAGGAGAATATTGGAGAGTGGGGGAAAGTAGTTAGTTGAGCTCAGTTGTATTCCAGTTCGTTGCAGTTTTCTCACACCTGGTAAGTGCAGATGACTTGCAATTCTCTTCTTGGAGCAATGTTTTGTTCTGAATGACCTGTCCCGTGGAGGCAAGATCACAATGCACATTGAAAGCATCTCTATCACAGTCCCTTTTACCTGCTGAAGGAAAACCAAGAAGTATAGATGAGCATGCAGCAGAATGTCCTGCTCTGGACAATGATGTCTTTTTCACAAAAAGGAGAGATTGGCGGCATCAGAAGAGCACAGGCTAGAAATCTGACCACTTGGGTTCAGAGCACTTGGGTTACCACTGATCAGGGCATCTCAGAGACTCTGTTTTCAGCTTTCAGTGAGGGAATGGATACACATCTCCAAAACAACTCAAAAAACTGACTGAAATAACATCTTCAAATATCAACAAATCATCTAGTTACAATGGGAGACCTTGAAAACTATCATCAATAGAGCCTTCTGAGTTCCAAAGTCTCAAAACACCTCCCTTCTTCTGTGTACCATGGTGACAAGAGACTTTCCAAACCCTAATTCCTTAATCCATCTAGGTACTTTACCTTCCTGTTCTGTGTAGCTAACCTTTTTCTGGGTTGTCCAGGGTGTTCTCCATCAGGTTCTTTCAAACCCTTCCTTGTTTCCCAGTGTGGTAGGCAGCCTATAAAATGGCCTTCACAGATTCCTGCCTCCTGGTAATTATGGTTCTCTGTAACCTATTCCCTTGATTGTGGGCTGGACCTAGGGATTCCCTTTTAACAAATTGAATACATAAAAAGTGATAAGATATGAAACAGAAATTAGGTAACAAAAAGACCGGATTCTTCTCTGAGCCCTCATTCTGGGAGAAACAAGCTGCCGTGATGTGAGGAACCCTATGAAGAGACCAATGTGGCGAGGAACTGGTATCTCTGGAGAGATATCTCTGGAGAAAGCCTGAAGCCTGCCAATACCTAAGTTAGCTTGGAAGAGAATCGCCGAGTCCTGCTACCAGCCAAGTGACTGAACTTGGAAACATATCCTCTCCAGTCCAGTTTTGAGATGACTGCAGGCCTGGCCAGTACCTTGATTATAGCCTGTGATAGACCCTGAGTCAGAAGCACCCAGCTAAGCCTTGCCTCGATTCCTGACTCAAAGAAACTGGGAGATAATAAATGTTTGTTGTTCTAAGACATTAAGTTTTGGGGTAAATTGTTATACTTCAATAGATAATTAAAATGCTCAGTCTCCCCAATTCCTGTGGGATGCATACTTTCTGCTTCTTCCTACAGTCCTAGACCAGTACTACCTAGAACCTGGACTTCAAGAACTTCTTGCTCTGTCAGTCACAGGACTTCTAACTGGGTTGTTCTGGTTCAAAGCTCTGCTGAGAATAATTTGCATTTCCACCCCTAAATGTACTGAATCAGAATCTTGTTAAGATATAGATTCTGATTCAGTATATCAGGGCTAGAAATGCAAATTCTCAGCAGGGGTTCAGAACAGAATGAACCATTTCAAAGCTCTGATTAGTCAGTCCTACCCAATCCCGTGTTCAGCCTGGCTCTCGCCATCCTAGACCTGAGCCTTAGTGCTCGTCTGCTCACCTGGGAGGGATGCTTTCTTATTTATAGCAACATGTATAAATGACTCTATTTGATTCTCTCAAGAATGTCGTGAAGTAGGTACCATTATAAGCATTTTATGGAGTCCCTGGGTGGTGCAAAGGGTTAAGTTCTCAGCTGGTAACCCAAAGGTTGGCAGTTTGTGTCTACCCAGTGGTATATGGGAAGAAATCCCTGGCAATTTATTTCTGCAAATTGAAAACCCTGTAGAGTACAGTTCTGCTCTGATGCACAAGGGGTTACCATAAGTCAGAATCAACTTCCTGGCAATGGTTTTTTGTTTTATATATACATACATGGAAACCCTGGTGGCATAGTAGTTAAGTGCTATGGCTGCTAACCAAAAGGCCAGAAGTTCAGATCCACCAGGCGCTCCTTGGAAACTCTATGGGGCAGTTCTACTCTGTCCTATAGGGTCATTATGAGTCGGAATCGACTCGACGGCAACGGGTTTGGTTTTTTTTTTTTTTTTTTAATATGTATACATACATATATATACATACACACGTGTGCGTATATATATGTATATATAAACATACATATGTATACACACACATACATATATATACACATGTGCATGTATATATACATATATGCAAAAAAAAAAACCCCAAACCCGTTGCCATCAAGTGGATTCTGACTCATAGTGATCCTATAGGACCCAGTAGAACTGCCCCATAGAGTGTCCAAAGAGCGCCTAGTGATTCATACTGCTGACCTTTTGGTTAGCAGCCATAGCACTTAACCACTATGCCACCAGAGTTTACTATATATATATATATATACATACGTACATACATACATGTACATATATTTTACAGGCAAGAGTATCGAGGTCCCAGAAAGAATAAGCAATTTACCCAAGTAGGAAGGTTTGGATACAAGCGTAGGATTTTTTACTTCAGGTTTAACGTACAACGCATGATGCTGAAGCTGCCTCTGCATTATTCCCTCAAACATCATAGCTAGAGAAACTATTATAAATCGATGGAAGTAAAGATATTTGAAAAATAACCATATGTGGTGAGTGGTAGTAAATGTACTTGTTTTTAATTGTAAAAAATGTGCTGTACTAATATGAGATATTGCTATTAATACATACATATATGTGTATATGCATATGTGTGTGTGTGTATGTGTATAGTTTTCTCCTGTTTGAATCTTGTGGAAATCCATATGGTTAAGTTTTAATTAAAACTTTCTCCAGTTCTTCAGACTTATGCATACTTCTTCCATGTACGTTTGGATGTTTAAATCTCACCTTATATACATGATCTGATACAACATATGTTTCCTCCATGACTTTTATTGTTGAAGTTATCAATTTTTTATTTTATTTGGTAAAGATTAAAAAAGAAGGGAATTTCAATGTTATAGCAAATACAGTTCATAATGAATTCTTTCTACTGAATCTGCTAAGGGGGAGAGAAAAGAGGGACTTTAACATAAACAAACTAAGATCTTTAAATTTATATGTAAAACTGGCACCAGTTCATCATGGCTGTTGCTGAGGGGTAAAAAAAAAAATCAAAGTTGCCCACGAGGATTTTCCCCTCATTCTTTAATAATGGATACTTTCAGAGACCTCCTAAGGTCCCGTTCCCCCTGTCATGTTTAAAGGGTTTATTGTTTCCAGAAAAGCTTTTGCTGTTCCCTCTGGAGACTGAGCTGATCCAAGGTAATATTAATTCTGTGCCTCTCTCTTGTCGGAACTCAACTTCAAATGGAATATATGAGATGAAAGCTGAAAGAGAGGTTATGTGGGCTGTCATCCGCCATTGTGTCTGAGGCATCAACTGTGCTCAGAACAAATTAGGTGTCAGTCTGGTAAATCACAGTCAGGAAGGCAAATCAGTTTATAGAAGACTTATTTGGTCTCCTGGAAGGGTCCACCATTCACAGAACAGTTAATCTTTCTTTTCTTTCCTATGATTAAAAAAAAAAAATCAGAGATTTAGCTGGTCATTTTTATCCTGTTCTTAACCCTTCTGCAACTCAGTCCTTATTTCCCCGACAGAGATGAAGAGCTATTGCTCTAAGTGACTAGTAGCATTTATAGGACCATTAACATGGAAAGTTTCATTATTTTAGTCTAATTTTATAAATGAAGAAAGGCCCTAGGAAGAGAAGGAGGAGGGGTGAGTTTGAGCAAGGAGTGATGAAGGGGGAGAGGGAGATGTGATTTAGCTCCTCACCTTGTATGTGGAAGGAATGTTTGCAGATCCTGTACAGAACACCCAGTGAGAAGCAGGCAAGTCTTATTCTCATGGGATCTGTTTCAGTTTTTCCAATCCTTCTTGATCCCATTAGCTCTTTATTAAGAAGTTTGGATAGCAGAAGAAAGGGAATTACTTTTCACCTTGGAATGTAGGATTTTGAATCTGTCACATCTTTAGCTTGAGAAAAAAAGAAAATAAAAGAATCGTATTTGTCATATCAGGCTGCCCAATCATTTTGCATTAATCTTGGGGGGTAAGGGATGCATACTCATTTGAGCTTATAAAATGGTAGGACATTAAAAAAAAAAAAGAACTTGGCTAGGACTCAGTTGATCAGCATTTCCATTTTGCCTCTGCCAGTGGTTTCAAAACCTTGAGAAAATCACTTATTCTGCCTCAACCATTTCTCATTTACAAATGGCAATTGTCATTTCTACACTTGCTTTTGGTGATATTGTTATTGTGTCCTATGAGTCAGAATTAAATCCATGGCAATGGGTTTGGCTTTTTGGTTTGGGATGGATCAAATGAGGAGAAACCATAGTTAAATAAAACATGTACAGTATTGATATTATTACAAACACACAGCCACTGGTCATATCTGCCACCACTCTTTACAAGAACAGAGGTATTTGTTCTCAAAGTTGATCTATCTTGATCTGAATTCCATTTAGCCTGTATTTATCTCAGTTACCAGTTCTCCCCAACTTATTTTGGATGCATTTGACTTGCTCCTAGAGGTATAATCAGAGATTCCATGATTTTAATTTTATATTATTTCCTGATATCTCAACCAACCACATTCTATATAGGAAGAGGTATTGGGTACCTGAGTGGTACTTATCCTCTATCAGTGCCATTACTTGGTCCAATATCCTTGCTGGAGATTTTGTGTCCTTTCTTAATAACCCACTTGCTAAATTCAAAAATCTCTGTTTCTGCCTGCTTATCTTGTTTACTTACCAGTCTTGTCTGTGTTTCTGTCTCTCTCTTTTGCCAGAAATCCTGAGCTCCTGACCTTCTGTCTGGCCACAGGATCCTAATTCTATCCAAAGGCTTATATGTTAGATACCTTCTTTATTCCATTCCATTTGTGTTGAGCAGATGTCAATTCTGATGTAATATGAAGTGTTCTTGACATTCATGGTGCTTCTCCCTCTCAGCCCTGGTTTTCTTTTCCCTTTCTGTTTCTCTTTAATTACCTTCAAGATCTTAATAGAAACCAATACACTTATTTGGCCTATACCTGTTGCCACTGAGTTAATTCCAACTCATAGTGGCCCTATAGGACAGAGTAGAACTGTCCCACAGGGTTTCCAAAGCTGTAATTTATATGGAAGTGCCTGGTAGATTTCATCCACCAACCTTTTGGTTAGCAGCAGAGCACTTAACCACTGCACCACGAGGGCTCCTTTATTTGGTCTATAAACCAAAACCAAATCCATTCCCTCTGAGTCAATTCTGAATCATAGTGACCCTATAGGGATGTGAAAAAATGCAAGGCACCATGAAGAAATCTCTGTTCTTAGCCTCAAATCCTCTCCCTTGAACTTGGGTGGGAGTTGCAGTATATCAAGAGGAACTGTGGTCAAAATTGTAGGTGATTATAACAGCTAAGAAGGCCACCTGGAGAAATGGGAGCCAAGGTGATAACCTAGAAGAATACTTGAGATATTTTGTTTTCCAAAATATCTACAAAGAGATGATTAGAGGCTTTGTGATTGGAATTGAGTCTTGTGACATACTTCAATTTTTCTTTTTCACTTGTTCCTTCTCCTTATTTATAGTCTCTTTCCCCTCAAGCTACAAAGGTACCATCTCACTGCTCTACTCTTTACCTTAAAACTTGTTTTAAAGATTAGTCACACTCTAAATCTCTGGTTAATTAGCTCTTATTTATTCTTCCTCTGGGATTTTGCTTTTTCCTTTCTCTCTCCTGAAATTATTCTGCTAATTATGCTGGCAATCTCCTAATAGCCAAATCCAACAACGCTCTTTGATTCTCATACTCTTAGAACTCTTGTGACGTTTGCAGTGTTGAATACATGCATGCTCCAGGAATGCTCTTCTGTTTCTGATTTCCCATGTTGATCATTTCTCATCTGGCTATCCCTGGAGCTACCCCTGGAACTTTTCAATTCCTCTCAAACTATACACATTTTAAGTTCCAGTCCTTCTCTTGTCATCAGATTTTCAGCCCTTCTGTATCCTCACACCCACACCTGTATTTCCAGCTGCTGCCTCAGTATTCCATATACATGCACCATGGATACATTTCACCCAATAAACATGAAACTTAACTTTTCCCCGAATGTCTTTCCCTGTATTCTTAGGCCTATGTTTCACTAAGTAATCCCAACTAAGGCTTTCATAGCTATTTCCAACTCAAGTTCTGCTGACCCTACTCCTCTCATAGATATCAAATCCTTCCTTCTGTTATCTGCAGTCTCACTGGCATCTTTATCTAAGGTCTTCATTATTTCTCAATTTGACTCCAGACATTCCATTAGCTTATTTTGCCTCTTCTCTTTCCACCACCAAACTTCACATAATATGTGCTCCAGAATATTCTTTTCACAACTCCCAGAATATACAAAGTTGTCATTTTTTTTCTTTCCCTTTCTCATGTGAATTCCTCTGCTAAAGTACATATCTCTTCTCCAAGTCAAATGCCTCACCTGTTAAATTTTTCCTATTAAGTTACCCCCAACATCTTAATAGAAGCCAACACATCTGTTTGGCCTATACCTGTTGCCATTGAGTTGATTCCAGCTCATAGTGACCCTCCTGCCTTACCCGACCTCCAACTTGCTTGGAATGATTTTGTCAACTGGCAAAGTATTCGCAACTTGTTGCTGTCTATGTTTTTGACACTGACACAGAGTTCAAACTAAAGTGAAGCACATACTTTGTTATGCCATAGAGCTGCTAATAATCTATGACACAGAAAGCTTTCTTGATTTTTCCAACTGGAGAAATCGAATCTCCTTGCTTCTTTTTCCCAATTCCAATACTTTGCCCCTTACCATCCTATTCTGGAGCCCTGGTGACCAATGGTTAAGAGCTCAGCTGCTAACAAATGGCAGTTCAGATCTACTAGCCTCTTCGTGGAAACCCTATGGAGCAGTTCTACTCTGTCTTATAGGGTCACTATGAGTTGGAATCCACTCGACAGCAATGGCTTTGTTTTTTTGTTTGTTTTGCTTTCTTTTGTTAATTATTGAGGAGGTGGGTTACCATCCTATTTAAAAGGCTTTTTGTCTGTTTTCTTTTTTAATTCTATGGCATATTGGAACCCAAGCCTACTTGAATGTGATAATTGTTCCCACTTAGATCTGAGGAAACACAAACCTGGGTGAGCCAGTGCAGCTAGCTAAATGCGGCTCCATGGGGCAGGCTGGAGCCACTTGGATTTATTTATATCCATTAAAAAAAAATCTTTCTGAATTATGATAGCTAGCTTTTAGGAGATCAAAGGGGCCAACAATGAAATGTTGTTTTTCTGATTGCAGCACACAAACATCATTTAAATGTCCCCTCAACATGTGCACACAGCCAAACCCTATTGGAGCATCAGGCAGCACTGGGAGCTGGCACTGTGCCTGCATTGTTAGTCTTGCTCCATTATGATGGAAATAACAAGCAAGACACAGACATTAATGAGGAAGGAGGCTGAGTAGGCAAGGGTCTAGGTGGGAGGGCAAGAGACACAGTCACATGAACATGATATTTGAGTTTCCTTTTTTTTCCCTGAAAAAACAACTAATCTGATGATGGTTTGATAATCTTTGTGGCTGAATGTGATTCATCAAAGAGCTCCTGTTCTATTCTCTTTGGTGATAGAGCCCTGTGGCAGGCCTTCCAACTCAATAGCCTGTCAGACAGGTCATATAGATCTTGGCATTGAGATTAATCCTCCAAGTTCAGAAGCCAGAGATGGGCAAAGGGGGCAGTACCAAGACTGGGCAGGCTTAATGCCAAAGAACAAAGAACAAACAGTGCTAACAAGCAAAGACATTTCTGGTCTGTCTCCTCCCAGGTTCCTATTCCTTTCAGTATATTGCGAGTGCACTTCTTAGGATGATTTTCATAATGTTAATCTGTAGAGCACAGTTTACTACCCAAAGCAACTTTATATTTATTCATTTAATTGGAACTTATACCTTTTCTGTAAAATTACAAAGTGTTATGATTGAAAGAGTCCTTAGAGATTATCTCTTCACTGCCCTCATTTACTAAGATTCAAAGAGATTGCGGTTTGCCTAAAATCCTATAAGTAGTTACAACACTTGATTTTTCACTCCAGTAACTTTTCCCCTAACCTCACAGAGTCACTGTATCAGTCAGAGTTCTCCAGAGAAATAGAACCAATAGGATAGATAGAGATACAGGTATATATAGTTATGTATATAGATATACTAATAGCAAATTATAGATAATGTTATGAACAGCAGGAGTTCCAGAACACTTAATTTAATTGTGCTCATGTGCAACCCGTACATGGATCAAGAGGCGAGTCCTTCAAACAGAACGAGGGAGTAGTGTGTGGTTCAGAATTGGAAAAGGTGTGCGGCAAGGTTGTATTCTCTCACCTAACTTATTTAGTCTGTATGGTGAACAGATAACCCTAGAAGGTGGATTACACAAAGAATTAGAGGATAAGAGAGAGACTTAATAACGACCTGTGTTATGCAGATGATCTAACCTTACTTGCTTGCCAAAAATGAAGATGATTTATAGCACTTACTAATGAAGGTCAAAGACTATAGCCTTCAGTATGGATTACTCCCGGACAAGAAGAAAATGAAAATGCTCACTACTGGACAGTTAAATGACATCATGATAAATGAAGAAGAAATTAATGTCCATTTTTTTTTTTCTTCTTGGATCAACAATCAGCGTCCATGAAGCAGAAGTCAGAAAATCAGATGACCTGTTTCATCGGACAAATATGTTGCAAAAGACCTCTTTAAAGTTTACTTAACCTCATGTTTACTTAACTGATGACATTTTCAAACACTATTTCCAAACATGGACACATTCACAGGTATTGGGGGTTAGGACTTCAGTGTATCTATTTGGGAGACACAATTCAGTTCATAACACATAATCTTTTTTATTTAAAGTAAACTGTAGATGTTAATCACATCTACAAAATACCTTCACAGTAACACTTAGCTTAGTGTTTAAATAACTAGACAATATAACCTGACCAAGTCGATAGATATAACTGACCACTGCTCTAATTTTTACCTATTCTTTAAGATCCAACCAGTGCCACATCTCTTGTAAGAAGGTTTTGTTGATACAAAAATATGGAATATCTGGATTTTTAAGGACCTGAGATCCTTCCTGCAAACATAGAACTTAAGAAGAAACCATGATTTCTCTTTTTTCTTTTCTCGTTACTTCATAGATTTTAGTTAGGTTTTTCCTAGAGTTCTAGGAAACTCAAGGTTTTCTTCCTTTAAAATATTCTATCAGAATCTTGGAGGAATTGTCAAGGAATATCTTTGTGACCTAGTCTATCGAGAAATTAGGAGGAGTAATCAACCCTGTGCTTATAGGAGAATGAACCCTGTGTGGAGAGTTACCTCAGTAGAATGATCCCTCTGTGGGGAGTTATCTCAGTAAAGCCCAATGGAGATCCTCTGTATGTTCTTTTGTTTATGTCTCTCAGTGCTGTTAGTACACGGATGGACCAAGAGAAAAAGTGTTCTGTAAGTATTTGTTCATTGATTTTGCTTTCTCAACTCTTAACGTCTGCGTGAAAAATTCTGATAACTCCAGTCAATAAAAATTCCATAGTTGCCCATGACATACATTAGAGTTTAAGAGTCAAAAACTAAAGTTCTTGTCCAAAGTCTGTTGCGTTGTAGTTGTATGAAATTGTACAACATTATTTATCTCTTTCAGAACAATTTTTTTTTTTCTCTTTAGTGCAGAAATAATAACTTTTCTCTCCTTACTTTCAGACACTCTGGTGAGGCATACAGTTCTAAATGAAATAGCTTTGACATTTCTAAGCTTTATACATATGGAAAATAGTATGATAATATTATCAGTAATGCTTCTTACTGTACATTTTGTTTCTTTATATTTAGTTTAACATTTTATGATATCCTATTTAATGTTTTTTTTTTTCCCTTTATCATATGTGTTCTTACATCTCCTTTGGGTTTTACACATGTTAAATGCAAACAAATAATACACTTTGTTTTCTCCTTAGCTCCAGAATAGGTTAGAATTCTCAGCAACTGTTGTTACTTGCTTGGGTTTGAATCTGTCATCAGACCCTGTACTGAGGACAGAGATACTGGTTTCTTATGTGAAAACAGAGCTTTGGAATAAATGAATCATTCAAATTTTGGTTGGATTTTATATAATGGAGAAAGATGAATAAATATCCATGAAACACAACATTTCAGGGGGAAAAAAGAAAAAGCTTGTTATGTGTTTGTGGGAATCAGTCTGCAATCATGGCCATCTGTCAAGAGATCAGAAGCAGTGATTATGGAAGGGGCAGCCTTTCTGTCACTATCTAATCATTCCCAGAATACTCCTCATACTAATCAAGAGAGACAGGCAGATGGTACACTCTGAATGTGGGATTCAGGAGGGCAGCCCTCATATAACAGGGCTTCCTAATAAGTCAACACTTATCTCCTCGTCTAGAAAGGTTCATAGGCTGAACTGGCTGTGCGGATTGTCAGGTTGCCGAGCCCCAGCTGACTCATAGATGAGTGAGGTCTTCGTGCAGCCTGGTGACCTGGGATGCCTCAGCCACCCTCCTTGTCAACCTCGGATCCAGCTGCCAGCTTAGATAGCAGGAGCAGCGTAATTGTATTGGCATCTCTCCAGTACCCAAGGCCTCATCGCCTGCTACCCTCTCCCACTGCCTCTGCCAGGCAAACGGAAAGGTTAACGATGTCGGGCTTGATTGCTCTGCTAAAGGGTGGGGGATGCATAGGTTTAATCCAGAAATCAGTATCTCTGTGTCAGAGAGATAAAATGAGGCAGTTGGCATGGAAGGGAGGCAGCATGATAGTATCCAAAGAACTCTGGACTGGGAAGCCAGGCATGAGATTCTTGTTCTGTCTTTAAAAGTACTCACCATGTGATGTTGGGAGTCTTTTGATCTTAGTTCTTGGTTCTTCGTCCTACTTAATTCTTCGTCCTACATTGAAAATGGTATTTAGGGACAAATAATCTCTAATTTCCCTATGATTACAAAGTTTGAAAACAGGATTTTTGCCCAGGGAATCTCTTTTCTTGCCTGCCATTCTGTGAAAGGAATGGTTCTAATACGGACATTTAAAGAATTAAAAAAAAAAAAAAAAAAGCCAAACCCATTGCCATAGAGTTGATTCCGACTCATAGCAACCCTATAGAACTCAGTAGAACTGCCCTCATAGGTTTCCAAGGAGCCGCTGGTAGATTCTAACTGCCAACCTTTTGATTAGCAGCTGAATGCTTAACCATTATACCACCAGGGTTCTACTTAAAAATTAATTACTATAAATTATTGTCTTAAATAATCCATTCCATTTTAATCAAATATACCACATAATAAACCAATAACTGACCAATTTACAACCAAGAAATATTATTCAGCAGCACAGTATGTTTTCCATATTCTATGTTTATGTTTTTATAGTCATAAGATTAATATGATAGGAAGCAATTTAAAGGTAGTAACCACTTGTATGTAATTAAATAATGTGATAGCCATGGGAACTCACCTCTCTTCCCTTGCAGACCTCAAACTCCAGGGCATGAACAGACCAAGGTCCCAGCTACTGCATTCTGGGACCCATGCTGCATTTGTGCTGAGGCAACACCTTCTAGGGGCTGTTGTCCGTCAATGACTGAGATCAGTTTGGTAAGGACACTAAGAGACCATTCCTGAGTGACATGGAGTTTCCTGATGGTCAGCTTTGATACTCCCTGATTACTTTGCCACGACTTCCTTAGCCCACATTGCTGTCTAGGATGCTTCCACCCAATATTTACTCCCTCTCTCCTTCACTTGAAATCAGACTTACATCATAATTTTATGACTCTCCCAGGCTTTCCTGGCTCTCTCTTTTTTCCTCCTCATCCAGGCATTACCTCTAATAAAATTTTTGCACGATTAATCCTGTTTTGACATCTACTTCTTGGATAACCCAGACTAACACAGGATAAAAGTTGTTTATTTGAGACCAAAGTACTAGGTACCAATGAATAAATAATAAGCCACAAAGTAGAATCACAGCATGATAAAGATCATACCTGGATTTGAGCCCTTGATCTGCCAGTTATTTGTTATGTGATCTGGGCTCGTGATTTATCCTTTTTATTTTTTTTATGCCTCAGTTTTTTTTTTTTTATGCCTCAGTTTACTGTAAAAGGGATAATAATGCTACTTATATCTAGACTTGGAGAGCACAAAATAAGTTTCTATGTGTAAAGCCCACAGAACAATGCCTGCTCCATTCTAAATATCATATAAGGGTTAGCCTCTACAGATGAGAAAATAGAAGGCCTGAGAGCTAAAGAACCTTGCACAACATTATAGAGCTAACTATAGAGGCATTGATATAAGTGCTAGAGTGTTCTGGAAGATGTTCAACCAAGTGGTTTGCTTTGTTCATTTGTTTCTTTTAGTTTGCCGATTGTGTTTGTTGTTCTATTTTTGGTCTCTACCCAATTATTTTGAGAAATAATAATGGCAAAGATGAGTTTGGCAGGTTCTTGAGTGATGAAACAAGAGAATAAAAACATAAGTACTGAAATGTTAACTAGAAGTTTTCCGCAATTGCTATAAAGATCATTTAGTTTCTTATTTCTGGAGCTTCAACCCTTTTCAAGAGACCTGCTCCATCCTCATGTCTAGGCCAAGAGAAGAGAAAGTACTATCCTATCCTTCTTCTTTCAGGTGGCCTAGATACTGGTCTTGCTTTAAACTTTTTATCCAGTTCCCCAGAACCTTGACTTATGCTTCTATTTTATTCCTTCAGAAAGTGGCTTTAAGGATGAATTCTTGATACCTGAGAACCTACTGGACTTCTTAAGACACCAAGTTTCTCACATTGACTTTAATATTGACTGGAAGCTTCATCACCCAGGAAGTATTTTCTCAGCCGTGAACACAAGCCTGTCACACTTGGATTATCTATATCTCCTGCCAGACCTTGAGTAAATGCCTGTACCTCTACAGATTGCCTGATCCTTGGCACTTTCATCACCTCCATACTTTGCCTGTGATGTTGGATTGAGGACATTTTATTCTCAACTGAATTTGTCCTTGTAGGATGCTGCACTGATTATGACTTATATTTGAATTACTCTACCAAAGATCTGACTGTAATAACCAGCCTCTGAACTATGTAGCATGTGCCAGCTTTGGTGTTTCCTAAACTGAAGATCTATCTAGACTTCCTTGGATTATGCATTTAAATGCAATTGTCCATTACTTTACTGTTGTTTCTTCACAAATTTGTGAAAAGAGTATGTGTAAAGTACCAGCAGAAGTAATAGCTGGTACTTAATCAGTGAAAGCTAATTTGTCACTCATTACACATGTATAAAGCATGAACTAAAGGTTTTTAAAAAATAGCTAGTACTTTGCCTACTAGTTTAAATTTATATACTTATTTATATGTGTTATCTTAATATACTGAGTGGGAAAGATTAAGGGGAATAACATATTGTTTTTGCCATTTTTGATCATATAGAATGATGCTTATGCCCTGGCTCATATCATCATTGTTCTCAGAAAAACATCTTTATCTGCTGCCAAACCTTTATCACTTTACACATTAATTCATTTATGACACATTTATTTAGCCTCTTCATTTGGTTGAGTGCTATGGGAGGTGTTGAGATATGACATTATATTAAAAAGATAATCAAGATGATTAGCATTTAGTGAGCAATTACTATGGATCAGGCTTTGAATAAGGTGATTAATTTAACCCTCACAATTTTCTGAGGTAAATTCCTATATTGTTGTTCCAAGTTGGCAAATGAGGTAACTAAGCACAAATTTTATTAAGTAATCCATTTAAGTATATAAAGTAAATGTTAGGAATGGGCCTTAAATTCAATGAGGTCTAAATCAAAAGCCCGTATTCCTGAAACAGGAAAAGGATACGGTAAACTTGAAAGAACATACGCAAGTCTGATGGATATTACCAAGTCTTCAGAGGACAACCTGGGAGAGCAGGAAAACTTCTCCAAGGAACTGATGTTTTATAGGGGTATGCAGATACCAGACTGGGAAGAATAAAGTGAGTGGTAAAGAATCCTTCAGTGTAGCCCCCACTTCCTCCATAAAGACGCTTTGACCATATCAGTACATAAAGAGCAGTCTTTTCCACATCTGAATTTTTGCATATTCTTAGTACTTAACCAACCAGCTGCTATTGAGTCAGTTCTGACTCATTGTGACACTATGTGTGTCAGAGTAGAACTGTGATGCGTATGGTTTTCAGTGGCTGATTTTTGGAAGTAGATCACCAGTCTTTTCTTTGGAGGTACCTCTGGATAGACTCAAAACTGCCAACTTTTTGGTTAGCCGCTGAGCATGTTAACCACTTGAACCATCCAGGGTATCCCTCTTAGTACTTAGGGCTCATTTAAATTGAAGTTCTTTGAAAACAAGATCTATCTTGAGTGCCTTGTATAGATCCCTATCCAGGGGAGATTTTTAATTAAAATAATAGTTCAGTTCAACTTAATTTTCATCATGATTGATTTACTAGGCACCTACTAATTCTTTTCTTATGGACACAAAAAAGTATATAAGATTCTTTTCTTGTCACAATGGCAGTTCTGGTTTCATTCTAAGGAGAGAAATTTTAGCCATTGAATGGCAGACAGCCTTATCGTCATTTGTATTTCAGACCTTTTGCACTGCTTGTCCACATTCAAACTTAACATGGAGAGTTCAAGTGCCAAGAAATGAGGGTGGTGGAGAGTCTTTCCAGTACTCAGAATGTGACTGGAATTGAAGGCCTTTCAAAGATCCCTGTTTAAAATCTGTTTTATTCATTCAGCTGTGGCAATTTCTTTAACAGCTACAGTTATAATTGAGAGGTTTGGGGCAGAGAGAATTGATTTCTGTAAAACGTTTTATTCTTTTACCAGTAATTCTCTTAAGTGGGCTTCAGTGAATTACCTTTGTTATGCGGCTATTACCAGGGATAGCATCATAATAACTGGGGCCTCAGCCAAGGAATTCCTTAACTACAGTAAAGGGATGTGGCCCTTCTGAGAGAAGCACTTCTCCACTCTAGCTTCCCAGCACTGGGGATAATAATCACAGCACAACGTTCACCTTTCTGTAAAACTGGGCATTTGAGCCTGGGACTACATAAATTGAAGCTCTTAACAGAAACTGTGGTGCTTTTTCTTGGAAGATCTGTGAGAAGAAAGCAATTTTGTTCCCTTTTTCCACTGCAGTGACAATTTCAGTATCACACAACGTATTCCATCACAACCTGTATAGTTCTACCACTGTTCTTGCCATCAAAAATGTTTTGCCTGTATGTCAAAGAAGGTTCCTCAGAAGAAGTGAGTCATGCTGGGCGTTCCAAGGTAAACAGGAACTGGCCACATAGAGAAGAACAGGAAAGAGAACATCAGCCAAAAGAACACTGAGAGCTAAGGATATCATGGCACCTAGTGAAGTGAAACCACTCAATGTCTGCCAACAGGAGAATAAAGAAGTAAATTGTTTACTCATACAATGCAATATTACACAGAATTTTTTTAAAATTACATGTATTAGGTTGAATAAATACCAACAATGACAGCGACACGTTATATGATTTCATTAATATGAACTTCAAGAATAGGCAAAACTCAAAGATTGAACAAGCCGGTAAAACAAACAATGACATGTGAGGAATGTGCTTCTTAGTTCAGTCAAGTATATGAGAGTAAATGGACAACACCTGCTCAAAAGCAAAGATGAGAAGGCAGGAATGGACAAGAAAACTGAATGAATGGACACAGGGAACCTGTGGTGGAAAGAGAAAGAGTGCTGAAATATTGTGGGGATGGCAACCGATGTCACAAAACAACTTGTGTATAAATATTGAAAAGAGAAATGAATTTGCTCTGTAATTTCACCTAAAGCACAACAAAATTAAGAAAAAAGAATGGGCAAAACATATATAATGATCAAAGTCAAAATAATGATTATCTCTAGGGAGGTATATGTAACGGGAAGGGACATAAAGATCTAGACTCCTGGGGGTAATGAATGGGAAGGGACACAAGTCTAAGCTCCTGGGGGTACTGGAAATATTAAATATGAAAGAATATACAGTCTAGAGTACTAGACATGCTCTACATATTGATGTATATTTTGGTTGCTGAAGTATATACATATGTAAAAGTTCATTGATGTGCACACTTAAGATTGGGGCTGTTTTATGGATATATATTTTTTCTTCAATTACATATATTTAATAATACTATATGTATGGAAAGTAAATCATATATATATAAGCTATATATATTATATTTTTTCTCAAAAAAATTACCTAAAAGCATCTCAAAGGCAGAGTGAAATATGTAGTATCACAGTGCTCAGAATAAAAAGATCAACAGAGAGATAATGAAATCAAAACAAGCAAGAAATGAAAACCCTAGAGGGAGATGCAAATTAAAATTGAGGAGGATATACTTTCACTTTTCACCTGGGGACATTTACTGACTCTGGAAGCTGACAATGCAGGTTTGACCTTGGCAGAATATTTCTTGCTGGAGGCAGAGATAATAGTAGAGATCTTGAAATAGAAGCAAGGCTGGAAGGATCAATTGGAATGTAAGAAACCACAGACTAAAAAAATAAAACAAAATAAAAGATACTATCGAAGTTTTTACCAAACTTTGAAGTTGTTTATGTTAGGAAACCAAAGGTACTAGCAGAAAACTCTAAAATATAGAACTGAATATCTCACATTCTTTCAGTGCTGAGGAAGTAAAGATCTGCCAGATATTGGATTGAAAGCCCTTGAGGATAATGCAATAAGAACAGGGCATCAGAGGTAGATTAAGGTTTAATAAAGCTGCAATCAATTTCTGAGAAGTTTAGACCTTGATGGATTAGATGATCAGCACCCCCAACCTATATGTTTGATGGAACAAAAGGTGAAATCTCACTGATGGGCGATAATTTCATCTGTCATATCAATGGTTCTTTTTATAAAAATAAACAGAATACAATAAAAAGTACTAGATATATGAAAACCACATGGCCAAAAATAAAGATCAAAAGTGTAAAATAATTACTAAACCACAGATAATCTAGATGCAAGAGCTAGCCTTAAAGAACTTTTAAAAATAACTACAGTTAATGTAGAGAATAAAATGTACAGATTAAAAAGGTGAAGGATTTCAGCAGCAAATTGGAGTCTGTCAGTAGAAATTAAATGGATATTATAGGAATAAAACATAAGCTATCTGAAATTAAGAACTTAGTAGCTGGGTTTAATGACAGATTGAACACAACAGAAGATAGGATTAGACAGGTCAATAGAAAATACTAAAGTAAAGAGAGAGGAAAAAAGTAGAAAACAACAAAGAGATTTGAAAACAACATGGAGTGCACTCAAAAATTCTAATATATAAGTAATTGGTTTCTCAGAAGGAGAAATGACAATGGAACAGAATGTGTATTTGAAAAGATACTGTCAAATATATATATATTTTTCCAAACATAATGAAAAATGTCAACAAAAAAACTTAATGAAAACCAAGCAGGTTAACTACAGAGGGTAACGGCACCTAAGTAAATCACAGTTAAACTGCTAAAGGACAAAAAACAACATTTTAAAATTAATATGAGGAAAAAACACATTACCATCAAGGGGGCCACAAGTAAGACTAAAAATTGACTTTGTAAGAGAAAAATAGAAGACAAAGGAAAGATAAAACAACAAGAAAAAAGAAAACAAAATTCTCTAAAGGGTTAAAGGAAAACACAGCTAAATTGGACTTCTATACCCAGTAAAAATATCATTCAGAAACAAAGGTGAAATAAAGACTTGTTCACACAAACAGTGAGGAAACTTGTCTGAAGAAAGCCAACACTTAAAAAAATAAAATAAAAAGGCTACTTAAGAAACTTCTTTGGTCAGAAGGAAAACAGTTCCAGAAAAAAAAAATAAGGAAATGCAGGGAAAAATGAAGACTAATGGAAATATTAACAATACGAGTGAATAAAACTGAATATGAATAAAACAAAATGTGTTGGGAGTATTAAAAGACAAACAGAACTAAAATACATAGCAACAGTAACAATTATTTGGAGGTGGTGAAATGGAGAAAAAATCTCTGAAATTCTAGCAGCATCAGGCAAGTGGTAAAAATATTAATTTATATTCAACCGAAATGAACCAAAGATTCAAAAAAAAAAAAAAAAAAACAGCTCTAGGATAACTACTGAAATGGTTAAATCAATTGTGACCCATAGCAACCCTATGTACAACAGAAGGAAACACTACCCAGGTCTTCACCATCCTCATGATTGTTGCTATGTTTGAGCCCGTTGTTGCAGCCACTGTGTCAATCCATCTTGTTAAGGGTCTTCCTCTTTTTCACTCACCCTCTACTTTACCAAGCAGATGTCCTTCTCCAGGGACTGGTCCCTTCTGATCACATGCCCAAAGTATGTGACACGAAGTTTCATCATTTTTGCTTCTAATGAGCATTCTGGCTGTACTTCTTCCAAGACGGATTTGTTTGTTCTTCTGGCAGTCCATGGTATGTACAATATTCTTCACCAACACCCTAACTCAAAGGTGTCAATTTTTTCTTTGCTCTTCCTTATTCATTGCCCAGCTTTTACATGCGTATGAGGTGATTGAAAATACCATGGCTTGTGTCAGGTGCACCTTAGTCCTTAAAGCAACATCTTTGCTTTTTAACACTTTAAAGAGATCTTTTGCAGCAGATTTGCCCAATGCAATGTGTTATTTGATTTCTTGACTTATAATTCCATGGGTGTTGATTATGGACCCAACAACTTCAAAATCCTGGACAACTTCAATCTTTTCTCCATTTGTCATGATGTTGCTTATCGGTCCAGTTGTAAGGATTTTTGTTTTCTTTATGTTGAGGTGTAATCCATATTGAAGGCTGTGGTCTTTGATCTTCATCAGTAAGTGCTTCAAGCCCTCTTCACTTTCAGCAAGCATGGTTGTGTCTTCTGCATATCACAGGTTGTTAATGAGTCTTCCTCTAATCCGGATGCCGCATTCTTATCATCCAGCGTTCTTTTCATCCAGTTTCTCAGATTATTCAGCGTTCAAATCGAATAACTATGGTGAAAGAATGCAACTCTGATGCACACCTTTTATGACTTTAAGCCATGCAGTATCCCCTTGTTGTGTTCAAAGTACTGCCTCTTGGTCTAAGTACCAAAGTTACATTAAATGTAAATAACTAATATTCTCCCCAAAAAGAGTCATATTGTCAAATTGGAATAAAACAAAACATACAAGCAAACAAACAAAAAATTGGGACTCAAAGACATCTGACAGCATGCTTGTTGATTTTCCCACTTTTGCTTATTCTGTAATGTTCCTTGGACTCAGGCAGACATAGCTCTGGCAGCATGTTTGTCCATTTCCTACTTTTGCTTTTTTGAAAATATGCCAAATAAAATCTTTCTGTTAGCTTTACTACACTTTTACCCTACAACAGTTAATGGTATAGTTGTTGCAGCGGTTTCTGAAGCTATGAATCCAGTCCAACTGGAGGCGACCTAGACTGCGGAGCAGAAGCAGGCAAAGAGAGGTCCTATCTTCTGAAATCCATTCATTCACATTCCATATCACTTCGACAACGATGGGGTAAATGCTCTTGGAAAATAAGACTTCGCTTATTCTCTTTTGTTTTCTTTCTTGTATTTTCTAAAGTTTTGTTCAGTATATATTGTTTTAAAAAGCTGGTTATTTGATTGAGGAGCACCTTTCTTGATCATTTAGTTAATAGTGATATCTAGTAACTCTTTTGGTGAACTGCAATTTAGTGTCTGGATTCAGGCATTTGAAACATTAAAGAGGTAATTCTATTTTCAAAGATCTCTGGGTCATGATAAGCTGAAAAATATGACACAGGTTGACTAGTAAAAGCCATTTGCGTGGTTGCCAGTGCTCACCATGAACGTTAAAGACTCCCATTGACAGGATAAGGTGGTTGCGAGCGAGACAGGTTAGAGTGCTAGTCTGCCTTCCACCTGCAAGCAAACTATCATACAATGAAGGGACACATTGGTCTAAGCATAACACTGTCCAAATCCAGTGGAGTTCCTCATTAGGGTTCTTTTTGTAACTCAGGGAAAACCTGGAAAATAGTGCTCTATTTTGCCAAATTCACAGGGGGAGGTAGCAGCTCATGACCAGTTTTATGAAACTTACAGTGGGAAGTGATAGCTTCTGACGTGTTTTATGAAATTCCCATGGAGAAGTGTTAGTTCTGAACCTGTTTTATGATAATTTCTCAAAAAAGAATCACAGTGTTAAAATTAAAATCATCAGTAGCTACTTGAAAGTAATTTCAAGTTGGAGAAACTAGTATATTTAAGGTCTAAAATAAGACAGTAGGTCTCTAGCCAGCAGAATGAATTAAGTTCAAAAAGAAGGAAACAAAAAACTTGAACCTTATGCTTAACATTATTAATAAATGAGCCAGGATTCCTGCCTGCCCCCCCCGCCCCCCGCTACCAAGATACTGGTTTGAGGTTCATATTTAGAAACACTATAAACTGAATATACTACAAGTATTTTGGAATTTCAGTGACCACTTTGGGAAAGTGAGCTTCCATTTGTGTTGTCT
Organism: Elephas maximus indicus; assembly: GCF_024166365.1. Lineage (NCBI taxonomy): Eukaryota > Metazoa > Chordata > Mammalia > Proboscidea > Elephantidae > Elephas > Elephas maximus. Next base: position 52,591,326 of record NC_064829.1, on the reverse strand, counting down.
TTTCCTTTTGGGGGAATTTTTGTTTGATGCTCAGATTTTGTCAAAAGGCCTAATATTCCTCCATCTGAGGCTCTGGCAAGTTAATAAGTTTTATCTAGAATTTGTTTTTTCTATTGAATTGAGTCAATCTTACCAAATATTCCTATATATACTTTAAGAAACTAGGATCCCCATATTGTTGTTTTGTGTGGTGTTGACCAGTGAGTTTGGGTGGTCTTTCTCTCTCATTTTGTCCTGAGAGCTTGCTTCTGGCCTAGAGCATTGTCAGAGTTTCGTATAGCTCAAGGGTAGCTTTTGAAGGATCCCTTCCAATTAGGTGGAGACCTTTTTAACACGAAAGAAAATAAGAAAAAATGCTGTTATGCTGTAGTTATCAGAAATTGGATGGGTACCAATCATACAAGAAGTGTAAACACATTCTCTCTATTATAGGGGAACTTTAAGAAACCAAAAAATAGAAATGACAATGAAATACCTGAAATGGCCTGGGAAAATGTTTCCAACCCTAGCCAGAGACTTTAGATTACATCCATATCAATTAATTGGTCAGTTTAAAAGAAACTTGTTGATTTCTAAAGCCAGCTGATAAAATCTTTAAAGGCTAAAATTAGATTGAGGAAAATATGGGAAACAGTAAAAGTTGAATGAAAACAATATTTAAACAAACTTTGTTTCAACAGTCATGTTTTATGGTACACAGGCTTAAAATAATTTCTGAGACCTTTTAGGTAACTTACTAATTAAATCAAGTAAATAAATATTCCTCAGAATGTATTTAAGTTTATATACTTTTGCTTTTTATGCCACAGAGAAAGGATATATATATATATATGTCTGCTAATGAGCGCATTCATTTTTTGCCATTTAAAGGTGTGTTTTTAAAAAAAGAAAATTTTTTTTTTTTTTTACTATAAGAGATATGCAACAAAGAATGTTTAAGAGGTTTATTAAAAAAATTATTTGATATGGTCAAAAGCTTTATCTGTCTGACTAAAGTTTAATTGTTTAATTTATGAGATTTTTAGGAGCTCTTTTTTTAATGTTAAATAGCATATAAAAAAAGATTTTTTTCTTGCTGTTAAATAACAAAATTTTATTTGATTACTGAGTTGAAGGGTTAATTTATTCTTTGTGTAATCTGCCTCGAAGGCAAAGGTTTGGCCTCTCATTAGAATGTGGCTTTAAAAAAAAAAAAAAAAAGCTAAGGTTTCTACCTTTAAGATCTTTAGTTAAATAATTGAAGTATTGTTTCTCAGTGGCCTATAACAAACTCCTGAGAACTTTCAAACTTCATGGAAAGCCATAAAAAAAAATTATAAAGGAAAAATGGTAAAAAAAGTTTTATTTAATATGTTAGTATTTCCTCATGTTTTTGCCTAATATTAGACAACAAATACATAATATTATGTCATAATTTTATTATTTTTTAATTGCTAACTTGGTTGTAATTTTCTTTTTTTGAATCAAGCATCATCAAAGCCAATGATTTCACTGGGGAATACATATTGTTTACCCGTTAAGTTTTTTTTTTTTTTTTATTACTTGTTCAGGTATTTAGAGGCTTGATAATCTTGGTATATTCTTGGTGTACCCTGACTATATGGTGTTATATCTCAAAAATTATTATGTATTTTATCTGAAGCTCTTTAAAAATAAGTTTAATCATTGTATTTAAATATATTTTTGTCTAAGTTGGTGGATCCAACTACACTCATTTAGATGATCCCTTTCCAACTGACAGTGAGTTTGCATAGGCAATCTCTTGTTTAGATTCCTGGCAAATGAGTTAGCAATGCATTTTGGTAACTTTAGGATTACCTTTAGGTATTCATAGCAATGTTACCAGTAAATATTGGAAAGGTAATGTTAATTTGTTACACATTGTAACACAAGATTCAGAAGATTGCTCATGGGTCCAACACTCAGGGTGGGGTTGGTCATTTCTAAGAGCTTTAATTCCTACTTATGGTAATAGTTGAATTGGAAAAATCTTTAAGAAATTTTTCAATCACTGTGGGACAAATAGCAGATGAAGTTGCTAATGGGATGGAAACACAGCAGTGATCTCTGACCTCATTAAACCAAGGTGGCATGAGATAACAGAATAGCCTTAGATTTCTTATTAGCCCTAGAAAGTGTAGTCTGTACTGCAGCAAATATCTCTTGTTGTATTTGGATAAATAACTCAGGAGAAGTAGAAGAGTATATACACAGAATTAGACAGCAAGCCACTTTGTTACATACTAATAACACCCTCGTAAACACCAGATTTGTTTGATTATCATCAAGAATAAGTACATGTGCTAGATCACTGTTGCAAGGAATAGTAGTATTCTTAGTCCGCGTCCTGATAGTATTAGACTTAATAAAACTCATCTCCTATTGTCTTAAACACTTAAAAGGCAAAAGAAGCCTTGGGCTAAAATGTTGATGTACATCGAGTGTGCTCATTTCAACAATGAGATTGATGAGAACCTCACTCTTTCTTAAGATCCTGATGAAGAACTAGATGGTAACCAGTGGAAAACTAGCACCATGAGTTTAAAAAGCCTGCTATGGCTGCCATCTAATAGCCTGACCAAGTCCACGTGTTGATCATCCATGTGTTATCTCCAGTCTCCAATCAAGAGGAGGGAATGATTTAGGAGATAATATTGGAGCCATTATTCCCTGTACTTGAGCATAAAGAATGTGACCCAGCTGGAGCTAGACTCACAAGGACACACAAGAACTCATTAACTGAGCCCTGAGGTATAAAGACAATAGCTAGAACAAATCTGGAAAAACATCTTTTAGGGAACATTTCACATAAACAAATCATAAACAGCACAAAAAAACCCCACATACCTTCCACTCTCCTCTTATTTTTTATTAGCATTTAGTGAATAGTAAGATTCGTTGGACCAATGAAGACCCTTCTGACTGTTGTTATTGAAACTTGTACCAATTATTGTTAAGAAAGACACTTTAAAATGTAGAATCACAATGACTTAGCATTTAGCTAATCTGTGAAAAAGTGAAGCTTTCAATGATTTTACACATTTATAATGTTAATATATACTGATGGGAAACCCTGGTGGCATAGTGGTTAAGTGCTATGGCTGCTAACCAAAGGGTCGGCAGTTCAAATCCACCAGGCACTCCTTGGAAACTCTATGGGGCAGTTCTACTCTGTCCTATGGGGTAGCTACGAGTTGGAAGTGACTCGACGGCACTGGGTTTGGTTTTTTTTTGGTTATATACTGATGATTCAGTAACATTCCTCAGGCTCAGACAAACATGGCTCTAACAACATGTTTGTTGGTTTTCCCACTTTGCTTATTCTGGAATATTCCTTGGACTCAGTCAGACAGATATAGCTCTGGTCCCATGCTTGTCCATTTCCTACTTTCGCCTTTTTGAACTTATGCCAAATAAAACCTTCCTTTTTGCTTTACTATAATTTTATGGTGATTTTACCCCAGAACAATATATTAGCATACATTTATATGTACATGGAGAAAGAAAATTACAAACTTTAGGGTTTACTTGGTGGGGGAATGCGATATATGAATATAAAGAAGGTACTCCAAAAGAGCAAAAAAAAAAAAAAAGAGAGACAAAGGTGTCCAATAAAAGCAACAACTATGCTATAATCTCATTTTTGTAAAATTAAGTTGTCAAGTGCCATCATCAGGTTGGTCTGACTCATAGCGACCCTATGAATGACAGAACAAAGCACTGCCTACTCTGGCTCCATTCTGACAGTTGTTGTTATGCTCGAGCTCATTGTTACAGCCACTGTGTCATTTCATCTTGTTGAGCGTCATCCTCTTTTTTGCTGACCCTCTACTTTACTGAGCATGATGTCCTTCTCCAGGGCCTGATCCCTCCTGATAACATGTCTAAAGTATGTGAGACATAGTCTCACCACCCTTGCTCATAAGAAGCATTCTGGCTTTACTTCTTCCAAGACAGATTTGTTTGTTCTTTTGGCAGTCCATGGCATATTCAATATTCTTTGCCAACACCACAATTCAAAGGCATCAATTCTTCGGTCTTTCTTATTCATTGTCCAGCTTTCACATGCATGTGAGGCAATTGAAAACACCATAGCTTGGGTCAGGCACACCTTAGTCTTCAAGGTGATATCTTTAGTTTTTAAGATCTTTTGTAGCAGATTTGTCCAATGCAACGTGTCTTTTGATTTCTTGATTGCTGCTTCCATGGGTGTTGATTGTGGATCCAAGTAAATCCAAGTAAAATGAAACCCAAATAAAATTAAATATGTGTGTGTAAATGCATAGAGGTCTGTATGCAAGGATGAAAACGAACTCGCTCATGTAGTTTGGTGGTGCATCAGGAAAAGACAATCTCAGTGCAGTCAGTGAGACAAAGGCATAATGTTCTGACCATGCTATATAATTTTAATTCGGATTCTAGACCAACAGCTATATTTTTTGAGAAAAACATGTTTTTCCTCAGTGGTTCAAACCAGAATGTGAAACCATATGTCCTGAGGAGTCTTAACCAAGTGACTATCTGCACCCCTCAAAATACCCATACTCTGGAAGAGTGCTGTCTGGGTGCCGTTGCCAGCAAGGTATTTTTTCTTTTTGCCAGATAGACCAAGAAAATACATGTAAGCGCCTTGTGACCATGATGTAACCATCCTGTGAAACTATCTGAAGAACTAACTGTACTATTAATAATCAGTAACCAGTCAGAGTGTGATTATTACAATATTCATTGATTTTCCTGTAATTGCCCTCCCTATGGTTTGGCTCCTCTTTTTAACTCATAAGAATACTTGTATAACGAAACTGCCCCAGGACTACCTGGTTCCATTTTCAGTGGACTATGTAGTTCCCCAATTGCAATTGTTTTAAGCCCTTAATAAACCTCTTTGTTTTAACTTGAAAAACAAACAACCAAAAAAAAAAAAAAAAACACATGGTTGGGAGAAACCATGGATCCAAGCACTTATTATGTCTTCATCAAGTGTGCTGACCTGTAAGGCCTAATCTTGCTCTGACTACAAATCCTTTCTGTAGTCACATAGACAATTAAGTAGGTCAAGGTGAACCCGGCATGAGTACCATTCAAATGGTTACTCCTCAGAGAAGTAGGACTACTTTGTTTGCTGCTTGCTACAAAAGGTGTTTGACCCTCCTTCACCCTCAGTTCCTTTGCTACAACAGAACACTTTGTGCATGTGATCATCATATGGGATGGCCAAATCTCACAGTGGGACTTGAAGTCAGAAGAACCAGCCCTGCCGTGCAATGTTCTTTCTGTTTGCTCGGCTCTGAGTGATTAACTGTCTTGCTCCTTACTACTAAATCTCATTCTCTATGTTTGGCACCTCTGGAGTTGTGGCAGCCAATTGCTTACTTGCTTAGTCTTCTCCTTTGGTGTCTTGCATCCTCTATGAAGATGAGAGTGTCTCCTGCCATTAGTCAATGTAGTTCATTATGTTAATCAAATAAAAGAGAAAAATCATATTATTGTCTAATAGATGAGGCAAGGAATTTGATAAAATTAACATTCATTTATAATGTTTACTAAACTCTGATTAGAAGGGAGCCGCTTTAATCTCATAATGGGTATGTAAAAAAAACTATAGCTCACATTATGCTCAGTGATGAAATATTGAAATATTTTCCTGTAAGATTAGGAAGAAGACAAATATTCTCACTATTACTTTCTATTTAACATTATACTAGAAGGTCTAGGCCATGGAATGTGACAATAAAAAGAAATAAATATTGCAAGAATTGGAAATAATTATAGTGTTATCATACAATATGGTTGTATCCTTAGGATATCCAAAAGAATCTGCAGATTATTTATTAGAAATAATAAATTAGTTTAATGAGGTTGCTGCCTGGTAAAGTTACTAGATAAAAATCAATTTTATTTCTTTATACTAAAAACAATTAATGAAATTAAATTGATAATACCAGCTTAAGTAGTATCAAATGTAAAAAATATTTGCTAATAAAACTAATGAACGATGGAGAAAACATCTACACATAATACTTTAAAGTGCCATTTAGAAAAAATTTTAAAAAGAAAACTTAAATTGATAAATATTACTCATGAGTTAGATTATGCAAACATATTTGTAGATTCAATGCAATCCCAATTAAAATCAGAACATTTTTAATTGAGAAATTATATTGTACATTTATATGGAAATGAAGGAAAAAAAATGGTAGTCACTTTTGAAGAAGTACAAAGTGGGAGAAAATACTGATCTGTTATACCAGATATTATACAGATTTGAAAACATTTTGACATTGGTACTATGATTGATAATTATGCCTCTGAATAGAATAGAGGGTCCAAGAATAGAACCATGTATATATGGATATTGGATTTAAAATGAAATTTATTTCTGAATAATGATTTAATGCTTATATTTTAAAATAAATGTTGCTTGATCAATTGGAGGGCAATTATATAATTTGTTGTCGAAATTGGAACAATTTGAGTGAAACAGCACCATTTTATAATTGCACCAGAGGAACAGGGACTTGGCAAGAGAAGTTATTACTATCAATTGGATATCAGTAAACAAATAAGCACTTGATCCCTTTTTCACACAATTGACCAAAAGCCCAAGAATATTAAAGGTGCATATGTGAAAGGCAAAACTTTAGAGTTTCTAGAACACAGTTTCTTCATTAGTTTGGGATATAAGATGTCTTCTTAACCAGGACAAAGAAAACAATACAAAGTATCGACAAACTTGGCTATGTTAAAATTAAGAAATTTGTTACTTAAAAGATACCATTGAGAGTGAAAGGAAAATTATTAAAAGGCACATATTTGCAGCACGCACATAGAGCAAAAAAAAAAAAAAGCCCATATCTGGAATAGGTGAAACAGCCATGCAAGTAATGAAGAAAAATGTCAGATAATCAAATATTAACATAGGCAAGGCATTTGTCAGGTATTTCACAAAAGAGGATATCCAAATGAAAATATTCAAATAGCCAGTCAATCTATGAAATAGTAATCCATTATATGAATAATTAGGGAAATGTAGTTAAACCCACAATGAGATGTCACTATGTATCCTCTGAAAAGACCAAAATTAAAAAGATTCACACTATCAAGTGCTTCTCTGGATGTGGACCAAGAGAATCTCAGATGCAGTTTTGGTAGATGTGTAAACTGTTAAAATCACTTTGGAAAAATATTGGCATTGTTTGTTAGAATTGAAAATATACATACACCATGCCGCAATGATTCTCTTCCTAGATATGTACCTAACAGAGATGTGATATGCAAAAAGAAACAGGCACAAGAATGTTCTTAACATTAATCTTAAGAGATAAACAGCAACATCATAAATGTTTGTCAACTGTAGGAGGGAAATGATAAAAAATAATAAAAAAATATATATTCATACAACAGAATACTATATTTAAAAAAAATAATAACTACAGCTACACACTTAGCAAACAGTGAACCAAAGAAGCCAGATAAAAAAGAATATATGATATATAATTCCACTGATATTAAAGAACCAGCAGAATCAAACTAGAGTGTTAGAAGTCAGTATTATCACCTTTGAAAAAAAAAATTGCGAGAGCCAGAAAGGGAGTTTGAGGGGTGCTAAGCAATATACTCTCTTGACCTGGGTGATTATCCAAGTGTATATTTCTTGGCAAGTAATTAAGCTACTTAAGGGCTTTCTGTTGTTGTTTTTACATAGTTTGTATATATGTTATGGTTTAATAAAAAGCAAAATAAAACAAACCATATAACTTACATGTGCCATGTATGTAGAAAGACAGAAGGTGATTAAAACCAAACCATGTGATGGTGAGTCTAAGGTGCTCTCCATTCTTGGATCTCTGGAGCTCTCTTGGTGCTTTCCCTTCCTACGATTAAGGTTACCCAATTATTTTGTCCTTTGAATCTTTGGTTGATACCATATTTCTCACTAATGGAAGGCATGCTGATTAAAGGACCAATTCATAATTTTCCTTATGAGTTATGGATTTTGATACCCATTATCTGGGATCAAATATGTCCCAGTGGAACATGGATGTAGTAAATCCTACTGATGAGTCAATGATAAAATCATTTTTTTTTTTTTTTTAGTGGATTTTGTTTTATTTCTTGAAATTTTGCAAAATGTGAGGTAAAATATGAAGGCATCTGACAATGACTGCACATACATTTTATTCTGGTCTTCTTCTTAGACTTTTTATTATTCTTCATGAAACTTTTCAGAATGTGGTACAATACACTCTACTACAAAGAAACACTTACAGCCCAAATAAATAAAACCAAGGGATTTTTTACCTCAGGAAAATGACCACTGTAATGGATTCTTCATTACTACAAAAGCAATACTGACAAGCTAAATAAATTAAAGGAATTTGAATCTCAGGAAAATTACTACTACTCTGTATTCTTCATTATAACAAAAACAGTACTAACAGCTGGGAAGCAGGAAGAGCTGCTCTGGAATACTGCAGAACTGCCCACAGCCGTGAGTACCATCTGCTATATGTGAAAGCAGTGATTGGGCGTCAAGGAGAAAATGGCCAATGTGATTGAATGAAGACTAAGAATAGCTTATTCTCACAATTAGTGCATTCTCACAAGAACATAGTGACTGGAAAACATAGTGAGGAGGCTTATCTCAAAGAAATAAAGGCAAACCTGTCAAAAATTAAGAAAATTTGGACATCCAGGAGGCATCACCTAAGACAATGCTCAATCTGCAAAAAAAAAATGAAGTTCTAACTCAGGGTTCTTGAGTTTCATGTATGTCACAAGGCTCCCACCTTGAGGCTAAATGTGTTAAAATCTGGCTACCTCCTTCCCAAAGAACTCCAGAGACATAAAAAATTGTTGGGATACTGTATGTCCCATGAGTTACCAAAGGGTTAAAAATTTTAAGACTAAAAGTAAACATAAAATTACAAGAAGAAAATATAAATTGATAGTCATGTAGTCTTGGAGTTACATAAGACCTTTAAGCTTGACTCTTAAAGTTAGACCATATAAAAGGAGAATTACTGATTTGACTCCAAAACTTTTTTTTTTTTTGTATAGAATAAAAACACTATAAAGTTAAAAGACAAAACAATAGGAAAAATATTTACATCATGTACAATTGACAAATTGTCTATGTCGTTAATGAAAGAAAGTTTTTCTAGCCAATAGGAAAAAATAGACATAAGTACAGAAAAGGGAAACTGACAAAGGAACTACACATTTTTAGAGACTATTAAAATATTCAACATCCTTATTAATAATAGCAATCAGAGAAACTCACATGAAAACAATCTACCCAAAAGAAATGTCGTTAATGTGGTTGCAATAAAATGGCATGTACCGTACGTACCCTCTTGTTGAAAATATGAAATGAAATATTTCTAGAGGCAATTTAATCAAGTGTAGCAAAAGCTTTTAAATGAGAATATTCTATGAAGCGGTAATTACATTTCTAAATATAACAAATAATCAAATATGACAATACGTAAGTATAAGGATTTTTATCTCAGTTTTTTAAAAAAAAATATGTATATACCAGAAAAAAAAAAGAAAAAAACCAAACATGTTGCCATTGACCCTATAGGACAGAGTAGAAGTGCCACACAGGGTTTCCAAGAAGCAGTTAGTGGATTCAAACTGCCAGCCTTTTGGTTAGCAACCGAATTCTTAACCAATGTTCCACCAGGGCAAATATACATATTTATATATATACTATTATATATATATATAAAACAAATTGGAAATAATGAGAGCACATCCACTCAGTGAATACACAAACTATTAAAATGATGCAGTTAAGTATTTGTTCACATCCCAACCCCACCCAGTGCCCTCGAGTTGATATACATAGAAACATGTTTTAAATATATTCCTAAATTTAAATGACCACATCAGAAAACCATGGGAAGACTGAAGTCTGAAAAACTTGCAAGCAACCATCTAAGGTGCAAATATTGGTCTCGACTGATCTGGAGCAAAAGAGGAAACCAAAGACTCACAATGGAGTATTAGACACCGCTAAAGAACAATGATGAATCTGTGAAGCATCACATAACATGGATGCATCTGGAGGACATTATGCTGAGTGAAGAAAGTCAATCACAAAAGAACAAATACTGTATGAGATCACTACTGTAAAAACTCATGAAAAAGTTTATGTACAAAAAGAAACAATCTTTGATAGTTACGAGGATGGGAAGGGTAGGAAGGGAAAAACACTTAATAGACAATAGATAAGTGGTAACTTTGGTGAAGGGTAAGACAGCACACAATACTGGGGAAGCCAGCACAGCCTGTACAAGACAGGGCCATAGTAGCTCCATAGACACACCCAAACTCTCTGAGAGACCGAATTGCTAGGTTGAGAGCTGTGGGGACCATGGTCTCAGGGAACACCTAGCTCAATTGGCAAACCAGTGTTTATAAAGAAAATGTTCTACATTCTACTTTGGTGAGTAGCATCTGGGGTCTTACAAGCCCATGAGTGGCCATCTAAGATACTCCACTGGTCTCACCCCTTCGGGAACAAGGAAGAATGAAGAAAGCTAAAGACCCAAGGGAAAGATTAGTCCAAAGGACTAATGGATGACATCTACCATGGCCTCCACCAGACTGCCTCCAGTACAATGAGATGGCACTTGGCTACCACCACTGACTGCTCTGGCAGAGATCACAAAAGAGGGTAGCAGACAGAGCTGGAGAAAAATATAGAACAAAATTCTAACTCAAAAGGAAAGATCAGACTTGCTGGCCTGACAGAGACTGGAGAAACCCTGCGAGTATGGTCCCCGGACACCCTTTCAGCTCGGTAATGAGGTCACTCCTGAGGTTCACTCTTCAGCCAAAGATTGAACAGGCCCGTGGAACAAAACAAGACTAAAATTGCACACCAGCCCTGGGGCAGGGACGGGAAAGTAGGAGGGAACAGGAAAGCTGGTAATAGGAAACACAAAGTTGAGAAGGGAGAGTGTTGACATGTTGTGGTGTTGTTAACCAAGGTTATACAACAATGTGTGTACTGTTTGATGAGAAGCTAGTTTGTTCTGTAAACCTTCATCTAAAGTCCAATTAAAAAAAAAAATCAAAGCATGTTGAGAGAAGAAAAAAAGAAGAATCTAGTCTATAGAACTAATTGCCTACATGCACCACAGCCTCATCTATCCAGAGATCAGAAGAATTAGATGGTGCCCAGTACCACTACCAAACAGTCTGACCATGGATACAACAGATGGCTCCAGATAAAATGGGATAAAAATGTAGAACAAACCTCTAGTTCTTATTTAAAAAGAAAGAGTCCAGACTTATGGGCTAGAGGTACCCCTGAGACTATAGCTCTGAGATATCCTTTAAATAATTAATTGAACTACTCCCAGAAGTCAACTTTCAGTTAAATAACAGAGTGACTCATAAAATAAACAATACTACCAGTAAGTACTGTGCTTCTTTAAAAAGAAAATTCATCTATATGAGACCAAATGGTCAATATATACCCTAAAGCATAGATGAGGAGGCTGGGGAGCAGGGGATGTGGAGGGGCAGAGATAGGACAGGAAAGCTGGATTAATGGAAGCAGAAGAACCACCAGAAATGTGGGGAATGTTGACACAATGTGTGAAATGTAACCAATATCACTGAACAATATATATTAAAATTATTAAGTTGGAACATAATTTTCTGTGTAAACTTCCACCAAAAACTAAATAAAATATTTTAAAAAAAGAAAACCATGGGGGAATATAAATGATTTTGATAAACCAAAAAAAAAAAAAAGGATTTATAAATCTATTTAAAATAAGCATTAAAATACCTGGATTAATATGCACTATAAAGTTAAAGTCACCACTCTTCTGTCAGTGCCTCATACTATGGTGGCCAGCATTTTGCTTTGATACCGGAAGTTGTGCCACCGATATTTCAAATAACAACAGGATCATTCTTGATAGTCAGGTTTCATTGGAGTTTCCAGACTAAGGCAAACTGGGAAGAAGGAACTGGCAATCTACTTCTAAGAAAATTGGCCAGCAAAATCTTATGAATAGCAGCAGAACATTGTTTGATATAGTGCCAGAAGATAAGCCCCTCAGGATAGAAGGCACTCAAGCTATGACTGGGAACAGCTGCCTCCTTGAAGTAGTGTTGACCTTAATGAAATGGATGGAGTAAAACTTTCCAAACCTTCATTTGCTGATGTGGCACTACTCCGAATGAGAAGAAAAAGCTGCAAATGTCCATTAATAATCGGAATGTGGAATGTATGAAGTATGAATCTAGGAAAATTGGAAGTCTTCAAAAATGAAATGGTATGCTTGAAGATCTATAACCTAGGCATTAGTGAGCTGAAATGGTCTGGTATTGACCATTTCAAATTGTAAAATCTTATGGTCTGCTATGTGGGGAATGACAAATTGAAGAGGAACGGTGTGGCATTCATTGTCAAAAAGAACATTTCAAGGTTGATCCTGAAGTACAATGCTGCCAGAGATGGGATAATATCCATAAGCCTATAAGGATGACCAGTTAATATGACAATTATTCAAATTTACACACCAATCACTAATGCCAAAGATGAAGAAATTGAAGATTTTTATCAACTTTTGCAGTCTGAAATGAATCAAACATGCAATAAAGATGCATTGATAATTACCGGTGACTGGAATATGAAAGAAACCCTGGTGGCATAGTGGTTAAGTGCTATGGCTGCTAACCAAAAAGTTGGCAGTTCGAATCCATCAGGTGCTCTGTGGAAACTCTATGGGACAGTTCTACTCTGTCCTATAGGGTCGCTATGAGTTGGAATTGACTCGATGACAATGGGTTTTTTGGTTTGGAATATGAAAGTTAGAAACTATGAAGAAGGATCAGTAGTTGTAAAATATGGCCTTGGTTATAGAAACGACACATACATATAGATATAGAATTTTGTGAGAACAACAACCTATTAATTGGAAATACCTTTGTCAACACATAAATGGTGACAAATCACATGGAACTCACTGGTTGGAATACACAGAAATAAAATCGACTACATCTGTGGAAAGAGATGATGGAGAAGCTCAATATCATCAGTCAGAACAAGGCCGGGGCCAACTGTGGAACATACCATCAAGTGCTCATATGCAAGTTCAAGTTGAAGCTGAAAAAAATGAGTCCACAAAAGCCAAAGTACAAGCTTGAATATATCCTACATGAATTTAAGACCATCTAAGAATAGATTGGACATTTCTGAATACTGATGACGAAAGACCAGATGAGTTGTGGGATGGCATCAAGAACATCATACATAAAGAGAACAAGATGTTATTAAAAAGACAGGAAAGAAAGAAAAGACCGAAATGGGTGCCAGAAGAGACTCTGAAACTTGCTCTTCAATGTAAAGTAAAGCTGATGGAAGAAATGATGACGTAAAAGAACTGAACAGGAGATTTCAAAGGGCAACTCAGGAAGACAAAATAAACTATCATACTGAAATGTGCAAAGACCTGGAGTTAGAAAACCGAAATGCTCAGCATTTCTCAAGTTGAATGAACTGAAGAAAAAATTCAAGCCACAAGTTGCAATGTTGAGGGATTCAGAAAATACCAGAAATATGTTTACCTTTATTTTATTGACTATGCAAAGGCATTTGACTGTGTGGATCATAACAAATTACGGCACTGGCTTTTTTTTTTTTTTTTTGCAAAGAATGGGAATTCTAGAACATTTAATTGTGCCCGTATGGAACCTGTCATAGGCCAAAAGGCAGTCATTCAAACAGAACAAAGGGATGATGTGTGGTTTAAACCCTTTAGAAGGCAGTGGCACATATATGTTCCAGCTTCATTTTCCACCCCTGGAGGTATATTGACAGAAATTTGAGCTACTTCAGTACATTCTGGTGTCCTGGTGGGTACTGGCGCAACTGCCTGAAAAACAAGGAAGTTGGTCTGTACATTTGAGTATTGAGAGCCTTTTGTAGTAGGGGATGTTTCCTAAAGGGATGATTGTGTGAAACTTTTGTGTCTTTTGGCTTTTGTACAGTGAGATAAGACTTGCAGGTATATTTACTATTTCCTTTGTGTTATTGGTAAGGTACGGTAACTAGTATTTAGAAACATTCAAATAAATGAGTTGTTTTTGGGGCGAACACAGTTTGCGATGAACTTTGTAGGCAAGGGACTGATATGTACGTATTTGTGATGGAGCATGGGACCGATGTGGCCCACTTGCAACTGACACCCCATTTTTTCGAATAATATAAAACTACCAACAAATGGGGATTAAGCATCCATTCTGTTAGTGAAAAAAACATGGCATCACCAAAAAAAAAAAAAAAAAAAATTCATCCTTTAAAGGATTAAAATCAGGGAAGGTGTGCATCAGGGTTGTATCATTTCATCATACTTATTTAGCCTGTACGCTGAGCAAATAATCTGAGAAGCTGGACTATATGAAGAAGAGCATGCCATCAGTATTAGGGGAAGACTCATTAACAGCCTGCGATATGCAGATAACAAAACCTTGCTAGCTGAAAATGAAGAGGACTTGAAGCACTTACTGATGAAGATTAAAGACTACAGTCTTCAGTAGGGATTACACCTAAACATAAAACGAAAATCCTCAAAACTGGACCATTAAGGAACATCGTTATAAACAGAGAAAAGATTGAAGTTGTCAAGGATTTCATTTTACTTGGATCCACAGTCAACACTCATGGAAGCAGCAGTCAAGAAATCAAATGATGTATTGCACTGGGCAAATCTACTACAAAAGATCTCTTTAAAGTGTTAAAAAGCAAAGATGTCACTTTGAAGACTGAAGTGCACCTGACCCAAGTCATGGTATTTTCAGTTGCCTCATATGTGTATGAAAGCTGGGCAGTGAATAAGGAAGACCAAAGAAAAATTGATGTATTTGAATTATGGTGTTTGAGAAGAATACTGAATATCCAATGGAGTGCCAGAAGAATGAACAAATTTGTCCTGAAAAAAGCACAGCCAGATGGTCCTTAGAAGGGAGGATGGTGAGACTTCATCTCATGTACTTTGGACATTTACCAGGAGGGACCAGTCCGTGGAGAAGGATATCATGCTTGGTAAAGTAGAGGGTCAGCTAAAAAGAGAAAGACCCTCAACTGGATGGATTGACACATTGGCTGCAACAATGGGCTCAAACACAGCACTAACTGTGAGGACGGCCTAGGACCGAGCAGTGTTTTGATGGCATTACTAGAGGGGTGCAGGTGGTGTGGACCACAGTCATTTTTATAGACACCAATATGACTATCTATAAAAATATACTTGTAGTTAGTTATAACAAAAAGATTTTTCGTAAGCCCACCTTACATATATCAATATACCTACAAGGCTAAAACTCTATGCTAATTTACTTTTTGAACCTTCTAATGGAGCCCTGGTGGCTCAGTGGTTAAAGAGCTTTGCTGCTAACCAAAAGGTCGACAGTTTGAATCCACTAGCCACTCCTTGGAAATTCTATGGGATAGTTCTACTCTATCCTATAGGGGTTGCTGTGAGTCAGAATCAACTCGAAGGCAACAGGGTATAATGAGCTCCAGTTAGCGCTGTCATTATTACCCAATTACAATGAAGCTTTGAGCCACATGATTTCATCTGAACGTGCTACAAGCATGTTCCTTTGTATTTGTTGCTCCAGGTGTTTTTACAGTCACTGATTTTGTCACATGTCCTCATACTTTAGCTACGATATTGTGGTAATTAGTATTTGTGAACCTGTATCGATAACTTTGACAATGAAGTAGTAATTAAAGAAAAAGAAAGAGCAATATACAGGAATTACGATTTATGAGTAACATTAGTACAAAAAACATTGCTAAGAATTCTGTATGGCCTGGTGCAGAAGATGGTCCATGGAGGGATGACACCACGAGTTACTGTACTGGGTTACATTAACCCCAGTGACACCACTGTATTATTTTGGTCTGTTGTACATAGGGTTGCAATGAGTTGGAACTAACTTAATGGCACCTGACAACAACAACAACATAATGTTAAACTAGTTATCCCCGTATTGTTGTTGCTGGGTGCCTTGAGTCAATTGCAACTCCATGCGACAGAATAGAACCATCTCATAGGGTTTTCTAGGCTGTTATCTTTATGGGAGCAGATTGCCAGGTCTTTCTCCCAAAGAGCCTCTAGGTATATTTGAACTGCCAGTCTTTCAGTTGGCCACCAAAGTGCTTAATTGTTGCACCAGCAAACAAACAAACACACACACAAAAAAACCCAAACCAAAAACTGCTATTAAGTTGAATCTGACTCCTAGTGACCCTATAGGACACAGTAGAACTGTCCCACAGGATTTCCAAAGCTGTAAGTCTTTACGGATGCAGACTGCCTCTCAGAGCTCCTTTATCTCTGCACACTGAGTTCACCTTTTTCTTTTAACCACATCTATATTTTTTAATTGCCACATACAAGATGAGCACCCAGCAGCCATGCCTTTATAGTATAAACCTGCCCTTGGGATCATGGCATCTTGGGAGGGTTATCTAACCCAAATTGGGCATTTGTCTTTTCTGGGAATCTGGAAGTCAGTGAGAGATAGGAACAGAGTGATTGGATCAGAGGTGCATCTGTGTCTGTGTTCTTCAGAGAACCCCTAGGACAGCCTTTTGCTGTAACTGAGAAGCCACACTGCTCACCATGTTCTTGCGATTAATGTTTTGTTTCGTTTTTTGACTGGGTGAAATTTTCCAGCAATCTTTACTTTCCCCCACTATGTTAGCCATAGTTACTCTGTAACTTGTTTGCCAATAACCTTAACTAACAAGAATTCCCTGACAAAGAGAAAAATTATTAACAGGCATCTTATTTTGTTTTTATGATTTTTCTTACCCACAAAACCAAATATTAACCATTAAAAAAAAAAATTCCTGACCCAAAGTTAATCCTGCCAGAAACAAACAAACAAAAAAAAAACCAAACCCGTTGTCACTGAGTTGATTCCGACTCATAGTGGCCCATAGGACACAGTACAGCTGTTCTATAGGGTTTCCAATCAGCAACTGATGGATTCAAACTGCTAAGCTTTTGGTTAGCAGCCAAACTCTAAATCCTGCCAGAGGCTTTTGTTTTACCCAAAGTTGCTAGTCTTTTCTATCCTGTTAGAACCAGGCTTACTTAATTTAAATTTCAAAAGTTATTCTGGATGCAGCTGGGTAGAGGGCCAGAGACCAATGTGTGACCTGATATCAGTTGATCTCAGTAAATGAGAAGGGCAGGGTCCAATTAATCAGGTTAAGATTAGCCAGTGATTTATCTTCTATTGTTCTTCATTCTCTTTATAAGCTTCATCATAAGTAGCCTACTTTGAGTCATTTGCTTTTTTTTTTTTTTCCTTGAAATCAGAATAGTCTCCCTAAATGCATATGGAATAACTGCTCACAGTAAACCTTGTTGTTTTGTTAGGTGCCATCTAATCTGTTCCCACTTATGGCGACCCTATGTACAACAGAGCAAAACACTGGTCAGTCCTGTGCCATCCTCACAATTGTTGCTATGCTTGAGCCCATTGTTGCAGCCACTTTGTCAATTCATCTCATTGAGGGTCTTCCTCTTTTTTGCTGACCCAAGGATGATATCCTTCTCCAGGGACTGATCCCTCCTGATAGTATGTCCAAAGTATGTAAGACAAAGTCTTGTCATCCTTGCTCCTAAGGAGCATTTTGGTTGTACTTCTCCTAAAACAGATTTGCTCATTCTTTTCGCAGTCCACGGTATAGTCAATATTCTTCGCCAACGCCACAATTCAAAGGCGTCAATTCTCCTTCTGTCTTTCTTATTCATTGTCCACCTTTCACATGCATGTGAGGCAATTGAAAAAACCAGGGCTTGGGTCAGGCACTCACCTTAGTCTTCAAGGTGACATCTTTGCTTTTTAACACTTTAAAGAGATCTCTTGCAGCTGATTTGCCCAATGCGATTTGTCTTTTGATTTCTTCACTGCTGCTCCATGAGCGTTGATTGTGGATCCAAGTAAAGTAAAATCCTTGACAACCTCAATCTTTTCTCTGTTTTTTATCATGATGTTGCTTGTTGGTCCAGTTTTGAGGATTTTTATTTTCTTTATGTTGACATGTAATCCCTACTGAAGGCTGTGGTCTTTGGTCTTCATCAGTAAGTGCTTCAAGCCTTCTTCACTTTCAGCAACAAAGGTTGTGTCATCTGCATAATCCAGGCTGTTAATGAATAACCCTTGTATTTTAATATCTTTGAGTTTTGATTATTCTAACAGTTTTTTGGTGTCAGAGTGGGATCCAAAGAAGATGGCCAAGTCAAAATTCAAGATTGTTGATGAGGGATCCTCAAATATGGTACTAACAGAGCCCTTTGTGCCAATACTTCCTAACCACAGCTAGAGAATTTGGTAAATCTCTCCTGGGTTCCAGTTCCACTTATTTTGTGTTGAACTCTCTGACTATATATCTCAGAAGTTATGGAAAATCTGTTTTTTTGGTAAGTTACCCTTTTGCTCTGTCTGGGGAACTGAGTTCCCATTTGCTCTTTTTCTTTCCGCTTTGAGGAATTTGTTTGGTGCTCTGGTTTTGTATTGAGTTCCATTTGCATTATTTGAATAACTTTCTTGGACTCAGTCCAAGGGATATCGAACTGAGTTCAATAAAGGGTGTCAGATTTGATCCAATGGAGACCTCAGATAATTTTATTTGAATACTTGAACTGGGCTCAAGGGAAATAAACTGGGTTCAAGGGAGGCCTCAAGGATTTGTTAAAATGAGCCAACCTGACTGAAAACAGCTTAGAAATGTGGTAGCTACTTTTGTGTGTGTTTATGTTGCCATGTTTTGTGGTGTGGTGTTTTAAGAGTGTTATGCTGTTGTTGATTGTCATAAAAAGGAAAATCATAAGGTAAAGTACGGGCATAGACCCAATAAGCTCGTTGTTTGAGAAGGCTCCAGACTGGTGAATTTGCAATTCTCACATAGATGGCATCCATATGGATGAATTTTGTGGTGAGTCATCTATAAAACCAGATGAGACTCTGTCTTCAGAACTTTAGCTTTGATCTAGATAGAGGGTTCTGTCTTTTTCTTTCTTTCTCTCTTTTCTCCTGTAAGCCCAGGATAGCTTAGACAGATTTGCAAACTATTCATGAGGTCACTTTAAGTCTCAGCTCCAAGAAAAACTGCTTCTTACACCTGTTTTATGATTTGAATCTTCAGTAGCTACTCTGAGAAACTTTGATATAAATTGGTTCATTTGAAAAGAGCACTGAAAAAGTGATGAATTGTTTTTTTTTGATTGGTATAACGAGACCTTAAAAAAGACAAAAATTATTCTAAATTGTTTCTCTAAAACATTCTTTAAAATGCACAGAAGATAGGGTTATGAAAATGGAATATTTTCCTACCTCCCAATGGTATTATTAAATTAGATTATAATATTTCTTCAAAGATCTTTATTCTGATTAGTATCAAGTGTTTATATAATTTTAGTAGTTGTAATAGTCCCAGGAATTAATGAAAGTATATTTGTTCTGACAAAGGTTTTTTTTTTTTTTTTTTTTTTTTTTATGTCACCTTAAAAGCAGTTTAATTTTGTCTTTAGTAAAAAAAAAAAAAAATTAAAAAAGCTGGTTCTTGAAAATAGCCTGAGCAGTTAAGTACCTTTTGTCTTTTAAAAACGACTAGGCCAACTTAAAGATATGTAAATGAGTTGAGATCACCTAATTCATCTCTTTGGCCAGGAGCCTCTGCAAGAGAGGAGGTAGGATGAACCCTCACCTGCCCCTACCCTCTGAGGCCTGAGGCTTGCCCACTTAGCAAGCTCTGTGTGCTTTTGGAGAAAGAACCCCTCCCAACAGTGGGGAGAACTTTGAACATATTTGAAAAATAGGATGAATAAGGTGTCCATCCAGGCTAAGCAGGAAAAAGTCTGTCTTAATACAATTATCAGAATTGGTTGGATCCCCAACAATGAAGAACCATAAACACATTCTCTATTGTGAAGAAAGCTTTTAAAAGCAAAAGATAAAAATCACAATGAGAGCACACTTGAAATGGGGAAAATGTTTCCACCCCAACCAGAGGCTTAAGGTCATACCCATATTAATGAATTTGTCAGGTTGACCAGAGACTTCGTGATTTCCACAAACCAGTGATAAGATCTGAAAAAGGGCTAAAATTAGCTTGGGAAAAATATGGGAAATGATAAAAGTCTGAATGAAAACTTAGAATATTTAAACTTCATTTCAACAGTAATTATGCTTTGTGGTATATAGGCTTAAAAATAATTTCCAGATGGTTAGGCAATTTATAGATATTAAACTGAGTTAATGGATATTCATTATAATTTGAGTTTATATACTTTTTGCTTTTTATGGCAGAGAAAGGAGGTGGAGGGATGGGTGTGGACGGGTGGGGTAGGTGAGGGTGAGGGAGTGATTCCCGAGCTGGCCTCATCTGGGGCCCCCCTGATCTTGTCCCCTGGGGCGAATGCCCCTCCCTCCCACTATGGCTCTGTAAGTGTATGGAGATGCAGTTCCAGCAGACCTTCCTGCTACAGGTGCAGTGTGTGCCGCAGATGTTCCTCCTGCGTGGTTAGGGAGTTTGGGTCCTCGGGCTAGACAAGGTTTTCAGCCCATTGGCTCATGTATTCTCCTTATTCTGATCTTTTATATCATTATCAAGGTACTCAGCTGTTTGGCATCTGGGGTCTTTAAAAGTTTGCGAGTGACTCTGTCTTCCTAAACGTGATGACTCTGGGTCCACCTGAATAAGCCAGGATAATCGCTGCGTCTCAAGATCCTTAACTTAACCCCATTGCAAAGACTGCCATAGAAGGGAACATGTACAGCTTCCAGGTATTAGGACATGAATATCTTTGAGGAGAGGGGCATTTTTCAGCCTCTCTACCTCATGGCATAAACAAAAATAAATTCTAGATTTAAATGTAAAAGATTTAAACAATAAAGCCTTAGAAGAAAGCACAAGGGAGTATCTTCATGACCTTGGAACAGGCAAAGGTTTCTTAAACCAAAAACAAAGCACTAACCATTAAAAAAAAAAAAGAAGCTAAATTGGACTACATTAAAATTAAGTACTTATATTCAACAATAACAACAACAAAAAGAAACACTGTAAAAAGTGAAAAAAACACCCCACAGAGAGGATGAAGAGACTTACAACACATATATACAGCAAACAGCTTCTACTCAAAATAGAGAAAGAACTACAAGTTAATATGAAAAAGGCAGACATCCCAATAGAAAAATGGCAGAAGACAAACGAGGATACCCAAATGGTCAATAAACACACGAAAAGGTGATCAACTTCATTAATCTTCAGGGAAATGCAAATTAAAACCATAATGCAATTGCACTGTATACCCACTAGATGGCTAAAATGAAAAAAAGCAGAAAATACCAAGTGTTGACAAGGATGTAGAGCAGTAAGAACTGGCGGGGTTGTAAATTATGACAATCACTTTGGAAAACTTTTTGACAGTTTCTGCTAAAGCAGGACGTATGCAGACCCTCTGGCCCAGCCATTTGCTCTACGACTGAACAAATACCAAACAGAAATGTGTATACATGTTCACCACACTAGGATATTCATGTGATTGTTATTTGTTGTCAAGCTGATTCTGGCTCATGGCGATTCCATGTGCTACAGAGTTGAACTGCTCCACAGGGTTTTCTTGACTGTAATCTTAAAGGAAGGAGATAGTCAGGACTATCTTCAGTGGTGCCCCTGGATGGATTCGAGCCAACACCTTTAGGCTAGCAGTAGAGCGCAAACCATTTGTGCCACCTGGGAGCCTCTATGATGTCCATAGCAACACTTCGTAGCAACGCTATCTGTAACAGGCAAAATATGAAAACCACCAAAGTGTCCACCAATAGTACCAAAAACCAAACCTGTTGCCGTCAAGTTGATTCCAACTCATAGAGACCCTATAGGACAGAGTAGAACTACCCCATAGGGTTTCCAAGTCTGCTTATGGAGGCAGACTGCCACATCTTTCTCCTGCATAGCGGCTGGTGAGCTCGAACCACCAGGCCTTCAGTTAGCAGCCAAGCATTTAACCACTGCGCCAGAAAGTGTGGTATATTCACATAGGAATACTACACAGCAATGAGAATGAATAATGTACAACTACAGAAAACAACACAGATAAATCTCACACACAGAATGTTGAGCAAAAGAAGCCACAGACAAAAGAGGATATACTGAATAGGATTCCATCTACACAGGAGACAAACCCTTTGAGCGAAGTTCTTGGGAAGGGACAGGAAGAACGGGACAGGAAGAACGATTGTGGGGAGCTGGACGCGTGTCGTTATCTGGCTGCTGACTACAGGGTGTGGTCATTCGTGTATACCTATGATTTGTGCTCTTTTATATCATTTAATATTTGATTAAAACTTGTACTACCCCCCCCAAAAAAAAGTTTGCCAGCGAAAATTTAAGGTACAGCAAATAGTCTCCATCTGACTGCAGGAAAAATGAAGAAAAGAAGCTAAGGAACCAATTGAAATAATATAAGTTTCACATAAAGGGAAGTCATAAAGCAGTACCTATGAGATCCAAAGAAACCTAGATGGCGCCCAGCCAAAACTTATTTGATCAAAGATTCTAATTGAATAATGATCAAGAGGGAGAAGATGTCAAAGAAAATTAGTACCAGACATCTTACTTTGATTTTAAGGTTTTTCTTATCCATGAAACCAAATATTAACCATAAAAAAAAAAAAAAAATCCCTGACCCAAAATTAATCCTGCCAGTGATGTTGTTTTACCCGAAGTTGCTAATCTTTTCTTTCCTGTTAGAACCTAGGCTTAATTTAAATTTCAAAAGCTATCATGGCTGCAGGTGGGTGGAGGGATGCAGACCACCTTGTGACCTGATTTTAGTAAAATGGGAAGGGAGATGTCAGCTGATTTTAGTAAAAGGCGGGGACAGGGTTCAGCCAATCATGTTAAGCTTAATCAATGGTTACTTTTCTATTCTTCTCCCTCCCCTTCTCTCTGTAAGCTTCATTGTAACTTGCCTACTTGGAGCCATTTGTTTTTTTTGAATCAGAATGGTCTTCCTATATGCATATGGAATAACTGCTCAGTAAACCTTATTTTTCAATTTCTTTGAGTTTTGATTATTTTTAACAACCCAAACAGTCTTTTCCATCAATATCTTAGAAGTTTTTAGTTATCTTTAAGGTTTGGTCATGATTCTAATGATGGACTGGCCCAGAATACAAAACATGTCAAAAAATGCCTTGCAGTATAGAATATGGCCATCTCAGTGACTTACACTTGTTTTCTTAATCCAGTTCATGGCTCTGGGCACCTTCCTCTATTAGCACAACTTCTTCCCCAGAATACTCTTCAAACTTTGTGTAAATAATGTCAAATGCATTCTCCACAGATATTACCAAAACAAGCTCTTAATAAATGAAAACTGAATTTATTGCTTACGACAGTAAAGGAGACTCCCGCCTCAACAGACTTTTAGTAGTGTTCTAAAATGGAGGAGGAAAAGCAAGGAAGGAATTTGATGAAAAATTTAAGTTTGGTTTTAGGCAACTCTTTCATCATGGGGACTTGATTAGGATTATATAAGGGTCATGATATAATGGTAGGATTGGTAAAAACAGCAAAACAAGCATTTTATTGAAGAGTTGGTGGGTCTTTTGGAAAATTCCTATAATGAACAAGCATCCTGGGCAAGGATCTCTTGGAGTAATAATGCTATGCTAATCAAGATAATGAAACCCTAGTGGCGTAGCGGTTAAGTGCTACAGCTGCTAACGAAATGGTCGGCAGTTCGAATCCACCAGGCACTCCTTGGAAACTCTATGGGGCAGTTCTACTCTGTCATATAAGGCCGCTATGAGTTGTAATCGAATCAAAGGCAACGGGTTTAATTAAGATAAGGGAATAGTAAAATCATGTTACTGTAGACAGTAAACTGGGGGAGAGAAGGGTAGGTAGTTTCAGTCCTCGGTGTCCCAGTGGGAGTAGGTGATTTTGTTCTCAATAGGCAACTGATGTTCTGAACTACCAAGTTTGTCTGACCTAATATGCTATTATCATGGTAAACGGAGAAAATACTGAAGTTGTCGAGGATTTCATTTTACTTGGATCCACAATCAACACCCATGGAAGCAGCAGTCAAGAAATCAAATGACACATTTCATTGGGCAAATCTGTTGCAAAAGACCTCTTTAAAGTATTAAAAAGCAAAGATGTCACTTTAAGGGCTAAGGTGTGCCTGACCCAAGCCATGGTATTTTCAATTGCCTCGTATGCATGTGAATAAGGAACACAGAAGAATTGATATGTTTCAATTACGGTATTGGCGAAGCATATTGAATATATCATGGACTGCCAGAAGAATGAACAAATCTGTCTTGGACACGGTACAGCCAGAATACTCCTTAAAAGGGAAGATGGCAAGACTTCGTCTCACATGCTTTGGACAAGTTAGCAGGAAAGACCAGTTCTTGGAGACGGATATCAGGCTTGGTAAAGTGGAGGGTCAGTGAAACAGAGGAAGATGCTCAACAAAACGGATTGACACAGCAGCTGCAACAATGAACTTAGGCATGACAACTATTGTGAGGATGGCCCAGAACCAAGCATTGTTTTGTTCTGTTGTACATAGGGTCACTATGAGCCAGAACCTGCTCGATGGCACCTAACAATGACAACAATATAACCCGCTAAAAATACTATTCCTAAATTCCTCGCTAGGTTCAGACTAGGACCCTTGATACTGATGTGATTGATTTTCGTAAGGAGAAATAATTAAAGACAGTTTTCCAGCATAAAAGACTAATTATATATAAGGTTGTAGAGTTAGAAGTTAAGCATACCATGCTAAGGACAGTGGTAATTTTTATTTAGTTACCTTTATCTAGGAACAAAGGGTCCCTGGTGGTGTGGCAGATGGGCGCTTGAGTGCTAACCTAAAGGTTGGTGGTTTGAACCCACCCGGCAGCTCCGAGGGAGAACTGGCAATCTTCTCCTGTAAAGATTACTCCCCAGAAAACCCTATAGGGAACTTCTACTTTGTCACATGAGATTATTGTGAGTTGAAATTGACTTGATGGTACCTGTCAACAACAATAACATCAAGGAACAAGAGTAAAATTGATGAAAATATGCCCAGATTTTACCACTAATTTTCTATGTGAGCATAAGTTTTTGAGTTCATGCTATTAGGCCAATATTACCAAAACTGTGAAAAAAATTGTTTGGATTATTTTTTCCTTCCAGTTCTAGTATACTGCTGTACCTTCTGAAAGCTAATATTCTGATAACCAGAAATACTTTCCATATGGGCATATGGCCAAACATTATTTTTCTCTCTCTTCTTTGTAAGTATCTTCTTAACCAGAGGAGGTGATAGTATCCCGGCAAGAGATAAGCAATGCTCAATTTAATTGCCAAAGATTATATTTTAATGAACTTTGGAAAAAGGAAGGTGACTACAGGGTTCTTTGATTAATTTGATGAAAATCTATAAACATCTGACCTAGCTCATTAATACCTTAATGAAGACAGAAGAATCTCTTATGCTCAATTTCCAGGGAACTTAGTGTTGTGTGTGGTATTTTGATTTTTTCCAGCCAAAGAATAATGAGGTCCATAACATAAAATTTGCATATCTGTAGGTCAATGTGAATGTGGCGGTCATCAAAATGATTGTGATATTAAGGGCCTTATGGAGGACTTTATCAAAGGCAAATTGCTTGTGGCCCTCTATCCTTTCTTTTGCCTTTCTATCCCCCACTCCTCCTTCCTCACACTGCTCTACCACTGCCCTGTAAGTACAAAGTAAAAGTCAACTACTACTAAAAAGTTTGGTGCCCCAAAGAGGTAGCTATCTCAGTTTAGAATAAAAAAAAATACCAAATACTTATTAAGTGATTGGAGTTGACAGGGACAATGGTGGGAAAAAAAACATGCATAACATTTGCCCCTGGGAAGCCAGCAGATTTTGGCTGAATATACCGAAAAGTAGTTTATAAAAGACTTTTTTAGATAGCTCACAGAATGATTGGGAAAGCTGGGGAGTCAGGCTCAGTTGTAACAGCTAGGATCACTGCTATTTGCCGATATCTGTCCTCCTTCCAGTCCCCCTAACCCCAGCTATTATGGCCTAGTAATTTCTCCTTTAAGTCTCTGATTCTTTTACTTCCAGAGACAGAAAGAGAGCTTCCATCCCTTCCCTTTTGAGTCATTAACTCCTGAGTCAAAATCTTGCCAGCGTCTGATGGTGGTGTCCAGTTCACTTGCCCATGCCACATATGCAAGGGAATTAGAGAAACAGGTAAGCCAACATTTTTGAGACAGCCCCCACAGTACTGTATCCTTTGCCTGGCTTCCTCCCCTACAGTGTTGTATTAAAGGCTCATTTCCTTTGCTGAGCTCCCTCCCCACCCTGCCCACCCCCCCCCCCCCGCCAGCTTTGCATTTGAATCCAGCTTTTGTTTGTTTGTTTGGAGGTTATATGAAAACCCCATTGCACCTGCTTAGTATAATTAAGAATGTTGCTGATGTACAAACTCCCTATTTGTAAACCCCTTTAAAATTAACTTGCCTACCCACCCTTGGTGAGCAGCCTTGGCAGCAACAGCTCCAACTAACTCCATTTCCCTGTACCACGAAATAAAGGTGCCTTTCCTGTTTTCCCACCAGATCCTCTCATTTATTGGCCAATATGAGTCATGCTGAGTAAGAACCTGGGGTTTCCACTGGGCAACATTTCTACCTCCTAAACAGAAGAATACTTTCCTCCTTTAAGTTTCTTTCTCTGTTTGGGAAATTCCCTGCCTTATGAGGCTTAGTGGCCAAATTTAATGACAGATGTTCACAAGATTACACTCTGATAAGCACAAAGACAAAGACCCAGATAATTTAGGTACAATGTCCAAATTCCTGATAGAAGAAAAATAGAGCGCTTGATTAAGACTGAGGTAGTAAAGGAATACTACTTGTAGGAGGAAACAGATAAAGACTAAGAAGGGTTATTAGCCAGATGAAGTTAATAAAGGGCATTCCAGGGAGAGGAAATAGCAGGAGCAAAAGCTCAAAGTCCTGAAATTACAGGTGGAGAATGCTTCAAATTTGCATTACTCAATTGGTTACATCTGTCAAGGGCATGAAGCAGTTGAATCTTAAAATGCACCTTGAAGAACAATTGATGTTGTGATAAAATGTGTCACTGAAATGTAGCTTCAAATTCATGTCATAGGGCCCAGAAAGAGCATGTGAATGGAAACTGATGAAAGAAGATCAAGTTTTTGCTTTTAAGATGCTTGTTTCATCAACATAAGACACTGTGGAGCCCACAGTAAATACTACTTAGACATGAGTATTCTCTGTTTCCTGAACTTCAAATCTGTAATCATGTTTTCTCAACCCCATTTTCTCTTACTGATATACATGAGCATTCCTTGTTTATAAATAGGTGGGTATTCCCAAATCACTTCTTGTCTCTGGACATGAGATCAATTCTCACTGAGTATTTTGGATATGTTTTTAATCTCTGGAGCCTTAATGAATTCACCCATGGGCCCCTGACTGTGAGCTTTATTAGCATTTTATTATGTGACTAAGAATAATCCTGAACTTTGTATCTTGGGGCTGAAGGGAGACAGTGGGCTGCAGTGTATCTGTCTCCCTATCCAGTTCCCCCATTAGATCACGTCTATCCTCATAAAGAGAGGGACTGATTTTTACAAGAAAATCTGTGGGATGTAGGATCCTTAGAAGTAATCATTTGGAATTTAGGTGACAAAGTGAGAAGATTTTCTCTGACCACCTTGTAGTCTACTTGAGGAAGACGCAACTCAATGTTTGACATCATACCCTCAGGTATGATGTTATTTCTCATTTTTCATTGGTTAATATTTGTATATATGCCTAGGCATCTATATATTTATTCATTCGCAAATATGGACACATTGAATTTTCATCATGTGTAGTAAAATCTAAATCTAGGGTAACGCGTTGCTGTTTTCCCTCATGGTTTACATTTGTTCGTAAGAATCACGTTCTCCTCCCTAGCAACAGTGCTTTAAGCTGTGGTTAATAAACAGCTAACTTGACTTTCTTCTTAAAACACAGAGCACAAATTTGAAGGTGTAAGTATTGTTTTTCAGCACTCTAAAAGTGGTGTTTTATCCCATACTGACAAGGGAACAAAGAATTTCTACTCCTGAGCTTTTAGTTATCCTGTCAGAGAAGAAAACGTTTTTTATTCATTGCACTGAGGTGATGTCTGTTTTTGGAAATAATAAAATCGGAATGAACTAATGATTGACTGAGGTTATTTATTCAAACACATGACCAGATACACAAGGATCATGTTCCAAACGTGTTCTTCTATATTACTGCTGTTCCAAGGGTGAAAACGTTCTTCCGTGATTGACCATTTTTTTTTTATTTCACTTACAATGGAAAAATGAAGTCATTTGGTTAGTCATGTCAGTCAAAATATGTAAATAGGGCCAGCTGGTGTCCAACGCCTATTGTTGTTTGCTGTAGAATTGATTCTGACTCATAGCACCTTACATGACAGAGTAAAACTGCTCCATAGGGTTTCCTAGCATGTAATCTTTATGGGGGCAGATCACCTCGTCTTTTCTCCTGTGAAGTCACTGGTTGGTTTGAACCACCAACCTTTTGGTTAACAACTGAGCATTTTAACCATTGCACCACCAGAGCTCCTTGTCCAATGTCTACAGGAGTATAAAGCCAGTATTGAACCCAAGTTTGCCCTTTGAAAATATATAATTTGGATGAAGGTGAATTTTGGCATCTTTAATCTCTCACCTACCTCTGCTGTTTTTACTGCCCTGACATTTTTGGGCCCTGAATCATTTGGTGAGTTGTTCATCATAGTGAAGTTAGGATAATGTGTTACTACTTTATGGAAGTTCCAAGTATTTTAATTCTAATCTCTGATTATGGAATGAAATGCTTTATTTTCTGAAAATAGCATTGCAGTAAATTGGAAGGAGTGTTATGTCGGGGAGCACTGGCTTTCTTGGTGCCCCTAAACCTGTTGCCATTGAGTCAATTCCAACTCATAGTGGCCCTATAGGACAGAGTAGAACTGCCCCATAGAGTTTCCAAAGCTGTAATGTTTATGGAAGCAGATTGCCACATCTTTCTCTCACAGAGCAGCTGGTGGGTTTGAACTGCTGACTTTTTGGTTAGCAGCCAAGAACTTAACCACTGCACCACCAGGGTGCCTGTAGCTATTGTCCATTCTACGTATGTTTAAGATTAGATTTGAATGAGGTCCCTTAGCGATGCTAGGAGAAAAGAGCAAGCAGACCATCCTACCATACCACATCAATGTCATGGAAGGGAAGACAGCAATGACATAGTGAATTAAATCTAAAAAATCAGTGATCTAACAATTAGAGCTATTAGAGCCACTCAGGAAAAAAAAAAAAAAAAGGTTTTAACCTTCAAGACCCATCACATGTGTTGGGCCAGACACACAGGAGGCTGCTCAAACGAGAAATTTAAAGAGCACTGAGATTGTCTCCCCAATTCCAGATATTTCATTCTGCTTTGGCACCTGAAGTTTTCACCAAGTCACTCCTTAAATTATAAATCCTTGTGTGTAATAGGTTTTCACGGTAAATCATGAGGATTAATATACATAAATCTACCATTAATTGTTATTTATCATTATTCTCAGTGATAGTCAAAGAAGATAAAGCTAGAAGCATGAACTGAAAAAAATTGTCACTGATAGGATTGGAGTGTGTGTGTGTTTGTGTGTGTGTATGTGTATGTGTTTTAAGAAAGTGCTAGAAATGGGCCAGTGATGCTACCCTACTTTTCTTGGGTGAGTGGAGCCTAGGAAGACAACAGAGCACTGAAATACATGGGAGAGATTTTTGAATAATTTTACAACTTCACAGTTATGCTAAGAGACAGCCTTATGTAGTCCATTTGATCTGAATTCCTTTTGAACTAATGATATATCTAGGGAGCACAGAGTCCTCTAGTTAATTTGCTTCCCATAAAAAATAAACAAATAATGCATTTTTTTTTTTTCTTCTAAGACGCCAGAAAACCCACTTAATTCACTCTCAAACACTCTTTTCAAAGTCGTAGCTAGATATTTTTGGCAGCATAATCAGTGATTTGATCTGAGCTCAACATACTTGGGTATCAGGCTACCCACACCTGGGGACTCTGAAAAATAAGGGAATTGGTGCTAAAGGGTCTTATTTCTAAATTGGTCGAAGGCTGTAAATTTTATTTCAGAGTAACAGCTTATTTTTCAGATGGGGAATTAAAATGCACAGCTGGATACATAACTATATTCCTGTTTAGGAAAACTTCATGTCTTGCTAGAAGTTAAGAGAACTCTTCTTTTTCAACATTAAGGGCATTTCTCAAATACAAAATTCTATTGTCTCACGAAAGGAAATTTTACTTTGCTTCACTTTGAAGGGACATATCTATACCATCAATTTGATCCCCAGGATTCTCCATAAGCAAAAAATGATATAATTTGATGGAGATCAAGAAAGGAATCTCTTTATCAAAATATGGCTAATTGCTTCCATGAACAACTGCCTCCTTTGTCATGAGACCAGAAGAACTGAATGGTGCCTGGCTACAATTACTGAACATTTTGATAAAAAAAAATCCTGTAGAAGAATCCTAATCAAAAGGGAAAAATGAAGAACAGAATTTCAAATTCTCATGGACCCCAGATTTTCTGGAGCCATGGAAGCTGGATGAACCCCTGAAACTATTGCCCTGAGATAATCTTTAAACCTTAAACCAAAAATACCACCTGAAATCTTCTTTAAACCAAACAATAATTTAGCTTAACTAGTAAAAAATGTTTGCCTTAAGCATTATGGTCTTTCAAGAACTCTATATGGGATCAAATTGACAACAGCAACTCAAAAGTTTAGAGAGGAACCTTAGGGGGCAATGAGTTTAAGTTAATTGAGAAGGAACAACTCAGAAAAGAAAGATGAGAATGGTTACATAACTCGAAGAATGTCATCAGTGTGACTGAATTGAACATGTAAAAACTGTTGGTGTATGTTTTCCTGTGTGTATTGTCAACAATAACAACAACACAATTTAAAAAAAAAAATTAAAAAGAATAAAAAAATATGTACCACCCTATGGCCCAAAACCATTGCCAACAATTTCATCATTAGAGTCAGTGTTTTGAAGCATTGTATTTAACATAAGCTGAAGTAAAATGACAAAGTTCATGGTGGTGGTAAATGATTAAGTCATCACCTATCACCTATAGCTTGGTGGACATTATAAAAATCTTCTCCAAAATGACTCCAGCCAAAGGACAGTCCTGACGAGGAAGTAGAGTCACTTTCAGTATCAGGGAGTGAGAGGATTGGGAGGGTTTCAACTTCCGCATTATCTCTGTTGACACAGTACTATAACCCTGAATAACCCAAATGTTAAGAAAAAAAGAATATTTTGCTCCACAAATAAAGCTTCGAGTTAATCCTGGCTTGCTATTCTGAACAGATTTCTGCCCCAAGCCACCTGCAGCAATGCCTACTTAAAGTGAAAGGCCAGGGAGGGAGCACTGAGGACAAGTAGAGTCAGTCTAGATGAGCTTCCTCGGCAACAATGCCCTATACAACCAGGGTTTCATATGAGGTCATCACTCGCTGGATTGGGGTAAGGTGGATAGACTAAACAAAACCCATTGCCCAGAGTCAATTCCAACCCAGAGAGACCCTACAGGACAGAGTAGAACTGCTTCATAGGGTTTCTGAGGCTGAAATCTTTACAGAAGCAGGCTGCCATATCTTTCTCCCTTGAAGCACCTGGTGGGTTTGAACTGCTGACCTATTGGTTAGCAGTTGAGCACTTAACCATTGTGCCACTAGGGGTCCTTATAAGGTTGGTAGGGCTAAGTATAAGGTTAGAGAAGCATCTTGAAAAGTGATGCCTAGAAAGCCTGGGAAATCCATTTTGCATATGGCTGTTCTAGAAAATTATCTGTAATTTCCTGATGCTTGTGCTGTTTGCCACTTATGCTTACTCTAAAGTATCTTAAGTGAGGAGGCAAAATAATTTTGAGAATTCATCCCACCTTATCTTTTTTTTTTAAATAGCAGTCTTATTATCATCTCTCCTTTTAATTTGATTTACATCTCACTTCTACAGAAACTATATTTTCAAAGGTCAACTAGAGCTTTTTATGACATATTCTTTTCTCAGTCCCTGTTCTTCAGTTTGATGGTGAAACTGAGGACTATCTCTCCCTGAATATTTATCTTATTCATTTATTAAAATATTTATTCAACAGTAATTTATTGAGACTTGACTAGGTGCTGGGTACTGTTCTTGAATTTAGGCACAAAGATACCCTTGTTCTTTGAGGTTACAGGGCTACACTATCCTACATTGTTTCATACCACTTAAACATCTTCATTACCTGTTTTCACACAGAATTTCTTTATATATTTAAAAGCTGCCATCCTGTCTTCCCCAGGTCTCACCTTCTTTACGCTAACCTCCCTAATTCCCTTAATTATTTCCTCATATGGCATGATTTTCAATCTTCTCAACATCTTGGTCATTCTCCATGACCTTTTTGTCCTGTAAAGAACAGCATCAATAATTGAATGTAATACTCCTATGAACAGAATAGCAGTGCTTTCACACTGTGTATTCTAGTAGGTTTTACGTTTCTTCCCATATAGACTAAATTTGTATTAGTTTTTTGGTAGCCACAATGCAAAATGGATTAAAAGTGAGCTTACTGTTTATTAACATGATTATGTTTTTATATTTCTGTCCCAGCTTAAGTTGAACAGTTGACCTCTCAAACTCGATTGCTGCCCCTACATTTATCCCTGTTAAAATTCATGCCATTAGATGTAGTTCATTGCTCAGGTTTGCCATGATCTTTGGATATTTGTATTTTATCACCTAGCATAGTCACCATCCTTTTCAAAATCAGGACAGTCACTGATTTCCTGAGCATATATCTCATTTATAGTGATACAGGTTATGCAAAAATGCTGTCACAGAATCAAGGATTATCCTAGAAGGTGACAGCAATCCAGTAATAAATATTCTTTAGGCATAGTTATTCAGTTATTAATCTACAGGTGTTTAGACTATCTAGAACCCCTCCTTTTTTAAAAAGACTTGTTAAATGGCACACTGGAAAAAATTCTGGGATTTTTTGTGTGATAATATAGTAAAAGTGGAAAAATAAATGAGCCTGATGTGATAGACTTTCTATGCTGGCACCCAATACTCACTGCTTTTTTCCTTGGCTACTTTTGAATAATCCCTTTGAGCTCACAATCTGTAATTCATGAAATTTCAAGCAATTACATCTTCTCAGTGTTGTAGCACCTCCCATATTCCATACACCTACTTAAAAACTACTTATATTGGTTTGGAAGGCTAATCTTCACAAAATCTTCACATCTCTCAGTAAATAGAAAATGTGTGAAAAATACAATAAAGTAAGATAGTGATCAAGAGGGTCTGGCATCTTAGTTCCAAGGTAGTTGTGGATCCTTATCTCCATGAACCATGAGGGGAGGACTACTGGAGTTAAGCCTTCTGCTCTTGGACATCCTTCCATCTTCAATCCACACCCGCCATTCCACACACAAAATACGCAGCCCATTTTTAAATTCTCTGGCAAACTCTGTTCTAAAGGATGAAGAAAACTCAGGTGATGTAAGAACTAAAGCATCAGAGTTGACATGTTCATGGCTTTGATTTTCATTAGCTTCAGTCCATTAAACAAGCATTTGCCAATGTAATATTGTATGCATAAAACAACTGAAATATTCATTAAATGAAAAAATCACAAGGACACAGGCCAACCACTTCTCCCAGACAGCCTTGCTGCAGTAATATAGCTCCACAGGGTCCATGGCTTTGTCGTTTAGTTTAATTTCGGGGAATTTAAGGTTTTTAAATATCTGTGCCTCATCAGACAAATATATTTAATCTTTTATGATGGAAGTGACTTTTTCCCCCCTGAATCAAAACATTTGAAATATTAGGTTTCATATACGTTTCATGAAAGGTCCTGAGCCATATAAAATCAAGTTGTGGGACAGAGCCAGTTCTCTTATGTTTTAGGCAGAGAGATATCTTCTTTCACAAATTCGATTTGATTCGGTGTCTACCAATTCCCTACACAAAGAAAGAAAACAATTTTTCAATGAGTGAAACCTATGCCAGGCACTGTGCTAGGTACTTCCAAGGGTATAAAGCAAGATATTTCCCTGATTTAGGACTCATACATTAGTATGAGCCAGGGTAAATAATTCGATGACTAATGGTCTGGGTTAAATCAGTGATTCAGTTTAAAAACAGGGACATATTACATGTTTTGACTAGATTTTAGGTGAAACTGTTTGACAGGTAGATATATGATATGTTTTATTCCAAGTGTATGGAGGTAGTTTGATCTGGAATCAGGAAGCCTGGATTTAAACCTGGATCTGTACCTAATTAGATTTGTGACATTGCACAAGTCACATTCCCTATCCGAGAAATGTTTCATTATTGCTAAAATAGGCTTTGGAAGATTTCTAATGTCATAGTCAAAAACCAAAGAAGTATGAATATCAGGAGCAAAGGTATAAAGGTAATAACGTGTGAAGTGTGTTCAGGGGAAAGCTGCACCATCTCGTTTGGCTGGATTTTACTATAGAGGAAAAAATAAATGGTATGATATAGCCTTTGAAGGTCTTTTAGGGTAAAAGTGTAAAAGCTAGCAAGTAACTAAGGAGGCATGATTTTTTAAAATTCTGGTATAATTTATATACAATAAAATTCATTACTTTTGAGGATACAATTCCATTAGTTTTGACAAATATTTCTATAAATCCTAAAAGTTCTTTCATGCCCCTTGGTAGTCAATTCCCTCCCCCTACTCCAGGTCACTTGTCTGCTTTTTGTTACTATAATTTTGCCTTTTGAAGAGTTGCATATAAGTGGATTTATATAATATGTAGAATTTTGTGACTTGGCTTTTTTCACTTAGCATAATGCAATTTAGATTCATCCATGTTCTTACATGTATCAGTAATTTGTTCCTTTTTATTGCTGAGTAGTAGTAGCTGTATGACTGTCATCATTTGTTTATCCATTCACCAGCTGATAGACATTTGGGTTGTTTACAATTTGGGGCCCTTGTGAGTAAAGCTGCATGAAAATTCAGATACCAGTCTTTGTGTGGACATACGTTTTCACTTCTATTGGGGAAATACTTTGGAGTGGGATTGCTGGGGTCGCAGGGAAATTGTGTGGGTGAATTTCAAAAAAACTGCCAAGTTGTTTTCCAAAGTGGCTATGCTATTTTTCATCCCCAACAGCAATGTGTAAGGGTTCCAGTTGCTCCACTTTCTTGCCAATATCTGGCATGGTCAGAATTTTTAATAGGTATATGTCTTAATAGTATCACAATTTTATTATTATTATTATGGTAAATATATATGGAACAAGCAAAACATTTGCTCTGTAACATAGACTTACCATTTACCTCAACAAACATGGAGTTACTGTAAGAACACAAATAGACTAAAACTAAAAAAGGAGCAGAAAAGCCGCAATAGAGGCAGCTCTTGAAATACACTCTCCCCTCTTCTTTTATCTCTTCTCTCTATACACATGCTCCATTATTTTCTCTCACTCTACTGGTGGGCTGCTGCTTCTCACTCCTATTAACCCTTCTAATTTTGTTTTGCAACTGACTGTCATGACTGCCTCAAATCTCTTCTTCGTCATTTTTCCATTTCAATTTCTACTAATTAGTTTCAATCTGTCTGTGTTCTTGTTGTCTATAGAGT
Source organism: Elephas maximus indicus (assembly GCF_024166365.1). NCBI lineage: Eukaryota > Metazoa > Chordata > Mammalia > Proboscidea > Elephantidae > Elephas > Elephas maximus. Next base: position 52,555,491 of record NC_064829.1, on the reverse strand, counting down.
ATATTTGATTGACCCAACTAATTATCCCCTGTTCAAATTTTTTGTGGCTATGGCCATAAGTCACTTGCCAGCAACTTTATGGTTTGGTCTTTGGAGAGATGTCTGTCTTAGGGCTGGTCAGGGATGCTCGGAAAATTAACGTCAAGGGATATAAAAAGTAGATGCATTAATCAACAGGGCTCCTTAATTAGGACAGTAAAGTAGGCACTTAGAATGGACTGTCGGATGTGAAGGAAGATAGGCACGGTATGATACGCCTAGAACAAAAGTCATTTGTAGAGAGAATTTCAAGGTTGAGGGGGTGGCAACTGCCTTAACATATACATAATCCAAAGAGAATGAAGAATGAAATTGTCTTTCTATTTGACAATTAGGAAGGCAGCATGATTTTTGTTTCTTTTTAAAAATGTTTTATTGTGATTTTGAAGAAAATTTACATAGCAAATTAGGCTCTCATTTAACAATTTCTATACATATTATTCAGTGACATTGGTTATACTTTTCCCAATGTGTCAGCATTCTCATTATTTCCATTCTGGTTATTCTGTTTCCATTAATCTAGCTTCCTTGTCTGCCCTTGCCTTCCCATCTTTGGTGTAGGGTCAGTATTGACTGAGAAGTCTCATTTAGATGAGAATTTACAGAAGGACATTGCTCACAGATGGAATTATTTCTTTTATGAGCCACTTTGTCTTTTAGCTAATAGGTGACCTCCTGGAGTGTTTTAAGTTCCAAGTTTAAATGGTATCCCAGGGCAATAATCTTGGGGGTTCATCTAGCCTCTCTGGTCCAATAAATGTGGAATTTTTTTGGAATTTGAGATTTGTTCTACATTTTTTTCCCATTCTATCTGGGACCATCTATTGTGTTCTTAGAACAACTGGTAGTGGTAGCCATGCACCATCTAGTTCTTCTGGTCTCAAGGTTGGTGAGGGCAGAATGAATTTTTGATGAATCAGCTTAGGGTTGTCCAGGAAGATTTTGTGGAAGAGATGAGGATTGGAATGAAGTATATAAGATGGTTAGTCCATTCTTAGAAAGAGGTGAGAAAATCCTTGATTAAGGAATACTATAAGCAAAAATCCAAAAAAGGGGATTAGAAAGAACGAAGGAGTGGAGAAGATGAAAAAGATGGTGGAGGAAGAAATAACATTTTGCAATCAAATCAGCTAACATTAGTAAGACTTTATTAAACAGCTATTATATTTGAATATAAAGAAATATTAATTATTAAGAAAATATACTATATTTAAAAATATGACAGTGAACCAAAGTGACCAACTAATCCAATTGTAAACCCACTGCTATCTAGTTGATTCTGACTCATAGCAACCCTATAGAACACAGGAGGCCTGCCCCATAGGATTTCCAAATGACCACCTAGGCAGGTTAAAAATATTATAAGATATTACTTTCTGATAAAGACATTTTCCTTCACATCATTGCCCTCATATATCATGATTCTAACTGACATAGTATCTACAAAACAAATGCCACTTAAATTTTTTCCAGCCTGTTGTTACTTACTGTTATCCAATTTTTGTAGGAGACACCTTAAATTACTAAGACATAGTCTCATTTGGAGCTGTCAAACCTTTTGTCATGGAAGCCATTTAAAGTCCTGGAATTTGGTGACATCATCACATAAATCCCTCTGCCTTTTTTAAAAAAGCATAATTTAATCTGCCCAGAGGAACAGTCCTCTAAACAGTGTTCTGAGATATTCTTGTTTCTCAGTCTCTGAAACTAACTAAGATCTTATGATCCACACAATCTGAAGCTGCAATCTTTTGTTTTTTACTTTGTTAAAACAATCAAACTTTCTCAATTTATCCTTACTCTCCTTTATGGAAAAAAGAGTTATCTTCACAGTAATTTAAGGACCTTTATTTTCCTCTTCTTGCCCAAAAGCATCCAAAATGACTGAAATTTTGAAAATATACAAATTTAAAAATGAAGAGAAAAAAACATGTTTTCCTTAGTTGCATTTTTAAATTTTCCCACTTATTCATAGCATGAATGACTGAATGAACCATTGACTAAAATTGCTGTTCTGTTTCTAACCTCTTTCATACCAAGTTTTATATAACAACAGGTTTTAAGGCTCTAGCGCATAGAAGTCACAACAAGACCATAAGAAGTAGAGACCAAGGTTAGGATGAGGTATATTGAGTTTACATGGTGACTCGTCAAATTGAGTAGATAGGTTAAGAACTTGGTTCTGCCTAGGCTGGAAAAAATCTGAAAAAGAATAAACTTGTGTTTAAATATGTAAAGATCATAAGGGAAAACTGGGAAGAAGGAGATGTCTAGAAAGCAGGCAGCATTCTCAAACTAACCCCCCATGATAGCCCTTATAACAGGAACTTACTGTAGGGTTGTTCTACTTGAGAAAATGCTATAGTCCTTTATGCTTCCCTTCTAAGGGTTGCATACATTTCCTGCTTCCACTCTTTCAAATTTAAAATGCAACACCACCACATTTATGTCCCCTTAGAAGACAAGTCATAATTTGCCCTTACCCAGAATTGGTAGGTCAGACAGCAGGGTGCTGGCTCACAGGGCTGCTGAAGCTGGCAAATCCCAAAACTGATAGATCAGATGACAGTCTGCTGACTCACGGGGCTGTGGAGCTCATAACAGTTACAGCCATCATTTCTGCAACTGGTTACATGATCATAACTGGTATTTAGAACTACCTTCTTCTACCACCCATTCTGTATTCCCTTTGCCCTCAGCAAGTACCTCAGCTAGTCATAGTTCTTTGCCTGGTTGAGTGACCAAACCTTCAAGGTCACTGAAGGGTCTGGACCATTTCTAGGCATGTCAGAATTGGGTTGCTGTAGTTTCCCATTGACTTTACTCATAGGGTACGGTAGTACTCTTTGACACCCTAAGGGATCTCCTGTGTTCCCGACAAACTCTTCTTACATCCATTATGTAATATCAATCTGATTTCCCCTTGGTTATCAGATCAATCACATCAGCCAATGTAGTAACCCCTGCCTTTGTTGATCCAGAGATGTGAGGAGACCAAAGTGCCCAGGTGGTATTCTTAACATCCAGTTCAATGGAATCAGTGTTGTGTCTCCAGATGGAAGCAATCCTACCTTTGGAACTAAGGCCTCTAGACCCACAGAGTATAAGATCGTGGGGACAGGAAGCAAAGATTTTATGAGTCAGCCACTAGGGGTAATAGTGAGTGATGCTACTCCCATTTCCACCCATAGGTTCCTAGACCCATGAATCCTGGCTATGGGAGAAACAGCACCATATATTGGATGCTAGTTTTTAGTTTATAGCATATACAGCCTCCTGGAGAACATTGCCCCAACCCTGCAAAGTATTGCCACCTAACTGGTGCTGTCTTTATAAATAGTCTTTATAAAGGCCATTTCATCATTCTGTCAAGCCAGATGCTTTGGGAAGATGGGGAACCTGGTAGGACCAGTAAATCCTGTGAGCATGGGCCCATTGCCACACTTCGTTTGCTCTGAAGTAAGTCCTTTGATCTGGGGCAATGCTGTGCGGGATACCATGATGGTGGATAAGGCATTCCGTAAGTCCATGGATGGTAGTTTTGGCAGAAGCTATATACCATTTCCGTTTAAGGATGGAGTGGTACTGTGCACATCCAAATTTTTAATTCTGTGTGTCTGATAACACCCAGTTTATGATAGGTGACTCAGGCCACATGGTAACTTGATGTCCCATGGTTAGGTTCTCAGTCTCTACGAAGGCCCAGTAAGAAGCCAAAAGCTGTTTCTCGAAAGGGAAGTAGTTATCTTCAGAGGTTGGCAGAACTTTGCTCCAAAATCCTAAGAGTCTGCACTGTGATTTACCAATAGGGGCCTGCCACACACTCCAAACAGCATCTCTATCTGCCACTGCCACTACAAACACCATTGGCTCAGCCAATTCATGTGACCCAAGTGGCAGAGTGGCTTGCATGGCAGCCTCAACCTTTTGCAGAGCCTTCTCTTGTCTGGGCCCCACCCAAAACTAACAGTTTTTCAACTCACTTGATAAATAGACCAGAGTAACACACCCAAATGAGGGCTATGTTATCTCCAAAATCCAAAGAAGCCCACCACTAGGTGTTGTGTCTTTTTTGTTTTGTTTTGTTTTGTTTTGTAGGAGGGGCCAGATTCAATAACTTATCCTTCATATTAAAAGAAATATCTCAGCATGCAGCAACTACTGGACCCCTAGAATTTTCACTGAGGTGGAAGGCACCTGGATTTTTGCTGGATTAATTTCCACCTTCTAGCACATAAATTTCTTACCAATAAGTCTAGAGTTATTGGTACTTCTTCCTTACTAGATCCAATCAGCATAATGTTGTCAGTGTAATGGACCAGTGTGACATCTTTTAGAAGGGAAAGACAATCAAGGTCCCTGTGAACTAGTTATGACATAGGGCTGGAGAGCTGATATACCTCTGGGGTAGGACAGTGAAAGTATATTGCTGGCCTTGACAGCTGAAGGCAAACTGCTTCTAGTTATTCTTCAAAAGCAGAATTGAGAAAAATGCATTGGCCAGATCAATAGCTGCATACCAACACCAAGAGATGTATTAGTTTGCTCAAGCAATGAAACCACACCTGGAACAGCAGCCGCAATAGTAGTCACTACCTGGTTAAGTTTACTATAGTACACTGTGATTCTCCAAGATCCATCTGTTTTTTGCACAGGCTAAATAGGTGAGTTGAGTGGGGATGTGATGGGAATCACACTTCAAGTCCTTGATGGTGGCAGTAACTTTTGCAATTATACCAGGAATACAGTATTTCTTTTGGTTTACTATTCCTAGATAGAAGCAGTTCTAATGACTTCCACTTGGCTTTTCCAACTGTAATAGCCCTTACTCCACACGTCAGGGATGCAATGTGAGAGTTATGCTTGTTGCTGAATATGTCTATCTAATTATCCGTTCTAGAACTGGAGGAATCACTACAGGATGGGTTCAGGGATCCACTGGACCCACTGTGAAGTGGACTTGGATAAGACTCCATTATTAACTTGACTTCCATACGCCCCACTCTGACTGCTAGGCCACAGTGACGTTTTGGATCTCCTAGAATTAGTGTCGTTTCACAGCCAGCACCCAGTAATCCCCCCAAAATAAGATTATTTCCTTATCCCAATGAATAGTCATTCTCATAAAAGTCTATAGATTCCTTTTGGGGAAGGGTGGGAGAAAAATCAACAGTATAAAATTTTGATAGTAGTGCAGTGGTGTCCTTCTTCAAGGGTACTTGGCCTCCCCTTCATTCAAGGAGTTGTGGGCTCAAATCTGGTAATTGATTGAGGGGTCGTGACTCTCTAGTTTGGCAATTCAAGTTAGACTGCACTTTATTCAGCCTAGGATTCTTCCGTTGATACTGATCAAGTAAATATTTAGTAGCTTTCCCATTTATTTCACTCCTAGGGACACCATGACTAAATAGCCTGTGCCAAAAGTACATATGAGTCAGACTACTGCTTTGACTCTGCTGTCCTATAAGATAACCACACCTTACCTTGTCTTCATCAATTAAGTATCACCACATGGCACTTACCACCACTGGGTCCAATCAATCCCATTGTATTCAGGTGTCTTAATTCAGTCATGGCAGTTCCCACTGTCAAATCTGACTTACATAAACTAGCAGTCACAGCAGCCTCAAGGTTGTTGGGGCTCCCTTCACCAACTTTACCATTATGGTAAAAGGTGCGTCCTCTGGGTACTCCACGTGTGTAGGTCTGTGGGTCTAACCTGATAAAGCCACTATAGCGTACCAATTTCCCTAAGCCTTTGGATACCTTCTGCTGTATACCAAAGCAGATCTGACATTTCAACTTGATTTAGTGTAGGCCGCTGCTTAATCCATGCTTTTGTGAGCTATCTAAATAAACTATGAGATCCTTTTCTAATCTCTTGAGCTGAAACATTGAATGAGGGATATGTACTTAGTGCCATACCCTTAATAGCCATTCCCACACATATTTCCCAGGTTACTGTTTGTACATATTAGAAAAGTCAAGAAGATCTTTTGGAGTGTAGCATACCTTCTCCTGAATCACACTATTTACTTCACCTTTTGGGGCTTGCTGGGACTTAATCTATTTATAGGTCTAGAAGGAGAAATGAGTGGAGGGGAGGTGCTCTGGCAACATTGGGAGATGTCTCGTGAGGCATCTGCCCCAGGCAATGCGCTAGGCAGTGACTCAGATGCCACCTCAGGTGATGACTCAGACATTGGCCCAGGTGATATTTCAGACAAAGGCTTTCAGACACAGCTGGGTTAATATCAACAGATGGGGTGGAGAGGATAATGGTTTTGCTGGGGAGGGTAGTTTAGCAGACAAAGATGGAGTAATCTCTTTAGATGGGAGAGCTAGTTCTTTTGGCAGGGGTGACTCAACAGAATGTAAGGGGTTCTTGTCCCCAGCTTTCTGATTATCTGCCCATATGTCCCCATCCCAAGTTTCAGGGTCCCGTTTTTTCCCGATCAATGCCCTCCTTTTAACATTAGACACCATTTGAATTTGGGAATTTAATTGACATTGTAATTCAGCCACTGTTATGATAAGAATCTGGGTTTGGTTTTTGACAATATCAGCTCTGTTGCTACAAGACATAAGGCTTTCTTTCAGGGCACGAGTGGTGCATTTGTGGTCTTTTTTGTGGCATTTGAGCTGTGACTCTGAAGCCCTGAGTTTATCTCTTTCTTTTTCTACCTTGTGTAAAGAAGGTAGGACCTAACAACCAGCTCCCCATACTTCTCATTTTGATAAAATTGTAGAAAAGTATCAAACATATGATCATCCGGAGCCTCACCTCTCACCTATATGTGATCTATTCATGATATTTTTGCATATTAATATCTTCACCTCATTCAGTGGATTAGCAGAACCCTGTTTACTCCTGGAGGTAGAATCATCAATGCCTTTAAGTCTAGTCAGACTTGAAAACTAATTTAGAAAACTCATCCTTACAATTTTGTTTCTCTGCAACCACTCCTAGTACCAAATGTCTTAGGCTGGGTTCTCTAGAGAAACAAAACCAGTGAAATATATATATATATATATTTTTTATATATACCTACTCACTGCCGTCGAGTCGATACCGACTCATAGCAACCCTATAGGACAGAGTAGAACCACCCCATAGAGTTTCCAAGGAGCGCCTGGCGGATTCAAACTGCCAACCTTTTGGTTAGCAGCAGTAGCACTTAACCACTATGCCACCAGGGTTTCCATATATATATACATACACACACACACACAGGGATAGATTTATCTCAGAGAAATGGATCACCCCATTTTGGAGATTGGCTGGCAAGTCTATGGGTCAGACATCGGCTGGAGGCTTCTCCTGACTCACATGGTTGCAGGGGCTGATGAACCCAGAATCGGCAGATCATACAGCAGACAATTTGCTCACAGGTCTGTGGAGCTGGTGAATTCCAAAGTCAGCAAGTCAGGCAACAGGCTGCTGGCTCAGGTTCTAAGAACCAGAGGTTAGATCATGATGAGTCCGAAATAGGATCTAGAAGCAAGCTTTGCCAGAACATATATATATATGTATTGGGTGCAGACCACATCACTGCAAAACTCCCCTTACAACGGATTGGCTGATTACATTAGATCACATCATGGAAGTGATTACATCATTATATCATAAAATGGAGGATAGTTACATAATACTGAGAGTCATGGCGTAGCCAAGTTAACACATAACATTAACTATCACAAATGGTCTTTAGCACTTTACTTTAATGGCTCCATCTCATTATTAGGAAGGTCTTAAGACCATACTCATCTAACTGCCCATCCAGGGAGAAGGTATGTTAATGTGAATGAACCATGTCTAAGGTTGTTTATTGTGTCTAATGCTAGAGAGTAGGACAAAGGATAAAAAGCTTGGACTTATGCCTGATGAGTCCTCTTAAGGATTTGCATCTTTAGGATTGGTCGTGATTTTGGCTTACTTCTTTGGAAGACTACCTACTCTCTTCCTGTGAAAAGACTGGCTTGGAGGTGCTTCCCTTTTGAAGGAATTCATACTTAGATTGTTTAGTGTATGCAGAAAAGCTCAGGGGTGCTTTCACCAATGGAAAAACTGTTCCTTCCAGCTTAGGATTTGACATTTGGTGGTGTCTATAAGACTGAGAAGAATAAAGTTGAAGAGGCCTCTCCCCCTTTGTAGTAGTTTCATTAAAGAATTTGCTTTTGGTTCCATTGAAGAATGAGAAGAGGGAGCCCAGTAGTTCTACATGGCCCAGTTCAGTTCAGTTGGAGTTGTATTGTGGGGCACCCTGCATAGCATTTGGGTGCAAAGTTTTATAGCAATATATAGTATGATTTTGCATGGAATATCTCCACTGCATCTACACAATCTGGTGCTCTGTGAGATATGTGGCAAAGGATTCAAGTATCCTGGATTCTGGAAACCTTGGTGGCGTAGTGATTAAGAGCTATGGCTGCTAACCAAAAGGTCAGAGTTAGAATCCACCAGGCACTCCTTGGAAACTCTGTGGGGCAGTTCTACTCTGTAGTATGGGGTCACTATGAGTCAGAATTGACTCGATGGCAACAGGATTGGATTCTGCCAAATATCACCTCATTAGAACTAAACTCATTCAAGCAGCTCTGTTACTACCCATGAATTTTAAGCTGCCTTTTTTTTTTTTTTTTTTTTTTGTATGCTATAGTTAAAGTAGTTGGACAACAACCTAGGGAGCATAAATAAAGAGCAGCAGAAGTTAGATTCTGCCCTATAGAATAATCTGTAGTCTAGATAAGATCAGTAGAGAATAGAGACCCTGGTGTTCTATAATCTGACATAGAACCTGCCTCATTCCCATCCCCTTCCTCCCTGCATGTCAGAGTGGTCTACTAAAAATCTTCTGTTGATGACAAGACTATTCCTGCTTTTATAACTTTTTTTTTGTTGTTGTTCCTCTAACTAAGAAAGCCCTCAATTTCCCCCTCCTCTAGAAAATTTCTACTTATTCACCAAGGTCTGGCTAAAGTACCAACTCTTTAATCAAGCAATTTCTATCCCTTCTCCCCAGTCTTTTATGAACTTCCCACCTGTGAGTTCTTGAATTTGTGGTCTCTTTTTAGCTGGGGTATACCAGTTAATGCTTTGTAACAATTTATTTTCTTAACTTTTCATATGATGGTGTCTTGTCCCAACCAAATTTCAGGCTCACTAGGAAGTATGGAAACCCTGGTGGCATAGTGTTTAAGTGCTACGGCTGCTAACCAAAAGGTCGACAGTTCAGATCCACTAAGCGCCCCTTGGAAACTCTATAGGGCAGTGGTACTCTGACCTATAGGGTCTCTACAAGTCAGAATAGACTCTACGGCAATGGGTTTTGGTTTAAGACCTATGAATATATTTAGCCTTTTCTTGTATGCATCAGAGCACATAATAACCAAACCAAACCCACTGCCATCAAGTTGATTGACTCCTAGCAACCATATAGGACAGAGTAGAACTTCCCTCATAGGGTTTCTGAGGCTGTAATCTTTACGGAATCAGACTGTCGTATCCTTCTGCCAATGAATAGCTGGTGGGTTCGAACCTCTGACCTTTCAGTTAGCAGCCAAGCACTTTAACCACTGTGCCACCAGGGCTCCTGTCAGAGCACATAGAGAATACCTATTAATTTATTGAGTTAATTTGAAATAAATGAAAACAAACAAACAAACCCATTGTTGTCGAGTCAATTCCTACTTATAGCAACCCTAGAGTACAGAGTAAAACTGCCCATAGGGTTTCCAAGAAGCGGCTGGTGGATTTGAACTGCTGACCTTTTTGTTAGCAGCCAAACACCTAACTGCAGCACCACCAAAAAAAAAAAAAAAAACACCAGGGCTTCCTAATTTGAAACAGGTAATGTAATGTCAATTCACCTAACAGTGACTATGTCCAGAAAATCCTTGGTTGGAGATTGAATTTTTTTTTTTAATATGTCATCCCTACTGCAATCTTAAATCAACAAATAGTATCTAGTTTGCTACTTGGTATAAATATTTGACATTTATTTCACATAAAATATTCCCCTCCCTCTATCCATGTCCTTTGACAGTGCCCTTCCACACTGACTCTGGATTGGCCTTGTGACTTGCTTTGGCCACTGAGAGTTGGAAAGTAATTGCACATTGGATCTCGCCATCTTTTGCTGCTCTTTGGAACCTGGAGAATGCCATCTGCAGAAGCACAGCCAAGCCTCCTAAAAGGTGAGAGGCTTTGTGGAGCAGAGATAAGCCAGCCCGGCAGATGGTCTGCAGCCTAACCAACCTACCAACTAACATGGGAGGTTGGCCATCCTAGATCATCCACCCTAGCCTACCTGGCTCAGTCCAGAAGTGTCACCAGTCTACACACAGTATCAAGAACAATAATACACGCTTGTTTTAAGCTACTATGTTTTGGTGTAGTTTTTTAAGTCAGCAAAGATTAACTGATACACACTGGTTTCTGTAATCACAGAATGCAGAGGGAAGTACAATTCTTTCAAATTACCCCTATCCAGTAGTTTTTGTGGCTGCCCCACAGTTTTCAGAACAATAGTGACAGAGAATCCCATTAGTCAGAGGTAGAAGATTTAACTGTGTCCAGACTCTGATTTGAGAAGCAGACTGGAAGGATCCTTCTTCCCTAAAATACTTGTTCCACTCTAGAATTCTCCTATTACAGGCTACCTGGAAGTAGTACAATATTACATACATCAGTGCCACAGGAAGGTCTAGTGAGCTCATTTAGTCCAGGATCTGATTTCTGAGAAAACCCAATCCAGCATAGTTAGTCCTGACAAGAGAGAAGACAAGGCACTAGGGATGGAAAATAAGTAAGCATCCAGTATTACAGGCACGGTTTGTGTTGGCCTTGGAACTAGTGGGTGACTTTTAGGTCAGGAGTAGAGCTCCTCTAGTTGGCAGGCATATTGAATACTAATTGGTTTAGTTTGGTAACAATTCCAAAAACACAGTTTGACTGACTTTTGGATTGTATGGTTCCATTGTTTTGTAATTGCATGCAAACACATTATAAACTGACACCATATGGGAATTGTTTGTATAGGGATATGTTTTTATTCTTAGAACATTTTAATTCTCCAAACTAAAAAAAAAAAAAAAATTGGGGAAACATAAAATAAAGAATCAAGAGGGCTAGGCTCTTATCGTTGCTCTGCCGTCAACTAGACAAGTGTCTGGAGGGAAGTCATTTCCTTTTCTTCAGCCTCAGTTCCCCATTAGTAAAATGAAGTATTTGGTTGCATCTTAATTTGAACTTTTACCCTTCTGCTTTTTTTTTTTGCAAGCTGCAGGAATAAAATATGTTCTCTAAGATGCTTCTTAAGGATAGAACCAGGAAGACCTTGTGTGGTGATTGTGCTGGCCACGCTCCTATGTGAGTGACACATCTTATCACCACACCTATGTTCTGCTTCCATAAACCAAAGGATGTCTAGTAGGTGTATTCAAAGACAGAACGCCCCAGGGAACTGCTAAGCCAAAGGTGCCTTTCCTTTTACAAATAAAAGATTCAATTCATAAAAACTCTGAAATATCAGTGTGTGTGGTTCTTCTATATCTGGTGACCATTTGTCCTCCCAAATCCCTGTGTCATCCCATTGATGACCGCTATTTTTGAGTAATAATCCCTGTTTGCTAGCAGTGTCAGCCTGGCAGCAATTTACATGTAATGAATCGGACAAAACTAATGATGTATAAAATATCTAATGTGGGTTTGAAGAGAGGCCTGATGCTTCTGTCTGTGTTGGGAAATCTGTGAATGGGGAGTGTAGTGTCTTGAAACAGTAAGAAGCTAAGATTCAGGAGATCCAGATACTTACCAAATTGCTGTATGGTCTACTCTTTTGATGTCCCAATTTCCAAATCACTGTTATTGAAATTCCAGTATCTGCTTCATATGGAACTTGTAAGTAGTAAATGACAAAATCTACATAAAATTTTTAACACAGGGCCTAGTAGATGGCAGGCAATAAATGTTAATGTGATAATACCTCACAGACATATAAGTTACATATATGCTCTAATGCTTCAGAATCAAGCAATGAGTGACATAGTGTATTTTTGCTGAAGATAATTTTAAAAGGTCGCAGCAGTACATCAATAAGGAACTGCTAGAAATTCAAGCTGGATTCAGAAGAGGCCCTGGAAGGAGTGATATCATTGTTGATATCAGATGGATCTTGGCTGAAAGCAGAGAATACCAGAAAGATGTTTACCTGTGTTTTATCGACTATGCAAAGGCATTTGACTGTGTGGGTCATAATAAATTATGGATAACATTGTGAAGAATGGGAATTCCAGAATGTTTAATTGTATTGACTCGGAACCTGTACTTAGACCAAGAGGCAGTCGTTCAAACAGAACAAGGTGATACTGTGTGGTTTAAAATCAGAAAAAGTGTGTGTCAGGGTTGTATTTGTTCACCAGACTTATTCCATCTGTATGCTGAGCAAATAATCTAACAAGCTGGACAATACGAAGAAGAACGGAGCATCAGGGTTGGAGAAAAACTCATTAACAATCTGTGACATGTAGATGACACAACCGTGCTTGCTGAAAGTGAAGAGTACTTGAAGTGCTTACTGATGAAGATTAAAGACGAAATGGATTATATCTCAACATTAAACAAAAATCCTGACAACTGGACCAATAAGAGACATCCTGATAAATGGAGAAAAGATTGACATCAAGGATTTCATTTTACTGGGATCCACAATCAACGCCCATGGAAGCAGCAGTCAAGAAATCAAACAACACATTGCATTGGGCAAATCTACTGCAAAAGACGTCTTCTAAGTGTTAAAAGGAAACCCTGGTGGCGTAGTGGTTAAATGCTACAGCTGCTAACAAAAAGGTAAGCAGTTCGAATCCACCAGGCACTCCTTGGAAACTCTATGGGGCAATTCTACTCTGTTCTATAGGGTCACTATGAGTCAGAATCGACTGGACGGCAGTGGGTTTTGGTTTAAGTGTTAAAAAGCAAAAATAACCACTTTGAGGACTAAGGTGGGACTAATCCAAGCCATGGTATATTTAATTACCTTGTATGCATGTGAAAGCTAGACAGTGAAGAAGGAAGACCAAAAAAGAGTTGATGCTTTTGAATTATGGTGTTGGCAAAAAACATTGAACATACCATGGACTTCCAGAAGAAAAAACAAATCTGTCTTGGAAGAAGTGTAGTGAAGTAGAAGAGAGGATAGCGAGACTTCGTCTCATGTACTTTGGACATGTTATGAGGAGGGATCAGTCCCTAAAGAAGAACATCATGCTTGGTAAAGTAGAAAAACCCATTGCTGTCGAGTCGATTCCAATTCATAGCCACCCTAAAGGACAGAGTAGAACTGCCCCATACGGTTTCCAAGTAGGGGATCAGTGAAAAAAAGAAAGACACTCAACAAAATGGATTGACACAGTGACTGCAACAATGGTCTCAAACATAGCAATGATTGTGAGGGTGATGTAGGATCTGGCAGTGTTTTGTTCTGTTGTACATAGGGTCACTATGAGTTGGAACCAACTCAACAGCGCCTAACAACAACATCAGCAGGAAAGTAGTGTCCTTGGTGACTAAGAGCTCAGTGATATTATATTTTTATCTATCTAGTTATATAAGTCATATATATTTATAGGATATATAGGATTCAGAGTGGAGACCCCTTGGTCCTGGGTTTCAGCTTCACCTTCCAGGCCCACTGGAACAGTATCTCTGCAACCTCAGCTTTGGTTGCCATGGCCCCACCCTTTGCAACCCCAGAGATCCTGCCACACCTTTTTCAACTGAGGTAGCTTGGCTTCCTATGTTCCTTGTCTGTTCAGCTTCTGCTTCCTGGTTTCTTGGCCTCTCAGCTCCTCAGGCCTCACACCCGCATCTGCCCTGCTGGGGCAAATGTTCTTTTATATCTCAAAAGAGGTTGGCTTAAGACACTATCTAATCTTGTAGATCTCACAAATATAACTGCCACTCATCCATCTCATTAACATCATAGTGATAGGTTTTACAACACATAGGGAAATCACACCAGGTGACAAAATGGCTGACAGTCATACAATACGAGGAATCACGACCTAGCCAAATTGACAGATATTTGGGGGGGATACAATTCAGTCCATGACAATAGGTATATATATGTAAATTCTATAGTTTTGTATTTTTAATCAAATGTGTCATAAAATACTGCTCATTTTTTTTTTATTGGCTTACCTTTTGTTGAGTTGTGGAAGTTTTTTTTTAAATATATTCTTTTTTAAAGTTTATTTATTGTGCTTTAGGTGAAAGTTTACAAATCAAGTCAGTCTCTCATACAGAAAGTTCTACACATCTTGCTGTACTCCTAGCTGTTCTTCCTCTCTACCCTGTATTCCCTGTGTCCATTCAATCAGCTCCTGTCCCAATCTTGCCACCAGATAGGAGTTGCACACATAGTCTCATGTATCTACTTGAGCCAAGAAGCTCACTCCTCACCAGTATCATTGTCTATCTTATTAAAAAAAAAAAAAGTCTAGTCCAATTCCTAACTGGAGAGTTGGCTTTGGGAATGGTTCCAATCTTGGGCTAATAAAGGGTCCAGAGACCATGACTGTCAGGGTCCCTCCGGTCTCAGTCAGACCATTAAGCTTGGTCTTTTTATGAGAATTTGAGGTCTGCATCCCACTGTTTTCCTGCTCCATCAGAGATTCTCTGTTGTGTTCCCTGTCAGGGTGGTCATTATTGGTAGCCGGGCACCATCTAGTTCTTCCAGTTTCAAGCTGATGGGGTCTCTGGTTTATGTGGCCCTTTCTATCTCTCGGGCTCATCTCTGCCATATGTTTTTGGTGTTCTTCACTCTCCTTTGCTCCAGGTAGAGTGAGACCAATTGATGCATCTTAGATGGCCACTTGCTAGTGTTTAAAACCCCAAACGCCTCTCATCAAAGTGGGATGGAGAATGTTTTCTTAAGACATTTTGTTATGCCAGTTGACCTAAATGTCCTCTGAAACCATGGTCCCCAGGCCCCCGTCCCTGCTACTCTGGCCTTCAAAGCTTTTGGTTGTATTCAGTAAACTTCCTTGCTTTTGGTTTAGTCCAGTTGTGCTGACTTACTCTGTGTCGTGTGATGACCTTCCCTTCACCTAAAATAATTCTTGTCTACTCTCTAGTTAATGAATATTCCTCTTCCTCCCTCCCCACCCCCATAACCATCAAAGAATATTTTCTTTTGTGTTTAAATTTTATCTAGATTTCTTATAATAGTGGTCTCATACAACATTTATCCTTTTGTGACTAACCAATTTCACTCAGCATAATTCCTTCCAGATTCCTCCATGTTATAAGATGTTTCACATATTCAGTATTTTTCTTAATCATTGTGTAGTATTCCATTATGTGAATATACCAAATTAATTTATCCATTCATCCGTTGATGGGCACTTTGGTTGCTTCCATCTTTTTGCTGTTGTAAACAGTGCTGCTAAATGAACATGGGTTTGCATTTATCTGTTCGTGTGAAGGCTCTCATTTCTCCAGGGTATATTTCAAGGAGTGGAATTGCTGGATCCTATGGTAGCTCTATTTCTAGGTTTTAAGGAAGTGCCAAATTCATTTCCAAAGTTGTGGTACCATTTTACATTCCCACCAGCACTGTATAAGTGTTCCAGTTTCTCCACAACCTCTCCAACATTTATTATTTTGTGTTTTTTGGATTAATGCCAGCCTTGTTGGGGTGAGATGGTATCTCATTGTAGTTTTGATTTTCATTTCTCTAATGGCTGATGATCGTGAGCACTTCCTCATGTATCTGTTAGCTGCCTGAATCTCTCCTTTGGTGAAGTGCTTGTTCATATCCTTTGCCTATTTTTTTAATTGGGTTATTTGTCTTTTTGTTGTTGAGTTTTTGCAGTATCATGTAGATTTTAGAGATCAGACACTGATCAGAAATGTCATAGCTAAAAAGTTTTCCCAGTCTGTAGGTATTCTTTTTACTCTTTTGTTGAAGTCTTTGGATGAGCATAGGTGTTTGATTTTTAGGAGCTCCCTGTTATCTAGTTTCTTTTCTGATGTTTGTACATTGTTAGTAATGTTTTATATACTGTTTATGCCATGTATTTTTTTTTTTTTATGCCATGTATTAGGGCTCCTAGCATTGTCTGTATTTTTCTTCCATTATCTTTATCATTTTAGATTTTATATTTAGGTCTTTGATCCATTTTGAGTTAGTTTTTGTGCATGGTGTGAGGTACGGGTTTTGTTTCATTTTTTTGCAAATGGATATCCAGTTATGCCAGCATCACTTGTTAAAGAGACTGTCTTTTCCCCATTTAATAGACTTTGGGCCTTTGTCAAATATCAGCTGCTCATATGTGGATGGATTTACATCTGGGTTCTCAATTCTGTTCCCTTGGTGTCTGTTGTTGTAGCAGTACCAGGCTGTTTTGAGTACTGTGGCTGTATAATAAGTTCTAAAATCAGGTAATGTGAGGCCTCCCACTTTATTCTTCTTTTTCAGTAATGCTTTACTTATCCGGGCCTCTTTCCCTTCCATATGAAGTTGGTGATTTGTTTCTCCATCTCATTAAAAAATGTCACTGGTATTTGGATCGCGATTGCATTGTATCTATAGATCGTTTTGGGTAGAATAGACATTTTTACAATGTTGAGTCTTCCTAACCATGAGCAAGGTATGGTTTTCCACTTATGTAGGTCTCTTTTGGTTCCTTGCAGTAGTTTCTTATAGTCTTCTTTGTATAGGTCTTTTACATCTCTGATTAGAATTATTCCTAGGTGTTTTATCTTCTTGGGAGCTATCGTAAATGGTATTGATCTGATGATTTCCCCTTCGACCTTCTCTTTGTTGGTGTAGAGGAATTCAACTGATTTATGTATGTTCATCTTGTATCCTGATACACTGCTAAACTCTTCTATTAGTTTCAGTAGTTTTCTTGAGGATTCTTTAGCTTTTTCTATGTAGAAGATCATGTCATCTGCAAATAGAGATACTTTTACTTCTTCTTTGCCAATTCAGATGTCCTTTATTTCTTTATCTAGCATAATAGCTCTAGATAGGACCTCCACCACAATATTGAATAACAGTGGTGATAGAGGTTATCCTTGTCTGGTTCCTGTCCTCAAGGGAAATGCTTTCAGGCTCTCTACATTTAGGATGATGTTGGCTGTTGGCTTTGTATAAATGCCCTTTATTATGTTGAGGAATTTCCCTTCTATTCCTATTTGGCTGAGAGTTTTTATCATGAATGTATTTTGGACTTTGTCAAATGCCTTTTCTGCATCAATTGATAAGATCATGTGGTTCTTATCTTTTGTTTTATTTGTGTGATAGGTTACATTGATTGTTTTTCTAAGGTTGAACCATCCCTGCATACCTGGTATGAATCCCACTTGTTTGTGGTGAATTATTTTTTTGATATGTTGTTGAATTCAGTTGGCTAGAATTTTGTTGGGAATTTTTGCGTCTAAGTTCATGAAGGATATTAGTCCATAATTTTCTTTTTTTGTGGTGTCTTTACCTGGTTTTGGTATCAGGGATATGCTGGCTTCATAGAATGCATTTGGGAGCATTCCATCCTTTTCTATGCTCTGAAATACCTTTAATGGTAGTGGTGTTAACTCTTCTTTGAAAGTTTGGTAGAATTCTCCAGTGTAGCCATCAGGGCCAGGGCTTTTTCTTTTGGCAGTTTTTAAAATACCTTTTCAATCTCTTCTTTTGTTATGAGTTTCTTTAGTTGTTCTATCCCTGTTTGTGTTAGTTTAGGTAGGTAGTGTGTTTCTAGAAATTTGTCCATTTCCTCTAGGTTTTCCAGTTTGTTAGAGTACAATTTTCACAGTATTCTGTTATGATTCTTTTAATTTTGCTTGGGGTTATTGTGATATTGTCCATCTCATTTCTTATTCAGGTTATTTACTTTGTCTCCGGTTTTTCTTTTGTCATTCTGGCCAATGGTTTATCAATTTTGTTAATCTTTTCAAAGAACCAGCTTTTGGTCTTGTTAACTCTTTCAGTTGTTTTTCTGTTCTCTATTTCATTTAACTCTTCTCTAATTTTTATTATTTGCTTTCTTCTGGGGCCTGAGAGTTTCTTTTGTTGCTCTCGTTCTACTTGTTCAAGTTATAGGGATAATTCTTTGATTTTGGCCCTTTCTTCTTTTGGATGTGTGCATTTACTGCTATAAATTGACCTCTGAGCCCTGCTTTAGCTGTGTCCCAAATATTCTGATAGAAAGTGTTTTCATTCTCTTTTGATTCTATGAATTTCTTTATTCCGTCCTTAATTTCTTCTATAATCCAGTCATTTTGGAGCAAAATGTTGTTCAGATTTCATGTGTTTGATTTCTTTTCCCTGTTTTTTCCTGTTATTGATTTCTGGTTTTATGGCATTATGGTTAGAGAAGATGCTTTGTAATATTTTGTTGTTTCAGATTCTGTTAAGGCTTCCTTTGTGGCCTAATACATGGTCTATTCTAGAGAGTGTTCCATGTGCTTTGGAAAAGAAAGTATACTTGTCTGCTGTTGAGTGGAGTGTTCTGTATATGTCTATGAGGTCAAGTTGGTTTATTGTGGCGTTTAGATCCCCCGTGTCTTTACTGAGCTTCTTTCTGGTTGTCCCGTCCTTCACCAAAATTGGTGTGTTGAAGTCTCCTACTATTATTTTGGAGCTGTCTATTTCACTTTTTAATGATGTTAGTTTGTTTTATGTATCTTGAAGCTCTCTCTTTCTTTGGGTACATAAGTAGTTAATATGGTAATATCCTTCTTGTGTATTGTCCCTTTAATCTTTATATAGTGTCCTTCCTTATCCTTTGTGGCGGATTTATCTTACCAAGTCTGTTTTGTCAGAAATTAGTATTGCCACCACTGCTCTTTTTTATTGTTGTTTGCTTGATGTATATTTTTTCCATCCTTTGAATTTTAGTTTGTGTCCTTAAATCGAAAGTGTGTCTCTTGTAGGCTGTGTATAGACAGATCGTGTTTTTTAATCCATTCTGCAACTCTCTGCCTCTTTATTGGTGCATTTAGTCCATTTACATTCAGCATGATTATGGGTAGGTGTGAATTTAGTGTTGTCATTTTGATGACTTTTTTGTGCATGTCTTGTTGACAGTTACTTTGTCCCACTTAATTTTCTGTGCTGTCACTTTTCTTTATGTTTTCTTTTCACCTTTTTCATTGTTGTTGATTTTGTATTTGCTAAGTCTTTATGTTTTTCTTGTTTTTTATTTTGATGTGTATGATTGTTAGTCTCTTTTGTGGTTACCTCTATTTTTCTAAGTTTAAACGAATCTTTTATCTCCCTATATCACCTTGACTTCCTCTCCATATGAAAGATTTATGACTATTTTGTTTCGTATCTCTTTATTGATTTAATGTCACCTTTTACATAATGACATCGCTGTTTCCCTGTTTAGAGCATTTTTTATCTTCATTTATTTTTGTGATTTCCCTATGTGGGTTGATATCTGGTTGCTCTGTCTTGTGTTCTATTCTTGGGTTGATATCTGATATTTTTGATTTTCTAACCAGAGAATTCCATTTAGTTCTTCCTGTAGTTTTGGTTTTTGCAAATTCCCCAAATCTTTTTATCTGGAAATGTCCTAATTTTGCCTTCATATTTGAGAGATAGTTTTGCTGGATATATGATTCTCGGCTGGTGATTTTTTCCTTCAGTGCTTTATATAAGTCATCCCATTGCCTTTTTGCCTGCATGGTTTCTGCAAAGTAGTCCAAGCTTATTCTTATTGACTCTCCTTTGTAGGTGACTTTTTGTTTATACCTAGCTGCCCTTAAAATTTTCTCTTTATCTTTGGTTTTAGAAAGTTTTATTGTAATATGTCTTGGTGACTTTCTTTTGGGATGTACGTTGTATGGGGTTCGATGAGCATCTTGGATAGATATCTTCTCAACTTTCATGATATCTGGGGAGTTTTCTGCCAACAAATCTTCAACAATTCTCCCTGTATTTTCTGTTTTTCCTCCCTGTTCTGGTACTTCAATCACTCGTAGGTTGTTTCTCTTTATAGAGTCCCACATGATACTTAGGGTTTCTTCATTTTTTTTAATTTTTTATCTGATTTTTCTTCAAATATATTGGTGCCAAGTGTTTTATCTTCAATCTCACTAATTCTGTCTTCCATTTGCTCAATTCTGCTCTGCTGACTTTCTACTGAGTTGTCTAATTCTGAAATTTTATTGTTAATTTTCTAAATTTCTTATTGCTGTCTCTCTGTGGATTCTTGCCACCTATTAAATTTTTTGTTATGTTCTTGAATAGCCTTTTTAATTCCTTAAGCTGCTTTATCTGTGTGTTCCTCGGCTCGTTCTGCATTTTGCCTAATCTCATTCCTGAAGTTTTGAAGAGTTCTGTATATTAATCTTTTGTCATTCTACATCTGGTAATTCCAGGATACATCTTCATCAGGAAGATTCCTTGATTCTTTGTTTTGGATGTTTGTTGAAATGATCATGGTATGCTTCTTTATGTGATTTGATATTGACTGTTGTCTCTGTGCCATCTATTATTTATTGTATTAATTTATTTTATGTTTGCTTACTGTGTTCTAGCTTCTTTGATTTGTTTTGATATACCTATATAGGCTACTAGAGTGAGCTAACTTGATTATTGGATCTTTTGAGGCACCAATGTCCTGTCATGAGATGGCTAGAGTTGTTATCAGGTATATTAGCCTCGGAGTCCATTGACTATTCAGGTTTCCAGGTAGTCAGTCACCTAGTGTGTGGTGCAGGCTCTCACCTACTGTCTTAGAAGAGCAATGTTGATTGGTGTATGCACAGGTTTCTGGTTGCATCAGGGGGTCACACTCTGAGGAAGGCAGGGGGCTGACAACCTTCCCCTGAGAGTCTGTGAGGAAGGCACATCCCTGTTCTCTAGAGCACATTTGTGCGTCAGCTTTGCAGGTGAACCATAGGCACTTAATGCTTTTAACTGTGAGGACTGGGAGGCAGCACTTATCCTTGGACCCCTATCACAGGTGGCTAGGTGGTGTGGATGGAGCCACAAGCCCTCAGGCCCCTCACGTGGGTAGGTGAGGACTCTATTTAAAAGGCAGAGCAGTGTCAAAAATCAAAATCCTTCCTCTCCACCGCACAGCTGAAATAGTTACAGTCAGACCTCAAGCACATTCACCATTGCAATATAACAGCAGGTTCCTAGCTGCTGAAATGGGGCCACCTGGGTCCAGGCATTGGTGAAAGATGTTCAAAGTCTGTGCACCACTTTTGCCTGGACAGGATCCACTTCTGCTCTATGTTTCTGGATTAGGGGAGCTGGCAGATTATTTTTCCCCCATTTGTTAATTTGTTCCTTCTCCAAGGCCAGGAGAATGGCTCAGGCAGTATAGCAAGGCCTATCTCATGCCCAGGGAAATCAACTGTCACTGAAGCAGGCTGGGTCAGAGGGAGGAGGGATCAGATAGATGGGAGAGAGTTCTTTCTAAAGGAGGAGCTATTCGATCTGCGAGGTAAACTAGACAAAATCACTTACCTCGTCCCGAATGTGCTGTTTTCTCACTGATTCAGGAGGCCTGTGAAGATTCTGTGCGCTGGCTTGGCCCCGCCACAGTTGCGTTAGGGGATTGGGGCTATGCCGCCTCACTTGCCTTCTTTCACTGAATCAGCTGTGTCCCATACACCACTGCCAGCCCTGCCACATTTGCACCAGGGGATCAGGACTGTGCCGCTTTGCTCCCCTTTTTTAGCTGAAGTAACCGAGTCTGGAATGCTACTGCCAGCCCAGCCATGGTTGTGCAAGGGGATTGGGGCTGAGGAGTGCTGCTTCCCTCCAAGTCAAGTCCAGTAACTTCTCAGTGCTTCTGCATCCTCTCTCTCTCCCCCTTTCACTCTGTCCAATTTCTTAACTTTGCCTTTGATGTTCAAGGTTCCTAGCTTGTCATATATATAACTGATTCATTTGTTTTTTCAGGTCTTTGTTGTAAGAGGAACCACCAGAAGCATCTGACTACCCCACCATCTTGGCGCTGCTCCTAATATATTCTTGATATTAGACATTTGTCAGATATATGTTAACAAATATTTTACCCCATTGTGCAAGTTGTCTCTTTACTTTTAATGTTCTTTGCACAAAAGTTTTTTTTTTTTTTAATTTCAATGAAGTCTAATTATGTCTTTTGTCTTTTTTTGCTTGTACTTTTGGTGTCAAATCTAAGAAATCATTGTCAAAAACCAGGTCCCAAATCTTTACTCTCAAGTTGTCTTTTAAGAGTTTTAGGCTTTTAGTCTTATATTTAGGTTATTGATCCATTCTGAGTTAATTTTTTTATTTGGCGTGAGGTATGGCTCCAACCTTCATTCTTTTGCATGTGGAGATCCAGTTGTACCAAAACCATTTGTTGAAGAGGCTATTTATTCCCTATTAAATGAAGTTGGCAAAAATATTGTCTGTGTGTATATGACTTTATTTATTAACTCCCCATTCTTTTCTATTGGTCTATATGTCTGTCAGTATAACAGCACCCCACTGTTTTGATTACTTCAGCTTTGTACTATGTTTTGAATTCGGGAAGTATGAGTCCTCCTCATTTGTTACTCTTTTTTAATATAGTTTGGCTATTCAGGATCCCCTGTAATTTCACATTTGTAATATGAGGGTTAGCTTTTCCATTTCTGCAAAAAATGTTGGGATTTTTATAGGAATTGCACTGAATTTGTGGATCGCTTTGGACAATACTGCCATCTTAGGAATAGTAAGTCTTTCAATTTATAAACAGAGGATGACTTTCCATTTATTTAGGTTTTCTTTAATTCCTTTTGGAGCCTTGGTGGCATAGTGGGTAAGAGCTTGGCTGCTAACCAAAAGGTGCACAGTTCAAATCCACCAGCTGCTCTTTGGAACCCCTATGGGCTTGTTCTGTTTTGGACTATTGAGTCACTATGACTTGGAATTGACTTGATGGCAATGAGTTTATTTGTTTTTTTTTTTTAGTTTCTTTTAACAACATTTTACAGTTTTCAGGGTATGAGACTTCCACTTCCCTGGTTAAATTGATTCCTGGGTATTTTACTCTTTTAGATGCTATTGTAAATGGACTTATTTTCTTAATTTCCTTTTCAGCTTGTTCATTGCTAATATATAGAAATACAATTAATTTTTTGTGTTGGTCTTGTACCCTGCAACTTTGCTGAATTTATTTTTTAGTTCTAGTATTCTTGTGTATTCTTTGGGATTTTCTAATACAGGATCATGTCATCTGTGAATAGACATAGTTTTGCTTCTTTTTTCCAGTTTGGGTGTTTTTTATTTTTCTTGTCTAATTGTTCTATCTATTGTCTAATTGTTCTAGTCCAGTGTCGAGTAGTGGTGGTGCTGTTATACCTCCCTGCCATTACTATGTTTAGTTTCCCCACAGCAATGTTACTACAGAAGTCCAATAACAGCACAACCCACACCTCCTTTTAATTTTTTTTTTTTTTTTAATCACAGGAACTACTAAATTGTGAATGACAATGTTTGAGTTTATTTTTATTCTCTCTTTAATGTATTAAATGATACATTGCAGTAAACTCTTTTTAATACTTATCCATCCTTGACTTCCAGTGAAAAACAAATTTTGTCATATATGGTGTTTCTTTTTAGTTTTTTTTTTTTTAAATAACATTGCTGTATTTAGGTTGTTTATATGTATTTAAAATTTTTGTGTATATGTCAAAAAATGAAATTTATTGATAATTTCCCTCTTTTCTTCTGTCCTTTTGTGGGTGTGTTATCAAATCTATCCTACCTTAATTTACTAAAGTGGAACATAGGTTTCTTTTTCTGTTTTCTGGAATTGGGATTATCTATTAACTAATTATGAGGTAGAAACATCTCTAAACTATTCTTAGTCTTTTAGATTTTGATGCTGATAGATTGATTTTTTTCACAACTGACTGAATTTCTTTAATGGCTATTAGACTATATACTTTGCTTGTACCAAATTTGGTAGGTTATATTTGATAAGAAATTTTCCATTTCATTTAAAATTTTACATCTATAGTGGTATATGTTTTTAAAAGAAACGTGCATGTTAACTGATTATTTCATATCTAATATTTCTTTTTATGTTTTTAATTTCTTGGTCAATTTTTCCTGAAGTTTGCTTATTTCCTTAGATTTCTTAAATAATAAATGTATTTGC
Organism: Elephas maximus indicus; assembly: GCF_024166365.1. NCBI lineage: Eukaryota > Metazoa > Chordata > Mammalia > Proboscidea > Elephantidae > Elephas > Elephas maximus. The sequence continues at coordinate 52,531,314 of NC_064829.1, read as the reverse complement.
TTTCATTTTGTTGACACTCTCTCTTCTTTTTTTCCTTGTTTTAATTCTGTTAATATTTGCTTTTATTTATTAATTTTCATGTTTTAGTTCGCCTTATTTACAGTTGTTCTTTTTAACATGTATTAGATATAAAAAAAAAAGCTATTGCTGTCGAGTTGGTTCCAACTGATAGTGACCCTATAGGATAGACTAGAACCACCCCATCGGGTTTCCAAGGAGTGCCTGGTAGATTTGAACTGCTGACCTTTTGGTTAGTGGCCATAGCTCTTAACTACTATGCCACCAGGGTTTCCATCATTTAGATCATTAAATTTTGATTTATGTTTTCAAATATAAACTTTTTGGTTTAAAACTTTTTAAAATATTACTTCATTTTCATTTCATGAGTTTTGATCTACTATATTTTCATTATACTCATTTGCAAACATTTTCTAATTTCCATTGTGATCCATTTACCTTTTTTTACCCTCCAAAGCATTTAAGTTACTAGAATGTAATATCAGTGACTTTTTCTATCAACAAATATTTATTCACTGAGTCTCATCTCAATTTTGACAAGGTGACTCAATAAAATTGACAGTAAGAATTTTGCATGGCATTGTTCACATTATAGAGCTATTTGGCTTTTTATTTATGACGACCTGATAATTAAGACTTAAGTTCTAAATGAAGATCGGAATTCTAAAGACTCACCTTTCCCAGTATATCCAAATAAATCTTTTGCTTTCTGTTTGTTTATTAGCATTTTTAGAGTCTATGCCATGTAACAGGGATTTGATAAATACTTTAAATACAGAATCTCATTTTGTCTTGTGTTTTAATGTACAGGTAGTCCCTGACATACATCAGGGTTTTGATCTGTCATAGCTAGGTTCTGACATAATTTGAATACTTTTTTTTTTTTTTAGTTTTCATAGCCTGCTATATGGCAATGTTTTCAACAGTAAATCATAACATTGAACATCTGTGGGTGAACATCTGAGGATGATAACATCAGCAAATTATGTACTGCAACATTGTTTGTAGTGCATACTACTAACAATAAGATGTATGAAAAAGAGAAGATGGTCGTAAGTGCATGTTATGGATTGAATTATGTCCCCCAAAATATACGTTGTAAATCCTAACCTCTATGCCTGTGGTTATAATCCCATTTGGGAATAGGTTGTTATGTTAATGAAGCAGGATTAGTGTAGGGTATATTTTGAGTCAATCTCTTTTGAGATGTAAAAAAGATTAAGCAGGCAAAGAGAGGGGAGATGGGGTAAGATAGATGCCAAGAGACAAGGCAATCTCCAAGGAACCAGGAAGCAGAAGCCTCAAGAGACAAGGACCTTCCTCTAGAGCCAACAGAGAGAGAAAGCCTTCCGGTAGAGCCAGCTCTCTGAATTTAGATGTGTAGTCTCCTAAACTGTCAGAAAAATAAAATTATGTTTGTTAAAGCCATTCGCTTGTGGTATTTTTGTTATAGCGGCACTAGATATCTAAGACAGTGTGGTTCATCATAACTCAAATTTTGTCTCCAAAAAGTTATATTGAAGTCCTACCCTTTTACCTGTAAATATGACCCCGTTTAAAAATGAAGGTTTTCTTTTGTTGTGTTAATAACGGAATGCCAGAATAGGGTGGGTCCTATACCATATCTCCTCTGAGTGATGTCTAATTAAGACAGCAGAATAGACTTAGCGATACGTACAAGGGTAAAAGCCACAGTTACATTGCTGAGAAGCAAAGGGACACCAAGGATTGCCAGGTGTCAACCAGAAACTAAGGGAGAGGCCCACAGAAGAAATTGGCTTGCTAGACCTGGATTTGGACTTTCAGGTTACAGAACTATGAGAAAATAAGTGTCTGTTTTTTTAAGCCACCCACTTTGTAGTATATTGTTATGGCAGCCGTAGCAAACTGAGACAGTAGCCTTATTTCTATTTAAAGGACTTGGGAACTGAGGAACAAGAATGATAAGTACCTTGACTAAGGACATAGAAGCCATGAATTGTAACTGTTCAAATCCAAGAATAACTTATTCCAAAGACTGTTCTTAACCAAGATGCTACTATATTCCTTCTCACAAACTTGCTTCAAATATGCAGCTATGTAGGCTTTGAGTTTTTGCATGAAATTAAATAATACAATAAATTTTATCCAGGAATGTAATATTTTAGGCATCCATGATTAAGAAGATAGGTATGTGTGCCTGTATATGTATGTGTGTGCTCACTTGCTAAAGAGGTGAAGAAAATAATAAAAACAAAACAGTGTAGTGAAAAATGCAAGAACTGGAAAGAAATCAGGAGAGTAGCTCTGCCCTGACATTGCCATCAATATTATGAGTGACGAGTGAACTTGCATGAGTTGTCCAAGTTCAATATTCCTCCTTTTTACAGTGAGAAACAGGGATTAGACAATCTATTGGGTTCTTTACAGCCTTGGTAATCTTCAAGAATCTCAGTTTGGCATCATCCTAGGCAGGCAATTGGGATACTCTGGGAATAAACACATTCTTCCAAACCTTGTCAAGCCACACCTGCTGGTTAGTCATCTTTTCTGCACTGATACTGTGTTAGCCTGGAAGGTAGTCATGAAAATATGTAACTCAGAATCACAGAGCAACAGGATTTTGACCTGCAACACTTGGCATCCACAGCCCAGGTAGAGACCAGCACCTCACAAGGGCTCAATCAGTATTTTCTGGATTGAATTCAATGCTATTGCTTGCAGTTCTACAGTGCTCAGCAATTAATGATCATGCAGTCTGTTTTAGGTGTGGCGGCACCACTGCCTGCCCAGCCGAATGGTCATTCCTTTAAGGCAGGAGTCATCCTTTATTGCCATTTGCTTCTCATCAGCTCACAAGAAGGTGAGGAAAGCATTCTCATTGTTTAATTTGGTCTAATGGGGAAAATGCATTTCCTTTATAGATTTGTCGAAAGCAACTCCATTTGTGTAAAATGACACCTGTCAAGTTCCTTGATGGTTTCATATTTCCTGCTAAAATTACTGGCATAGGAAAGCACACCAGGATGGGCCTAAGCACTTCAGTGCCATGAACAGTAAAGCTATAATTAGTGACTTTTGCCTGATGTTAACAAATGCCAGAGGGTATCGCAGTCTCTGTAGATGAGTTCTCCAGGATTTAATTAGTTCTATCTATTCTTTGTAGAGCTGTGCGGTTCCTAACATACCTGGTGCTTGCTTCAGGCATGGGTCAAAGCATGCAGCTGTCAATTATTTAATATTCATGACATTTTTAAACAAATGAAAGGCGAGTGAAGCCTGTAGTATTGGAGGATATCGAAGCCACTGCATTTATGGAATAAATGAGCCTATTTCTTTGAATAATAATTTTGAAGAATTCAGGGACAAGGGAAATTTTGTTCTTAAATCTCAAGATCCATCTTCCTTTTTAGCTTGTATTCATCAGGAGAGGGAGAAAGAAGCAAGTATTCTGGGTTTTAGTTTCTATTCTCTCTAATCTCACTCTAGCAATTTTGCACATCACTGCAGGTTCCAATTTTTCATCTTTAAAATGTAGAATTAAACTAACTGATTTCTAAGGCTCCTCCAGTTTTAAAAGTCTAGGGTTTGATGATGATTATGGAAATTATCATGAAATTCAGACTCATTCTGCTTTAAAATAGATTACTGGGGAGAAATTTAATTTTTCCTTTATTATAACATAAATATGTATAGACAGAATGAGATTCTATAACTTTTTTAACCATATGATTTCTGTGCTTTGAAAAATTTGAAAATAATTTCCTTGGCTACGCCAATGACATGTGATACATAAGGGAATTTTGGAATGAATACCTGGAAGTATGTTATGCAGCTCTGAAAGTTAGAGTACTTTTTTTTCCCCCAGCCATCAAGTTACATTTTGGTGCCCTGAGCAGGAATCTATTGAGTACCCTGGTTGTTAAAGCTTCTGAAAGTACCTAAGTGCCTGTGTTCTGCCTCTGGAGAAGATAACTCCTTAAAAATACGTTACTATCAATTTTTAAGCTAATGCTGAACATTATTACCCTAATGGCTTGGCTAATGATCATTGCTCATTTAAGCTCCAGTCAACAGTCCTTTAGAGAGTGAATCCTTGACTTCACTTTTGATTATCTTAGCAATTACACTGTTGACATGATAATGAAGGGGCAATGTGTATGGTACATGGTATGTACATACGGTATATGGGATATGGGTATGACAGTGAGCTTCCTTTTGAGTTTATACATTCCACTATGTTGTAATAAGGCCATTTTAAAGCAATGATAATGACTCCTACATATGTAGTATGTAAAGGGCTGGACATTGCATAGAGTATGGCAAGTCATGGGATATTGTGAATAACATTTATTTCAATTGATACTGAGAGAAATAAACCAGTTAACATTAAGTCTACTGTGACTTATGGCTGCCCCATATGTGTCAGAGTAGAACTGTCCTCCACGGGGTTTTCAATGACTGATTTTTCAGAAGTAGTTTGCCAGGTCTTTCTTCTGAGGTGCCTCTGAATGAATGCAAAACTTCAACCTTTTTGTTAGCAGCTGAGCATATTAACCATGTGTACCACTATACACACACAAACACAACATATGTATACACTCATGAAATCATCATCACAAACATAAAAACGAACATCGTCATCTCCAAAGTTTCTTAATGCCCGTTTGTCTTATTTCTGATCTTAGTGTTAAAGCATTCAGAATTTTACCATTAAGTATGATATTAGCTGTAGGTTTTTCATAAATGCCCTTTTTCAGGTTTAGAATGTTCCCTTGTATTCCTAATTTTCAGATACTTCTTATCAGGCATGGATGTTGAACTGTATCAGATGTTTCTTCTGTATCAGTTGAGATGATCTTTTTTTTTTCTTTTGTTAATATTGTGAACTACTTGGATTGATTTGAAGGAGCCCTGTGGTACAGTGGTTAAGAGATAGGCTCCTGACCAAAGATCTGCAGTTCTAATCCGTGAGCTGCTCCATGGAAACCCTATGGGACAGTTCTACTCTGTCCTGTAGGGTCATTATGAGTTGGAATCGACTCGATGGCAAGGGGTTGATTTTAACTTAGTCATGATGTATTATTCTTTTTAAGATAGTGTCATTTGGTTTAGCAAAATATATTTTAATTCTTACAGATAGTGGGTAACTATATACTTTGAATACGATTATGAACATCCATTAAGAGCATGGACACTTTAGCTGGACTGCTTGGTTAAAATCCCAATCTCGTTAACTTTCTCTTTTGTGCCTCAGTTTTCTCATATATAGAATGGCAATAAAAATAATAGCCTAACTGTTTCATAAGGCTGTTGGGAGCACTAAATAAGAGAGTAGAGCGTGTAATGCAAGGTCTGGTACGTAACACGTGCTAGACATGGCCGAATAGTATCAATATATTTTGAGTGACTGTCTCAAACATAGCAATGGTTGTGAGGATGGTGCAGGACCAGGCAGTGTTTTGTTCTGTTGTACATAGGGTTACTATGAGTCAGAACTGACTTTGCGACGCCTAACAAAACAACAATGGTAAGTCCAAACGAGTAATGTGGGGTACATTGTCAGTGGTGAGAAAAGTTTTGGCATAATTATGAAAACATGCTGTTTAATCTGATGGAGGCATTGCTAACAGTCAGTGAGGGAAGGTGAGATGTGGAATTGGGAAGGGCATGCTGGTTTGGAATCTGCAAATGGGAAGGGCTCTAGACTAATTCTGAAAATGAGGAGCTGAGTGTCCCTAAAGTTTATTTGCCTAGGTACATATAAAGGGATTTTTATGTAGGAAATATTAAAGGTAATGATACTCAGGTAAGAAGGGGCAATCAATACTATGAAGTTCCAGATTCCAATTCCAACCCTTCATCTAATCTCTTGAGAGACAGTTCTTAACAAGTTCTGACCCCTAAAGAGGAGCTTCAACTAGTCTTATTCCATGGACCCCTTTGTCAGTGTGGTGAAGCTAGAGAGCCTTTCTCAGAATAATATTTTAAATGCATAAATAAAATGTGACTATAACCAAAACCATTTTTTATGAAATATTATTCCTTACACAGATCCATCAGAAGGAGGGGGCAGGATATGTGTGTCTGTGGATCCCAGGTGAAAAACCTATGAGAGTAAGGAGTGAGATGGAGACTGAGTTAGAATAAACAAGAAAAAGAGAAGAAACATTTTATTTCTTAAATCTCTTACTGTAAAGTGAAATTTCTATCTCTTCCTTCATGTCTTAATTCAAATGCTATTTTTTCAGTGAACTCTTATCTGGCCATCTTCTCTAAAACTGTATCCTCTCTGCCCTGCCAGCGTTCTTGAGCCCACTTCTCTGATTTAGCTTCCCTTTTTTTTTTTTTTTTAGCACTGGCCACTATGTAACCCCAGGGTTGATAACCATTCACATGGGTCAAATGCTGGTTACCGCCAGTTTTTGTATGTGTCAAGAGCTGAGTTTTTACATTTTTAAATGGTTAAAAAAAATCAAAAGAAGAATAGTTCATGAGATGGGAAAGTTTTATGAAATTCAAATTTCAGGGTCCATACATAGTTTTATTGGAACACAAACTGCTCAATTTTGTTTACATAATGTGTGTACTGCTTTTGCGATACAAGAGAAAAGTTGAGCAGCTGCTACAGAGACCATATGGCCTGCAAAGCCCAAATAGGTGCTATCTGTCCCTTTACGGAATAAGTTTGCTGACCACTGATCTAATCTATTATATTTTAGTTTTATTGCATACATACTATTTTATATATTGTATTTTTCTTGTTCATTCTCCCCTCCTAGCATATATATTATAGGAGCCCTGGTGGTGCAGTGGTTAAAGTGCTTGCTTGCTAGCTGAAAGGTCAACAGTTTGAACCCACCAGCCACTGTGTGAGAAAGATGAGGCAGTCTACTACTTCTATAAATTTTACAGCCTTGGAAACCCTGTTTTCTCTTTTCTTTATTCTCAGGACCGCTAAGAGTTCCACTCATTTCATCACTGTGAGTCAAAATTGCCTAGACAGCAATGGTTTTTTTTGTTTGTTTGTTTTCTTAGCATATACATTCATTGAGGGTAGGATTTTTGTCTATTTGTTCCCTGCTCTATTCCCAATGCCTAGAATAGTGTGTGGTACATAGTAAGTACTCCACTTCATTTGTTGATTGAGTGGATATCTGCCACATCAATAACACTTTATATGAAGCAACTGAGATTAAACAAACACTCTCAGGAAAGGAAGAAATGACTCACTGTGTAAGATTTTTGAGAATACCTTATGAGGTGTTAATTTGGTTTGTCATCTTAGCTAGACTATGGTTCCCAGTGTTTGGCCAAACGCTAGCCTAATTGCTGTTCTATGTTGTTGCTGTTATTGGTTGCTATTGAGTCAACCCCATGTGTGCAGAGTAGAACTGCTCCACAGGTTTTCAAAGCTGTGACCGTTTAGAAATAGATTGCCGGGACTGACTTCTGAGATGCCCCTGGGTGGGTTCTAATCACCAGCTTTTTGACTAGCAGTCAAGTGCTTAACCATTTGTTCCACCAAGCTGCCTTCTGCTGTTCCATAATGTAACGTAATTAATCAATTACTTAGTTGAAAAGGAAGTTTCCTTATAATGCATTCTTCTTCTAACTAAATAGATATTTTGGCAAAACTCTCTCTCTTTTCACGCTGAGCCCTTCCTGTCACTTGACCTACAGATTTTGGGATGCAAGCCTGCGGAAGTCTCCAGCCTGCTGCCGGATGTATGGATTTTGGATTTCCTAGGCCCTGGCAGTTGAGTGATCCAATCCCTTGATGTAACCTGCCCCCCCCCCGCCACTCTCTCTCTCTCTCTATAAGCATATATACGTATAGATAGATGGGGGGGGGAACCAAACCCACTGTGGCAGATACCAAAAACAAAAAAAGCCAAACCTGTTGAGTTGATTCCAACTCATAGTGACCCTATAGAACAGAGAGGAGCTGCCCCACAGAGTTTCCAAGGAGTGCCTAGTAGATATAAGCTGCTGACCTTTTGTTAGCAGTCATAACACTTAACCAGTACGCCACCAGGGCTTCCAGATAGATAGATATGTGCCTATCTATATATAGATATAGATATGTATATCTATATATACATAAATTTTTTTTTTTAATATATAGGCATATATATATATACATATATCTGTATGTGTGTATGTATACGGAGGCACGATGGTTAAAGCACTTGGCTGCTAACCAAAAACGTTGACAGTTCAAACTTACCCAGCAGCAGAAAGACTGGCAATATGCTTTCATCAAGGTTGCAGCCAAGAAAACTTTTAGGCAAGTTCTACTCTGTCTTATGGGGTCACTATGAGTCAGAATTGACTCAACAGCACCCATCAACAGCACATATACGTGTGTGTATGTGTACATATATGTGTATGTATATATATTTACATATATGTGTGTATGTGTGTGTCACTGGTTCTGTTTCTCTAGAGAACCCTAACTACTACACCTTAATAAAGGATCCTGATCAATGAGTATGCCTATGACAGGCACAGAGGGGAAAGAAAGACAAAACACGCCATGGATGAGAAGGAGCTCCGGTTGCCAAGGTGGGCATTAGCAAGGCTCATTCAGAGAGTAATGAGAAAAGAAAGTAGAGAAAATAGTCAAAGGTTTACAATGGAGAAGAAAGAGAAATAATCTTGGAAAATAAAAAGATGTGGCCAAATTGTGCACAGCCTCAAATGCCACGATGAGAAGTTTGGTCTGAGACCAACTTTTGAATGTCCTGACTCAGATCTGCTTGTTTACAAACCTTGGAAAGAAATGGAGGAGGAAAAGGTTACAACTCAACCGAGAAGATGTCAATTTGCCCTGTAGTTACTTGTGATTTGGAGCAGTTCCAAACAAAAGCAGCAAATCGAAAGATCCCATCCGCTTTATTTTCTTCCCTTCACTTTAAGAATACCAATTCCAAGTGATTGAAAGGAAACATTTTCATGGTGTTTCCCCAGACCTGATTGTGTTACAAGTCTGGAGACAATCTCCAGGGCTCCAGCCGGGACACATCGACAGGATATCGAGTTTGGGTTTTATGCCTCGTTTTTGCCATTATGTGGCGGTTACTTTGACGTTTATTATACTGCTGGATTGACACAAATTGTAGTCAGATAAATGCAATCAACATTTTTTACTAGTTGTTCAAATTGTGACTCGCCCACAGCAGGAGACAATGGTAATTTCTGGTGTTTTAGAAATTTGATGCAACACCCAGCTCAGCACTCAAGACATTGAAGGGAATTTTTAATATGTTTATGCTACTTGAACTTTCAGCATTTGATTTAATATGCACTTACTGGTCCCCTTTGTTACCAGGTAGGAGAATTTTAAATAAAGGACCCGAAGCGTGTGAATAAAGAGACTCAACCAAATGTCACAAAAATATTTAAAAATATGAAACTTTTCTACTTGATAAAATATAATTATGTGATTATGAAACAAAACTTAATTATATAGTTTAACATTAAACATTAGAACATACTTGTATAATGCTAAAGCTTTATTGTTAATGGGAGTGATCTCTTTTTCCAACGGGGGGAAATGCATTCCTCTGGAATGAAAAATGAATCTTAAGATACAATGGTTTGTGGTCCTCCAAAATGCTGTAGTACCCACACAGATGTACAGCATATTTGTGATATTAAAATGTCATGGGGGGAAGAGGGAATATTTTAAAAAGTATAAAAGGCTCCTAATGAAGGTGATAATTAAATCAAAAAAAGTTGACAAGCACTGTGTTAAAGAAATGGGTGTTTATTTTCCGTTTGCCAGTCATCTTGATACCTTATAAATTGCTTTGAAAATATTTTCAAGATGCCTGTAGTGTGTATGTGTGTATCTGTGTTTGCTTATTCTACCTAAATTATACACCTCTCAAATGTAGGGTCTGAGCCTCCTATGTTTTATGACCATGTGAAAAGCTATAATTTATGTGTTTCTTAGACTATATAGACAGATTCATTAATGATAAACCATACCATTAAATTGTTCTTGACCTCCTATACTTTGGAGCCTCTGAATGGTACCAGTGGTTAAATGAGCTTGACTACTAACCAGAAGATTGGAGGTTCAAGTCCACCCCAAGGCACCTCAGAAGAAAGGTCTGATGGTCTACTTCCAAAAAATCAGCCACTGAAAACCCTGTGAAGCATAGTTCTCTTCGGACACACACTGGGTCACCATCAGTCAGAATTAGCTCAACTGCAACTGGTATACTTTGTTTCCTTTTTCATAAACAACTTCTTTATGGATTTGCTAGAAATCTGTAAACAAGAAGAATTTTAAATTTAAAATCATCCTTTCGTAAATCCTAATACCGAGTCAAGGATTTCTTGCTGATATGCATAAATGAACATTATTATATTTCATTTGTATCTGTATATTTTTCCTTGCTGGATTTTCTTAGATATGCCTAAATCTAGATGTTGTCTAATTACCTGAACTGGCATCTGATTTTAACAGAACTTATATAAGTGTTAAAAAAAATCTCATCTTTGTGAAGAAATGGCTTAATAAATATTAGCAACATTTATCATTGCCTTTTCTATGTTGCTCACAGTTACAGCTTCAGCTGGGCTCTGAATTTTGAACTGCATTGTAGTGTTATGTCGTACACAGCCAGACCTTCGTATGAAACCCTTGTTTATCCATGGACTATATTTCTGACTTGGGAAAATAGTTTAAGTATCTTAAGCCTCTGTTTTCTCATCTGTAAAATGCACATAGTAATATACACCTTACAGGGTTGTTTTGAGAATTTAATGAGACAACCTATAAAAAAGAGATAACCTATACAAAGCCTTTAATATACAGGCTAACACATATTAGAAGCAAAGTAAATAATAACGGTAATGGTGGTAGTGGTGGGGCAGAAGTGATAGTACAGTAGTGATAATCTTAGTAATATGTTAGATTTGTGATCACTTGTCTCCACATTCAAATTCTCATTAATTATTTCAAAAATCCAACCCAGTGACAGTTAAGAAGATGAGATTCTAGGATACTACCAGCCTGAAGTGTGATCAGTGCCTTTTAGATAATTGGTAGCTACGGGGAGCAAATGAAGCCAAAATATAAGGTAGCTCAACTAAGTAGGATGAAAGTTAGCAGAAACATATCATGACAGAAATAAATTACAGTCTCCATACAGAAGGAAAAAAAAAAAAGATGAAAATAGAGAAAGCTGTTATTCTAAGGGAATATTCCTAATTCAAAAATAAAAGCAGAAACGTTTCCAACTGGGCTGAGATCTAGTTATGGCTTTACTCATGGATTAGAGTTGGAGTTCATCTGATCTGAGGTAGTTGAGAAACAATTATATCAGTTTATCAGGTACATCGTCAACATGACTGTTGCTATGAAGGAGAAACATGGCAGTAGATAGGTTAAGAAAAAAACAACTAGGCTGGTTGTTTAAAAGCTTCCAGGAGAATATGAGTGTGTCATGATTACCAAAATATATCTGTGACAAGGGATCACAAAATGTGTAATAAAATGAGTTAATGTTTGTAAAGAACTTAAAACAGTGCATGGTACATAACCAGTTGCTGCAAAATAGATTCTAACTCATGGAGACCCCATATGTACTCCATAGGGTTTTCAATGGCTGATTTTTTGGAAGGAGATCACCAGGCCTTTCTTCTGAGGTGCCTCTGGGTGGATTTGAAATTCCAACCTTTGGTAAGCAGCCCTTTGTACCACCCAAAGACTCCACATGTACACATACTGAGTACACAACAGGGAAGTACTAAACATAATGTAATCATACTTAGATATATAAGCTACTAATGATGCAGGCACACAATGCCCATTCATTGAGTGGATGATGATGGTAGTTATGGCAGAGATGCAACACCCATGACTGTTCATTAAATGTTCACGGCAGGATTAATGGGGGCCCCTTCCCCCAAACTCTAACTGACCAGACAGTCTAAAAGAAGTTGACAACTCAAATCTCTTCCCTTCAATCATGCTGGGCAGTTAATATGGCGTGTGGCTTCTGGCTTAACTTTTAATGCTCATAATAAAAAGTTATAGTCAAACTGTTACATGTGCTCAGAAAATAAGAAATTAATTATGAACACCTCATTGAATGAAGAGAGGATTGAATGTCCATAGTTTCCTTAAAGGGTCATTGAAGTAATTCCCCTACTGCCGACTGAACATTTCTATAGAACTCATCTAAACGTGCTCAGTCGGTGAATCACCAGAGTTTCTGCTTCATTAACTGTTTACATGGTGCCCTCAATAGAAAGGTTTTAGCCTGATGAGAAGTCTCTCTCACAGCCTGCCTCAGGCAGCAGATGTAGTAGGGCTGTAGGACTCTTCATGACACATTGAGAGATAAGAAATATCACATTAGCATTCTTAATCTTGCCACATTAAGCACTAAAACACCCCTTGTTGTGTTAACCTCTGAATAGCCCCCATAATGCTACAACATAAGCTCAGTCCCTGAAGTCCTTGGTTTCCACTCAATTGGAGTGAGAGATACATTTGCAGTGGTGTTTCCTGTTCATTCTTCAAGGCCCTATAACCCTAGATTTGCAAGCAGGCACTCTAAGTGTTCTATTCATTTTTTAATGGCACTACTATTTTACTATTATTTATGTCATAAGTTATAAAGTCAAGGAAATCCACATATTCAAATTTCACTGGGCATCTTTCTAGAAAGAATAATTCCTCAGTCAGCAAAACGTTAAAAGAAAAAAATGTTTACAACACATTATTTATCTGGGAACAGAATATCTGTAATAATAAGGGTTGCCTAAGTACAATCATTCAATGGGTAGATCAGAGAAAGGCCTGTGTGGCTATGGTATCATAATGCTATATGACTTTTGCATAATACAATGACTTTCAAGTATATCTTCTGATATGCTGTAATAAAACACTGATGCATGCAGATCACACATGTTGTTGATGTTAGGTGCCATCTAGTTGGTTCCGACTCATAGCGACCCTATGCACAACAGAACGAAACACTGCCCGGTCCTGCGCCATCCTTACAATCGTTGTTGTGCTTGAGCTCATTGTTGCAGGTCATGCATAGATTTTAAAAAGAACATTAAATAGAAAGGGAGTCACTGTAACCAGGTTCTGTTCCAAAATGGTTGTTAAACTCCACCATGTTGTATAAATAACTTGACTTTTGGAGGCCTCAGTTTCTGTATTCCTAAAAGGGAAATGGGTTACACACTCTCCAGAACTCTAAATTATGTGATACTATGTGATATTGGCTGCTATTCCTATCTCTAAAATGATAGAACTTGAATTACATGAATCCCTAAGAGCTAATTGGAAACCCTGGTGGCACGGTGGTTAAGTGCTACGGCTGCTAACAAAAAGGCTGACAGTTCACATCCACCAGGCATTCCCTGGAAATTCTATGGGGCAGTTCTACTCTGTCCTATAGGGCCACTATGGGTCGGAATGGACTCTTTGGCAAAGGGTTTTTTTTTTTTTTTTAAGGTCTAATTAAAAAAATTCTATGATTTGAGTATTTTTGCATATTTTTTAAATCTAATTCATTTCCGTTCTTTTCCAATACATATTTAAGTTGTTTGCTTCAGTTATTCTTGTTAATTATCCTTTAGCTAGCCTTGCTTTTACTAATCTTTCTCCCAGTCATATTCTACTCAACCATCAGGTTCATATTTCTAAAATATTATTAATCAAATTAAGTTACTGTTTCCCAATATTCAGAGAATAAAATAATTCTTATCTAAACATACCCCATCCCTTCTTCATGATGTATGTCATCCTACATCTTTGTTATAGTCTTTTTTTTTTTAATAGTCCCTATCAATTTCTCTTTTATCTATAGAACTGCAACTCCTTAAGTCTAAAATATGTTTCTCAGTTGTTGTTGGCTCGTGAAAATCTCTTTCAAAGCAGTCTTATCTTTCCTTGTTTTGACTTCAGTGCTCAGCACAGTGATGACCATATAGCTGGTATATAGTAAATAATCACTGATGAAATAAATTATAGCTGCTGCATGGGTTGCTATGACTAACCATCCTTCCCCCCTGCACAAGGACTTGGGTTTTGAGATTTTCCAGGAGTGGAATGCATTTTGCTGATTCCTTTTTTATTATTTTATATGAGCATCTTTGGATTAGTAGCAGTGGATTTTCAAGACAGAATCAATGTTTTTCAACTTAGAGTTAGCTTTAGCTAAAAAAGTTGTGTAAAAATATTTCTGTGACACAATGGAAAGGACACAATTGGCCTGGAGTTAGAATAGTTGCCTGTGTGAAGCTCAGTCTCCTCATTAGTATAAAGGAAATAAAAATAGCTTCCATACTGACTTCATGGGTTTTCCAAGGAAATCAGAGAAGAAGCTAGATATAAAAACACTGAAAAACAGACTTTTTAAATTCATAGTAGTAATATAAACAAGCAGTATTAATAGTAGTAGTAATTGTAGTATGGGGCCCTGGTGGCACAATGGCTAAGAGCTCGACTGCTAACCAAAAGGTCACCAGCTTGGATCTACCAGCCACTTCTTGGAAACCCTGTGGGGCAGTTCTACTCTGTCCTATGGTCACTATGAGATTAACATTCTGTTTGAACCACGTAAGACCGTATTTCCAAGACCACCTCACCTGGAGACTAAAACTTTAGAATTAAGCAAGTATACGTAACCAAAATCAAACCTGCTTCTCTCAAGTCAATTCCAACTCATAGTGATCCTATAGGACAGAGTAGAACTGCCCCATAGGGTTCCCAAGAAGCAGCTGGTGGCTCTGAACTGCTGACCTTTTAGTTAGCAGCTGAGCTCTTAACTACTGTGCTCCCAGTGCTCCATATATATAGTATATATATGTGTGTGCATACATATACGTCCACCACCTGTCTGTCAGTTTGTTGTACTATAGTGGCTTGGGTGTTGCTATGATGCTGGAAGCTATACCACCAGTATTTCAAGTATCAGCTAGGTCATCCATGGTGAACATGTTTCAATGGAGCTTCAAGAATAAGATAGACTAGTATCTACTTACAAAAATTACATAATGAAAACCCGATGGATCACAATAGAGTATTATCTGATTCACTTGCTTTGGATGTGTAAGGGGGGATCAGTCACTGAAGGAAGATGTCCTATTTGGTGAAGGAGGAAGCCAATGAGAGCAAGGGAGACCCTCAGTGAGATGTGTTGTCACAATAGTCGAAACAATGGACTAAGTAACACTGGTTATCATTAAGATGATGCTGGACTGAACAAAATTTTGTTCTGTTGTACATAAGGTGGCCATGAGTCAGAGTTGACAGCAGCTGTCTGTTTATCATCTATTTGTCCATCTATCATGTATCTATTTATCTATCATCTATCTATATATACATATACATATGTGTGTGTGTGTGTGTGTGTATATATATATGTATGTATTGTTGTTAGGTGCTGCTGAGTCGGTTCTGACTCATAGTGACCCTATATACAACAGAATGAAACACTGCCCAGTCCTGTGCTATCCTCACAATTATTGCTATGCTTGAGCCCATTGTTGTAGCCACTATGTCATTCTATCTTGTTGAAGGAGACCCTGTTTTTTGCAGATCCTCTATTTTACTGAGCATGATGTCCTTCTCCAGGGACTGGACCCTCCTGATAACATGTCCAAAGTACATGAGATGACGTCTCCCCATCTTTGCTTCTAAGGAGCAGACTGGCTGTACTTCTTTCAAGACAGATCTGTTTGTTCTTCTAGCAGTTCATGGTATGTTCAATATTCTTCACCAACACCATAATTCAAAGGCATCAATTCTTTGGTCTTCCTTGTTCATTGGCTAGCTTTCACATGCATATGTATGTATGTATACACATATATGTTTGTGTTTAATATCTGTTCTTTTTCAGCTATTGCTTTTCTGCTTCCCTTTTCCAGCTATTGCTTCAATTCTTTGTAACTTTGACTTCTCAAGTTATTATTATTATTATTCACTAAATAAAAGATGAGCACTTAAGCCTAGACACAAACATGAAGTATCTTGAAGCTTTCAGTTGCAGGTAACTGAATACATTCAAATAGACACAAGTGAAAACGTTGATTATTTAAAGACAACAGTGGGCAATCCAGTGGACAATCAAATGTCACAAGCCATACGGAAATGAAAAGTGGGAATGAAGACTAGTGCCTCTCTTTCAGCCAAATGACAGATAGGCCCATAAAGCAAATAATATCACCCAAGAGTACTGTATTCATCAAAATAATCATCTAGATGAAATCAAATGGTTAACATTTACCCTAGACCAAAGATGAGAAGGTAAAGGGGTACAGGGTAGCTAGATTAATGGAAACAGATCAACTGTAATGGAAATAATGAGAATGCTGACATATTGTACAGAATGTAACCAATGTCACTGAACAATATATATAGAAATTGTTAAATGAGAACCTAATATTCTGAGTTAACTTTCACCAAAACACAACAGAATATTAAAAAAATAAAAAAGACTAATGCCTCATCCTCTCATCAAAGTGTATTTGCAGTCCTCTTTATTTTCTCATTTCCTTTTTCCCAGCCTTTCTGATTTCTAGGACTTGCTCATGGTCTTGGTGTGTCCTGGAGTCTAGTCACATACCAACTTGACATGACTTTTCAGTTCAAGAGGCTACAATTATTTGATTTATTCTTAGGGTTTCCAGACCCTAATTCCTTGGAAAAGGAACATAATGGATCCTTTCAATTACGGTCCACCTATGAGTTTATCAGCTACTATGGCCAGTACTATGAGTTAATCAGCTACTATGGCCAGTACTAGGAGTTAATCAGCTACTATGGCCAGTACCATGGCTACTCATCTATGCCAAGAAATATGGAAGACAGCTTCCTGGCCAAATGACTGGAAGAGATCCATATTTCTGCCTATTCCCAAGAAAGGTGATTCAACCGAATGTGGAAATTATAGAACAATATCATTAATATCACACACAAGCAAAATTTTGCTGAAGATCATTCAAAAACGGCTGCAGCAGTGTATCGACAGGGAACTGCCAGAAATTTAGGCCGGTTTCAGAAGAGGATGTGGAACCAGGGATATCACTGCTGTCAGATGGATCCTGGCTGAAAGCAGAGAATACCAGAAGGATGTTTACCTGTGTTTTATTGACTATGCAGAGGCATTTGATTGTGTGGATCATAACAAATTATGGATAACATTGCAAAGATTGGGAATTCCAGAACACTTAATTGTGCTCATGAGGAATCTTTACATAGATCAAGAGGCAGTTGTTAGGACAGAACAAGGGGATACTGATTGGTTTAAAGTCAGGAAGGGTGTGCGTCAGGGTTATATTCTTTCACCATACCTATTCAACAAATAATACGAGAAGCTGGACTGTATGAAGAAGAATGGGACATCAGGATTAGAGGAAGATTCATTAACAACCTGCATTATGCAGATGACACAACCTTGCTTGCTGAAAGTGAAGAGGACTTGAAGCACTTACTAATGAAGATCAAAGACCACAGCCTTCAGTATGGATTGTACCTCAACATAAAGAAAACAAAAGTCCTCACAACTGGACCAATGAGCAACATCATGATAAAGGGAGAAAAGGTTGAAGTTGTCAAGAATTTCATTTTACTTGGATCCATGATCAATAGCCATGGAAGCAGTAGTCAAGAAATCAAAAGACACATTGCATTGGGTAAATCTGCTGCAAAGGACCTCTTTAAAATGTTGAAGAGCAAATATGTCACCTTGAAGACTAAGGTGCACCTGACCCAAGCCATGGTATTTCCAATTGCATCATATGCATGTGAAAGCTGGATAATGAATAAGGAAGACCAAAGAATTTGAATTGTGGTGTTGGAGAAGAATATGGAATATACCACAGACTGCCAAAATAATGAACGAATCTGTCTTAGAAGAAGTACAACCAGAATGCTCCTTAGAAGCAAGGATGGCGAGACTGTGTCTTACATACTTTGGACATGTTGTCAGGAGAGATCAGTCCGTGGAGAAGGACATGATGCTTGGCAGAATACACGGTCAGCGGAAAAGAGGAAGACCCTCAACGAGATGGATTGACACAGTGGCTGCAACAATGAGCTCAAGCATAACAACGATTGTAAGGATGGCACCGGACCAGGCAGTGTTTCGTTCTGTTGTGCATAGATAGGGTCGCTGTGAGTCAGAACTGACTTAACAGCACCTAACAACAACAGCAACAACATGGCCAGTAAGTACTAGGCATGTTGGAGGTGGGCAGAAATATATTGCACAGAGAGATAATTGTTTAAGGAGATGTAAATTCTTCCAAGAGAGAATGTTGGAGATGAGAAAAGGACTTGGATGTCTTATCATAGTAAAAGTGATTTTTTTTTTATATCATGCAGATGAAACAGATAATTCTGTGTTTTAGTTAAAAGTAACTCCACGTTCACTTTTACATGTAAGGAAAATATCTGAAATAAATTTAGGGAAATTCTATCCATTCTTTGTGGTATCAGGAAATGCAACTTTTATTTACCATAGATTTCCAGATATTTTCTTATCTGCAAGTCCTTGGCTCTGACCTCCATGGCGTTGTTCAACCACATAACTCTTGCCCATCTCTTGAATCAACTTGGACAAGCACAGCAAAATTCATGGTCGTTAGGCCATAGAACGAATTCTATTTTCTTTATATCAACCAAGACTGGATAGGATAAGATGAGAGAAACTTAAGAGTGTTGAGGGCAATTAATTTGCATCCAAGTGTTTTATTGTGGGTAATATATTTCTTGCTCTTGATTATATTGCATTTATATTTTTAAAGAGAGATAACATTTCCTCTCACTCATATATGTGATTTGCCCTTTATTTCTCTCTGTAAAGAAATAGTTCTTAAACTTTTTTACCATCATGGATTTTTTGAGACTCTGATAAACTTGTGAATCCTCTCCTCAGAGAAATGCTTATAAAATAAAAAAAATTCTGTACCACTTCAGAGGTTGCACACAATCTCTAAAGCCCATCCATGAATCCCCTAGGGGTTCAGAGTTTATTCTCTGAAAGAAGTAATATACCAGTAATGGTAACAGAAATGTTGTCTAAGTGTGGTTTATAAAACATGCTTGAATAGGAAATTACAATTACTGATAGATCCTCCTCCCTGAGTTTTCTAAGTTCACCAATATATTAATTTTAAAGTCTCCAAAAAATATTTCATGTGTCCTTTTTAATTCTGCAAATAATTCAACAAAGATAATCAGAAATCTAAATCAGACAGTGGTGAGGGAAACTTTTTTTTTTTAGTGAAGAAAACTGTTTAAATGAAATCCTGGAAAAGAACCTCAATATGTAAAACAGATAAAAAGATCAAACTGACTAGTTGAAGTGTGATTCGATGGGGCCATAGTGGTTCCTAGCTTCATATCTTCTCACCATCTCCCCATTCTAACCCCAAATAGAGCTCTTCAGAATCTTTAGGAGTCTCAAACACTTTAATTAGCCAATGGATAAGATGAAGAAGGGGAAAAGGTATTTTAGTCAGAAGGAATGGCACTCACAAAGGTAGCAAGGAAATAAGACAGCAGTTGAATACTGCCTTAAAGAATTATATTGGGCGTGGGCAAAGAACAGATGATAGATTTTTTAAAATAGCAGCTTCCTCTTTTAGGTCCTTGTATTCTACATGAAATAATTTGGATATTATCCTGCAAGTAGGAGGACTCATTGTGAGATTTTAAGTAGAGGAATAATTTGATAAGACTAACATTTTAGCAAGATTACTTTGGAAACTGTATGGAAGATAAATTAGAGGGAGGAACTGACTGGGGCAAAAGATAGGAGATAATTTAAGTAATTTAGGACAGAAGTTATTAGAGGCAGAATTAAGAAAATTGCACTTGGAGTGAAGACAAGGTGACACCTTCTAAAGGTGTTAACTAGGTAGAAAAATCGGCAGGACTTGGATCATTTGGATATGGGTGGTGAGTGAAAGGGAGTAGTCACTATTTCAATCATGTTCTTTATGTGTGTTGTTATTGTGTGCTATCAAGTTGATTCTGACTCACAGCAAACCTATAGGACAGAGTAGAATTGCCCTATAGGATATCCTAGGCTATAGTCTTTATGGAAGCAGATTGCCAGGTCTTTTCTCCCACAGAGAAACTGGTGGGTTAGAACACCAACTTATTGATTAGCAGCCAAGTGCCTAACCATTGTGCCACCAGGGTTCATTTCTTCATGTGTAGCACAGAAAATGAAGGAAGAATTGCAGGATGGAGGGCATAGGTGACTACAAGTTCATCTCGCCTTGCCCTCGAATTCTTTCATTTGCATACAGTGTTACTTCCAGCTGGACAATGATTTACTGCGTATTTTTTGAAGAATTTCTAAAACCAGGATGGAAATGGGTTTATTCAAAGTAGATTAACCAGCAAGAGCATCTATATTATCTATATTTTTAAGTTGAGAAGAAAGGTTACATTACAGCTAGGCTCTGAGAAGAAGTATAATATAGGTATTTGGCAATGCCTGCCATAGCCATGAAAGGGAAAATTCACTCTGAGTATTTGCAATGTGTGTGTGTATATATATTTCACCTTTCCTGCATGAAAGATATATTAAAAAAGCATCTATTTTTGAGTAGCAAAGCCAGAAAATACTTCAACATTTGTAGACTTAAAACAAGCTTGTGCATTCCTTCATTTATCATTCTTTTCTTTATTTAGCAAAGATTCATTGAATGACAATATATATGTATTTCTCATAGAAAGCACAGAGAGATAAAGGAAAAGATTCAGCCCTTGTCCTTAAGAAGCTTAAGGCTGAGAAGTTGATACCAATCTGCAGGAAACTTTTTGAGCATGATTTGTGATTATACACATTTGTGGTACCAAATGAATGCTAAGGACAATCAGTGCCATAGAAATAAGTGTGGGGTTAGCATCATGTAAGTATCTAGATTTTGTTTAGATCAGGCTTTGGCAAATGGTAGGATTGGGTTGAGTGGAGATAGGTGGTAGATTATGGCAGACTGTGGCTAGGATATTCATCTTTGTTACTCTAGTTCCTGTGCATAAAGCCCCTCTTTCTCTGCCAACATGCCCCTCCATGCCAGCAGAACTCAGAGTTTGTTTGTGTCTCCTGATGACCCTTAGTATCCTCTCCACGCTTCTGGGTAGTACTCTCAGCTCTAAGTCTTGCCCTTACTTCTCCTCTTCAGTTACCTCTTATTCACAGGGTCGTATCTGATTTCCTGAAGCAATTATTCTTCTCCACTAAAGAGAGCACCTTCCAATCATCAAAGAGAAGTTGATCCAGTGGGAATAAAATATCTCCCTCTCCACCTTTAATCCCAGACAGCTTTAGAGAGGATGGTTTGGAGACTTCTGCAGGAATGAAAAAGTGGCAAATAGTTTGGCCTAAATCTCATAACCCTGCTGGAATAGAGCTAAGTTCTTGTTAAAAATATCTAGAAGAAAGTACAGTGCTCTTCAGATATCGTATATGGTGCCACAGAGCCCAGCAAAACCCTAGTTTTGAGAAAGATCTCTGGGCACTGGCTCTCTCCAGGCCTATGGACCATGTCAGTAGACAGTGACCTGAGTCCACATATAGATGAAAATAAGTAACCTTCAGGAGACAATGGAGGGTTTGCTAAATGCCTTATATGAAACCAATATCCTCAGAGAACAGACTATCAACAATTTCCGGAGTTTATTTTGACACTGATCATCTCCGGATTTTGCCTGGCTTCCTCTTTGAATATTCATTGCCTACCCTAAGAAACTGTGGCCAAGTCTGAATTGGGATGGAAGCAAAGAACTAAAAAAGAAAGAAAGAAATAAGAATGAGCAAAATTTATTTCTATCTCTCCATTGCCTGATCAAGCAGACATACAATAAGCATTTACAGAGCCAAGCAAGAAATAAATATACGGATATTCAATCAATTTTTAATGGAATGCATAAACATCAAGATACTAGGCATCAGTGAGCTGAAATGGACTGGTATTAGCCATTTTGAATCAGACAATCATATTGTCTACTGTGCCAGGAATGACAAATTGAAGAGGAATGGCATTGCATTCATCATCAAAAAGGACATTTCAAGATCTATCCTGAAGTACAATGCTGTCAGTAATAGAATAATATCCATACGCCTGCAAGGAAGACCAGTTAATATGACTATTATTCAAATTTATGCACCAACCACTAGGGCCAAAGATGCAGAAGTTGAAGATTTTTACCAACTTCTGCAATCTGAAATCGATCGAACATATAATGAGGATGCATTGATAATTACTGGTGATTGAAATGCTAAAGTTGGAAACCAAGAAGAAGGATCAGTAGCTGGAAAGTATGGCATTGGTGATAGAATCGATGTCAGAGATCACATGCTAGAATTTTGCAAGACCAAGACTTCTTCATTGCAAATACCTTTTTTCAACAACATCAACAGTGACTATACATGTAAACCTAGCCAGAAGGAATACATAGGAGTCAAAATGACTACATCTGTGGAAATAGATTATGGAAAAGCTTTGAAGCACTTACTGGTGAAGACAAAAGACTATAGTCTTCAGTACGGATTACACCTCAACATAAAGAAAACAAAAATCCTCACAACTGGACCAATAAGCAACATCATTTTGATAAATGGAGAAAAGCTTGAGGTTGTCAAGGATTTCATTTTACTTGGATCCACAATCAACACCCATAGAAGTAACAGTCAAGAAATCAAACAACACATTGCATCAGGCAAATCCGCTGCAAAAGACCTCTTTAAAGTGTTAAAAAGCAAAGATGTCACTTTGAGGACTAAGGTGCACCTGACCCAAGCCATGCAGTTTTCAGTTGCCTCGTATGCATGCAAAAGCTGGACAATGAATAAGGAAGACCAAAGAAGAACTGACACCTTTGAATTGTGGTGTTGGCAAAGAACACTGAATATACCTTAGACTGCCAAAAGAACAAATCTGTCTTGGAAGAAGTACAACCAGGATGCTCCTTAGAAGCGAGAATGACAAGACTTCATCTCACATACTTTGGACATGTTATCAGGAGGGACTAGTCCCTGGAGAAGGACATCATGCTTGGTAAAGTGAGGGTCAGTGAAAAAGAGGAAGACCCTCAACAAGATGGATTCACACAGTGGCTGCAACAATGGGCTCAAACAGCAACAATTGTGAGGCTGGCACAGGATCAGACAGTGTTTCTTTCTGTTGTGCATAGGGTCACTATGAGTTGGAACCAACTCAAGGGCATCTAACAACAACAACAACAACAATCTATTAGACTCAGTGTATTTTTGTTGTTATTTTTTAACAGAACACAGTTTACTTTCATGTTCTCACTTCCTTCTCCTCCATTTACCGTGTCACTCTCTGAGTGGACAAATGACCTTCTACAATGGATCATACTGGAGATTGCCTGCCTTTTTCACTCTTGTGCAATATCGAATGTACATATATTAGAATTCTTTGCCCTTTGATCCATTGCTTAATAGCAGATGCTAATAAAACATCTTTGTCGTTGTCATTATCATCAGGATTATAGTGTACACTTTGAGCCAATATTAGTTTGCATGTCATTAGCTGCCAACATTCTATTAGTATCTTAATTGGAAATCACTTAATTAAACTAACAAGGTCAATGGCAATTCCTTTTTCTTAAGCTTCAGAGCACATTCACAGCCATGGAAATATTCCCCCCTGCAGATTAAATTACTCTACTTTGAAAAAAAAAAAAAGCATTTATTAATTCCAACCCTAACACTCTATTCTAAACTGGTCTATGCTATGCAGGAGAGTAAACACACACACACACACACACACACACACACGCACACACAATCACACAGAAGACTGCTTGGGAAGAGAGTCCTCTCTGGTTTTCAGTGTATTGAAAGAGAGTTGAAAAATTTCAATGATAAATCATACAGTGTTTTGGATTAGTCTTCACTGCAATTTCCTGAAAGCATTTTTTGACAACCATCTAATTTGCGGTGGGATATTTATGTACTAACCATCACTTCAAGCAATTTATTCTTGAAAATGAAGTAGTAACAATAGGCACAATACTATGATTTCAGTAAGTAACAAAAATTTACAGCAATTGTTACCATATTAGGATATAGCTTTACTGTCTTCAGAAACAAATAATATTTTAAGAGGAAAAAATGCTTTTCAAAATGTCAAGCAAGATGCAAAATTGAGACAAACAGCTCAGAGGAATGGGTACCCTGCTGTACATTGTCTTATGGATGAGCTTGTTACATATGCTTTTCTGAGGGATTCCACAGCTTTCTAAAGGATTCCACACCTTCCTGGACTAGAATATCCTTTTAAAGGTTGATATACCATGAATAGAATAGATTCTGTCCTACAGTTTTGCCTGGCTCCTCCTGTTCATGAAACCTCAAAATCAGTTTTAGTTTAACTATTAAAATTAGGGGAAAAAAATGAAAAATTTCCAATGTAAATTAATTATAAAGTTTCTAATTTCTTCTATGACACTGTCGGAACATTCCTATTTGTCCTTTAGAAAGACTCTAATGGGACTGAGAGAAGACCGAATATTTATTTTTCAGTGTCAGGTTTGTTGGCAGAGCCTGGAGCTCTGATGACCCCAGTCAGACTTTCCACTAATTTAGCTATCTTATTGTATTTAGGAAGCCCTGGTAACAAAGCAGTTAAGTGCTGGGCTGCTAAGTGAAAGATCAGAGGTTTGAACCCACCAGCTGCTCCATGGGAGAAAGATGTGGTAGTCTTCTTCCATAAAGATTTACAGTCTTGAAAACCGTATGGTGCTGTTCTACTCTGTCCTTTAGGGTCACGACAAGTTGGAATCAACTTGACAGCAGTGGGTTTGGTTTTTTTGGTAATTGTATTTAAATATTCTCTTAAAACAAAAGCACTGAGTTGCGCCAACCCCAAGAGAAATAAGTCCATCCATGTCCAAGCATCTGCCACATAACACACTATATAGGCAGAAAGGAGGTCTCAAATGATTACAAAGCATTAATGAGACTTTCAACAAACTTAAAACTAATACAATGTCCAAATAATCATAATTTAAAATATGAACAAAATGTTAAATTTTGGAATAAGACAGTGCTACAAGAAATACCTCAGGTGAATAAAGGAGAATTAGCAGATGAGTCATTTAGGAACTAAATGGTCCAGAAATGAAGAGTCAAGGAAGATAAATATGAGCTGGCCTAGAGGAGGAGGACTTCCTGAAAAGAAGGAACTGATGCTGGGTCTACAAGAAGGTAGGATTTGGAATAAAAAAGAAGAGGGAGCATAATTTTTTTTTTTTTAATAATTTTTATCGTGCTTTAAGTGGAAGTTTACTAATCAAGTCAGTCTCTCACATATAAACTTATATACACCTTACTACATACTCCCAATTAGTCTCCCCCTTAATGAGACAGCCCGCTCCCTCCTTCCAGTCTCTCCTTTCATGACCATTTTGCCAGTTTCTAATCCCCTCTACCCTTCCATCTCCCCTCCAGACAGGAGATGCCAACATAGTCTCAAGTGTCCACCTGATGCAAGTAGCTCACTCCTCATCAGCATCTCTCTCCAACCCATTGTCCAGTCCAATCCATGTCTGATGAGTTGGCTTTGGGAATGGTTCCTGTCCTGGACCTACAGAAGGTTTGGGGACCATGACCACCGGGGTCCTTCTAGTCTCAGTCAGACCATTAAGTCTGGTCTTTTTATGAGAATTTGGGGTCTGCATCCCACTGTTCTTCTGCTCCCTCAGGGATTCTCTGTTGTGTTCCCTGTCAGGGCAGTCATCGGCTGTGGCCGGGCACCATCTAGTTCTTCTGGTCTCAGGAAGATGTAGTCTCTAGTTCATGTAGCCCTTTCTGTCTCTTGGGGTCGTAATTACCTTGTGTCCTTGGTGTTCTTCATTCTCCTTTGATCCAGGTGGGTTGAGACCAACTGATGCGTTGTAGATGGCCGCTTGCTAGCGTTTAAGACCCCAGATGCCACACTTCAAAGTGGGATGCAGAATGTGTTCATAATAGATTTTATTTTGTCAATTGACTTAGATGTCCCCTGAAATCATGGTCCCCAAACCCCTGCTCCTGCTTCACTAACCTTCGAAGCATTCAGTTTATCCAGGAATCTTCTTTGCTTTTGGTTTAGTCAAGTTGTGCTGACCTCCCCTGTACTGAGTGTTGTCCTTCCCTTCACCTAAAGTACTTCTTATCTACTATCTAATTAGTAAATATCCCTCTCCCCCCTCCCCCCTCCCCCCTCTCATAGACACAAAAGAATGTGTTCTCAGTTTAAACTATTTCTCAAGATTTTATAATAGTGGCCTTATATGATAATTGTCCTTTTGCAACTGACTAATTTCACTCAGCATGATGCCTTCCAGGTTCCTCCATGTTATGAAATGTTTCATAGATTCATCACTGTTCTTTATCTCTGCATAGTATTCCATTCATCATGGATGGAATACTACACATTGATGAGTCAGAATCGGCTTGACAACACTGGGTTTTTTTAGTATTCCATTGTGTGAATACAACATAATTTAATTATCCATCCTTTGATGGGCACCTTGGTTGCTTCCATCTTTTTGCTATTGTAAACAGTGCTGCAATAAACATGGATGTACATATATCTGTTTGTGTAAAGGCTCTTATTTCTCTAGGATATATTCTGAGGAGTGGGATTGCTGGGTCATTACGGTAGTTCTATTTCTAGCTTTTTAAGGAAACGTGAAATGGATTTCCAAAGTGGTTGTACCATTTTACTTTCCCACCAGCAGTTTGTAAGTGTTCCAATCTCTTCATAGCCTCTCCAACATTTATTAGTGTTTTTTTGTATTAATCCCAGCCTGGTTGGAGTGGGATGGAATCTCATCTTAGTTTTGATTTGCATTTCTCTAATGGCTAATGATCGAGAGCATTTCCTCATGTATCTGTTAGCCGCCTGAATGTCTTCTTTAGTGAAGTGCGTGTTCTTATCCTTTGCCCAATTTTTAATTGGGTTGTTTGTCTTTTCATGGTTGAGTTTTAGCAGAATCATGTAGATTTCAGAGATTAGGCACTGGTCGGAGATGTCATAGCTGAAAATTCTTTCCCAGTCTGTAGGTAGTCTTTTTACTCTTTTGGTGAAGTCTTTAGATGAGCATAGGTGTTTGATTTTTAGGAGCTCCCAGTTCTCTGGTTTCTCTTCGACATTTTTAGTAATGCTTTGTGTTCTGTTTATGCCTTGTATTAGGGCTTCTAATGTTGTCTCTATTTTTTATTCCATGATATTTATCATTTTAGACTTTTTGTTTAGGTCTCTGATCCATTTGGAGTTAGTTTTTGTGCATGGTGTGAGGTATGGGTCCTGTTTCATTTTTTTGCAGATGGATATCCAGTTATGCCAGCACCCTTTTTAAAAAAGATTATCTTTCCCCCATTTAACTGTTTTGGGGTCTTTGTCAAATATCAGCTGCTCATATGTGGCTGGATTTATATCTGGATTCTCAATTCTGTTCCATTGGTCTATTGTCTGTTGTTGTACCAGTACTAGGCTGTTTTGTCTACTGAGGCTGTATAATAGGTTCTAAAATCAGGTAGAGTGAGCTCTCCCACTTTGTTCTTCTTTTTCAGTAATGCTTTACTTATCCAGGGCTTCTTTCCCTTCCATATGAAGTTGGTGATTTGTTTCTCCATCACATTAAAAAATGTTGTTGGAATTTGGATTGGAATTACATTGTATATATAGATGGCTTTTGGTAGAATAGACATTTTTACAATGTTAAATCTTCTTATCCATGAGCAAGTTATGTTTTTCCACTTACGTAGGCCCCTTTTGGTTTCTTGCAGTAGTACCTTGTAGTTTTCTTTGTATAGGTCTTTTACATCTTTGGTAAGATTTATTCCTAAGTATTTTATCTTCTTGGGGGCTACTGTGAATGGTATTGATTTGGTGATTCCCTCTTTGACGTTCTTTTTGTTGATGTAGAGAAATCCAACTGATTTTTGTATGTTTATCTTGTAACCTGATAGTCTGCTGAACTCTTCTATTAGTTTCAGTAGTTTTCTTGAGGATTCCTTAGGGTTTTCTGTGCATAAGATCATGTCGTCTGGAGCATGAATTTTTATGAAGTTGGGGATGATGGTGTGGGTGTAAGAATGTGAAAATCCTTCAAGAGATACTAAATACACAATTTGTAGGAGAAAAATGTTTATGATACTGCTGCAAACTAGGTTGGCTAAATATAGAGTGCCAAGGTGGAGGAATTTCAATGTTAGAGAGTTTTTAAATCGTGTTTTATATAGTTTGAAAGTTATCTGTCTTTCATTGCCTCTCTTGGAGGAAGGCTACATGATTTTAAATTTAAGGGAACGAGAATTCATTCACATATTTGTTTATATATTATTTTATTCACTCACAAAATTTAAGCAATGTCCTAGTCATGGAGGATTTAACATTGACCAAAACAGAAGAAAATGCCTGCTCTCATGGAATTTACATTTCAGTGTGAGGAAACAAACAATAAAAACTATGTCACTTTGAGCGATACCATGCGCCTGATCCAAGCCATAGATTTTTCCATTGCCTCATATGCATGTGAAAACTGAACAATAATTAAAGTAAGACTGAAGGAGAATTGACACATTTGAATTGTGATGTAGGTGAAGAATATTGAATATACCATGGACTGCCAGAAGAATGAACAAATCTGTCCTGGAGAAAGTACAGCCAGAATGCTCCTTAAAGCAAGGATGGAGAGACTTTTTCTTGCTTACTTTGGACATATCATCAGGAGAGACCAATTGCTGGAGAAGGACATTGTGCTTCATAAAGCAGAGGGTCAGTGAAAAAGAGGGAGACCCTCAACAAGATGGATTGACACAGTGGCTGCAACAATGAGCTCAAACAGAGCAAGGACTGCAAGGGTGGTGCAGGATTGGGCAGTGTTTTGTTCTGTTATACATGGGGTCATTATGAACTGGAGCCAACTCGATGGTACCTAACAACAACAACAGCAATTTTTGTTTCTGCAAGTTCTCTCTTAGTAATGCTGGCCTTGGTCAACATGATGGGTTCATATTCCTCCTTTTAGTTTGTTGTTGGAAATCTACCTAAGTTTCTTGCAACAAGACATTTAATATGCAATATGAAGCCAAATTTGGGGTAGGTTGTCATTGACCTGGACACGAGAAATGTGAACTATAAAATCACAATCCATATCCTCCTCATGATCACTGTCATCACCATCATTGATACAGCTAATGCATATTGAGTGCTTGCTGTGTATCGGGGATGAAGTCAAGAATAGTACATGGGATATCTCATTCAATCTTCATAATTATCCTAAGAGGTCATTACTATTATTATCCTCATTTTTCAGATAAGGAAACTCAAGTCAAGAAAGACTAAGTTACTTGCTCAGAAACAAATAATTTGTAAGTGATGAAGCTAGGATTTGAATCCATAACATATGACACCAAAGATATTCTTCAAGAACATCTTTGGCTGTTCATTTTAGCCATTATAGTGGAATTGGGGTTCAGGCTTTTCTACAATGACAAAACTATAAACATTTCCCTTAACTAGTGGCATAGTGGTTAAGTGCTTGGCTGCTAACTAAAAGGTCAGTGGTTCAAACCCACCAGCTGCTCCACAGGGAAAAATGTAGCAGTCTGCTTCCACAAAGATTGACAGCCTTGGAAACACTATGGGGCAGTTCCACTCTGTCCTATAGTGTTTCTGGTCAGAATTGACTCAACAGCAATGGGTTTTTAGTGCAATAAAATTGAGCAACAGTGGTAATATTTCTGAAATGTTTATCAGTGCCCATAAGAATATGAAAAGGGGGGAATGACAGGATATATGTATATAAATATACAATACACATATACCAAATTACGACTGTAATAAAGCAAATTTATCCAACACACTTCAGTACCTTTCAAACCTTGTATAAAGAAATGAAAGGCAGTGCTATTGATTTGTGCCCTTGTAGATTTTGAAACAAATTGTGCTATATAACCGAGACTATATAGTATTTACAGATGAGGGAAGGCATTGACCAACTGTCCAAATACACAGACAACAGAGGAAATGATGTGAGTTTATTTGGCGATGCCTATCATCAAGCTCACATTTCAGGACATTGTAAAGCCACAGAATACATTACAAACAGATTTGTTATAATTTAATAGTGTTTTTTCCCCTTCTGGAACAAGAGAACATAAATGTGAGCAATAACATTTTAGGATATGCAATACTTCAGTATGTGCTTTCTTTGGCATTTTGATGAATAAAAGAAAAGGACAAAATTTTTCACTCAGGCAAATGGATTTGGATTACTAGAATATAGAAGGTGATCATACAATCCCATTAAACACAGTAAAGGAATCTTATAATAGCAGGGATACTAAATACTAAAACTAGCCTTCCTAGTGCACTGGAAAGAGGTCTGAAATGTAATCAAACAGCCCAGTTCTTTCATTGACAAGTTAAAATTCACATACTTTCCTTTGATCTCTGTGTCTTCATCAGTAACATGAATAATTAAGAACTGAATAATCTCTAGGATCCTTCCTGGCCCTAGCACTATTTTCTTTGGATTAGATCAGAGGGTTTCCTTGTGACCAAAATTTAATAGCTTCCAGTAATGTGGCCTCAGGGGTTATTTTTCTTTAAGAAAGAATTTGTTGCAGTATAGTAAAAGGATCATTGACTTTGGAGACAGAGATACAAGCTTTCATCCGGGCACTTCCACGTACAAACTGTGGTTATGCTACTTAATTTGTGCCTGGCAGCACATATAACGACCATGAACTTTTTCAGCCTCTGGAGTTTATTGGGAAGCTGCTGTACCACTGACAGTGTGTGCTGCCACAAGGCAGAGACCTTAATGACTGTTTCAAACTTAAGAAACAGACATGTGCTGAAAATTACTGTTTTTAGAGGGTATTGTATGAGGTGTCTGAATGTTTGATAGGAAAAATAGAAATTTTGAAAATTTTTATTGGGTATAATTAATGGTACTTCATATGTACCACTAAACACTTAGGGTGGGCTCATGGGGAGGGCAAGAAAAAAAAATCCATACTAAAAAAAAAAATACCTACCAAAAAATCAGACACACTCAATGATTCAGCATGCTTCCATTAATGAAAACACATGCTATCAACAAAAAATTCATGATTGTGTCACCAAAGGATTAAATCTGTTACATATGAGGACAAATATACCATTAGACGGTTGAGGTAACAAGATTTCACCCGAATGAGTTAAGCTTTAAATAAAGTGTTTTGAAAGGACTATAATGTAAGAATTGGCACATACGTAAAAAGGAGTCATGGGCCTTTACACAAACATTTCTTGAGGGCAGGGAGGGTATCTGTCTTATTCATCCTCAAATTCCCAGCATGTAGTACAGTGCCTGACTCAGACTAGGAGTTTAATAATTATTTTTTGTGATTGAGTAAACAGATGAATAACTGACTTACTTTAGACCA
This sequence comes from Elephas maximus indicus, assembly GCF_024166365.1. Classification (NCBI taxonomy): domain Eukaryota; kingdom Metazoa; phylum Chordata; class Mammalia; order Proboscidea; family Elephantidae; genus Elephas; species Elephas maximus. The sequence continues at coordinate 52,499,866 of NC_064829.1, read as the reverse complement.
CTGGACCTTACCATGATATCTCAAATTGCCATTAAAACCAAAACCAAACCATTTGCTGTCCAGTCAATTCCTACTCATGGCAACTATGTGTGTTGCAGGGTAGAACTGTGCTCCATAGTGTTTTCAAGACTGTTGCCCGTGGTGTGATGCCTCAATTTGTGTGGCCTTTCCAACCATGGTCTTATAACTCCCACCCAAGTGATTGGGCGGGACTGTGTGATACGGTAATTGAGGCCCCCAAAAGGGATTGGTTAGTTTTGCAATCCCGCTGAGTTTGAAATGAGCCACCACAGAGGTGGGAAAGAGAATCCTACCACCACCAAGGAGAGACAGCCAGGAGCCAGCACGTCCTTTGGACCTAGGACCCCTGCACTGAGGTGCTGTCTGAAGTAGGAGACTGAGAGAGGGAGTGAACTGTAACCCTGAAGATGGTGAGAAGCGGTGGCAGGAGGGACCCAGCAGCAGAGACTGGTAGCAGGAGATGGCGGAGTGGGCTTCCTGGCCCATAGAGAAAGCTGAGCTCATTTGAGCAGAGGCTGAGGGCCATTGAAAGGCATGCCTGCGAGCACGCCTGGAAAGAGGCTGTCCTGATGGAAGAACTGTATCATGAGCATTCCTGAACCTGAATTGTAACCTGTTACTTGCCTAATAAACCCCATCATTGTAAGTATTGACTGTGAATTCTGTGTGGTCATTGTAAAGAACTATTGAATCCAACAGAGAAGTGGAGAGTACCGTAGGAGGGATGGTTGGTGTCAGAACTGGTAAAGATGATGGAGACAGGAGGCATGTCTGACCCCTGCCTCATAGGAATTAGTCTTGGGCTGTTGACCTTGATTCTTCTTCCTCTAGGTGATGTTAAAGGAGGTCAGACCCCACCTCCAGGCCATTTTTACAGACCTCTCAGAAGCAGATCACTTGCCTTCCTTCTGAGGCACCTCTGGGTGGGTTCAAAGCATGAACCTTTTGGTTAATGGTAGAGCCCATAACTGTTTCTACCACCCAATGGCTTCTATTAGCAGATTGTATATCTATGTGCATATAGTGCCAATCTTGATCATAGATTACAGATGTCTCCTTATCTTGGAGATCCTGGGAGATAAAAACAGGAATCATTAGAAATTTCCCCATAGTAGATCCTTTCTTAGCTCAAATATTAAATACATTAACAGATATAGTGGAGAAAACCGTGCGTTTTGTGCCTTATGGTTCTTGTTTAATTCGCAGATCTTAACCTCCCTTGAGGTCTTATATAGAGATAGAAATTGTCTTCCAAGCTTATTTGGTGAATTAGGTTAAGTTTGTAAATTAACTAATGCAGTGCTTGGCCTGCAATCAGCATTCAATGAATTTTCCCTTTTTGTCCATGCTGTAATCTCCATCATCAATGAGGAGGAAACTGGGCTAAGTTAATGAGAAACTGAAAAGTGTCATTACCACATCTAAAGATAAATATGAGATCATCAGTGTACACTACTCTAACTTTTCTACTCTGAGAGAAAGTGAAGATGCCTACTCTAAGAACATTACTCCATTGCTGAAGATATCAGAATTATAATAGGTTATCTAAGATAAAAATTTGTTATATGGAGCCATAGAATAGGGCCATACACATAACATCTAGAATATACGGCCCAAGGGGATGCATCAACTTGATTATAGGCTAGAGTTGTATGTAAAGGCAGATCAGATGCCCATATTTTGTATTTCTTCTGGCTTTTACTAGATTGTGGCGATTTCAATATTAGAAAAAGAATAATTAATTTTTGACATGCAAGAAACAAAAGAATCTAAAACACCTGGTTCATATTGTCCATAATCGTGTCTGGAAGGCAGCAAACTTTTTCTGTAAAGTGTCAGTTTTAAACATTTTAGGCTTTGTGGGCCATATGGTCTCTCTCTTAAATACTTAACTCTGCATGAAAGCAGCTATAGAAAATACATAAATGAATGGATATGGCTGTGCTCCAATAAAACTTTATAAAAACCACATAGTAGGTTGGATTTGACCCTGATTTAGTTTGCCACCTCCTAACTAGTCAATTGAATAGTGTTCTCATAACTGAATATTATAAGTCCTATTACATGCCTGTGGAGCCCTGGTGGATCAGTGGTTAAGAGCTCAGCTGATAACCAAAAGGTCCGCAGTTTGAATCTACCAGCAGCCCCTTGGAAAGACAACGGGACAGTTCTACTCTGTCCTATAGGGTTGTTATGAGTCAGAATTGACTCGACAGCAATGTTTTTTTTGTTTTGTTTTGTTTTTAACATTCCGAGCTCTATATAACACACCTTGTTTGAAATGAATAGAATAGGTGTAAATCTAGGTAGCATATCAGTCATGTAGCTATCTCAGTAAAATTATGAGCACATATCTTAAATTTCCCAGTTTGCATGACTGCCTATTCCCAGAGATGTAATTTCCATTCCCTTTCTCCGTGTCCCCTATTTCAGTCAGTTGGAATTACCATACCTTTTTCTATTTTCTGATGACTGATTTTGTTAGATGAATATTAAGTATTTTTCTTCAACCATTCTTTGAAGTGAGCTGTTAATGACTGACAACAACTTTCAGGTTCTCCTCTTAGGAGAAACCAAAATTGCAGTGAAGAAATTATTCCAAACAGTGAAAACATTTACCAATAAACAGCTGAAATAGATTTTTAAGTTAAAAAAATTTTTACTTAATATCATATTAAATCACAGAGAGGTGATACTTTGATCTATGGGTGAACATCAGGCTTGAGATGTATTTTTTAAGGTTCCTGAAATTTCATCAAGTCAGATTTCATTTATTTTCTTCTTGGGATCTTAACACCAAGAGTCCCTGGTAGAATACACACACATATTTAATGTAATTAATATATAGGTTAATCAATACATAGATTAACTATTAGAAAACTAACTTTTCAGTTGTTTTCAATTGTTCACACCATGATGTGAGTTCATTCATTTTCTTGCTTTTTCGAATGGCAGGAAACTGGACCTGATACATCTAGAACAAAAAAAAGTGGTTCTCAAATAGCAATCTTCCTACCAGCAGCACCAGCAGCATCTAGGAACTTGTTAGGTGGATTGAAACCAGAAACTCTGGGGTTGAGGTCCAGAAATCTGGGCTTTATAAAGACCTGCAGATAAAGCTTGAGACCCACTGACCTAGAGACTGAACAGGCAGGCTCTCCTACTGCCATCTGCTGTCTTGTCAACTCAACTCCTTGTAGTAAGCCAATTCCAACAATCCTTTGACCAGCCCATTCCTTCTATCCATTAACCTTTCTCCATACATAATGCACATAGAATAATACCTACGCTTTTTTTTATATGTGTTCATTTTTGTGTTATTATTTTCACTATATCTCAGTCCTCTCATGTCTTTCCGTACTTATTTGTCCAGGTTAAACTCAGTGGTTAATCTTTATAATCATTCCTTTGCTATCCCCTCAACTTTTTTTTTTTTCCCACTTCCTTGCTTCCTTTTACTACCTTGGCAAAACTAAAACCCTGGTTAAGTCCAGCTCCCCACATGCTCTGAGTCTGCACCTGCACAGCTGAATGTGGGTCACCGACAGCAGACAACCATGTGACTGGTGACTGGTCTCTCTTTTTTTAAATAATATTTTACTGAATTTTTTTGATGAAATTTTACACAGCAAGTTAGGTCCCCATTTGACGTCTTCCACACAAATTGTTCAGTAGAAGAGTATTTAATATGGGCCAGTACAACTTACATATTCTTGCATGTTTCTTTTAAAAAAAAGTTCCCCTTATCTTAAAAGCACAAATATATATTGCATTGCAGAGTTTGCTATGGAATGTCCACATATTTTATTAAATACCAGACCAGAGTAAACAGATACTGTAGTAGACCAAGGTATACTACAGGCTTTAAGAGTGTGTCAGCATTTCTGTGTGTGTGTGTGTATACATATATACATACATATATATACACATACATATTTTGGGGGTTTCCGACATGTAAAATATTAACTCTATAAAGAGTTAGCACAAGACAACAACTAGTGCTAATGCCTAAATGGCTGTATATTTTAAGATCTCACTGAAGGAAAGGAGCCGTTTCTCCTGGGGATCTGGCTATTTTGTAAATAAGGTAAGTTTGGGAACCATTCCTGAAACGTTTGCCAGGAGGCCCAGGGATTAAATTTGCCATCTGGTTTTTAGCCAAGAATATTGAATGACATTCTTGAATTGAGGTTTGTTTGCTGAGCAATACATAACTATTCTTACAATTCAAAGTTTAAGTTCATGATCCACTGAATTCAGGGGGGACATTAATGGTACCCAGGTAATCAGACTATAAGTTGCTAGTCCTTCTCTTTCCCACTTCCCTATCCAGATACTTCATACTACTTACCTTCTCAAACTTCCAGCAGGCCCTCCCCATCCTCAGTTAAACTTGTTGACTATATTTCACTAAGAAACTGAAGCAATCACTGGAATTACCCTTGCACCTGATACAAGTAACACACAAGACAGAACACACAAAGCAATGGTTTTTAGGTATTGGACATAATGTGGCACAGGACATTGACCCCCAAGAGAGAAGGAACAAAGGAGATGAGCTCTATGATTGCCCAGTTCACTGCCAAGGGAGAGTTTCTAGGCTGCAACCTATGGAGAGAGAAACCAGGCGGGACAAAAAAGTCTCCCAGTTTTATTTTTTTTTTTTGCTGTTGTTGTTGAGAATATACACAGCAAAACATACACCAATTCAACAGTTTCTGCTTCTACAATTCAGTGGCATTGATTACATTCTTTGAGTTGTACAAGCACTCTCACCTTCCTTTTTTTGAGTTGTTTCACCCATATTAACATAATCTCACTGTCCCCCTAAGGTTCCTGTCTAATCTTTTGAGTTTCTGTTTTCCATTTGATCCCATATAGATAGTTATGAAAAGAGCATAATGTTCCAGGCAGATTTACTAGTTAAGCTAAGCTATTGTTTGGTTTTAAGAAGACTTCAAAGATATTTTTGGTTTAAGTTTAAAAATTATCTCAGGCAAGAGTTCCAGAGGTTCATCCAGCCTCCACGGTTCCAGAAAGCCTGGAGTCCATGAGAATTTGCAATTCTGTTTTTCATTTTCCCCCTTTTGATCAGGATTATATAGAATATTTGATCAAAATATTCAGTAATGGTAGCTGGGCACCTTCCAGTTCTTCTGGTCTCACGGCTAAGGAGGCAGTTGTTCATAGAGGCAATTAGCTACAAATTCCATGTCCTCCTATGCTCCACTGTGCTTTGAAAGGAGACCTGGTGGTACAGTGGTTAAGCACTTGGCTGCTAATTAAAAGGCCGACAGTTCAAACCCACCAGCTACTCCTCAGGAGAAAGATGTGATATTCAGTTTTGTAAAGATTTACAGTCTTGGAAACACTGTGGGACAGTTCTACTCTGTCCTGTAGCGTTGCTATGAGTTGGAATCGACTTGATGGCAACTGGTTTAATGGGTGTGCTTTGAAAGATAGGAAATGAACCCCCTTTGTTAACAGTTGTCTGTCCTGTAGTGAACTGTTTGAAGGAAGCCAACATTCAATGGGCTACTTGGTCTGCTATAATGATGGAGCTCACAAGGCAGAGGAAACCCATGGGGTGACTGAGCTAGTATAGTGTAATAATTATTTGCAAAGGTACCTCAAGAAGAGGAAAGTGTATCTGTTGTGGCTGGGTGGAGGGAGGCTCTCAGTAAAGATTGTCATTAGCTGTTTTCAAGTTAGCCCCCTACTCATGACAACCCCATGTATTACAAAGTAGAACTGCTCCATAGGATTTTTTGGTTGTGATCTTTATGGAAGCCGTTTGCCAGGCCTTTCTTGTGGAGAAAGTCTGGGTTTGAACTGCCAAGCTTTAGGTTAGTAGCAGATTGCAAACTGCTTGTGCCATCCAGGCTCCATAAAGGGTATGTAGGTGAGCCTTAAATTCTTTTATGGGCCATCAGTTATATGGGAATCAGTGCTCTTTTTCTGCTGATCTCTTTTGTGTGTAGTTGTGCCCTAACCTTAAATAAGAGCATCTGCGTAGAGGAAACCCACCTCGAATACAACCTTATGGCGCCATAGCTTTTGAATGAAAATTGAACAAAAGCCAAGTAAGAGTTTTGTTTTCACCTATGCAGAAAACACCTAAATTAACTGCACTTGTAGCATAAATTTCCTTGGATAATTAGTCTCGTGGACTTTTGCCAGAAGGCATATTTCCTCTTTCCCAGCACTTTCCAGCTGTAGTTGAAATACTAGACAAGCACTCTTACAACAAACTATATTAAGAAGTTTAATTAGTAGGAAATAAAATATTACACTGGTATTAAGCATTAAATGGGTAGACTGCATAAAGACACCGGCAACTATTTGGTCTATAAAACCTTTTCATATAACCAGCAATTGTGGTCTCTTCGTTCCATTTCTAGTTTATCCAAAGGATCGTCTTTTTTTTTTTTTTTCCATTGTACTTTAGATGAAAGTTTACAGAACAAGCTAGTTTCTCATTAAACAGTACACATATTGTTTTATGACATGTCAACAGTCTCCCTTCTTAACCTTGAGTTCCCTATTACCAGCTTTCCTGTTCCCTCCTGCCTTCCAGTCCTTGCCCCCGGGCTGGCGTGCCCCTTTAGTATTATTTCATTTTAGATCCTGTCCAGTCTTTAGCTGAAGGGTGAACCTCAGGAGTGACTTCATTACTGAGCTGAAAGTGTGTCCAGGGGCCTTAGGGTTTCTCCAGTCTCTGTCAGGCCAGCAAGTCTGCTCTTTCTTTTGAGTTAGAATTTTTTTCTACATTTTTCTTCAGCTCTGTCTAGGACCATCTATTGTGATCCCTGTCAGAGTAGCCAGTGGTGGTAGCCAGGCACCATCTAGTTATACTGCCCTCAGTTTGGTGGAGGCTGTAGTAGATGTGGCCCCTTAGTCCTTTGGACTAATAGTTCCCTTGTGTCTTTAGTTTTCTTCATTCTTCCTCGCTCCTGAAGGAGTGAGAATAGTAGAGCGTCCTTGATGGCTGTTTACAGGCTTTTAAGACCCCAGATGCTACTCACCAAAGTAGAATATAGAACATTTTCTTTATAAACTATGTTATGCCAGTTGAGCTAGATGTTCCCTGAGACCATGGTCTCCACAGCCCTCAGCCTAGCAATTCGATCCCTCAGGGAGTTTGGATGTGTCTATGGAGCTTCCATGACCTTGCCTTGTATGAGTTGTGCTGGCTTCCCCAGTATTGTGTACTGTTTTACCCTTCACCAAAGTTACTACTTATCTATTGTCTATTTAGTGTTTTTCCATTCCCACCCCTCCTCACCCTCATAACTATCAAAGATTGTTTCTTTTTGTGTATAAACCTTTTCATGAGTTTTTACAGTAGTGGTCTCACATAATATTTGTAAAAGGACCTTCTCTTGAGTGACTTTGTTTCTGTGTTCAGCTGTGCCAGCTGCTAGAGATTTCTTTGCCTTTCCTGGCTTCTGGCTCAAAGTTCTGAGATATGAATCTGATATCTTCCTAGTGCTACCATTATCATACAATATACAGCAAAAATTTTGTAGCTGCTCAGAAAACTCCTTGGATTTTCTGCTGCTACCCATTGCCATCAAGTCAATTCCGACTCAGAGCTACCCTATAGGACAGAGTAGAACTGTCTCATAGGGTTTCTAAGGTAATCTTTATGGAAGCAGACTGCCACATCTTTGTCTCATAGAGCAGCTGGTGGGTTTGAACTGCCAGCCTTTCAGTTAGCAGCTGAGTGGTTAACCACTGTACAACATGGGCTCCTTTGCTCCAGCTAGGTACCATATTTCCTCTTTGCTGTAAGTGACTTAGATCTTGGTTCTTCTAATTCACAGACCACATAGTCCTTCCTCCTTTCCCTATACCTCAATTGAAGTAAACAATGCTGAAATACTTTCTGATGTCATCTAGAGGATGAGGGGGATTCCTTCCACACACTGATGTGATCAAATTTTTCTCTGCCTATCCGCAGACCTCTGGAAGCCTCATGTGTTGCTTTACTTTACCAGTCTGTGCTCTTTAAGTTTCCCATCAAATTTTTTCTTGGAAACAAGTATACTTTTGTATCATTGTAAAGACAAAGACTTTAGTTCCTCCTTCAGATGATAACTTTTTATTGATAAACAGTAAGCTTAATATTAATTTTCTGAAGTTGATAACCAATCTAATTTATTATAAGTTCTTATTTTATATCATAATTACTGTTTCAGATCAGATGGGGTTGGCTTCTATGATAGGATTTATCTGCTACCTGTGCTCTTAGCTAAAACCCAAGGTATCAGTTGATATTCTTAATTCTCAGAATATTGAGAAAAAGTCAATGCCATGTAACTAAAGATTTTTTTTTGTTTTTTGCTTTTTATGTTTTAAGTAACTTTGCAAGTACTTTTCAGAACTAAAAATAAGGGGATAGTGGAAAATAACTTTACTACCAAATTTTTCAATATTTAAGAAATTGTTTGATTTTGAATGTATATATACCCAGAATAGGCAACATCTTATGAGTTCAATTAACCATGTATCAACTCTCATATGTGCATCTTGACCATAGAAACAAAAACCAAAAACAAACAAAAAACAAACCAGTTGTTATTGAGGTGATTATAGTTCATAGTGAGCCTGCAGGACAGAGTAGAACTGCCCCACAGGGTTTCCAAGGCTGTAGTCTATGAAAGAAGATTGTCAAATCTTTCTCTCATGGAGCAGCTTGCGAATTCAAACCACCAACCTTTCGGTTAGCAGCCAAATGCTTAACCAGGACACCACCATACCAATCTCGTAAACACTGAAATCCTTTTCTAATAGGTTCTAACTTACCATTACTTCTGGTTCTACTTTTTGCACTCACACCACTGAAATACATTACTTGAAGATATTTTTAGACTTTTGACAATTCATAATATTGTTGAAGAGAAAATGGCACAACATAATTCATAAAGACAATGCTCTACATCCTATTTTGGTGAGTAGCATCTTGGGCCTTAAAAGCTTGTGAGTGGCCATCTAAGATACAACTGTTGTTGTCTTCTCAGGCCAGAGCAAAGGAAAGTGAAGAAAACCAAAGACTCAAGGGAGCAGTTAGTCCGAAGGACTAATGGACAACATGAACCACAGCCTATGTGACCCCGAAATCAGAAGAACAAGATGGTATCTGTCTACCATTACTGACCACTCTAACTGGGATCACACCAATGGGTTCTGGACAGAGCGAGAGAAAAATGTGGAACAAAAAATCAAATTCACAAAAAAGACCAGATTTTCTGGTCTGCCAGAGACTGGAGGAACCCCTTAGACTACGGCCCTAAAATACCCTTCTGACCTGAAATTGAAACCATTCCTAGAGACCACCTTTCAGCCAAATGATAGACAGGGCCATAAAATAAACAATAATGCCTAGAGGAACATGTTTCTTAGAACAATTAAAAGGACATTTGCCCAAAAACAAAGATGAGAAGGCAGGAAAGGCTAGAAAATCCGGATGAAAGGAAACGGAACCCAGGGTGGAAATGGAGAGAGTGCTGACACATTGAGAGAAATGCAGCCAATGTCATAAAGCACTTCATGTACAAACTACTGAGGGAAACCAATTTGCCCTGTAAACTTTCACCAAAAGCGCAATAAAGAAAATTTAAAAAAAAGAGAAAATGGCAATCTGCTTTACTGACTGAATAAAACACCTTATTTCATTTTTTCCCATAGAAATATACTGTTCATGTATCAGTTCTTGAGCTTGATAAAAGTCTTAGAGGATATTGCCATTTGAAGATTCATAGTGTGAGATTTCACTCATATATCAATCCCACCATCTTCAGTAGAGTGCTGCTCTCTCTATCTTTGCGTTAATTTTCGGACTCATTTACTAGTTGGGAACCCCAAACTTTGGTTCTTGTGTGACTGACACACAATTTGGCTGCTGAACTTACCACATGCTGAAGCCAATGAACTGGCCTGCTACTGTACTTGTGGACTTATACCAGCGAGCATCACTCACAGAGAACATATCCCACCTGTGGTCCAAGTGAGATGTGATGATGCAAGAAGGGTCAAGAGATATGACTTGCTGGGTTTGAAGGTAAGGACAAGGGGCAATGAGCCAAGGGATGAAAGCAACCTCTAGAAGCTGAGAAAGGCAAGAAAACAAATTCTCTCCAGAGCCCTCAGAAAGAAACTCAGTCCTATGTCACCATAATTTTAGAAACAGTGAGACCCATGTCAGGCTCTTACCTACATAACTGTAAGATAGAACGTTTGTGTTGTTTTAAGCCACTGAGTTTTTGGTAGTTTGTTATGACATCAATAGAAAATTAATGCAGATGGGTATAAAATAATTTTTAATATTGATTTGCATTTATCTATTAGAAAAGGTGAACTTTTTTTTGTTTTCACATAATTGGTCATTTATATTTTTTGTATGTAAATATCTTGTTTATAACTTTTTTTTTTTACTCAATTGATTTTAGGAGTTTTGTATATATCCTGGATATTAATTTGACTGTTATACACATTGAAATTTTTTCCTCACAGAAAATTTTTTTGTGTGTTTATATGGTTTGTTTAATTGCTTAGAATTTCTTTTTTTGTCAATATATGTTAAGTGTATTTAGTTAAATATATATTTAGTTCAATATATAATTAAATATGTGGTTAAATACACGTGTCATAGCTTCTTGAGTTATATCCTCTTTAGAAAAGCCTTCTCACCACAAATTTATTAAAACATTCTTCCACATTTTCTTTTAAGTTATTTCTATTTATAATTCTTAGCTATGTAGTCCATCTGTAATTTATTTGTCTGTGTAAAGTATGAAAAAAGAGTGTTAACATTTATATTTGCAAATAAAGACCTAATTATCCCAACACTATATATTGTGAATATATTCATTTTCCTTTGATTTTAAAATGCCACTTTTATGAAAACTCTACAACATATATGGTTAGGTTTCATAACCATATATGGTCCATTGATGTTGTCTCATTGATGTGTATGTTTTTTCCACACCAATTCCATACTGTTCCCAAGAGTTTAATAAGGCTTTATTTATGTAATTTTATTATCTATAATGAAATATTGGAAACCCTGGTGGCATAGTGGTTAAGAGCTACATCTGCTAACCAAAAGGTTGGCAGTTTGAACCCACCAGGCACTCCTTGGAAGCACTATGGGGAAGTTCTACTCTGTCCCATAGGGTCGCTATAAGTCGGAATAGACTCAACGGCAATGGGTTTGGTTTGGGTTTTTATGACGAAATATTATTATTTCCTTCTGTCTCAAAAATTTTGTGGCTATTCCTGCATATTTTTTTACTAGCCACGTTCTTTTCATGTTAGATCAATTCTCAACTATTTCCTTTGCTATTGTGATTGGTATAATTATTACAATTACATTTTGTTTTTAGTTATTTCTGGTGTATTGACAAGCTCAACTTTTTTTTTTTTTTTGAGAGACTGTAAACTGGAGGTTAAATATATGAACTCTGAGGACTACCTGAGTTCAAATCTGTCTTAGTTATCTAGTGCTGCTATAAGAGAAATAACACAAATTCTCACAGTTTGAGGCTAGAAATCTGAATTCAGGGTGCCATCTCTAGGGGAAAGTTTCTCTCTCTGTTGGATCAGGAAGGAGATCCTTGTCTCTTTTGAGCTTCTGCACCTGGGCAGTCTTCATATGGCTTGGCAACTCTTTTCCTCCACCTTGGCTTGCTGGCTTTCTTGTTTAATTTCTTTTACATCTCAAAAGAGATTGACTCAAGACACACCCTGCACTAATACTGTCTTACTAACATAACAAAGACAACCCATTCCCAAATAGGATTATAACCACAGGTATAGGGGTTAGGATTTACAACACATGTTGCAGCACACAAATCACGACAAAATCCTTCCCTGACTACTCATGATTTATGGGATTTAGCCAGTGTGCAACCAAATTCATCATCTATACAATGGAATAACAATAGAAGCAACCTCACTGGGTTCTCATGAGGGATAGTGTTTTAAGACGGATAAAGATTTAAAGGAAATCCTGGTGGCAAAGTGGTTAAATGCTATGACTGCTAACCAAAGGCTTGGCAGTTTGAATCCAGCAGGGATTCCTTGGAAACTATGGGGCAGTTCTACTCTGTCCTATAGGACCGCTATGAGTCAGAATCAACTCGACAGCAAACGGTTTTTTTTTTTTTTGAAAGATTTAAAAAACACACTAGCATATGTTAACAGCTGTGTGAATTTTTCCTACTATTGTTATTTTTTTATTATGCTGGACATTTATCCAGAGATATTTTATTGATTCTCTATGATCCATCAGGAAGATGGTACAGAACCAGGTAATGCTTCCTTCTGTTATATACAAGGTCACCATGAGTCAAAACTGACTTAAGGGCAACTAACAACAACAATTTCATTGATATAGAACAATATAGTCCACACATTCTATCAGTGTCGTCTCTTTCTTTGTGATAGCTATAAACAGCTCTTACTTTTTTTCATGTCTGACCCCCTTGGCCCACAGCTTCCACTAGCGGTGACAGCAGCATTTTTCTTCCTGACTATAACAATAACAATAATAATGATGTTTGTTGTAGACATTTAGTAGACACTATGGAATTTTTTTTTTTTATGGAATTTAGGTTTTTTTTTCTAATCTTATTTTTCTAGTGGTGTTTATTATAATGAGAACCAAATTTCATCAAATTGTCCTGTAGTACTCTATTGAAATAATCTCTTTAATTTTGCAATGTAATTCATATATTCCTTAAAATATCTGATAAATTTCAACACTTATTTTTGATAAATGCACAGAAAGGTAGAGAGAGGAAAAAAAAAAAATCCGGACCTGAAAAGAACTACCCTTTTCTAAAGAGTAGAGTATCCTAGTTTTGCCTATATTGAAGCTGTTTATATGTATACATATTCATATATTCATATCTGTATACATACAAACAGCTTCAATATAGGCAAGAGTAGACAGAATCAATAATATGATATGAAACCCAAACCCAAACCCACTGCCCTCGAGTCGATTCCGACTCATAGCCACCCTACAGAACAGAGTAGAACTGCCCCCATAGAGTTTCCAAGGAGCACTTGGTGCATTTGAACTGCTGACCTTTTGGTTAGCAGCCGTAGCACTTAACCACTACACCACCAGGATTTAACATACATAAATATATGTAGAGAGAAAGAGAAAGATTTCTGCTCCTCAGATTATACTATTTTATTGGAGATCTAATCCATTAATAATATTTGTGAATGATCCATATGATTTCACAGACAACATGTATGTAGCCTGGGTAAATCTTCGGCAGTGCCTGCATGCTTCTATCAAGGGTTTTCTGAAGCATGGTACTGATCTTTGGCCAGAGCTACAGAATGAACTAACTAGAGATAAATGATGTCTGGCAATGATGAGTTTGTGAGTTGTTTAGGGACAACGTTATTGATGGATTTATGACTTGCCCCTGGTATCACTAGAGCCTGGGAGTTTTGAACAATTGGAGCTGATCACATAGCTAAAACGTGACTATGTGACAAGCTCATTATAAGTGACCCTTACCACAAGCAGTGAGCCCTGGTGGTATAGTGGTGAGAGCTCAGCTACTAATCAAAAGATTGGCAGTTCGAATCCACCAGTCACTCTTGGAAACCCTATGGGACAGTTCTACTCCATTCTATAGGGTTGCTATGAGTCAGAATTAACTCGAGGGCAACTGTTTTCTTCTTGGCTTTACCATAAGCAGAACTTGGGCTTCAGAGGTGTTTCGCATAACACATTGATGGTGTTACAAAACCTGGAGACAAAGCATGTACTGGATGACCCAGTGGTAGGAGAACAAATCAATCTGCACCTCAATGCATATTTGTCTCCTACTCTTGCCTATATGTGGCATAGTGTTAAGTGCTACAGTTATTAACCAAAAGGTCAGCAGTTCGAATCCACTAGGCACTCCTTGGAAACTCTATGGGGCAGTTCTACTCTGTCCTATATGGTTGCTATAGGTTTTCTTGCCTGATTTGAAGCCCTGGTGGCACAGTGCTTAAGAGCTCAGTTGCTAACCAAAAGATTGAAAGTTCGAACACACCAGCCACTCCTTGGAAACCTATGGGGCAGTTCTACTCTGTCCTATAGGGTTGCTATGAGTCAGAATTGACTTGACGGCAATGGGTTTGGTTTTGGCCTTGCCCGTATTAAAGCTGTTTTGTGAGTATCAACCATTTGAGTACTGTGAGTCATTATAACAAATGAATACTTAAAGTAATCAACAAGTAGTTATCACAAATAAGTGTTCATTTTTTCTTGAGTACCATATTTATATTTTAAGTATGTATAGTCATCCACACACAACTTTACATGATATATTTATAATAGAGAAAAGAGAATATGTCATTCAAGTTCATTAGATTTATCTTTTTCTGTATTTGATGTATCACCTACAGTGTGAATTATACTAGAGTCTTCCACTATGATTACAAAATTGCCAAATTCTCCTTTTTTTCAATCTACTTTTCTGTATATATTTAAAAACCATGTGGCAATGCGTATAAATGTTTGGTTTTTATATGTAAGCTATAGATGAGTGTACTTGTTTTCATTGTGAAATATTCCATGTCATATTTAATGATACTATTTTTGAGGGATTTTTTCTGATATTAACATTTCTGTATTTGCTTTAGAGTCCCTGTGTGGTGCAAATGGCTAATGTTCTGGGGCCCTAACTGAAACATTGGAGGTTTGAGTCCACCTAGAGAAGGCTTGGAAGAAAGGCCTGGCAATCCACTTCCCTAGAATCAGCTATTGAAAACCCTATGGAGCACAGTTGTATTCTGACACACATGAATCAGAGTTAACTCGATGGCAACTGGTTCTGTTTTTTACCTGCTTTATTAGTATTTCCAGATGAATATTTATCTGTCTCTTTGTTTTCAACTTTAATCTTTGGTGTCATGTTGTTTTTGGTCTGTTTCTTGTAATAACATATAACTTGACATTTATTTTTAACCAAATATAAGAATTTTTGCTTTTTTTTTTTTAATTAGAACTTTGATTATTTTGTTGTTGCTGTTAGTTACTGATATGTATGGACTTGTCCTTGACATCTCTCTCATTTTTTTTTTTTTTGTATTCTACTTTTTTACTTGATTGTTTAAATTTCTACTTTTATTATATTAAGAAGTCTGAATATTATACCATTTTTCTCTTCTTTTGATTGTTGTATTTAAGAATATATTGAAACTGAGATTTATGTAGTAAAACACGGAAAGCCAGAACCTGTATAAGGTGGAAATCTGTCAGAGAAGAAAAGCTACAATATTTTCCACTAAAAGGAGCTATAGAGAAGTGGTAGGATGGCACCCTGTCCAAGGCAGAAAACTTGAGAGACTAGAAAAAACAAGGCAGTCCCATTGAGTTCCGGCTCTCACAGGTTTCATTGCATATTCATGTATATGGTTAATTACTATTTAAATCATTCTCCTAATTCAGTGAAGAAGAAAAATGTTTTAATCAATTTTGATTTTAAACCCATGTTGTCATATTTTACTTTATGCCTCAGAATTAGTGCTTTTTATGTTTTATAGGTTGATTTTCCCAACATTATTTTCCTTTAACATTTCTTATTCTTCCTCAGATTCAGTTTTTTCATCTTACTAGACTACATCCTGAAGTAATTCTTTCACAGATGTATTTATTTTGCCCTAGTATTGAGTAAAACTCCTCTGATGATTTCTCAGGATCCCTTTCTTGTCTTTTATTTATTGCCTATCTACTTGTAATCTCATTGTCAGCATCTTTCTTGCCAACAGAGTGACTCTGTGTGCTGTTGAGCTTTTTATTCACTGCTGTTATTTCTCTGTAAAGCTGATTCAGTCTGTGTTCTGATTTTCAGAAATTGCTCAAAATGTTTGCTGTTGTGATGACGTTCTTTTTTGTTACACTTTTATAATACTATTTCTTTATTTAAAAAACTGTTCTGTCATTTGATGGTATTTTAGATGGGAAATGAAGCAGAAACATAACAGTCTGCCACCCTGACCCAATTGCTCTCAGGTTTCCCAAAAAAAGTCTGTGATAAGGTTTTTAGTATTCTCATTGTAATGATGAAAAAACTGAGACCCAGGTAATTTAAATAATTAGTGTAAAAAGACACATCTAATCACTGTGGAACCTGGATGTGAAATTAGATATGTTGGCTTCAAAGTCAATTTTCCTTTCAGTACAATATAATATCTCACCAGATTGATATATGATCTGAGGTATTAATACTTCATGGCAGAGATGGGACATTTTGAGAGTCTTCTCTCTAGCTTATTCTAAACACATATAAGTAACATTTTTTGGCAACACTGCATAAGAAATCATGGGTGAGTAGAAAGAACATGCATTTTGGAATTTAGCAGATTTGTATTAAATCATGGTTTTCAGTTCCAATTACTAGTTGTATGACATTGAGCATGCAAATTACTTTTCAACTTACTTAGGTTTCAGTGTGTTCATTTGTAAACTGGAGTAGGAGCATATCTTTCAAAGGACTTCTATGAAGATTGACTGAGATGCAAATTAAGAGCCTAGCAGAAGCTGGGACATACAAAAGACACTGACCAAAGGTTAGCTTCTTCCTTATGCTGCATACCACTTTTAATTCTAGAACAACTGAAGAGTTAGATAGTATTATCTTATTAATATATGTGAGGACATTCAGCCTCAGAGAGATGAAACATGACTTGTACTAAGTCATGTAGCTGGTAAGTAGTGCAGCCAGATTTAGCATGGAAGGCTGTGGGATTCTACACCTTTTGTTTTCCCAAGGGATTTTTCTAATTCACAGCCTGAACTTGGTACCAGATGAACACTTCCTTTGATCTAAACAGTCCTTTCCTACTGGAATCCCTTGAGTTTATTTCTTCTATTTGGTGTTTCAGGCCACTGGATTTAATTAAAGAGAGCTGTGTTTCTCTTTGTCAGAAAACCTTCAGAAAAGGGACCTATTTTTTATGATTTGGAAAATGGAGAATTAAACAACTGATGAGCCTGTAGCTGAAATTATTAGCAAAGAGTTTTGGTGATAGGACTATGCATAAAAAAAAAAAATAGAGAGGAATAAATGTTTCACAGCATAGCAAAATTATTGCAAAGTGACTAGTCCCCTTCCTCCATTTACGTAAATTAAAAAGCCTGAATTTAATAGGAAGTTGCTAAGCAGGCTGTATTTACCTTAAGAATGTAGATGTCAGCCTAGAATTTTGCTATCTACAATTCTACAATGAGTTTTTTTTTTTTTTTTTCTTTTCTTTTCTTTTTTGGTGGCAGTAGATTCTTACTGGTAAATCCAAACACATGTCAATAGACCTCTCTGCTATTTTTTTCATTTGTTGTTGTAGTAACACATAGGGCTGAAATTTATATTCAGTTTGTACTCTGAAGACTAATGGAAATTGCTGAAAGATGAAACACTTAATTCCTTATATTAAAGAAGAAAGTTTAACAAATTATCTCTTGAATACATTGAAATGCTCTCATACACTGCTTTAAACTTTTCCTGAAAATAGTAATGATTTTATTAAATCCTCACCAAAATCTTTTAGGGCAGTAACTCTGGTGTCACACGTCCATCTAATAGAAGACATTTCTAAGGCACAGGGATACTGAATGCCTTGCCATTGTTTCAGTAGCTAATTAATATCAGAGTTTGGATGATAACTTAAGTGTTCAGACTCCTGGTCTTATCTTTATTGGAATATATACGAATTGGTTCAGCAAGACGATCGTTTTTCACTGTGTTCACCCTATTAACAGGATAAATCCCATTGTAAAAAGAACCTCCTCAAGAGGTGATTCATCCCCTTGCCCTGCATTTGTGTAATAATCCACCCAAACTTTTTCCATAAAGAGACTTGCGTGCCTTTGTGTACTTTTTAATTTACAACATTTGAGAAAGGAACTCATTAAACTTCCATGAATATATATTCAGTTAAATTTGAATAGTTTAGATACTATGTGTTACAGGTACAGTACAGTTTATGGCCAGAACAATTCTTTTGGAAATCTGGGTTTTTGAATTTCTTCAGGATCAATGAGATAGAAATAAATACCTTTGCAAATCTCCAGGTAAGTTTAGTGAATTTGAAAACATCCTAGTCCTGCGGTCTAGAGGAATCAGAGGTATAATATCAATTTTATGTGTAATGGGACAGATTGTACTGGATGCTTGGTTCTGTAGATGCCTGCTTCATGTGTACTAATGCGCATTGACAGAAGATCTTGGCAAGGCTGATCCTACCAAACACGTAGTTAGAACCTAAATAACAAACTGTTCTATCTGAAGAGAAACTTAATCCCCTGAAAACTCTTTATTTTACAAGGGTGAACACTGAGGCACAGAGAGCAGAAGTAACAAGTCACCTAGTTGATGAGGTTTAGATTTGGAATTTAAGTTCAGTCTTCTGATGCCAACCACCTTGGCATACTTGGCCTACTTAAGACTTTTTTTTTTTTTAATTAATTATGCATTTGGGGATATAGCCACATCTATATCAAGCAATCTCAGATTCAACCAGTAAGTTAGAGATACTTACCTCACAAACACGGATGGTCAAAAGAAAAATATAAGTAAATAAAAACACACAGAAAAAAGACATCTAAACCCTATGACTTTGAACAGTTGAATATTGAAAAATAATGGTTTCTCTCACCAATAAAATGATGGAGTTGAGTTACCTCCTTAAGGCCTATGAACATGAAGTATAAGGCTAAGCTGTATCACAAATAAATACATTGAAAAGCACTATAAAGTGAAGTGATGTCCCCTCTGGAAACAAAAGGCAGGAAAATGCTTTGTTTTGGTCTCTCCTGCCTAGAGAGACATTTTTTCCCTCCCCTGTGTTGACTGTAGTTGACTCTACTGCACAGACTTGAAATACTTATGATGTCACTGACACATCAAGCATTGGTCTTTTTTATTAATATAGTTATATATGGCACAAAAACCGCAAATTCTGACTTTGCGATTTACCTTTAAGATTTCTGATTTGAACTGAACGAGATAAGGAAGACATATATCAAAGAGTTTGAGCCCCACATTCAGACTTGCTGGGTAACCTGGGTGTGAAACCTCAAGCACACACGCATACACACACGGACACACACACACACACACACACACTGACCTATCACAGAGGAAGCCCCAGCTTAAGCAGCACTACCCTTTTCCTCTACATAGTTAGATTGCAATTATTGGCTAAGAGAATGTCAGAGAAAAGTTAGAAAACAGCCCTAGAAAGCAAGCCTTACTGAAATTCCCTCTACATTATGATGTGATTTAACCAATTAACATAGTTAAACAATAATCATCAGAAGAGAAAAGTTATATAAACTTGAAGAAAAAAAAAGAAAAAACTAAACAATGATTTGGGACCAAAACTATCTTGTATAAACCTTTGTTTATAACAATTTCACCGAAAGCTTCTTCCAGAGATTTTGCTTTCTGATAGTTTCTATGATTTATTTGTTTTTTTATGTATCATGCTTGTTCCCAGAGACTCTGGTTAACAATACTGGGCAGAGTTGAAAGCTAACAGCTTGGACTACAGAACATTAGTCACCCCATAAAACCTTAATTTTTTTTTTTTCCAAAGAGACCCACTTCTTCATTAACTTTTGAAATAAACAGCACGCTCAAGAGATTACTCATTCTTTTGTTGACTACAGCCCGATGTTCTTACATGTTCACGCTAAAAAGTTCCATGAAGTTTATTTCAAGCAAAAGGGGGCTGAGAAAGCTGATTTCACTTATAGTTTGAGGTTTCTTCCCCTCTCTTTAAATATTTATACTGCCAATAAACAAACACAGATGTTTAAAATGAAAAAAAGAAAAGCTAACTAAAAACCCTGCCCTGCGAAAACAGGCATATGGTAAGGGTTTTCAGTGTGGTTTGATTTGGAATATACTAAAAATGATGCAACTATTTAATGGTTTTGCATAACAAATGCAAAAACTCTTTGGCTTATACAAACGGTAAAGTTTTTACAAGTTGTCTAACCTATGCTACAAATAGATAAGTGATTACATTTACATCAATGTGGCAGAGCTGCCTGAAAGGCTGAAAATAACTGGCAAGATAAAATAATCAAGTACATGAATTAGATACAGGAAACCAGATAACAATCCTAAACAGATACCCTGCCTCTAACTATAATGTCAGTTAATATATCAGCAGGCAAGAAAAATTAGGAAAGTCATCAATGACATTTATATTTACACTTTATTATTGAAAGCTAATCATTTGTGTAGCTACAAGGTTCTTTATTGATTATAGGCCATAGAAAACTATTCCTAATGATTATTCAAGGCTTGCATTCCACAAATGGGAGCTGGAATCACTAATAGAGTCATGTTCTAATAACCTGGGATCAAGGCATTAGATATCCCTGAAAATCTAACATGTAGCACTAGAGTTGAACTACAAACAACAAGCAAACAGGTAAGTCTGTGCATTGTTCTCACCTAGTATAGGTGTTAACCTGGATTTGGTCTTGAGGTTTAACCCACATCATCACAACTGGTATTGGGAATATTGTGACATGAATAAAGATGTTCTTAATAACTTTTATAAACTATGGTTCCTTAGTAATAAACTGAAATACCCACCTCACATTTTTTCTAGCTATTAAGTAGAAGAATAGATTTGAAGTGGACATATTAGCTGCTGATACCTGCTGACTCCCTTACACCCTCCACTCTGTGCCAGCATTTTGACAGCATGGGGAGCCACCACTCTCTCTCTCAATTTCTCCGTTGAAAAGACAATGTTTTGTGCACAATAAAACATTTAATAAAATTAAAGTATGCTCAGTTTTTATCTTCTGGCACATCGCTTCAGAGTGTATTGAGCTGAGAAGTACTATTACTTAGAAGCCATTGATTATTAGCCAGAATGGAGTAATTGAAAGCACAGGCTGTGGGTTCAAATCTTAGCTCTTAATTTCTAGGTATGTGACCTTAGATGAGTTACATAAGTTCTCTGAGTTTCAATTCTTCATCTATAAATCAGGGAAAATTAGTCTTCATTGGGAAGTTTAGAAACAGTATTTACAGAATATATTCTTTTTAGGGAGCTGTGGTGGAGTAACGGTTAAACAGCTGCTAATCGAAAGGTTAACTCTTCAAAGCCACTCAGCAGCTCCGTGGGAGAAAGACCTGGCAATCTGCTCCTGTAAAATCTACGGTCTAGAAAATCCAATAGGGCAAGTCTGCTTTGTCACATGGAGTTGCTATGACTTGGAATTGACTCAATAGTACCTAACAACAACCATATGCTATTCAGTAGGTGCTGTATAAAATAGAGAATCTACCTTTATATCCCTGTGTGGACCATTCCCGTGTTGTGATGCCTGCCGTGGTGCATAAGGCTAAAGAGTAAAAATAAATAAATAAATAAATAAATTTTTTTTTTTACTCTTTAGCTTTAAGAGAATTCTCATAATTAATGCTTCATAAGGGCCCTCCCCCCTAAAAAATGAGGGGAAAACAGATTTCTCTCTCTTTCAAAATGACTTTTTGTCACTTTGCTTTTCTTTTATGTCCTGTGGAAAAGCCTGTGACTTGAGGGAAAACAGAAAATGATCATGATTTCAGAGACATAAAGGAAAAAAAAAGGAACAAATAAGCTGACGAAACCAGAGCAGATGAAAATAATTCTTATTAAAATACCACTTTGTTCATTGTCAGCCTTTGCAGAAACTTTACTAGGTGATGGAAAATGTCTGTAAGTCTGAATGTAAACATTTTTAATTCCATTCTGGTATTTACAAGAAAGGTATTTCCAATTGACAGAAGGAAAGGGAAGGGGAAAGGAAGAAAAAGGAAGGGAAGACAAGACTGATACTTCCTCCCATGGTGTTTGATATAGAAATACTGTGAGGAGTGTGACTAACAAGTATTAGCAGGGACTTGGCGGGTATGTCAACTATATAAACCAGCTGTAAAACAAATTCTTTTACTTGATCATGCATTTCAATTTTTTTTTTTAATGTCAAGGACCACTTTGGTAATCTTATAAATGCTGTGAACCCTCTCCCCAGGAAAATGTACATAAACAGAAAAGCTTGCAATTTCAGGAGATTGTCAACCATCCCTGAGGTCCATCTTCCTACTGACAAACCACAGTTCTTAAACCCCTTGATGAAATGACCTCCAACACCCCTCCTAAGTCCATCCATATTCTTATGCGTAAATTTATGGTACTTCTGTACTGGTTGTATGGGGCCACATGATGGTTCCTATCAATGAAATTTTAGCGAAACTCATGCATCTCACTTCTTGGCTCTCGCAGTGAAAAGTCACATGAGATCAAATGTTTCTCTTCCCTGATGCATCAGAAGAGGAGTATGAGTTTTCCAGATGATACAGATACAAGATGGTGACACCGCCATCATTCTAGGTCCCTGAGCAACTGTGAAGAACTAAACCCATTGCTCTCCCACTAAGATATGTATTATGAGTGAGAAATAAAACTTTGCCTTGTATAGCCACTGTTAGTTTTTATTCAGCATAACCTAGCTAGGTATCCTGACTAATACCATTACCTTCTCTGCCATTGCTAGGAAACGAGTTCCAACAAGCGTTCTGGAAGTTTTAGTTTCAATGTCAGTTCCATCTTTAGAGCTCTTTCAAGTGCTAATCATCTTGGCCACATATTTGCTTCTTTCAGTGGCCATTCTGGTTGCTGAACAGTGTTTTATTCCATAGTTCAGTTCTCAGATTCTATGGTGTGATGTTTAGGGTTATATCCTAGCATTAGCAACTCAGGAGTGAGAAAAGGAGTTCAAATGAATTCATGAATATGTTTTCTTGAACTCCACACTCTCTGTATTCTCCCCAGTTCTTTCCTTTACATCTCTTGGGGCAGAAAGATGAGGCTTTACTTACCCCATTTCTGCTGTACACTTCCTATATCTGTGTTCATGCCTAATACCAAGAAGTGGGAGAATAAAGAGGCAAAGATTAGGGGAGTTTTGCTTTATCTTCTTGGGATCAGAGCAGCTCTGATCTGAGAAGACGGTTTCCTTTCATCAATGTTTTAGGTTTCTGTGGGCCTCCATTATCACTGTTGTTGCTGCTTCATAGGATTGCTTAGGAGCTGGTGCCTAAGAAAATGGAGAAAAGAAAAAGGGAGAGGGGGTCCCTCTACTATTTCAGACCATTAGAAGACCTTTTTCTTACTTCTTGAGTCATAACCGGAGGGCTTCTTTTGGAATTTTCTTCATTTGATTCCCACTTCCAAGGTTTGGACTGTATTGAGTCCAGGCTGGGGGAAAGTGGAGGAAAAAAAATGTAAATTCACCACCAGAAGACAAATTATGGTCTTTTTTCCACAAATTGCCTGCTGTTGCTCACTTTTCAGTGTTTTCTAATAACTGATCCATGATTTCTGGGTTCTACTGCTACATTCATTGTGGTAGAAAAGGTAGACTATGCTTACTCTGTCTTAACCAGAACTGGAACTACGTTCTCTTTCAAATATGAGAAAAATTGTTGTCTCACACATGCACTGAAACTGCTCCCATTGTGGTTATCCATGCTCTTAATGGTGCTAAATCTCCTGTTTAATCTCTGTCTGCATCTTGTCGAACTTTAAGCCTTTGATCAAATTTCACCTTCTCAGTGAAGATGATTCATACTACCCTACTTAATACTACAGACTTTCCCAACAAACCTCAACTCTTCTTTTCCACGCTGTACATCTTTTTTTTTTATAGCACAATAGTCTTCTCGTATTTAGACAATTTAGTAGTTTAATATATTCATTGTCTCACTGCACTAGAATGTAATGAGGTCAGAGATTTTTATCTGCATTATTCACTTTTGTACCCTAAATGTCTAAAATAGTACTGAACCTAGAAGCCCCTCAGCAAATATTTATTGAATAAATGAATGAACTCCTGGAAATGTTTCTCAATTTTTCTTTGGAAGTTTCTTCTTCCCATTTTCTACACATGTATATTGTACAGAAAAGAGTTAGGTCTGTTTGAGGGTTGGCCCTTGGCTGAAATTCAGGAACTTGGACTTTAAGAGAGTTTCTACCATCATTCTGAGAACTGATGAGAGTGTCTCACTGTGCTTAAAATGGTGATCTAAACAATGTGGTTTGTACTGAATATTTTCTTTCCTACTGGAAGTCTGGAATGTTAGCACATGCTAGGCAGAGGGTGCCTACATGGCCAGATCCCAATAAAAACCTTGGACACTGAGTCTCTAATGAGCATCTCTACTAGACAGCATTTCACATGTATTGTTGCAACTTGTTGTTGGGAAATTAAGCATATCCTGTGTGATTCCAATGAGATAGGACTCATGAGAGCTTCTGCTTCATTTCCTCTGACTTTGCCCTGGTTTTTGCTATAATAATCTCAACATTGAGTATGATTATATACTGAGTCCCATGAGCCCTTCCAGAGAACACATCATCAAACCTAAGAGTAGTCTTGAGGACCTCTCACTCTCATATACACCCACGTAAGGATGTGGCGGACAGACAGATGATAGCTAGAAAGAGAGACAGAGAGAAATAGATAGATAGATAGACAGACAGAGTGTGTTATGGATTGTGTTGTATCCCCCAAAATATATGTTGAAGTCCTAACCTCCGTACTTATAAATATGATCCTGTTTGGAAATACAGGTTTTGTTATGTTTAATGGGGTCATACAGAACAGGGTGGGTCCTAAACCTAATTGCTTCTAATTGGTGTCTTTATGAAAAGAGTAGACACACACATGGGGGAGACAGAGGCTAAGTGAGTACCTATCTACAAGCAAAGGAATACCAAGGATTGCCAGCAGAATGAGAAACTAGGAGAGAGGCCCATAGAAGCGATTGGCATGATCAAGACCCTGATTTGGACTTGTAGTCTCTAGAACCATGAGAAAATAAATTTCTGTTCTTTGAAACCACTCACTTTTGCTATTTCTTTTATGGCAACGCTAGATAACTAACAAAGAATTATAATATTCTTCTTGCATTATGTCCACATTTTCTGTTTATTTTATCCTCTTTTTAGTTCGTATTGCAAAACGTTCTCAAGTGGCCAGAGACAGCCGAATTGATATTTAAAAATGATTCATGTAAAGGGGGTTGGAAGCTCTGTATATGTTGATAGGGGTCTTTGCTTAAGACCGATTGGTAGGTACACCGGTAATTTTATTGGAGGCTTCTGGATATCAAAATTTAGATAATTTCTTTCTGGAAATATTTTATTTCTCCTGAGAAAAATCCTCAGATTTTGTTCCAAAAGACAGAAACCTTGTTACTGCTATTCTACCTTTTGTTGTAGTGGTGAGAGTAGTGATGGAGTAGTTTATATACATAACTCACCAATCCCATTTTTAAGTCCATGTTTCACTCTAAACCTCTCCTTTGACTTTAAGTTCTTGGCCTCTATTGTGATTTTCAGGGCAAATTGGCCCCTTTACCATTTATATTCCCCTCTGCCAGCTCAAGGCCTGATGATCTCTCAACCCTGCACCATCAGTTATCACTCTTGCATCAGTTTTCAATTTTCTAAAATGCTGTTGAAATCTCTTATCAGCTGTATGTCCCTCTTCTGTTTTCTTCATTACTGTAGAATTATACATTTTTATTCTTTTACTATCATTTTAATAGAGGCTTGGGACAGAGAGATGATGAAACCCTGTGTTAAAGCCCAATTACAGACTTTTTATTAACTATTTTATAAAATGGGTTATAGAAGTAATCCCTGGGAAGATTGTTAGGCTGCCCATATGGTGTGATTTGAGTAGGCATGCCAAGATACCCCTTCCCCCCAATGTCCTGTTTACCTGCTTGCTGATACATGAAATCCTTGTTCCATTAAATAAATTCTGTGATTCCACAACTAGAGACAAAATTGAACAAGCAAATGTCTGTGAAATGTTGGCATCATTCAAAATCATGTAAAATATAGACTTTAGATCTTTTTCTGTTAGCAAATTTCAAAAAGGGAAAATGTAGTTTTGTAGTTCAGCGACTTTTATAGTTAGGTGTTGGTGAAGAATGTTGAATACACTGTGGATTGCCAGAAGAACAAACAAATCTGTCTTGGAAGAAGTACAACCAGAATGCTCCTTAGAAGTGAGGATAATGGGACTGTGGACATGTTATTAGAAGAAGGACATCATGCCTGGTAAAATGGAGAGTCAGCAAGAAAGAGGAAGACCCTCAATGAGATGGATTGACACTGTGGCTGCAACAATGTGCTGAAACATAGCAAGGATTGTGAGGATTGTACAAGGCAGTGTTTTGTTCTCTTGTACATAGGTTTGCTATGAGTCAGAATCAACTTGACAGCACCTAACAACAACAACAACAACAACAGACTTAAAAGGTCGGGATTTGAGCACCAAAATAGGCATAAAAGTACACAAGAAGAAATATTAAGGTAGTAAAACCAATATACTTCTAATATATTTATATAAAATACAATCTGAGCAAGACCGGGAAACAGGATTATGAATGTATTCTCAGCATTGCCACACAGGCTCCTACGGTCTTTGCTTTGCTTGAAGGGGATTATAGTAACACTCAAGCCCTTAATAGTTCTAAAATCTTATAATACTTTAAAATATTTGGATTGGAACCACAAATATACTTGCTAAACTACACTTAGTGTCATTATTGATGTTTAAATATTAGTATTTTCAAAATAAATGAACATAGATCATTCCGTCAGATGTTCTTTAGTTGTTCTACATATAGTGGTTCTTGAGTCTAAGGAATTCATATAAAAGGACTTTTACTTGGTTTTTTTCCACAAAGCTTTTTTTATATTGTGGTAAAATATATATATATAACACATTTGTCAATTCAATATTTTTACATGTAGAATTCAGTGACACCGATTACATTAATCATTTTGTGCAACCTTCGTCAGTATTTGTTGCCAAATTTTCCATTACCATTAACAGAGAGTTGATGCTTCCTAAACAATGACTCTGCCTTTCCCCCTCCCTCCTACCTCTTTTTGTTGTTGTTGTTAGTTGATTTTTGATTCATTGTGACCCCAGGTGCCAGAGTAGAACTGCCACATAAGGTTTTTTTTTTTTTAATTAATTTATTGTTGGTGGCAATATAGACAATCAGACATATATTCATCCACCTTTAAATTTTTTATATTTTCAGTAATTTACTCTTTACTGATATAAAATCCCTTCAGTTTACAGATTCTCTCTCTATATATTGCTATGAGTACTGCCACTCCTGGACCTTGACAAAAAGTGGCCCGACGCTAGGCTCCACACTTTATGGGCTTCTACTTTCTGGAATGCTTTCTCTGAAATTTTTTAAGTCCCATTTCTGTGCCTGGGCCTGGTCTGGGCTAGCAGTGTCATAGAGAGAGGGACCCTGAATCTGGGTTCAGACTCCTTGGGACTCCATACTTGAGTTCCATTAGATGCCACAGTGCGTTCTGGGACTCATATCTATGGACTCATCTCTGGGCCCTATGGTCAGACCCCAATTTCAAGAGGGAAGTCTACTGAGGGATTGCTTCAGCTGGACAGAGCAGTATTTCTTTTGCAGGATTACATGAGATCGGGCTGCCAAAGTGGTGTTAACGAGCTTATTTTTGGTGACTTTCACTCATGCTTTAGACAGGACAGGTTCAGGGCTTTGGAATGCAATGGGCCACCATCCATACAGTGTAGACCTGGACACTAGCTTTTCCAGTGCTGTTTTCAGTCTACAGCTGGAAGAGAGTAAGGGTGGTATCAAGTGTAATTTACTCTGTGTGTCCACTGCCTCTAGCACATAGGGTGGTCATCCCACACTTCTATTGACTCTGTGACCCACTTTAGGGAATCCTCCGGATGTGAACATGCCTGACTCCAAGGTAATGGGTTTGGTTTTGGTTTAATATGAGTCCAGTTATACCTGCCTTACAGTGCTGTTGTGATGACTGCAGATAACCTATCAAATTATCAGGCACAATTCCTGGCAAATGAATGATCACTGTAATTACTATTGTAGATGGGAAAAAAGAGAAGGAATTAAAAATGCTTTTTAGTTGTTTGCGACCTTGTTTAATCTAATTACCTGATCTGAGATTGGAGTGCACGATTATGAGTTTTAAGGCCTCTCTCTTGGTCCTTTCACTTTAAGAATGTCTGGTCAGACAATTTACAAATGGATCTTTCCTGCTAATGGGCTATAATATCTACATAACTAAAAATATTCTGGCTACTCCTACACTTTCAGGCGAAATGATGGTTTTTTTTTTTCTGTATTGGATAGTTAAGGATCACTCAGCATCCAGGATTGGTCTATAATCAGGTTTAGAGAATAGAAATGAAAATTTTCCTCGTAGTGTTTTGCACTGCAGAGACAGCATATGATAGACTTCAGAATTACCTTTCAATCAATATAGAAATTACTAATAGCCTTTTAGCTACTTTGTATGATCTCTGACCCTTGTTCCATCAAGACTTCTGAAATGTATTCTATATTCTAACAAGAATATAGGAAATTCTGTATAAGACGAGGGCTTAGGGTAATTAGAAAAAAAAATCAATTCATTTGTGAATGGTTGAAGTTGAAGTCTCCAGATATGTATATCAACCCTAGTTGTGTGTGTTAATAAACACTAATTTAACAAATCAGATGCTTAGAGTAAAAGTCTTACTTAATGCAAATGAAACGTGAATTTGGAAACTAGAACAGCATTGCTAATTATTTTCTTCTGGATCCTTGAAAAATTGGCCACTCGTAGTTTCTTTAATGTTGAATATGGCCAGTCAATTATATTTCTTTTGAGAAAATGAACAACCATTTCATTCTTATTCTGTGATTTCAACAAAAGTTATATCCAAAAAATGAAATCAAAAGGAACAATGCCAGGTCAAGGAGTGCTCCTGGACGAAAATTTCACTGGATGTCTCTATAAGAGATGTGAACGGGACCTCAACCTGTGGGTTCCCTGAAGACGTAGGAAGGGGCTCTGAAGTGACCCTTCTCTCCCAGGTGATAGATACCTCTCCTTTACACCCAAGGAAATGAGGTAGATTGCAACTTGACTTATCTCCTGCCTCTTACTCATGTGCTACATCCACTTCTGGGTTACCTCTCCCAACGTTAAAGTTTAACTGTGGAGAAGCGAATGGCACTTATAAAAGAAGTATTCAAAGTGCCCAGCATAACGTTTAGCAAAAAGTTGCTTAGTAAATGCAGCCGTGATGGTTTTATTTTCATTGATGCCTACAATTTCACCATTACTGTTTCTGTGAGTTAAATCAGTCATTCTCTATCTCTATCTCTGTCTCTGTCTCAGTTCTATTTTTAAAATACAGATACCTGGGAATGTAAACGGATCAATCTCAAAGCTTTTGGCCTTAATGAAATTGAGCTTTTTTCATGGCAGTGTGATCTTGGGTAGCTTAAGAGCTTTGGTGATGTTGCTAAGGGAAGGGAATGTTTGAGAGATTGGCCAGGAAAACAGACAGGGACAGAGATGGCAAAGAAAACTTCACTGACTTTATTTCAGTCTACAAAACTTTGGGACTGCTGATTTAATATTTGGACTATTTCTCACTTCTTACTTGAATTGCATTTACTCAACCAGTTATACAACTGATATTGTATCTCCACACTTAAATTAGGATAAAAAAATGTTGACTACAATGTGTCAACCTGCTAATTTGGAAATAGTAGACTAATATGGAAAATCAGCCAGTTATTTTTATGGTTTATGGGCCAGAATAAAATCACTTGTTATTATGTCATATATGGAGGCATTGATAGAGCCTGAATAAACAACTGAAAGTCTACAGTCATGACATGTCTAATTGAGCTTCATTCATGGAAACAAGGCCTTGTTAGTAATGCTCTTCTAAATCAAATAAAGGGAATTGTTGTTGTTGTTAGTTGCTGTCAGGTCAATTCTGACTAACGGCAACTCCATGCGTGTCAGAGTAGAACTATGCTTCATTGGGTTTTCAAGGCTGCAACCTTTTGGAAGCAGATAGCCAGGCCTGTCTTCTAAAGAGCTTCTCGGTGGGTTTGAACTACCAACTTTTCATCTAGTAGTGAGCACTCAACTGTTTGCACCACTCAGGGACTCCTAAAAGGAATTAAGCAGAATTTAAGCAAGATCAAAAAACATTAATATTTTCAGTTAAAGTATCAACATACAGACTGCTTTACTAACAACTAAATGGAATAAAAAAATTATTACTAAATATAGAAACGCTTTCCCACGTTAATTTCTTTTCTTCTGCTATTCCCCATGCATGTCTACTAATAGATCACTCCCCCTAAATAATAAAAATATCATATTAAAAGTTAGTCATTAATGATTCCAGTGTTATAAAGCAAATTATGGCATAGGATTCACAAAGACAAGTGAAAGCTGCTGATAAAGTGAACATAAAGATGGTAGTCAATGTTTCTTTCATTCAACTGAGAGTAGTAAAGGAAAATAATTTCTATAAATGTAGAAAGTAAAATGAGTTTAAAAATCATTTCCATGTTTCCATTTTGTTCTGATATTTTTGTTGTAATTTTTTTCAGGTGCATTGCCACCATTTTGCCTAATTACCCTCCACTTTTTTTTTTTTTTTTTTTTTTTGTGGATTAAGGAAGGAAGGGTATCATGCAGACTGTGAATATTACAATTACCATATATATCTTGGTATAAATTATCTGTGCCCACTTAATGGTGTGAATTGAGGATCAAAGACTGCAAAGGCAGTCTAAGAAATATGCTAAAGTGCCAAAATTCTCCACATGTATTACATCAACATATGGTAAAGAAGTGAATGATTTCATAGAATGTTGGCATTATGTCACTAAATTAATTCACAATTATCCAGTATTGCTTCAGCTTGAAGTCATTTATGAGATTGGTTCAACAAAAAATAAGACCTGTTGGGTGAGAGTCCAAGATAGATCAATCTGGAGATAAGGAGGAAAAATGTAAACTGAGACAGATAGCATAAAAGGAATTAACCTCTGTCCCTGAATGACGGGCATTACTGGGGAGTAAAATTAGACTTTTAGATAAGAATAAACAATTGTACAGTAACAAAATAAAAATGAAGACTATTTATCTTAACTGACTGAGGTAGTTTCCAAAGTTGGTTGCCATTTTATACAGTTTCTTAGTTACCTAGTGCTGCCATAGCAGAAATACCACAAACGGGTAGCTTTAAAAAACAGAGATTTATTTTCTTACAGTTCAGGAGGCTAGAAGTCTGAATTCAGGGTGTGGCACTAGGGGAAGGTCCTTCCTTATCAGGAGTCCTGTGAGGTCCTTGGCATTTCTTGACTTTTCTTGGTGTCTGTCTTCCTTTTGTGTGTCTCTGTGTCTATTCTGGTGTTTTTATAATGCAGAAATGATTAGATTTAGGATCCATGTACAGGGATATGACCTCAATAACATAACAAAAAAATATATATTTTCAAACAGGATTATATTTACAGATAAAGGGGTTAGGACTTCAACACATACTTTCTATCTAATCCATAGCATAGAGCATACATCCAGCACAACTGCTACCCTTTCATCTCATGTTATCTGTTCACTCTCCACTCCACCCCTGTTTACATGTTAGAGTCCTTCCTATTTGATAACCCTTTTACCCTTCAGTGGGTTAATTCTAGAAATGGGTAGATCACTACTTCAAAAGTTAATTTCATACTTAAAGCTAACTGGCACTGGATAGAAGTCCTCCCTGCCATCCTCAGTTTTTCCAGTGGGGCAGACTTTAGGTAAATTTAAGTCCATATCTACGTGACAACCCTGTGCACATATAGGACGCTTTCAAAGTCTTTTTTTTTTTTTTTAAGTTAAATGCCTAGAATTTCTTCATTCTTTATAAAATATGATTTATGGGAGAGTTCTTTAGTGTAACTCTTAGAGTAGAGTGCCCAGATCATTGCAATTACTATTGATTTGATCAGTGGATTTACTGATACAGTTTACTGGGGTTAATGCTTATCCCACCATTCCACAGTTGGAAAAATAAATGAAACAATAAAAGCTATCACATCCACAGTTTAAGAAATGGGTGGACTTCCATAAAAATATACGTGATTGCATTTTTTTAAACCAATTCAAACCAGAATACATCAACAAACCTTACCAAGTTGTTCAGACCAAAACAAAAACAAAACCCATTTCTGTCATGTCAATTCGGACTCATAGCAACCCTATAGGATAGAGTAGAACTGCCCCCATAGGGTTTCCAAGGAACAGTTGGTGGGTTCGAACTGCCACCTTTTGGTAAGCAGCTGAGCTCTTAACCACTGTGCCACCATGTCTCCAAGTTATTCAGAAGACTTAACCAAATTAGAAGGAGTTAATCAAATCCATAAGGAAGAAATAAGGAGCTAGAATTAATGTGGGCGGGAAACTAGGAAGGCCCTCAAAAAACTTAATGCTGTTAAGATCCTCCTTTGGTAGTTCTGCTGGTTTGCTGGTTATATATCTATTTGTTTCTCAGAATATTCAGGTGGCATGACTAGACTAAAATAAAAAATAACAATTTTCAATGACAGATACCATTGCTGTTAAGGTTTTGTATCTTTTCTTTTTGCAGGGATAATGAGGGCATTTTTATTTGTCAAAGTGGAGCTCCATTTTGTTAGGTGGATCATGAAATTGTGGGTTTTGTATGGTAGTTCAATAGAATAAAGGGTGTGAGGGAAATAGGGGTGATTTGTGTCAGTTTTTCACGTGTTTTTCAGCAGCAAATGCAAACTTCTAATTCTCCTTTGTGATGCTGGGGCTAAAATTGTGCAAACTACATTTTACTCCCTAGACAAATCGCTAATGCGTTTTCAGCGACTATAGATTAGTTTGTATTTTCTAGAAGTCTATATAAATGGAATCTTGCACTATAGATCCTTTTTTGTTTGGCTATTTTTCATTCGGCATGAAATTCGAGATTCACCAGTGTTGCTTCATGCATCAGGGATTCATTTCTTTCTATAGTTGAGTAGTATTTAATTGTACAGATATATCACAATTTGTTTATCTAGTCAACTGTTAATAGAAAT
The DNA here is from genome assembly GCF_024166365.1 of Elephas maximus indicus. NCBI lineage: Eukaryota > Metazoa > Chordata > Mammalia > Proboscidea > Elephantidae > Elephas > Elephas maximus. Next base: position 52,466,816 of record NC_064829.1, on the reverse strand, counting down.
TTGAGTTGCTTCCACTTTTTGACTACTACAAATAAAGTAACTATGAACTTCCATGTACACGTGTCGATATACACTTCTACTTTGTTTTCTCTTGAACAAATACCTAGGAGTTGCATGTCAGGATAATATAGTAAGTGTATGCTCAACCATTTAACACTTTCCTAAGTTGTACTTCAAAGTGGTTGTGCTACTCTTCACATTACCACCAACCAGCAGTACAGGAGAGTTCCAGATTCGTCTATATTCTTGACAAATTTGAAATGGTCAGTCTTTTTTCATTTTAGTCACTCTAATTGATGGTGCAATGGTTAATCACTTAGCTGCTAACCAAAAGGTTAGTGGTTCGAACCCACCCAGTCACTCCACCTTAAGAAGTTCAATTTGTAAACCTTTGCTTTCAGACACCCTGCTTTTGGTGTTGTATCTGAAGAGTTTGCCTAATTTTAATTCCAAATTGTCTCCTATGTTTTTTCTTAAGGTTTTATAGTTTTAGATTTTACATTTATTGCTAGTTAATTGAGTTAATTCTTATATGTGGTATGAGGTATGCATCAAAGCACTTTGTTTTTTTTTGCATTTGGTATTCAATTGTTAGAGCACTATCCTTTCTCCACTTAATTGCCTTTCCAACTTTGTCAAAAGTCTGTTTCTTGTATATGCATACTTCTGTTTTTGGAGTCTTTAATCTGTTTCCATTGGTTTATTTATCTATCTTGATGACAAGACCACATTGTCTTGAATATTGTAGCTTTAGAATGAATCTTGAAATCAGACAATGTTAGGCCCCCAACATTGTTATTTTTTGTTTGTTTGTTTTTTAGCTATTCTAGTTCCTTTACATTTTCATATGAATATTTGAATCAAATTTCTAATTATGTTCTGTTTGTTCAATTTCTGGTACTAGTTTCCCCAACCTGTTATCTTCTCACCTTTGCTTTTGAGTAATTGTTGATGTTTTGGTCTCATGGAGCCCTGGTGGTATAGTGGTTAAGAGCTCAGCTGCTAGCCAAAAAGTTGGCAATTCAAATCCACCAGCTGCTCCTTGGAAATCCTATGGGGCAGTTCTACTCTGTCCTATAGGATCAGTATGAGCCCAAATAGACTGGACAGCAATGGGTTTTTGTTTTTTTTGTTTTTAGTTTCCCTGACCTTTTATCTTTTCATCTTTCTTTTGAGTAATTGTTGACCTTCGGTTTCATTCAGATGTTTTTAAGTAGAGCACTGATCTTACTGATCTTACAGATAATATCCTTTATTTTGTGCCACTCTGCTATTTCACTGAAGAGTGATCTCAGGGGATAGGCTCAGTTCTAGGTTTAAAGATTGTCTCTGGGTGATAGTTTCAGAGTCCCCGGCTCTCAACTGTTTCAGCTTCATAGAAAGAGTGTGGTAGTGTTCCTTTCGTATTCGGTAGCTCCCCACCTTTACAAAGACTCACAGTCCTAGTAACCCCAAAAGGCTGCTCTGCTTTGCCCTACTGAATCGATTTCAGTCAGAATCCACCCAGCAGCAGTGGGCTTGGTATCTTCTGAGAACCACTAGAGAGCACTGTTATCCTCTGTTTTTATCCTCTCCAGAGCTGATTCAGGAGTTCTGGATGATTGATCTCTGAAATTCAATATGCGTTCGCGGGAGGGGTGTGGGGGGAGGAAGGTTTAGCTCTTGTCACAGACACTGATGTAAGCAGTGGAGCTCGATATTCCTGTGGTGAAAGTGGGGAGCTCTCTATGTCTTTCCCTCACGGGCGCCCCTCTGGAGGCTCTCCTATGGTGTCCCACTGTGGGCAGGGAGCCATCTGTTTCCCTCTGTGTAGCCCGCCCTTCAGTCCGAATTTTTGCCCTAACCCTGCTGCCCTTGCAGTTCCTCCTGGTCTTAGTGCCTGGTCATCTCCGGCTTCAGTGAGATTCAACAGCACTTTCTGGCAGCACAATGGTCTCTCTTTACCCACTCCCAATTGCACAGCCCGCGAACTCCCACTGCAAATTTGCAAAATTCGGCTACATCTTCGTCAGATTAGTTCCCTTCCGGTTTGAGGTATTGCCCAGCCCCGTTCCAAAATGGCTGCAGTGAGTGAATGCTCCTAATGTTAGCCGATAGATTGTCCTAGCGTCTGTGGTGGCCCCACTCCTTCTCTCCCCCACTTCTAGACTCACCCCCACTCTGCAACATCTCAGCTGCCATCCGGAGTTCTGCGATCTCAGTCTGTGCTCAATTTTTATTTGATGTTCAGTTGGTTAGTTGCTAGGTGAGTAAATAGAAGTGTCCACTCAGTTAGCCATCTTGTTCTGCCCTCTGTATTTATTCTTGGAGCAAAATCTTTCTTTCTTGGGAAATCTGTTTTTTGCTTTTAAGGCCTTCAACTTGTTGGATGAGGCCCACGCATATTATGGATGGTAATCTTCATTACTTTAAGTCAACTGATGTAGATGTTAATCACATATAAATACGTTCATAGCAACATCTGGTCTAATGTCAGACCAAACAACTGAGCACCCTATTCTAGCCAAGTTGACACATTAAATTAACCATAACTATTAATGATTGGTGAACAGATGCAAAAATGCAATGCAATACTCTGACTATACTATTCTATGAGTAATAAATAAGCTGTCCTTCCTCTCTGACCTAGGATTACCAAGACTTCTACAAACATCTGTGAAACTGACAGACTTACTTCTTACCTCTCAAGCTAGGTAAGATCCCAGATCACGCAGAATTCTTGATAGTATCAAGCTCTGTTTTCCCTGTTTCTAGGAGCGAAGGTTCAAGAAAGAAAGAAAGAAAACAATTCCATGGCCAGAATGACCAAGCGGAGCACCTGTGGTCCATCATGCGCATGGAACCCAAGACTACTATGAAGGTAGAAATTGACTTCTATGGGTGTTACCTAAGTCTGTAGCCCAACTCGTAGAAAGCTTTGAGAGTCCCAGAGGAATTTTGAATGTTACCATGAAATGTAGTAAATAGGAATATTTTTATTTAGTTTATCAAACACCAGGTGGTAAATGTTTTATAAGTATAAACCAATTTAATTCTTGTAATAACCACATTAGTTTTGTTATGTGTCAGCATTTTGATAGTACTGTACTCAAATAGTTCTGCAATCTTGTACTGAAATTTTAAGGTCTGATTGGTAGTAATGTGATGAGAGGCAACAGATATCTGCTTTAGTTTGTTTGTTTGCTTGTTTGCTTTAAATCTGGCATTCTAAACTTCAACATGGCTTACAGGAAATGGTAATCATGTTTTGTCAGTAATTAGTATTCTGCAGAAAGGTACTCAACCTCTTCTGTACACATGCGACATACCAAATGGTATGTTCCTGAAACATCACAGCTGCACAGACATATGTGGATTATGTACACAATGTGGTATCACACACACACCCACACACACACATGCACAAACACATGCACCAAGATTTTTTGGCAGTTACTCTGGGTTGTATTTCTACATATCAGGACTATGGTTTCCAAGAGTGATGAGATAAGGAAATTATGCAGAACACTAACTATTTTCCACTCATTGCAGCCGGAAGACATAGGCACAAACTACAGGAACTGTTTGTTTGACATACAGATGTACTTGCTCCAACACAAATCAGTGACAACCCAGCTTTAATTTACTATCGTCTCTTCAGAGTACTTGTTCAGAGCAGAACAAGCATGTATCCAATGTTTGAACAATTCAGATGAATATGTTACAGCTGATGACCATAAAATTCCTGGAAATTGTCAAAATGATCAGAATTTTACCAAATTGTGCCTAACTTGACACTTCTGTCCTCTGCCTTTTTAAAAATTGTTATCACTTAAGATCTTAACATGCCAAAAACTGAGAAAATATAAACACCAATCTGGGGAGTAAATGAATCAACACAAGCTTACTCTCTTTATTTTTCAAACTCAGTAAACACAGCATTTTGACATGTGAGGATGCTGTAAAGATTATAAGCCATGAAGTTAGACAGACTTTGAAAGACAAACAATACCACCTTCTCAGTCTCATATTACATCATCCCATTTATTTGTAAGTTTGTTATAAAACCTAACAAGATGAAGTATGTAAAGTGCCTACAGAATTGTTGGGATAGAATAAGGAATATGTATTTCTTATACTTCTCTTTTTCCTTAGTAGTTCCCATCAGTTAAATGTGACAAGCATAAGTAAATAAGCAAATCACTTGTTTAAGAAAAAACAAAAAATACAGTCACAATCTACCGACTTTTTGGATCAGTGAATAATTGTTGTTGTTGTTAGTTGCCCTCAAGTCAATTCCAGTTCATGGTGACCCCATTTTACAGAGTAGAACTGCTCCATAGGGTTTCCAAGGCTATAACTGTTCAGAAGCAAATCTCCAGGCCTGTCTTCTGAGGCACCTTTGGGTGGGTTCAAACAGCCAGTCTTTTGGCTAGCATTCAAGTGCAATATATTCATATTATTATCATTTATAATCAAAGATAATGCTCTCTTATCTTAATCTTAATTTAAGCTTGAGTATTGAGCTATATAACGTTAATATTAAGAGAACTCTGGTTTGCTTGGGGCTGCAAATGATTCCATCTAAGAAGCAAAACTATCCTTTGTAGTAATGAGTGACCAACTTATAAAATAATGACTATAAAGATGAGAATGAAAGTTTATTGGGAATTTCTGTTTTCACTTTGTTGATGTAGGCAGCTCCCCTCTGTCTTCCATTTTTCTTCTTCTTGAGAATGCAAACATAATATTTCATGTATACAGTGTATAACAATAATATCATGATGTTAAGAGATATAGTCACAGTCTACCCATGGTATATGATAAAGCAGGATAAAAGAAGATTGAGTCCCTTGTGGCATCATTGAATTATATTATGGTGAATAATAATCTATACTTTTACCTCTTATTCTGTGAGGCAAATAAGCTCCCCTTGTGTTTAAGCCACTATTAGTCAGATTTTCTGTTATTTTCTGCCAAAAACATTCCTAAGTGATAAATCTCCTCACTCTGCACGTATCAGCATGGCCTTTGCCCAAGGAATAAATGTAAAATATTCACGCAGCTGGATTTATACACATTTTGTAAAACCAAAGACTTAAAGTGAACACCAGGCATAATTAAAAAAAAAAAATCCATAAAACTTGCCAAAAACTGCTCTATTTTTGCATAGAGTTACACTTGGGCTAAGCAAGACTAAACCAATGTAAAATGCCAGGCAGTGAGTCGCCAGTTGTGAGTAGCAGCCTTTCTGTGAAATGATTGGGAAGAATTCCCTTTTGCTGGGTAGCTAAGGCCTTTGTAGAGCTTTGGAGCTGACACATAAAGTATTCCATACCACCTGTGATGTAATGAAACAGAGCCAGGGTGGCTTGTCCCTCTTGGCTAACCAGGCACTCCAGAGATTTCTGTAAACTCAACCTTATGTCTCTTTTGTTTTTTAAGAGTCTTCTTTGTAATGTAGACATCATTTTTTCAATAAATCTCTTGTTGTCATAGCTTATTTGCTTCACTATTATTGTTGTTGTTAGGTGTCATTTTGAGTGGGTTCCCATTCATAGTGACCCTGTGTACAACAGAACAAAACACTGCCCAGTCCTGTGCCATCCTCACAGTGTCGCTACGTTTGAGCCCGTTGTTGCAGATACTGTGTCAATCTATCTCATTGAGGGTCTTCCTCTTTTTTGCTGACTCTAAGAGATCATTTATGTTGTTGTTAGGTGCCATCGAGTCGGTTCCAAGTCATACTGACCCTGTGTACAACAGAACAAAACACTGCCCAGTCCTGCGCCATCCTCACAATCCTTATTATGCTTAAGTCCATTGTTGCAGCCACTGTGTCAATCCGTCTTGTTGAGGGTCTTCCTCTTTTTCACTGGCCCTCTACTTTACCAAGCAGGTTGTCCTTCTCCAGGGACTGGCCCCTCCTGATAACATGTCCAAAGTATTTGAGACCAAGTCATGCCATCCTTGCTTATAAGGAGCATTCTGGCTGTACTTCTTCTAAAACAGATTTGTTCATTCTTTTGGCAGTCCATGGTATATTCAGTATTCTTCATCAACACCGTGATTCAAAGGTGTCAATTTTCCTTCCGTCTTATTTTTTTTTTTTACTTCCTTATTCATTGTCCGCCTTTTGTACATAGAGGTGATTGGAAACACCATGGCTTGGGTCAGGTGCACCTTAGTCTTCAAGTTGACATCTTTGCTTTTTAACAGTTTAAAGAGGTCTTTTGCAGCAGACTTGCCCAGTGCAATGCATCATTTGATTTCTTAACTGCCGCTTCCATAGGTGTTGATTGTGGATCCAAGTAAAACGAAATCCTTGGCAACTTCAATATTTTCTCCGTTTAACATGATGTTGTTTATTGGTCCAGTTGTGAGGATTTTTGTTTTCTTTATGTTGAGGCATAATCCATACTGAAGGCTATGGTATTTGATCTGTCATCAGTAAGTGCTTCAAGTCCTGTACAGTTTTAGCAACCAAGCACTGTGTCGTCTTCATAACTCAGGTTGTTAATTAGTCTTCCTCCAATCCTGATGCCCAGTTCTTCTTCATACAGTCCAGCTTCTCGGATTATTTGTTCAGCATACAGGTTGAATAAATATAGTGCAAGAAGACAACCCTGACTCACACCTTTCCTGACTTTAAACCATGAGGTATCCTCTTGTTCTGTCTGAATGATTGCCTCTTGATCTGTGTACAAGTTCCTCATGAGCACAATGAAGTGCTGTGGAATTCCTATTCTTCCCAATGTTATCCATAATTTGTTATGATCCACACAAATGCCTTTGCTTAGTCAATAAAACACAGGTAAACATCTTTCTGGTATTCTCTGCTTTCAGCCAGGATCCCTCTGCCATCAGCAATGATATCCCTGATTCCATGTCCAGGTCATTTATAGTTTTATGTAAATATTTTAAATGTCATATATAAATTGCACATATATATGTATATCATATATGTAGATTTTAAGTATCTTATATAAATATTACATATATAACATTTTAAGTAACATATTTTACATCTTTAGCTCTAAATTTCCCTTATTTCACTTTTTTTATCTCTTTTCAACAGTCGTATAACGTGTTACAGTTATAAGAGAGATATGTGTTCATAGGTTACAATTCTGTCATTTTACAGCCAGGAAGCATATAAATGTTGAAAGAATTGAATGGCCTTGAGCAAGTTATTAAACAACTCTAAGACTTAGTTCCCTTCTCTATAAAAATTGGGATATTAATATGCACCACACAAGGGTAGTTTGAGAATTCAAATCATAGGGATAATGCATGCAAATTGCCTGAAATTGTGATGGACAGACGGTAGATATTTAATTTATAATAACTGTTATCACTATCATTAAGGTTGTTACTATAATTATTTGTAGTGTAATTGAAATTGAATTTCAGACTCTCACACATATAAACCCTTCTTCACTGGAAATAGTTTTGCTCATCTACAAAGAAGACTTTCAACAAGCAGTATGGGTCCTTCTGTAGCAAAATGCCATGCTATCGCAAAAGTGTCAAGGTGTCAAACATTTTCAGACTGATCAAACATTATTCTCCTTCCAGCAAATGATAAGTGAGCTGTTTTTTGACTTGGCACAGTCCCCTGTTCTCCAGGCTAGAAAGCAGAAGAGTGTATAATGAATGCAGAGAGAAAATTACCTTCTGAATCTGCTGGTCCTGTCTTTCCCTGCTTTATAATGACTACCTCAGAATTCCTAACGCATTCACTTATTTTTCTTTCATTTCACAAGTCCCCTCTTTACCCCATAACAATCATAAGATCCAGGCAGAGACAGTTTAAAAAATAAAATCAAACACTTGGAAATTAGCAGAAGAGTTCATGGGGTGTCCTTTGGCTTTGTCTAGTGGTTCTTCCAGGGATTATTTGGTCATAGAGTCTCCACCTTTGATTGTCTTTCTATTGACAAACTTATTTACAACTCTGTAGGGATATTAGCTGTAGACAATTGGTAAGCAAAACAAATAATTTTTTGTCTACAGTAATGTGAATTAATTTTGTCTAGTTAGAGAAACAATTAATTTACAAACTAAAGATGAGCCCAAACATTACATTTTATTGCTGTACATACTCTATTAATAAGTTTGTTCCTATTAGCAAATACATGTCAGTGTTCCTAATTGCTTATATATATGTCTATTCTTCAAATTCACCTTTAACTTTTACTGGTTCTCCCATTAAACTAATGAGTTTAGTAAAAACTCGAACACACAACAAGAAAAGAGACATAAAACAATATAATGTCCAGTAAACGATGCTAAAATGATCTACTTCATTTAATTCTTTCATTGTTTTTATCCCCACCAATGATAAACTGAGGAATTACTAGACAAACAAGGAGAGCCACATGCTAGGGAATGGAAACACGCAACCTGCATTTGTTTTCCTTCCAGTTATTAAATTTCTATGGCCTTCATTAACAGTGGTTATTTAAGTGTGAAGGAGTGTTAGGTTATTTATTTATTGTGTGTTATTGTTGTTGCTGTGTGTGTAGGGTTGCCATATTGGCCACCTGCTGGTCATTTGTTTTTCTTGCAAATATTTAGGCATAATGCTTTCCTTCTGGAGTAGAAGGTGTTTCCATTTAAAACAATGGTGGCCATGTCAAAGAAATAAGAAATTCTTCAAAAATAGTATGCTTTCTATTAAAAAAGAAGTATTAAGGGAGGACAGAGTGTTTTTTTTAAAGAACAGCACATGGACAGAAGAATGTGTCTAATTAGGTCTACTGTTTCTCTGACAGAGACTGAGAACTGTGCAAAAAAAAAAAATTCTTTATGCCCTAGGCAAAATATTCCGTCAAGTTAATTTTCCTCTATAAATAGCATGTTGAGTAGGGGAGAAAGAGACAAAGGACTCTAGTTTTGGAGGGTATTTCGGAATTCTCTTTTGCAAAATAACTCTTTGAAAAAAATAGCATATGCATAAAATAGACCATTAACTCTTGCTCAGCAGTGCCCTAAACTGAGCTTCTGTATCTCTCAGCATTCCTTAAGAGAGTCATCTTCAGACACCCTGAAGACCTTAGTTCAAATACATGTTTCCCAAAATCTGTTGATGGAAACCTTCACAAGGTGTTAACAATTACTAGATTAGAAGGGGTGGGAGTGGTTTGGTAGTTTATAGTTAAATATGGCTGTGAAACACTGATACATAGGTTTATTTTCTGAAGGATATTTACAGGGTCGCTATGAGTCAGAATCGACTCGACGGCAGTGGGTTTGGTTTGGTTTTTATTTTAGAGATTGCATGATGTTCATTTAACTTAAGAAGCTTTTTGAGACTGTGTTTTATGGGAGGCTGGTGGGTAGCGTTAACATCTATCAACTTCATGCTACCTTGAATGGGGTGGTCTAAATCAAAGTTTATCCTTGGCACTAGGTATCTCTTGCTCATCACTATATCCCCATTAGCAAACCCAGCAGGCACCCAGTAACTATTTTCTGAATACAGTGTCCCCTCCGTTTGAACCAACCCTATTTCTTATTCACCTCCTACCTTAAGCAAGTCATTTAATACCCTCTCTGTCTAGTAAATGGAGTTGTTTTTAGGATCAAATTACATCATGGAAGTGAAACGTCTTTGAAAAGTGTAAGGGTTATTCAAATATAGAATCATGGGAAAGTATAACTGGTGGTGTCCTTGGGAGTTTTTTAGTTCAAATAATTCATGTGGCAGCCAAGAAAATTGAGGCCCAGAAAATTGAAGTTACTTGAACATGGATGGTCACACAGCTCATCATTGTCAAATGACAGCTGGAACCCAAGTGTTACAATTTTTAGCTCAGTGCCCTAGACACTATAACTATCATTTGTGTTTGGTGTGGGTTTTAGAACATTTATTAAGTAATAAATTTGGTGGAGGATTAAATCATGTTTACTAGCAGGGAATCTGAGGCCAAATGGGAGAAAATAACTTAATAATTGTCAAATACAATAGAGTGTCTATATTAAAGCTGTGCATGGTAATAAAAATAACAGACAAAAATACAAAAGACAAATAACCCTTAAAGAGTCTCTGAGCACAGTTTTTTTTATTGTTTTGAACTCACAGTCCTATGTCCTTAGCCCAGAACATTTTTCTGAAGAATTATGTAAAAGAGTAGATTAACTTGGCTTAACTGCCAAAGAGATGAAGATTCGGACTGACAGTGTTTATGATGTCCATAGCTTTCTCTCTCGCTCTCTTTCCTCTAACATAATTGGCTTTGACTGGGCAAATCATGTTGTTTTCATTGTAATGTCATTGCAATTTATGATTCCATAAGGCACTTGAATAGATTTTTTATTTCATTTGCTTTGCATTTCACTTTAATGCCACCCAAGAAAATTACCTACAAAACTATGCGTGCTACCTTTTATTAACTTCACCATGTTTCCATTTTCATATTTTTGATCACCATCAAATTTTATTTTACCTGTATTATAAAATTAGCTCTGCTTCCACAATTAGATCATTTACATTTAGGTTCTATTTCCCGTGGAATTCTTTATCTGTATCATTGTATTATATGCAGGCACATATCCAGTAAAACAAAACTATAACAATAATCTGCTTATTATTACATAACATTTATGATACAATTTTATTTTATTTCCAAACAAGAATCTTGCTTTAGATTTTATCTTAGTCATTCTTTTAATAATCTTTAAAAGGCAGACAAAGATATAAAATCCTAAAGTAAAAAATTTATTTGGTTGACAAATTAGTTGTATCAACCTCTTATTATATGTAAATGCACAGTTTCTATTCATAAGACTAAACACAGACGCAATCAAGATAATGCTGTTTTCATACACTTTATGGCAAATGAAGACTCAGTGATGGGATTGACAAGTATTGGGGAATTAATGTGACCCCATGAATTATGTCCCACAAAGATAAACTGTTTGCTTTGTGTTTTTCCCTCTTAGAGTTGGAAATAAATTATTTTCCTTCTACATTCTGTTATCTAGTCTCAGGCTTCCATTTGTCTACTTGTGTTTGGGACTAGCTAACATTCAAAATTAGATTTTTTTTTTCTTTTTAGTTTTAGGTATAAATTCATGTGTTTGACAAGTTTCTTAGCATTCCAGTCTCCATTTTATATGCAGTGGGAAACTCCAGGAGGAAGGGAACAACTGCCAAAGAGAATTAAGTATTATGAAGATTGTACACACTCTAACAAGTGCCACACCAGGAATTTCAGTCAAAGCTCAATTTTAATGGAGTAAAGATAGTTGTAAGCAGTGATGAAAAAAGACTCTATATTTTAACTTCTTCTAAGTTTGCCATTTTTTTTAGCTATTAACACCCATCTTCCATCAGGTGAGGGTTCCTTTCAGTAAACTTTATTCCTTAAATGACCAGAGTTTATAAAGTAGACCCCGTTGAGGCAGTCATGTGATAAGACTTGTCAAAGATTAGGGGAAAATATTATTGATTTTAATATAACTCAAGCCCTCTATTGATCCCTGCATATTTAAGGCGCACCTACTATGAACATAGCACTCTATTAGCGCTAGCAAGATGGAGAAGAGTAAAAAAGAGTATTCCTTCTTCTAACTGTCCTACATACTGAGAAGGTAAAACTTAAGAAGATGAGACTAACCTCTATAAAATGACTTGAAATGAACATTATGAACTAGTCAGATGTTTTCTGAAATATTCATAGGACCCATTTGATGGAACACATCCTCAAGTCATCAAGCCTGCTGTGTTCAACTTTATCAGCTTAGCTTAAAAAATAAGATCAACTTTCTTTTAACCTATAACTATGATGAACCTTCCCTTTAGGGATCTCCTTTCCAAATAATTTTTGAAAACACCATTGTTTTATTTAACAAATATTTATTGAGTGTCTACTACATGCTAGGAGCTCTTCTAAGTACAGTGGATATGGAAGTAAATAAAACAGTAAAGCAAAATAAAACAAAAGCATCTGTCTTCATAGATCTTACACTCTAGTAGATGAAAAGACAAAAAAAAATAAGTTAAATATATAGCATGTTGGATGGTGATGCTGGAAGTATCAAATACGACTGAGAAAAACCAAGGATTGGAGCAACATGTTGGGTGGAGAGTTTGTAATTTTAGAGCTTTGCAATTTGAGAAGGCAGCCTTGGACCAAAGATTGTAAGGAAGTGAGAGAAAGAGTCATGGAGATACCTGAGGGTAAAACAAGTACAAAAGCCTGATGTAGGAGTGTGTCTGGGGTGTTAGAATATCAGAAAGCGCGATGAGGTGTGGTGAGCAAGGTGGGAGAGGCAGGAGATGAGAGGGTTACAGGGGCATCTGGTCAGGCAAGTCATATCGGCCACTGTAATGACTTTGGCTTTGATTCTGCATGTGTTAGGAAGTAAAAGATGAGTTATCTTCTGGACAGTAATACGATTTGACTTGTGTTTTGAAAGGACCACACTGGCTACTGTTTGGAAGCAGGTGATCTGGTAGGATGCTATTCTGTTTATCCAGGTAAGATCTGATTTTAGCTTGAACCAGGATGATAGGAGTGGAATTGGTGATAAATGGTAGGGTTTTGAATTTATCCTCAAGCCAAGGCTAACAGAATTTGCTGACAGATTGTTGTTTGTTGTTGTGTGCCATCAAGTCAGTGCTGACTCATAGAAACCTAGGACAGAGTAGAAATACCTCATAGAGTTTCTTAGGCTGTAAATCTTTGTGGAAGCGGATTTCCAGGTCTTTTCTCCTGTGGAGTGGCTAGTGGGTTCCATCTGCCAACCTTTTGGTTAGCAGCCAAGCACCTAACCATTGCGCCACCAGGGCTCCTGCTGACAGATTACTTTTTTGCAGTCAAGTCAATTCGAACTCGTAGCGACCCAATAGGACAGGGTGGATCTGCTCCATAATGTCTCCAAGGCTGTAATCTTTACAGAAGCTGACTGCTACATCTTTGATCCATGGAGTGGCTGGTGGGTTCAAACTTCCGATCTTTCAGTTAGCAGCCAAGAGCTTAACCACAGCACCATCAGGTCTCCTTGCTGACAGATTAGACAGGGAATTCCCAACAAACCCTGGAGCCCTAGCTGGTAAGGCTTCAGTGTCAAGAGACCATTTTTTTTTTCCTTTGATAGAGGAGTGAATCCATCGTAGACAGAACGATGATAATGCAAAAAGAAAGAGGAGAATTGTTGAAGTATTGGACTAAGAGAAGAGAGATGAGATCTAGTGTATAGCGGAGAGATTGGTTTTAGGAGCACAGAGGAACTTATCTATAATAGGTGGAAAGGCGGAGCGTGTCAAAGCAGATGAAGGTAGAAGAAAAGTTACAGTGGGAGAAGGAAGTTCCAAAAATTCATGCTGGTGGTTACACATCTTTTTTTTTTTTTCTCCATCATCCGTTTTTGTAACCTTTCCTATTTCTGAACTCCACTCACATGAACCACCTCATCCCATATTCCTTTAGTCTGCCGTTTAATCTTAAACAGCATCTTGTTAGAAAAAAACACAAGTGAAGGGGAAAGAGGGACAGGGAATAGGGGTGCTAGACAATGGAAAGAAGATAAAGAGGAGAGGGAAGACAGCAAAGATAAAATGTGAAAAATTAAAAAAAGAGAGAAAGAAAAGGAAAAATTCAATGGTTAGGGCTCCATATTATTTAGGAAGTTATGTGAGAGACAAATATTTGATTAGACTCGATAAATTAAATGTTTGATAGTGATAGGAATTAATTTTTTTTTTTTTTTTACTTAGCTAACAGATTTGCATAGCTGTCACTCAAAAATACTTGGATAATTAATTAAGTGCTCAAAGTGGCAGAGAGATTTAAAGAGGGAGGGGATTAATTTGCATTTAGGTATTTAGAGTTTAACCTGGAAACAAAGGGACCTGGAAACAAAGAGACCTATAGGTATGTTAAAGGCCTAGTTCCAAAAACAGCCTCATGTAGAATGAAAAGAAACATTTTTTTTTTTAGTAGAAGCAAAATTTACAGCAGAGAAGTTAGCATTGAAACTCACATAATATGTGTTAAAATTTATAGGTGATGCTTCGAGTCACAGACCTTGTGTCTCTCCTGTGTTTGGGCCTCAGTTGAGCAGTTTCAGTTGTATTCATGGGCGTTGCTGAGGTAAGAGGAGTGTTCCTCTCTTCAGCACTGAATAAAACTTAAATTTGTGCTCTGAAAGCTGCACAGAAAATATTTATATACTTTAAAGAAAAGAACATTATGTATGATTATTTATTTCTGAAGGTAATCCAGGGACTGTAAATAAGAAACTAAATCATTTGAGTGGATACACGATTCCAACATCTTGTGTGTTACCTTAAGAAGGGAGAAACAAAACGTGACCTATCAAGTAGATACCTAATAACTGCACTGTAGCCACTGTAGAAGGATACAGGGGTCAGAAGGAGCAGCCCAAAACCCCAAAGTGGTCCACGGCACGTAAGCATTGCCCAGGGTAAAAGGCCCTTGGACCCAGACCCGGTAACCGTTGTCTCTGGCCAGAATAGACTTACCTTGGAATTTCCAAAATGCTCTGATTCCATGTCCTCCACACAACCTTCCAATTCCCATTTGACCTACCCTGGAGCAGGCTTAAAGGTCCATGGGTGGTGCAAATGGTCTGCACGTGACTATTAATAAAGGTTGGTGGTTCAAACCCACTCAGCAGCCCTGGGGAAGAAAGGCCTGGAGGTCTGCTTCGATAAAGATTACAGCCAAGAAAACCCTCATGGAGCAGTTCTACTCTGTAACACATGGGTTGCTATGAGTCAGGATTGACTCAATGGCAGTGAGCTTGTATTTTTTTAGTAGCTAGATAAACAAGTGTAATAAATGTTCAGGACAGTTTTGAACAGCAACAACAAAGTGCTTCTTCCGATATTGAACATGGACTGGACAGGTAAGGAACAGCTTTGTGTATGCTAATTATACATCAATAAACTGTGTGGGCTTAATTGCTGACCGTGGTTATGGTTATGGGTCACTTGGCAGGCATTATCCCAAAATAGATTTAAATTACTCAAACCTCACTTGATTTTAGAAGGAATGAAAGAAGGAATAGAAACAAACCTCAGAGCTGGGATTTGGGGCATATCTATATGTAAAATGAGGCTGTATGAGTAGAAATTAATAATCTTATAATAAATCTCCCCAGACTTTAGTTTTTGTTGTTAAAAAAAAAAAAAAAAGTACTAAGGGGGAAAATATTTCACACTATCCCACCATCTGAAGCTAAGTGGTTAGAGAACGGGAGAAAAGCAATACTGTACTTATTGAAAGCTAATAATATGCTACACAGCTTGCCAGGAAATTTTAGCAATATTACTTAATTTAGAGATGATACTTAAGCCTTATGCATTATTATTCCCATTTGATGAAAGATGGAATGGTGACACAGGAGAGGAAATGCCTTGCTACGTAGTGTGTAAATAACAAAGCAGGAATTGAAACTCAGATATGATTGGCTCCTAAATTCATTCGCCCCTCTTTCATAGATGTAGTGAGGGTAGGAAATATCAAATGGACAAGACTGGGGTGATATTAAAATTATTTAATCCATTCCACGTTTAGATGTTTTCTTTACAAATGCCTCAGTATTTGTACTCCATTTTGTTTTATGACATAAATGGAAGATATGAAAAATGGTAAAGAAAAGAAACATGTATAATTCCATCCAAGAATGTATTTATTAAGCACTTACTACGTGCAAAGTATATTCTTCAAGTTTCTCTTAGAGGAAAAGGGGGGAAAAAAAATAGAACTACAGGAAAATATTTCTCCTCCCTCAACCCAAGCTGAGTCCATCTTGCAGAGAGCTTTATGTCTTTAAACTGCTTTCATACAATTTTATTATTCGTAATATACTTTTGGTAACCCAAATGTTATATCAACAAGAGCAAAGGAGACTGCAGATCAAACAAGTATCAAATTACTCCAATAGCTGATTGCCAGCCTGAACCCCTTTCTGTTTCCCCTGCTCTTTTAAACACCAGTCCATTTTGCTCTGCGTTTGCCTTACTTCTTCATATGCTCAGTGAATTTTAAACTTAAGGATGCATCTACTATGCCAAAGTCCATTGAAAATCAAACCATTGGTCCTTGGGGCTGAAATTGTCATATAAGCTCATAGAATAGAGATGGATGAAGTGGAAAGAAGCTGGTGTTGATAGTTTTCTCAGCCAGATTAAACCTACAATGCTTCTTTGCATTTGGTAAAAAGCCTGCTTCTCAATTCTAAAGGACAAATGTTGAGCAGAACGTGTAGAAAGAATCTTTTGAATGTTTCTGAGCATCAAAGAAATTTCAGCACGTCTTTAGGGACCAAGCACAGGTAAGTTAGAAACATGCACATTCTGTTTCCTTGATTTCTACTGTCTTCCATGGAAAAGGGAGGGGCTCTCTCCTCAACTGGAACATCGTCTTTAACCACCCCCACCCCCGACTGCAAGGAACATTTGAAAAATTTCAGACAAGCATTAAAAAAAAAAAAAAGGAAACCTTTAATAAAATAGTTTACAGGGGAAACAAAGTACATATTAAATCCGCCAGGAGATACTTCACATGAGGCAGGGCGTTTGAAGTATTGTTTTTTCCGCCGCAGCAATCTAAGGTTCGTTAGTGCAAAGTGTTGGCCCTTTCTTTTGAGGTAAATGAGCTCTTTATATTTTTACTTCCATGTAAATAACAAAAATAGTAACACATATTAATGACAAAATGATAGTTCTCAAAGATTTCCACCTGTGACAAATGACGTCATAGACCTTTAAAAAAAGGATAAGACCAAACAGATATTTGTATACAAGTGTTTGTAAGAGCACTATTCATGATAGCCAGATGGTGGAAACAAACCAAGTGTTCATCGGTGGATGAATGGATAAACAAAATGTGGTATATTTGTGCTGTGGAATATTATTCAGCCATATAAAAGGAATGAAGTACTGATACATACTACGGTGGGATTGAACCTCAAAAACATTATGCTAAGTGAAGAAAAGCCATACACAATAGGTCACATATTGTATGATTCCATTGATATGAAACATCCAAAAATAGGTAAATCCATAGATACAAAAAGCAGATGAGTGGTTTCCAGGGGCTGGGGATAGCAGGGACTAGGGAGTTTTTGCTTCATGGGTGTAAGGTTTCATTTTGGGGCGATGAAAATGTTTTGAAGCTGAAGAGAATTGATGGTTGTACACTCTTGTGAATATACTGAATACCACTGATTCGTACACTTTAAAATGTATAATTTTATGTTATGTGAATTTCACCTCAATTAAAAAAAATAAATATTTAACTCCTTAAGAAAAACATACACACACAAACACACACTTCTGTTGACTTATTTTATTATGATGTTACTTAATTAGCTACAAACATAAAACTCCTTATGCATATAGCTCTATATACAACTATAAAACCAAAACAAATTTACCAATAAAGTACCATGAAGCCCTAGAAAACTAATAAAATACAAATTAGCACCCTAATTTAATGTGACAGATGACCTCGTGCTGAAACTAAATTGTAGCTTGCAATGCAGACAGGGTATTTGCTACTGTGCCACAGGCTCTGTTACCGCCAGCTCATCACTACCACTGTGCACATTCGGTCAACTCGGTATTCCAATCATGTTTTGTTTTGTTGTGAAGTGCTGGGAAAGCTCATCTGTAAAAGCAAGCAAACAAACGAAACACAGAGTTGGACACAAATTTCGTGAGTGTGTTCAATTAAAATTACGGTGACCCTATAATTTTCATCTAAACAGGGAAATTGTGAAAGTAAAAAGAAGATGCTTACTAATAAATTACTCTGGAACAACAGGTATAAACCAGGATTATCCCAGGCAGTTCACTATGGTTCCCCCATTTATCATGTGGTCTCCCCAAAGTCCAAAATGTTGTTCTGTGTGGAAGAAATGTCTTGTTAATTTGATTTAAAAACTTAAATTTTATTTATGACACTCTCCAGCCTGGTTGAAGAAATTTATTTTCAGTCATTATTAATGGTTTCTGTACCTCACTGTCTCCAGGTTGGGCAAGAGCCTAGCAGTTACTTAAAGAGCAGAATTGTTTGAGTTTAAGGAGGGCTTAGTCATCTTCATCTTTAAGCTCCGTGATCATCACTGAAAGACCAGCTCATGTGAACCTTAGAAGGCCTGAAGATCCACTGCTTTTGTGCCATGCCCATGCTACACTTAGGCACAGGAATATTCATTGGAGTGTTGATGTCCATGGGACTACCTCTATAATGCTCTAGGTTGCCATCCCCCTCTGGGATCTACCACAATGAAGTGACACAATTTCTGCTGATTGCAGAACATCAAAATGACATTCCCCTTTAAATTTTGGATAACTTTCCTTTCTCACATTCAATCATAACACAAGAGGGAAGTTCAGGAAAAAGAGGTCATAATGGGATGTATTCTTGACTTCTTTACCATTACGATCCTTGAAAAACAGGAAATGCAAAGAAGTATACTATGTTGTTGTTGTTAGCAGCCATTCCAGTTGGTCCCCGACACATGGCTAGCCCATGCAGAATAGAAAGAAACACTTCTCAATTGTGTGCTATCTGCATGAATAATTGCCGGTAGGACCATTGTGATCCATAGAGTTTTCACTGGCTGATTTTCAGAAGTAAATCACCAGGCCGTTCATCTTAGTCCATCTTAGTCTGGAAGTTTTGGTGAAACCTGGTCAGCGTCATAGCAACATGCAAGCTTCCACGGACAGAGGGGTGGTGGCTGCACATGAGATGCTTTGGCCAGAACTAAACCAGGGTCTCCTGCACAGAAGGTGAGAATTCTACCACTCAACCTACAATAAGAGAAAAAGTAATTCAATACATTATTCTAGTCATTATTAAACATACTGCGTATAACTACTAAAGCTTTTTAAGGACACTTTGGAGACATGAATATTATTCAAATTACCTAAAGTAGGAAAATAAACACCAAATGCCAGTGAGTTCTCACTCATGTGTCTGCCACATATCTTCACAGAGAACAAACAAAATTTGAGAAAAAATTGCAGAGGAGACAGCTATTGACAAGTTTAAGAGTGTTGTAAAACCACTGCCAGAAATATAAAATTCAGCATAAGTGTGAAACAAAAAACCAGTCTCCTGGTAGACCAGGACAGAGAACAAGAAATGGACTTAAAAGTTGCCCATGCGATTAAAAGATGCAGTAGTGGAAAGGCAATTCTTCAGCAACATTTTTTAAAATCTCAGTGAAAGAAAGTGTGTCCCAAGGATTTTACATCTAGCCAAGATGTTCTTCAACTCTCAAGAGACACAAAACCCATTGCCATTGAGTCGATTCCAATTTAGAGCGACAGACATGCTCAATAGTTTACATGTCATCTATGACTGCTTTCATTCTACTGCTGCTTCAGCAGTGGAGTTGAGTCGTTGCTTTAGAGACCGTATGGCCCACAAAGCATAAAATATTTACTGTCTGGCCCTTTACAGAAAAACTTTGATGATCCCTGGACTAGAGAATGAGCTTCATCTAATCAAAATGTGACTAGATAAACTTCAGAAAATGGACTCATAGTGGGCACTTAATATGGAGGTGAATTCAAAACGCATTGCTACGAAATCATAGAAACCTTTATTAAACAAAAATATCAAAACATGAAGCAATTGTTTCTCATCATATCCTCCATCTATGTCTATACACTTCTGAAGGTGGTGATTCCATCCCTCTAACTCTTTCCCAAAGAATTCTGCACACTTCAATTTACACCACATCAAAATGGTAGTTTTGGCATCCTCAAGGGACCCAAATCATGTTCCTTTTAGATGTTCTTTGAGTTTGGGGAACAAAAAGAAGCCTGAAGGGGCAAGATCAGGGCTGTAGGGTGGATGCAATAAGGTTTCCCAGTGAAATTCTCGTAGGACAACCCTTGCTACCCTCGAAGAATGAGCAGTGCATTGTAGTGATGGAAAAAAAAAATTTCCTTGGGGCAAATTTCTTGGCCTTTTTCTCACCAATGCAGTTCTCAGTTTTCTTAAAACTTCTTTGTAACCAGTCCCCATGATCGTCCTGCATCCTTCGAGAAAATCTTTCAGGATTACCCCTTTGGAATCTCAAAAAACAATCTCCATAACCTTCTGAGTGGTCCTCCCTCTCTTGGCTCATCTTTGAGGTCTTCTCGACCTTCCTTAAAACACTTGATTCATCTAAAAACTGTTGTTTTAGGTGGGGAAGCATTCCCATAAACTTGTTGCAAAGCTTCAATGATGTGGGAAGGTGTCCACTTGAGTTTAGTTAAAAATTTGATATTAGCCCTGACTTCAAATTTTTTTTTTTTTTTCCCCCATGGCACAAAAAGTATCCTCTTTTTTGAAGGTGCCCTAACGAGACTAGGACAAGTGTATTACTGAGAGAACTTGTCTGCAGCCATCCACTGATTGCAGAGGCATGTTTAAATGTGTTTTGTTTGGAATAAACCTGTGAACGTATGAACTGAAACCCTAGTAACAATATTTTTTTGTTACCCTCATATATATGCAATTGTAAGTAAAAGTCTAAAATAAGGGTGGAGATGAGGGTGGAAAACTTTGTTATATATTATGCATGATATTATGCTGAAAAAGAATAAATAATGCTACAAGGATGAGACGGAAAGTAGGCAAAAGAATTAGAAAAAATTAGAATAAGCTCATTGGTTTTTGTGAAGGTCTAGATGAGAGATAAAACAAACAAACCAAAAAACAAACTCATTGCTGCCGAATCAATTCCAACTCATAGTGATCCTATAGGACAAGGTAAAACTGCCCCATAGAGTTTCCAAGGAGTGGCTGGTGGATTTGAACTGCTGACCTTTTGGTTAGCAGCTGATCTCTTAACTTCTGTACCACAAGAGCTCTGATGAGAGATAAAGATATCATTAAAAGGTGAAAAAAACAAATAAAAGGTTAAATAAGAACTAGACAAAGGAAATTTAAAAGGTATAATAACCAATAGGATAAAACTATAAACCTTCCAAAATATAAAAATAAATTAAAACAAACAAGGTACATGCCATAAAGAAATGTAACAAATATAATAATGCACATTAAAATTACAACAAACTGTGACAGAATTGAGACCAAATATACTAGTCATATCAGTAAATGTGAATGAGCTTTGTTCACCTTTATACACCTAAGTATATGATGTATATAAGAGACATACATAAAATAAATGATTCAGCAAGAGTAAAATTAAATTGAAGGACAAATGTATGCAAAAAAAAAAAAAAAAAGAAGAAGAAGAAATAATAAGCAATCAGGAATTGCGGTCTTTGTATAAGAAAAAGTAAAATGAAAACTAAAAAGCATTAAATGTGACAAAGAAGGACAGAAGTAAAACTATGTTTTTTTATGTCAGTAGATAATATAGCTCGAAATCCTTACAGAACCAAAGATGAAACAGTAAAAAAAACTCCTTAATTTAACAAGATATGAAATAAAATAAGCATGCAGAAATTAATAGCTGTAAGATACATAAACAATAACCAGTTAGAGGATCTAATGGTCGCAGAAACTCCATTATGATGACAACAAAGAAGATAAATTGCTTTGAAATAAACTTAAGAGGAAATGTACAAAACATATGTAATATAACCCTTGAAACACTTTGGAAAATACATTTCTATTAAAATGCATCTCTTATTCCTGGCTAGAACAACTCGCCATTATAAAAATGTTAGTTTTCCCTGGAAATTTATAAATGCAATGCAATTTTGATAAAATAGTAGTAATGTTTTTAAATAGAGCTAGAAAATTTGGTACTAAAGTTTATATGGAAACAAACCAGAATTTATGGAAAAATGCTCAAAAAGAAAACTTGCAAGCTTTCTAGCCATGTCATATATTAAAATAAGACTATGAAATTTCTATAACTAAAACGGTGTGATATTGGTGCATAATAGACAATGGAACGGAATAGAAAGATCAGAAATACGCACATGAAAACATATGAAACTTTAAGATACGATAAAGATGACATCTCAAATCACTTGGATAAAGATATATTTAAAAAAATATAAATGGTGCTGGAATAACTGTTTAGGAATGTATAAAATTAGATCCTATTCCTTACACCATACATGAGAATAAACTCCAAAAGGAGCAGGAATCTAAATGTTAAAAATATATGTACAGGGGGGCGGAGCCAAGATGGCGGACTAGGCAGACGCTACCTCGGATCCCTCTTACAACAAAGACACGGAAAAACAAGTGAATCGATCACATACATAACAATCTACGAACCCTGAACAACAAACACAGATTTAGAGACAGAGAACGAACTAATACGGGGAAGCAGCGATTGTTTCCAGAGCCTGGAGCCAGCGTACCAGTCAGGTACGGCACAAGCACAGACAGCTGCTCCACCCCCCTGAACTAACCCCGGGAGAGGGACCAGCCAGTTCCGCGGGCGGTGTGGGACACAGCCGGTAGGAGAAGTCCTGGGGAGGCAGTGACTGGTCTTGGAGCAGGAAGAGCAGCGTCCCAGCCGGGGAACCTTCTCGCCGGGATTTGGACTGGACGCAGGTACGGCATGAACACGGAGAGCTGCTCCACCCCCCTGAACTAACCCTGGGAGGGGGCCCAGTTGGGTCACGCGGGCGGCGTGGGATGCAGCCGGTAGAAGTCCCCGGAAGGCAGCGACTGGTATTGGAGCGGGGAGAACAGCGTCCCAGCTGGGACACTCGGTCATGGCACAAGCACAGGGAGCTGCTCTACCCATCCGAACTAACCCCGGGAGGGGGCCCACCTGGTTCACGGGGGCGGCACGGCCACGCGGCTGGAGGGACGAGAAGTCCCCGGGAGGCAGCGACTGATTTTGGAGTCAAGAGTGCACCGTCCCAGTAGGGGAGCCTTGACGCTGGGCGTGGGGCTGGAAGTGGAGGATCTGACCGTGACTCCAGCGGGCCAGACCCCCCCGGGGGCAATCTCCACACAGCCAGCACACATAGGCGACGCGCCCGCGGGAATCTCAGATATAATAGTCATTCTAAGCAAGACAAGCAACTCTGGCTATATTCTGAGGTGCTACTCTCCTATCTCTCTGTTCCCTCCCCCACCCTCCCCAGGCGGCTTCATTTACATCCGAATAGCCTGAGCCAGAGGGAGAACTCTGATAGGGGTCTGACTGCATTTTTTTTTTAGTGGATTTTCTGGAAAAACTAGTTTCCCAGTGATGGCTCGGAGACAACAATCCATATCAAACCACTTAAAGAAGCAGACCATGACAGCTTCTCCAACCCCCCAAACAAAAGAATCAAAATCTTTCCCAAATGAAGATACAATCCTGGAATTATCAGATACAGAATATAAAAAACTAATTTACAGAATGCTTAAAGATATCACAAATGAAATTAGGATAACTGCAGAAAAAGCCAAGGAACACACCGATAAAACTGTTGAAGAACTCAAAAAGGTTATTCAAGAACATAGTGGAAAAATTAATAAGTTGCAAGAATCCATAGAGAGACAACATGTAGAAATCCAAAAGATTAACAATAAAATAACAGAATTAGACAACACAATAGGAAGTCAGAGGAGCAGACTCGAGCAATTAGAATGCAGACTGGGACATCTGGAGGACCAGGGAATCAACACCAACATAGCTGAAAAAAAATCAGATAAAAGAATTTAAAAAAATGAAGAAACCCTAAGAATTATGTGGGACTCTATCGAGAAGGATAACCTGCGGATGATTGGAGTCCCAGAACAGGGAGGGGGGACAGAAAACACAGAGAAAATAGTTGAAGAACTCCTCACAGAAAACTTCCCTGACATCATGAAAGACGAAAGGATATCTATCCAAGACGCTCATCGAACCCCATTTAAGACTGATCCAAAAAGAAAACCACCAAGACATATTATCATCAAACTCACCAAAACCAAAGATAAACAGAAAATTTTAAAAGCAGCCAGGGAGAAAAGAAAGGTTTCCTTCAAGGGAGAATCAATAAGAATAAGTTCAGACTACTCAGCAGAAACCATGCAGGCAAGAAGGGAATGGGACGACATATACAGAACACTGAAGGAGAAAAACTGCCAGCCAAGGATCATATATCCAGCAAAACTCTCTCTCAAATATGAAGGCGAAATTAAGATATTTACAGATAAACACAAGTTTAGAGAATTTGCAAAAACCAAACCAAAGCTATGAGAAATACTAAAGGATATTGTTTGGTCAGAGAACCAATAATATCAGATATCAGCACAACACAAGGTCACAAAACAGAACGTCCTGATGTCAACTCAAATAGGGAAATCACAAAAACAAACAAATTAAGATTAATTAAAAAAAAAAATACACATAACAGGGAATCATGGAAGTCAATAGGTAAAAGATCACAATAATAAAAAAGAGGGACTAAATACAGGAGGCATTGAACTGCCATATGGAGAGTGATACAAGGCGATACAGAACAATACAAGTTAGGTTTTTACTTAGAAAAATAGGGGTAAATAATAAGGTAACCACAAAAAGGTATAACAACTCTATAACTCAAGATAAAAGCCAAGAAAAACGTAACGACTCAACTAACATAAAGTCAAACACTATGAAAATGAGGATCTCACAATTTACTAAGAAAAACGCCTCAGCACAAAAAAAGTATGCGGAAAAATGAAATTGTCAACAACACACATAAAAAGGCATCAAAATGACAGCACTAAAAACTTATTTATCTATAATTACCCTGAATGTAAATGGACTAAATGCACCAATAAAGAGACAGAGAGTCACAGACTGGATAAAGAAACACGATCCATCTATATGCTGCCTACAAGAGACACACCTTAGACTTAGAGACACAAACAAACTAAAACTCAAAGGATGGAAAAAAGTATATCAAGCAAACAATAAGCAAAAAAGAAGAGGAGTAGCAATATTAATTTCTGACAAAATAGACTTTAGACTTAAATCCACCACAAAGGATAAAGAAGGACACTATATAATGATAAAAGGGACAATTGATCAGGAAGACATAACCATATTAAATATTTATGCACCCAATGACAGGGCTGCAAGATACATAAATCAAATTTTAACAGAATTGAAAAGCGAGATAGATACCTCCACAATTATAGTAGGAGACTTCAACACACCACTTTCAGAGAAGGACAGGACATCCAGTAAGAAGCTCAATAGAGACACGGAAGATCTAATTACAACAATCAACCAACTTGACCTCATTGACTTATACAGAACTCTCCACCCAACTGCTGCAAAATATACTTTTTTTTCTAGTGCACATGGAACATTCTCTAGAATAGACCACATATTAGGTCATAAAACAAACCTTTGCAGAGTCCAAAACATCGAAATATTACAAAGCATCTTCTCAGACCACAAGGCGATAAAACTAGAGATCAATAACAGAAAAACTAGGGAAAAGAAATCAAATACTTGGAAAATGAACAATACCCTCCTGAAAAAAGACTGGGTTATAGAAGACATCAAGGAGGGAATAAGGAAATTCATAGAAAGCAACGAGAATGAAAATACTTCCTATCAAAACCTCTGGGACACAGCAAAAGCAGTGCTCAGAGGCCAATTTATATCAATAAAGGCACACATACAAAAAGAAGAAAGAGCCAAAATCAGAGAACTGTCCCTACAACTTGAACAAATAGAAAGTGAGCAACAAACGAATCCATCAGGCACCAGAAGAAAACAAATAATAAAAATTAGAGCTGAACTAAATGAATTAGAGAACAGAAAAACAATTGAAAGAATTAACAAAGCCAAAAGCTGGTTCTTTGAAAAAATTAACAAAATTGATAAACCATTGGCTAGACTGACTAAAGAAATACAGGAAAGGAAACAAATAACCCGAATAAGAAACGAGAAGGACCACATCACAACAGAACCAAATGAAATTAAAAGAATCATTTCAGATTATTATGAAAAATTGTACTCTAACAAATTTGAAAACCTAGAAGAAATGGATGAATTCCTGGAAAAACACTACCTACCTAAACTAACACATTCAGAAGTAGAACAACTAAATAGACCCATAACAAAAAAAGAGATTGAAACGGTAATCAAAAAACTCCCAACAAAAAAAAGCCCTGGCCCGGACGGCTTCACTGCAGAGTTCTACCAAACTTTCAGAGAAGAGTTAACACCACTACTTCTGAAGGTATTCCAAAGCATAGAAAATGACGGAATACTACCCGACTCATTCTATGAAGCCACCATCTCCCTGATACCAAAACCAGGTAAAGACATTACAAAAAAAGAAAAGTATAGACCTATATCCCTCATGAACATTGATGCAAAAATCCTCAACAAAATTCTAGCCAATAGAATCCCACAACACATCAAAAAAATAATTCACCCTGATCAAGTGGGATTTATACCAGGTATGCAAGGCTGGTTTAATATCAGAAAAACCATTAATGTAATCCATCACATAAATAAAACAAAAGACAAAAACCACATGATCTTGTCAATTGATGCAGAAAAGGCATTTGACAAAGTCCAACACCCATTTCTGATAAAAACTTTTACCAAAATAGGAATTGAAGGAAAATTCCTCAACATAATAAAGGGCATCTATGCAAAGCCAACAGCCAATATCACTCTAAATGGAGAGAACCTGAAAGCATTTCCCTTGAGAACGGGAACCAGACAAGGATGCCCTTTATCACCGCTCTTATTCAACATCGTGTTGGAAGTCTTAGCCAGGGCAATTAGGCTAGACAAAGAAATAAAAGGTATCCGGATTGGCAAGGAAGAAGTAAAGTTATCACTATTTGCAGATGACATGATTATATACACAGAAAACCCTAAGGAATCCTCCAGAAAACTACTGAAACTAATAGAAGAGTTTGGCAGAGTCTCAGGTTATAAAATAAACATACAAAAATCACTTGGATTCCTCTACATCAACAAAAAGAACACTGAAGAGGAAATAACCAAATCAATACCATTCACAGTAGCCCCCAAGAAGATAAGATACTTAGGAATAAATCTTACCAAGGGTGTAAAAGACCTATACAAAGAAAACTACAAAGCTCTACTACAAGAAATTCAAAAGGACATACTTAAGTGGAAAAACATACCTTGCTCATGGATAGGAAGACTTAACATAGTAAAAATGTCTATTCTACCAAAAGCCATCTATACATTTAATGCACTTCCAATCCAAATTCCAATGTCATATTTTAAGGGGATAGAGAAACAAATCACCAATTTCATATGGAAGGGAAAGAAGCCCCGGATAAGCAAAGCACTACTGAAAAAGAAGAAGAAAGTGGGAGGCCTCACTTTACCTGACTTCAGAACCTATTATACAGCCACAGTAGTCAAAACAGCCTGGTACTGGTACAACAACAGGCACATAGACCAATGGAACAGAATTGAGAACCCAGACATAGATCCATCCACGTATGAGCAGCTGATATTTGACAAAGGACCAGTGTCAATGAATTGGGGAAAAGATAGCCTTTTTAACAAATGGTGCTGGCATAACTGGATATCCATTTGCAAAAAAATGAAACAGGACCCATACCTCACACCATGCACAAAAACTAACTCCAAGTGGATCAAAGACCTAAACATAAAGACTAAAACGATAAAGATCATGGAAGAAAAAATTGGGACAACCCTAGGAGCCCTAATACAAGGTATAAACAGAATACAAAACATTACCAAAAATGATGAAGAGAAACCCGATAACTGGGAGCTCCTAAAAATCAAACACCTATGCTCATCTAAAGACTTCTCCAAAAGAGTAAAAAGACCACCTACAGATTGGGAAAGAATTTTCAGCTATGACATCTCCGACCAGCGCCTGATCTCTAAAATCTACATGGTTCTGTCAAAACTCAACCACAAAAAGACAAACAACCCAATCAAGAAGTGGGCAAAGGATATGAACACACATTTCACTAAAGAAGATATTCAGGCAGCCAACAGATACATGAGAAAATGCTCTCGATCATTAGCCATTAGAGAAATGCAGATTAAAACTACGATGAGATTCCATCTCACACCAGCAAGGCTGGCATTAATCCAAAAAACACAATAAATGTTGGAGAGGCTGCGGAGAGATTGGAACTCTCATACACTGCTGGTGGGAATGTAAAATGGTACAACCACTTTGGAAATCTATCTGGCGTTATCTTAAACAGTTAGAAATAGAACTACCATACAACCCAGAAATCCCACTCCTGGGAATATACCCTAGAGATACAAGAGCCTTCATACAAACAGATATATGCACACCCATGTTTATTGCAGCTCTGTTTACAATAGCAAAAAGTTGGAAGCAACCAAGGTGTCCATCAACGGATGAATGGGTAAATAAATTGTGGTATATTCACACAATGGAATACTACGCATCGATAAGGAACAGTGACGAATCTCTGAAACATTTCATAACATGGAGGAACCTGGAAGGCATTATGCTGAGCGAAATTAGTCAGAGGCAAAAGGACAAATATTGTATAAGACCACTATTATAAGATCTTGAGAAATAGTAAACCTGAGAAGAACACATACTTTTGTGGTTACGAGGGGGGGAGGGAGGGAGGGTGGGAGAGGGTTTTTTTATTGATTAATCAGTAGATAAGAACTGCTTTAGGTGAAGGGAAAGACAACACTCAATACATGGAAGGTCAGCTCAATTGGACTGGACCAAAAGCAAAGAAGTTTCCGGGATAAAATGAATGCTTCAACGGTCAGCGGAGCAAGCGCAGGGGTCTGGGGAACATGGTTTGTGGGGACTTCTAAGTCAATTGGCAAAATAATTGTATTATGAAATCATTCTGCATCCCACTTTGAAATGTGGCGTCTGGGGTCTTAAATGCTAACAAGCGGCCATCTAAGATGCATCAATTGGTCTCAACCCACCTGGAGCAAAGGAAAATGAAGAACACCAAGGCCACACGACAACTAAGAGCCCAAGAGACAGAAAGGGCCACATGAACCAGAGACCTACATCATCCTGAGACCAGAAGAACTAGTTGGTGCCCGGCCACAATCGATGACTGCCCTGACAGGGAGCACAGCAGAGGACCCCTGAGGGAGCAGGAGATCAGTGGGATACAGACCCCAAATTCTCATAAAAAGACCAGACTTAATGGTCTGACTGAGACTAGAGGAATCCCGGCAACCATGGTCCCCAGACTTTCTGTTGGCCCAGGACAGGAACCATCCCCGAAGACAACTCATCAGACATGAAAGGGACTGGTCAGCGGGTGGGAGAGTGACGCTGATGAAGAGTGAGCTAATTATATCAGGTGGACACTTGAGATTGTGTTGGCAACTCTTGTGTGGAGAGGGGATGGGAGGATAGAGAGAGAGGGAAGCCGGCAAAATTGTCAAGAAAGGAGAGACTGAAAGGGCTGACTCAAGAGGGGGAGAGCAAGTGGGAGTAGGGAGTGAGATGTATGTAAACTTATATGTGACAGACTGATTGGATTTGTAAACGTTCACTTGAAGCTTAATAAATGTTAATAAAAAAAAAATATATGTACAATTATGACAGTGGACTTTAACATTAATATAGTTGCAACATATTGGGAAAAAATCTGAATGGAGAGTGGTTGAAAAATTATGGGATGTCCACGCAATAAAATACTGAGCTGCTGTAAAAAATGGAATGAGGAGTACATGCATGATTCATCTGTTCTTTATTCTTTTTTCCTTCTTTCTGGGAAACCAACTAACTTGTTTTTGTTATTGTTTTCATTATTATTTGTATTTCATTCCACTGCATTTGCCTGTTTTACAGTTTTACTTTTCTTTTAATGGTTACCTAAAGAGGTCGATATGCATCCTTGACTTACTAAAAATCTGTTGCCGTCAAGTCAATTCTGACTGATAGCCACCCTAGAGGACAGGGTAGAATTGCTCCATAGGGTTTCCAAGGAACAGCTGGTGGATTTGAACTGCCTACCTTTTGGTTCCAAGATGGATGTCAGAGGAGACTCTGAAACTTGCTCTCAAATGTCGAGCAGCTGAAGCAAAAGGTAGAATTGATGAAGTAAAAGAACTGAACAGAAGATTTCAAAGGGCCTCTCAAGAAGACAAAGTAAAGTATTATAATGACATGTGCAAAGAGCTGGAGATGGAAAACCAAAAGGGAAGAACACACTCAGCATTTCTCAAGCTGAAAGAACTGAAGAAAAAATTCAAGCCTTGAGTTGCAATAGTGAAGGATTCCATGGCGAAAATATTAAACGACGCAAGAAGCATCAAAAGAAGATGGAAGGAATACACAGAGTCATTATACCAAAAAGAATTAGTCAATGTTCAACCATTTCAAGAGGTGGCATATGATCAGGAACCGATGGTACTGAAGGAAGAAGACCAAGCTGCTCTGAAGGCATTGGCAAAAAACAAGGCTCCAGGAATTGATGGAATATCAATTGAGATGTTTCAACAAACAGATGCAGTGCTGGAGGTGCTCACTCGTCTACGCCAAGAAATATGGAAGACAGCTTCCTGGCCAACTGACTGGAAGAGATCCATATTTATGCCTATTGCCAAGAAAGGTGATCCAACTGAATGTGGAAATTATAGAACAATATCATTAATATCACACGCAAGCAACATTTTGCTGAAGATCATTCAAAAATGGCTGCAGCAGTATATCGACAGGGAACTGCCAGAAATTCAGGCCAGTTTCAGAAGAGGACGTGGAACCAGGGATGTCATTGCTGATGTCAGATAGATCCTGGGTGAAAACAGAGAATACCAGAAGGATGTTTACCTGTGTTTTATTGATTATGCAAAAGCATTTGACTGTGTGGATCATAACAAACTATGAATAACATTGCTAAGAATGCGAATTCCAGAGCGCTTAATTGTGCTCATGGGGAACCTTTACATAGATCAAGAGGCAGTTGTTCGGACAGAACAAGGGGATACTGAATGGTGGAAAGTCAGGAAAGGTGTGTGTCAGGGTTGTATTCTTTCACCATACCTTTTCAACGTGTATGCTGAGCAAATAATACGAGAAGCTGAACTATATGAAGAAGAACGGGGCATCACGATTGGAAGAAGATTCATTAACAACTGGTGTTATGCAGATGACACAACCTTGCTTGCTGAAAGTGAAGAGGACTTGAAGCACTTACTAATGAAGATCAAAGACCACAGCCTTCAGTATGGATTGCACCTCAACATAAAAAAAAGAAAGGTCCTCACAACTGGACCAATGAGCAACATCATGATATACGGAGAAAAGATTGAAGTTGTCAAGGATTTCATTTTCCTTGGATCCACAATCAACAGCCATGGAAGCAGCAGTCAAGAAATCAAAAGACACATTGCATTGGGTAAATCTGCTGCGAAGGACCTCTTCAAAGTGTTGAAGAGCAAAGATGTCACCCTGAAGGCTAAGGTGTGCCTGATCTAAGCCATGGTATTTTCAATCGCATCATATGCATGTGAAAGCTGGACAGTGAATAAGGAAGACCAAAGAATTGATGTCTTTGAATTGTGGTGTTGGCAAAGAATATTGAATATACCATGGACTGCCAAAAGAATGAACAAATCTGTCTCAGAAGTACAGCCAGAATGCTCCTCAGAAGGAAGAATGGTGAGACTGCATCTTACATACTTTGGACATGTTGTCAGGAGGGATCTGTCCCTGGAGAAGGACATCATGCTTGGCAGAGCACATGGTCAGCAGAAAAGGGGAAGACCCTCAATGAGGTGGATCGACATAGTGGCTGCAACAATGAGCTCAAGCATAACAAGGATTGTAAGGATGGCTCAGGACCAGGCAGTGTTTTGTTCTGTTGTGCATAGGGTCGCTGTGAGTCTGAACCAACTCGAGGGCACCTAAAAACAACACCACCACCACCTTTTGGTTAGCAGCCGAGCTTTTAATCACTGTACCACCAGGGTTCCTTGACTTACTATATGATCTAATATAACTTTGCCTCAGTCAATTCAAAGTCTTTAAATGGTTTTATCTGCATTTACTTCCCTCCTTACGTCTCTGCTATTATTGCAATGTGTTGAATTTCTCAATATTCAAAATCCAAATGATATAATTATCGTGAGTATTTTATATTGACTATTTTACTCTTGCTGCTGTTCTCCCCTCCTTCCAGAATTTCTTTGCTTCCATTTTTGCTCGTCTTCTTTCAGCCTGAAGAAATTGGTTAATATTTTCTTTAGTTCACTTTGATTGATGACAGTTCTCTTCATTTCCTTTTGTCTGGAAATATGCTTATTTTATACACATTTTTACATTTTTATAGGATATTTATATTTTTTTCTGAATACAGTATTAAGTTTGGCATTTATTTTCTACCTTTTAAAGATTTTATTTCATGTTCGACTTATTGTTTTCTCTTTAGAAGTCAGCTAAGGGTCTCATTGTTGCTAATTTAAAAAATAATATGTCTTTTTCTATCCCCTGGATGCTTTTAAGATTTTATCTTTGTCCTTGGTTCTTTGATTCTCAGAAGTTTTAGTATGACGTAACCATACGCAATTTTCTTTGTATTTATCCTTTTATATATATAAAATGTCTTCTATCTGTAGCTTAGTGTCTTCTGTTCAAATTGAAAAATTTCTCACCCATATCTATTTAAACATTGTTTCTGTCCCACTTTTTTTATTTTCCTTTTGGGACTCCAAACAACATCTATTTCAGTTATTTGCACCCTATCTCATATGTCTCTTATGTTCTTTTCTATATTTTCCTTTTTTCTCCTCATTTTTTATTCTGATTATTTTTTCCTGATGTATCTTTCAGTTCACTGTTTTTTCTTCAGTTGTGTCTAATTGTTATTAAAGCAAACTTCTTTTTTTTTTTTTAGCTATTTTGTATTTCAATTCTAGAATTTCCACTAGATATCTTTTAGCGATTCCAGTATTCTGTTAAATTCTCCATCTTGTTATCAGTATACTTTTTAATGAATTACGGTAATCTTAAAACCTGTGTTTGCCATCTCTAATATCCAAAGCTCCTATAGTGGTTTTAGTTATATAATTATTAGTAGTAATATTTGCTTGGTTTTATTCATTTGTTTTTTCTCCCGACGTGCTTGCAATTTTTAATTAATGTCAAACACTGTGCGTGAGTATGGGTAGGGACTCTGAATAATGGTATATTATGCCAGAGGGAATTTCCTTTTCTTCTGTCAGGCGGTTATCGGAGGGGCAGATTCTCTTGATCCCTATAGAGGTTTAGAAGATTCAAGGCTTGGGTTGAGGCTTTCTGAGGATTGATCTATTCCTTTTTTGCCCTAACTCCTAGATATATCCCTTGAGGGATCATACCTAAAGCCTTGTACCCTTTTACTGCATTGATCCATGCCTTACCAAACCCGTAAGACTAGAAAATGCTGAATTCAGTTTTTCATTTTGCTAGTCTACAAATGTCTCAAGGGAGAAAGCTGAACTGGATGTCTCACTCACCTCTTGGTTCTTCCTTTCTGTCTGAGATCTTGGCCTGGCAAAGTCTTGATTTCTTGATGCTCTCAGATGCTTTGAAGAAGTTTTTTTTTTTTTTTTAAAGATTTTATCTAACATTTATGGTTATATTTAGCAGGTAGGTATATCTAATACAAGGTTTTTCACCACATGGAAGAGTTCAACTTTGACTTTTTTTTAACTTAAAAATATTTTTAAAGGGAAAAAATTTTTCAAAGGAACAAAACAAGAAAATGTCTTTTTTCTTTTTGAATATTTTTCTTGAAATTTTCAAAGAAAAGTTCTCAAACTTAAATTTTAACAATGTTCAGAAAAGAGGAATAAGATGTACCCTATATGTCCCTATCCCTACCCCGAGCATGGGGCCAATATACCATCCTCAGTTGCCTTACCCCCAGGGATGGGCTTAGTAGCCAATCTTACTGCCATATCCAGCGTATTCTTTTTAGTAGTGTTGCACTGACCATTAAGGCCATCATGCCTAAACTAGTGTCAAACCAAGAACTGTTGCCATCAAGTTGATTCCAATTCATAGCAACCCTATAGGACAGAATAGAACTGCCCCACAGAGTTTGCAAGGAGCTCCTGGTGGGTTTGAACTGCCGACCTTTTGGTTAGCATCCGTAGCACTTAACAACTACACCACCAGGTAATTGCTTTCTCTTCATGGGACATCTTCTCTGATGATTTTTTTATCAGGTTAAATAAGGATGGCCTGGAGTTATTTACTTAATCTACTACTATTCTCTTCAGCCATGCTGTCTTCCCTGTTCAGAAATGCTAGTCCCACTCCTAGCTTGGGGCTTTTGCACTGGCTATAGTCTTCAAATCGGCGGCACTGGGTTTTTGGGTATACTCTTCAAAAACAATGCTTTTTGCACTCAGATATTTGCCGCCCAGTTCCTCATTTCCTTCAAGTCTTTGCTTTAAACTTACTTTCCCTATTAGGCCTACTCTCACTACTGCATTTAAAATTCCAACTCATGTATGCATATATATATATATATGTAAGCACATATGAACATAGAGGTGTGGATGTATAGATGTTTCTGTGGCAAATATATATATATTTGTGTGTACTGCATGTATATGCATATATAAAATAAGCACGTAAGGGGCACAGTTATGGATATTTGCTACATGTAACTGCGTGGGATTGGATTACTGGGTTTGAGGGCTTAGGACCATAGTCTCAGGAGGGTGGGGGCAGGAGACAACTCGATCAATTGGCATAATATAGTTCTGGGGTCTTAAAGGGTTGCAACTGACCATCTAAGATACGACTATTGGTCTCTACACATCTGGAGCAAAAGATAAAGAAGGAAACCAAAGACTCAAAGAAGAAACTAGTCTACAAGACTATTAGTCTACAAGAACCACAGCCTCACCTACCCTGAGACCAGAAGAACTAGATGTTGCCCAGCTACCACTACCGAACATTCGGATCAGGGATAAAATAGATGGTCCTGGATAGAATGGGGAAAAATGTACAACAAAACTCAAATTTCTAAAAGAGACCAGACTTACTGGACTGGTAGAGACTAGAGGAATCCCTGAGACTATCAGTCTGGAATACCCTTTAAACTTGAAACTCAAACCACTCCTGGAGGTCACCGGAAGATAGAGTGGCTCATAAAACAAATAATCACCCATGAGTACTGTCTTCCTTTAAACAATCATCTTAATGAGACATAATGGTCAACATTTACCCTAGTCCAAAGAAGAGAGGGTAAGGGGGACAAGGAAGCTAGATTAAGGGAAACAAAACTACCAAAATGAAAATAAGAAGAATGCTGACACATTGTGAAAAGTGTAACCAATGTCACTGAATTGTTAAATAAGAGCCTAATTCACTAAGTTTCCTCCAAAATTACAAAATTTTCTAAAAATTCAAGTCAGCCCTCTTTCCCTGAACTCTGGAACCCCTTTACCCTACCCAACGTTTTTATCTTTTTCCATAGCACTTACCATGTATTATATAATTTTCTTGCTTTTTATGACAATTGCTATTATACAACCCCAAAATATAATGTAAGATCCATGTCGCTGGGTATAAATGATACAACTCACGTACCTAATGTGGCCTAACTAAAGGAGGAAGTCAATAAATATTTGTCTTATAAACTAATGTGGGAAGAGGAATTTGAAAGAAGCTAGATTTGAAACGCCAGTGGAATAGCATGTGAAAAGACTCATTGGTGAGGACGGTAGAGAAGGCACTTGGCTGAAGAGAGGAAAAGGAAGATATGGAGAAACAGATAAGACTTTGGAGAGTTGGTGCCACACACTGTGTTTGCCCTTTTGAGCCAAACAGAAATAATGCTATACGTGTTAGAAAAAAAAAAAATCTTATTTCTCAAGTGGAACTATGATAGCAGGGCAAGGGCACTTGAGGATATGCATATGTGGAATGATTGTGGCCTGAAGGACCCATTAAATAGGCTGCTGAAAGGAATCTTAACATAGGTTGAATTGGTGCTAGTGAGAAAGACAACAGTGGGAATGCAGAGAAAGTGACACGTTTGAGTAATGTGTTGACTGATGAATATCAGCGAATGAAGCCTGGAAAATGGCAAAGTGGATGGGAACTAGGGGCAAGCAAATTTGGGTTTGTGGAAGATAATAAGTTCTATTTTATATATATTTATACGTATATATGTACAGAGAGAGATGATGGTAACACAGAATCCTTTTGTTAAAACTGTAATATGTCAGCAATATGTAAAATGAAGAGCCCAAGGGATTCTAACCTTGAGACTTGTCACTTCCACTACATACTTACATGTCTCTTCTAAAAGGTATTCCTACTTCAAGTAGTTTGCCACATCCAAAGGAGAAAATGGTCTCTTTCTGCTTCCATCTGACCATCTGTACCTCTAACAAATGCCAATTACAATGCCCTAAATAGAACTTCACTTCCGCATTTTTGTTGAGTCAGGCCACGTGCCTGGCTGACCGAAGCCACAACCCTTACAGACTGGATGGCTGCCCTTCACTGAAAGATAAAGTGATTAATGGATGGCCTTTACTTTGCCAAGTTTGGGGAATTAGAAAAAGAACCATTTGTGTATTAAATAAATGATAAAGATATTATTTTTTGCTAGACATTAGATCCCTAAATAGAAATGCATTAAGCTTGACTGTGACTTCTAAATGATTCTCTCCAGGGGTGGGGGGATTCTGGGAAATAGATAACAGCGTTCAGATGTGCCTGGAAGTAGATAGCATAGGAAGACATCAGATGAATGGTTGGATTTCTGTTTTTGGTCAGTTTGTTCA
The DNA here is from genome assembly GCF_024166365.1 of Elephas maximus indicus. Taxonomy (NCBI): domain Eukaryota; kingdom Metazoa; phylum Chordata; class Mammalia; order Proboscidea; family Elephantidae; genus Elephas; species Elephas maximus. The sequence continues at coordinate 52,430,162 of NC_064829.1, read as the reverse complement.
GTCAGCAAAAAATGTTAGTGAAGCCAAGGTCAGAGGTTAGAGCTCTCTCTAGGTCCCTTAATTCTGTTCCTTCCCTGGAAGTGGAATCATAAGCCAACTGTCTCACAAACTGGTCAGTCTTACAATGAGAGAGTGTATGGACATTTCAGCAAAGCAAATCTCTGCCAGTGAAAAATCAAGAAAAGAAAAGTGACACATCTTATTGATGGTGGAAGAAGGTACTACCGTGGTGTATAAGGACATGTATGAGGAGTCTTAGAAATCATACTAATGCTTACATTTTTCTTTGCATATTTGGCAATCAATAATCAACATTTGTGTACCTACGATGTGCAGTGCTTATTACATACATAATGTTAGTTACATGAGCATTTATCCCCATTACCTGGAATAAAGCCTAGCCCACAGTATACCCTCAGTAGATATTTGTTGAATATATGAATGCACAAGTTAGGTAGCTGTCAATCTCTCTGTTGTAGATGAGTTAACAGAGGCGCAGAGGGGATAAGGTCTTTGCCCAAAGTTATACAATTGGGACACTGGGTATGGCAAATGGTTAAGCACTTGACTACTAGCCAAAAGGTTGGTGGTTTGAACCTACCCAGAATCATCTTAGAAGATAGGCTTGACAGTCTGCTTCTGAAAGGTCACAGCCTTGAAAACCCTATGGAGCACAGTTGTACTCTGCACACATGTGGTTACCATGAGTCAGAATCAACATGACAGCAACTAACAACAACATACAATTGGAAAATGCCAGACCGAAATTCTAGTCAGATTTTCTGAATCCAAAGCCGCTGCACCATATTGCCTCATTGTCTTAGTGGAAGCACAAAATAGTAAAAAAGAACACAATTCAAAAATCTTTAATCACTCCAAGAGAATTTTGAACTTCCAGAAAATAGATACTAGGATGTTTTACCTGTGGAAAATGTGAGCAAAGACTCAGCAATGGGAATGAGCATAAGAAGGAGAGGACTCAGCTGAATGTGTGAGAGAGAATAATGGAACCTTAGGGTTTACGGGAAAGAAAAAGAAAATGTCCAATAAAGGATGAAAATACAGAATTCTGCAGGTAATAAGGCCATGCATATACAAGCAACAATGAGCTTGTATATTTATTCAACCAATAATCATGAAAATCTACTATGTGAGAACTATAGAAAAATAAGAATTATTTATACTTATTCTTAATTTCGATGGGATTATGGCATAGTGTACACCTTAAAATTTTACTTCTAGGAGTATAAAATGTTACTTTCTAGAAAGCAATTTGACAGTGTTTTTCAGTAGCCATTAAAGATATTCATACTCTAACCCAGGAACCCCTTCCCCCCTTAATACAGCTCTACCTTTAATAAAAGAATCAACAAGTGGACAATGATTTTTTATGTTTATAGCAACATTATTATTTTGAAAAAACAAAAACAAACTAGGTGAATAGGGTGATCAACTAACAGATAAATATACATCAACCTGATTGTATATTATGCAGCTATTAAAATTCTGTTTTGATGACATATATAATTAATAAGATAATGTTCATGACATAATTGTAAGTTAAAAATTGGTATATAAGGTTGAATATACATATAGCTCTACTTTTTAAATTACTTGTATGTTTATATAACTCGACTCGACGGCACTGGTATATGTTTTTATATATATATATATATACACATTTCATAGGTATTTAGCAGAGTTAATTTGTTCACACTACAATATGCCAACAGAAGGTGGTTTCTTTATTTTCTATAACTAATAAAACGTTCTTCAAAAGAAGAGCTGGGGAAGAAAAAAGTTTGACAGATATTTGTATCTCATAAGTCTGTTGGGGATGAACGCTCTGTCTTCCACTTCCATATGTGTTTTTCTGGAAGGTGCTGCTGGGAGTATACGAACCAGTAGCCTGGTGATGGGCTTCATGTCCTTGCAGAGCCACTGACTTTCTCTGGCCCATGCTTTGGAATGGCTGGTCTCCTGGACAGGTGTTCATTGAGAAGCAGCTTGCTCTTTGTTGGTCCTTTCACTACTGTCTCTGGTTCCAGTCATTGCCCCCACTGTAATTTTACCAGCTATGGCAACCTCTATATTCTGATCCTACATGGGCTACCATCTAACCACTGAGTCGATTCCGACTCATGGGGCCATTGTCTATCCCCTGTTATTGCGGCTTCTCTACATCTCCTTAAAGGCACAGACAAAACTTCTTTATCTCTTAAATATCAGGCAAAGCTAGGGATTTTGAAGCCTGCTTTAGCCTCAATATCTAAATGTTTTCTGCCACTGTTTCACACTCCATGCTGTTAGATGCAGCTCCAAGGCAACATCTCTTTCTTTTTTAGCTTCCTCATATTACCCCTGGTTAGTGTGCTGCTTACACCAATATTCTGTTGTTCCTTCATACCTCTTTAGCTGTTTCTTAATCTCCTTTTCCTCAAACCCTGGGTGTTGGCTCTGAGGTAGGTGTGGGGAATGACTAAGATCTCATTTCTGATCTACCTATAGAACGGAGTCTTTGACTGGTGCAAATGGTTAACACGCTCAGATGCTAACTGAAAGGTTGCAATTTGACAGCACCCAGAGACTCCTTAGAAGAAAGGCTTGGTGATCTACTTCTGAAAAATCAGCCACTGAAAACCCACTGGATCACATTTCTACTCCAACACACATGGGATAGCCATGAATTGGAATCGACTTCGTGGCAACTGTTTTTTTTTTTTTCTTTTTTAGCTATAGAACTTCTTTCTTCCCACAGCCAGTGGGCTCAGAAGAGGTGATGTACCACGACTCTTGGAACATATTAGAACACTTTGATCTAGTCGCCAGGCCTATAATGATAAGTTAATTAGTAGCTACAGAAATTAAAAAGTGAAGATGTCACTTTGAGTACTAAGGTGCAACTGATCCAAGCCATAGTGTTTTCAATTGCCTCATATGCATGTGAAAGCTGGACAATGAATGAGGAAGACTGAAGTAGAATTGATGCCTTTGCTTTTGAATTATGGTGTTGGTGAAGGATATTGAATATACCATGGACTGCCAGAAGAACGAACAAATCTGTCTTGGAAGAAGTACAGTCAGAATGCTTGTTAGAAGCAAAGATGATGAGACAAAGTCCCACATACTTTGGACATGTTATCAGGAGGGAGCAGTCCCTGGAGAAGAACATCATGCTTTGTAAAGTAGAGGGTCAGCGAGAACGAGGAGGACCCTCAACAAGATGGATAGACACAGTGGCTGCAACAATGAGCTCAAACATAGCAAGGATTGTGAGGATGATACAGGACCTGGCAGTGTTTTGTTTTGTTGTGTGTAGGGCCACTGTGAGTTGAAAGGGACTCTATGTCACCTAACAACAACAAGAACAGAAATTTGGAAAATCTGTTCTTTACGGACTCCAACTTTCTGAAGTTCAAACAAAAGCCAAGTTTTTAAGATAATTGTCTTTGTATGGATTCCAGAAAGTCAGCTTTGAAAGCAGTTGAATGCATTTTTTTTTTTTTAACAGCAGAATCTGACCTCTTTCCCTAGAAAAATAAAATCCATGCCTCAGCCTTGAAGACAGAAGGCTGCAAGGAAACATGGCTTAAAGGGGGCAAAGCCTGCTCCATTACAAGTATAAGCATACAAATTGACTAATAGTAAGTATATAAAAATGTTAAAGATGGTTAATTTTGGTTATTAAAATTATGAGCAATTTTATTTTCATCTTTATAGCTTTTAAGTTTTTAAATAATATAAAATTAGTATGTGTAATTTTTATAATGATAAAAAATAATGCTAAAAGACTTTTTATTGATGTAATTCTGTCTTTAAAAGGCCCCTTTCCCTGAAAAAGAAGTACTTATTTTACAATGTTTTGGCTGCAATAATTTAAACTTTTTGAATTATTGGGGAAGAACCCACTGCTTTCCCAAAATGTAGAGTCTTTAAAAGTATATTTATTTATTTTTCCATTTGCTTTTTTAAAATAAACATTTCTCAGTTAGACAAGCCTGACTCAGAGTAGAGTTCTTCATTGCTTTATGGTGAGTCCTGCATTGCACAACATCTGGTTATACCTCCTTTTGCCAGTAATATTTCATCCAAGACATTTTGTTCCCATTAATTATCATACATAAGAAGGAATCTTTGTGTTATTTTTATAGTTCCAAGTCTCACATAAGGCAAGCAATGGGGCATTTGTGGGGTGGGGAATGGAAAGTGGAGAGAGACATATCCCACTGGAATGGTGTGTGAGCAGCCAAGATGATGCTACATCACTGCAAGCAGATGTTGGGGACAAAATACAGGTCAGTCCACCAAGCCATTATTTATGGTGCACAGTGTTTTGTCTGTGAATGTTGGATTAATGAGGGAGCTCTAGTAAATATGTACAAATCACTGTGCCAAGTGTAACAGGGAATATGACAACAATGACAAAAAAGGATCAACAACAGTAGGAAATTTTTGTTAAATATAATGTGAATATTATGTTCATTACTATGGCCAAATACTGTTAAGCACCTTTTGTGTAATCTCCCTCAATTCTGATGTATGATGGATTCCATTGTATTCTTAATTCTAATGTATGGTGGGTTCTATTGAATTCTTAATTCTCATGTATGGTGAGATAACCCCCGTTTTACAGAAGAGGATTAGAGAAGTTGGTGGAGGAACTAGGACTGAAATCCAAGTAGTTTGACCCCCAAGAACCTGTTCTCAGGGGTTAAAGCTCCTCGAACATTCACATTGCTCTAAGCAGGGGTTGATTTATTCTGCCTTGCAGGCCAAATCTAATTGTTGCCTGTTTTGTAAATAAAGTTTTATTGTAACATGGTGACACCCATCTGTTTCCGAATTGTCTATGGCTTCTTTTGAGCTACATGGCAGAGTTGGCCCAGAATTGAGTGGTTGTAATACAGACTGTCTGGCCCATGGAGCTTAAAATGTTTATTAGCTGGCCTTCCACAGATAAAGTTTTCAGTCCCATGAGGCTCCCGGATATTCTTTAGTTTTGGAATTCTCTAGTCTATCTTCTTGTTGTTGCAAACAATTAATTCATTTGCAAAATATTGGTTAAATGTCTTTTATATACCAGACACTGTTTTGGCTGCTGGGGAAAAACCAATGAAGAAAACAGATAAAGCTACTACTTTGTAGAGCTTAAATTTTTGAGTGGGAGGGGTTGGGGACAGAAAGTGAACAAGATAAGCAAGCATATAAATGTATAGGATATTATTAAATATTAATAAATGCCATGAAGTCAATAAAGTCAACCAATGGGATAAAATGATTTGGTGTGTTTTCCTTCTCTAATGCTGCTATAACGGAACTATATCAAGTGGGTCTCTTTAACAAATATAAACTTGTTTCCTCAGTTATGCCACTGCATAAAAAGCAGTGCCCTTCTTCCTTTGTCCAATCACGTGTTCATTGTTTTCTTTTAGAGCCTCACCAGAAACACATTTAACTTCCACATTTCTAGCAACATTCTTTTGATGGTGCCATATGTGTTCCCTCAGATGATAGAGACTTTCTCTGTAGCTCTCTTCTCACTTCCTTCTGAGCGCTCACCAGAATTGCCTTTGACATCCATAATTCTACCAATTCTCTTCAAGGAAATCTAGGCTACCATTTATTAGATATCTTCAAACTCTTCCAGCCTTTACCCATTATTCAATTCCAAAACCACTTTCACATTTTAGGTATCCATTAGAGCAGCACCCTACTTTTCTGGTACCAAATTCTGTCTTAATTATCTAGTGCTGCTATAACAGAAATACCACAAGTGAGTGGCTTTAACAAACTTAAAAATTTATTTTCTCACAGTTTAGGAGGATGGAAATCTAAATTCAGGGTGCTGGTTCTAGTGGACTTTTCTGTGGACTCTGGAGAAAGGTCCTTGTCTCTTTTGAGCTTCTGCTCCTGGGTGATCTTCACGTAGCTTGGCATCTCTCCCCATCTCTGCTTGCTGGCTTTCATTTAATCTATTTTATCTCAAAAGGATTGACTCAAGACACACCCTACTCTAATCCCGTCTCATTAACATAGCAAAGACAACCCATTCCCAAATGGGATTATAACCACAGGACGAGAGGTTAGGATTTACAACACATATTTTTGAGGGATACAGTTTGATTCATAACAGTGTCTATGAGTGATACTTTGAAATAAAAAAGACAGAATAAAATTTTCAATGTAATCATTATCCTATACAACTATAGATCAGTTTTTATTTTTTGGAGCATTTTAATATTGGTCTTGTCAGTATTTCTATGTGATTGAAGACTAAATATCATATATCAACTTTCTAGGTAGACAAATTGATTATCAGAATGTTTAAACAATTAATTTAAGTTCAAATATTGAATTCAAATATTGAATTAGAAACTTATTTGGCACTATCTTGTAACCTAGTCCATTCAATAAATGTTTACTGGACACATTCATTGTGTCAGACACTAAATTCTGGATATGGTCAGGTGAATAAGGTGTGATTTCTGTTCTCAGGCAATTTGCAGTGAAGCAATTAACATTGTTCAGTTAAATTCTCTTTCCTTAAAACCAAGGCAACTAATACCTGAGTTACAAAGAAATAACAGTAGACAATTTATTGCATGTCTAGCTATACCTTCTGTAGGAACTTGAAAGCAGCAAAAGGAATTTCCCTTGCAACTAAGTCGTAGTCAGTACTAGTGCCTGTGTGGGTATCGCTGGTTGGCAGTTAGACTAGAGATGACCTGGACCCAGATAGGGCCATACGGTCAGGATCAGGGCATGCGGTTAGGAAAGATACATGCCTTAAGACACAGATGATTCCAGTTGGCTGGATAATCACCTCCAGGGGAATCTAAAATAAGTGGAAGCCACAGCAAGTAATAAAGGCAAAGATGGCAAGCTTGCATAGATTGTAAGGAGGCAATATTTCAAAATTCAGAGGAAAAAGCAGAAAGGACAGAAATAACAAGGCCCGTATATCTACTGGTGATGAGAGTGAATCGATTTGAAAGCCCTAACTCCTGCCTGTCTTCTGCATATAAGACCTGCCAATACATTCACATCTCCCCATCCCTGAGCCTTTATATTACACTCTGTTCATTAGATGTTAAGCATACACACTCTTTTATTATTTTATAGAATGCTTTATACATATATGACTTCTTTACTCTTAACCAGTTGAACCCACCAACTGCTCCGTGGGAGAAAGATGTGGCGGTCTGCTTCCGTAAAGAATTACAGCCTTGGGAAACTGTGGGGGCAGTTCTACTCTGTCAAGTAGCCTGAATCAACTCGGCAGCAATGGGTTAATGGGTACTTTTGAATAGTTTGAATACTCATTCAACTGAATAATTTATATTCCACCCCTTTATTGCTTCTTACCCATTCTTGTAAAGACATCAGGATAGCTCAGGCAACCACCTGGCAGAAGCCATTACATCACAGGACCTCCTGGATTGTAGTCCCAGTAGCCTGGGCCAACAGATGGATAACGGTGACCTGCTCCAGCCAAGGGCTGCCACCCTGGAAGGGAAGGAGTCAATGTTTACGCTTCCCCCACACAAGCTGCACTCATGTGTCACTCTTAACATCTGGAGGCAAAGACAAAATATTTTCTGGGAAGAAATTCAGACTTCATCAGATTCTATTTTTGTACCCAAATCAGCAGTTTCTGTGTTTAATTAGGAAGGAAATAGAGACACTGCACATATGAGTTAAGACCAAGCTGACATATCCTGGTATTATATTAAGAAACATTCATGAAATCTTGCTCCAAATGACAAAACTGCTTCCAGAATGTGAAATGAAACAAGCTGACTAATTCTTCATTTAGAGATCTGAATTATTAATCGATAATATATAAAGCCAAGTTTAATCCAGTTAAATCTTAGTCTGCCAAGGCTTTAAAATATTAATTCAAATCCGAAGTCCTCCCCCCATGCACTCTGCATGTCTTCTATGTACCTTGACAATCATACTTTACATACATTTTCATGAACATACAGACAACTGAAAGAGCCTTGTGTTTGGAGGACTCCAGTGTGTTTCTTTCTCTCAGCCCCAGCATTTTATTGTAAGAAAAGAGAAGTTGGACTAGATGAGTTCTAAAACTCCTCAAGTTGTGTTATTCTATGGTGTAGATGTCAGAGTAACACCTTGAAATAGAAATCCCCTCCTCTTCACATCCTTAAATGTATGTTTATCCCTGACAAGCCTCTCTTCTGGTATTCCTATTCCCTCAGCTTCAACTACCCAAGCTCACCCTCTTTCTGGAAAGTTACTGGCTTGATAAATGAAAGAAATAAGCAAAGCCATTTATCCTGAAAATATCCAGCTGGTGTGAGATTTTGGCCTAGAGTACATACTAATTAAATGGAGAAACATTTGAAATAAAAAAAAAAATCTTAATTTACTAATTAAATGACGAGTACTCTTCTCAAATTGTCCTTTTGGCTTCCTGTGCATTTGAAGAATTAATTAACAATACAATCAGGCTACAGTTGTGAAATGCCAATATGGCAGTAATTTTGAAGATGCAGCTTCTGTTTTCCATCATGACTTCATGGGTTTTTGTTTTTGTTTTTTTTTAAATGGGAGCTCTACCCTAATGAAGATACTGGGTCTTTCAATTTGTCTGTGTAAAATTAAAATGAGTTTGTGGAGTCTTGCAAGCTCTACACACAACTCAATGGTACATTTAATGGTGCATTGCCTAGCCCCTGACACAGGCATGTGTCTTAATTAGATTTCTTTAATTGTTTGCTAGAAATGAGCAACATAAAGCCAGTTTGAGTTTTGATGATGTCCATATGTCGAACACTTTTGAACTGGGTGATAATAATGCCTCTTGGGTGTGGAACCAGCTCATCTGATAGACTGAGTTCAAAGGAGGTTAATGCCCAAAGGTAATGAGGAGAGGAAAAGCAGAAATGTGCCTTCTTTCTTTCTGTTTGGAAATTTAAGGTGGTCAAAGGACCACTTTTAAGAATATAATGTGGATTTTGTTACATTTGAATTTAATAACTTGCTTTTTCTTCATTTTTCCCTACCCTGCCATACCCTCACTCCACCATCCACCCTGTCCTGAAAACACATAGCAGTTTGCACATCCCAAAGCCTTACCCTGAGCAGTGACTGGAGGAGAGTGAAGTGCTGCTAAGTAAGGACCACAGAGGACAACTGGGAGGTGGGAGGCAGTTTGCAATAAGAAGAGGAGAAGCCGAAGGGCAAAGCTTAACCATTGGGTTTGCTGTTGTCCAACAGTGAAGTTCAAGCACCAGAGAGTGAGGCTTTTAGTCCTGGGGCAGGTCACCTGTAAGGGCCCTCTCTCTCCTTTATCAAAATTTTCTAGGAGAAGAGTTTTACAATTAGCCGTTTACTCCTTGCTTATTATCCTTAGACTGTGAGTTATTTTCCCACACTATTTGTAGTTGAGCTTGATATTTGATAATCCAAAAAATGACTCTTTCCCCCTTTGGAAAGGAATCATAGACTTCAGCCCAGTTGATGATAGTTACGGCTTTGGAGAAGTAGTAGAAAGCATTCCTCCTGGAACTGCATCATTTTTTTTTTTTTTTTTTTTTTTGCCTGAGGCTGTTGGATATAGTCAAACACTATTGTCATGTAACCCTTTCCAGGTATGTGCATTTTTATTTTATGAGGAAAACCAGTCTACAACAGCTCCACGATATCCATCATCCCTTCTAGACATCAGTCTTCTAGTCCACATGATGGTGATAGACATGCATTACCTTGACATCAACACCTTAGCTTTCTGAACATTGCAGGAGATGGATAATCAGTGGACAAAATTGTCTTTAAAACAAACAAAAAGAAATTATAGTGAGTAAGCTTCCATAGCTTTCTGAACAGGACCAATCTAAATTGTGAAGTCCAGTGAATGCTGAAGTAAATTATACTTTCTCACTTCCACTTTAGTCTAGTTGCTTTTGTAAAAATGTCTTGTTTATCTTGCTTGCTTTGGATGACTTTTATAAACAATTTCATTTTATTTTTTATTTGCAAAACATCTTTATGAGGAAGCATGGCGGGTACTTGAGTATTTGTTGCCATTATAACTCCTGTGTCTGATCTTATCATGCCTTGATTTGCATTTGTTTATTCATTTATTCAACTGTCTCTTCAAAAATGTTTATGGTGATAGTGATAATAATTATAATACGTACAATTTTTGAGTACCTAAGTTGTATCAAGGATTCCCTGGGTGCCACAGATGGTTAAGTTCTGGACTACTAACTGAAAGGTGGCAGTTCAAACCCACCCAGAGAAGCCTCCAAAGTAAAGTCTGGTGATCTGCTTCCAAAATGGCACAGCCTTGAAAACAATTCTTCTCTGCACACTAGGGGTTCCCATAAGTCAGAATCGACTCAGTGGAAACTAAAAACAATAAAAACAAATTGTATCACTGTACTTGAAATTAGAGACTCAAAGATGAATGACTTACAGTTTCTGTCCTTCAGAAACTTGTTGTCTAGTGAAGGAGACCCCTGTATAAACGATAGTGCTAAAATGTGTTTGACAAAAGAGACATAACTAGGAACTTATGGCAACACTAAGTAGAGGCATTTAACTCAGTCCAAGACCTGGTAAGTTTTTCTAGAGTTGGTGACACCATTTATCATTTCCACAGTGCCAGATTCTAGGCATGGATACTTGGAACTAAATGGTGATTAAAAACAGACCTTATTCTCATGGAATTTATAGACTATTTTGGAAAATAGTAAGCAGACAATTAAACCTCAGTTGCTAGGTGCTAAAGGAGCCCTGGTGGTGCAGTGGTTAAGAGTTCCGCTGCTAACGGAAAGATTGGTGGTTTGAATCCACTAGTCACTCCTTGGGAGAAAGATGTGACAGTCCATTTCCATAAAGATTTACAGCCTTGGAAAATCTATGGGGCAGTCTACTCTGTCCTATAGGGTCGCTATGAGTCTGGAGCAACTCGAAGGCAGTGAGTGTTACAACCAAGCCAGTAGACCATACATCAAGTAGAGTCTTAGAGAGGAAGGTCAACAATGGCTTGTCAAAAAAAGGAGCATATATAAGCTCACACCTCAAGAATTCGTAGGAATCTAAGTTAAATTCGGAGAGTGAGCAGAAGCGGAAGAAGGAAGAAAGTCCACTGCAGCCCCAAGAAGCAGGTGACAGGAAACAGCATGACATTTTCAGGGAACTACAAGGTCATGTTAGAATTCAGCCATGAGGCTGAAGTCTCAAAAGGAAGGCAAATAATGGGCTGGATTGGTAAACTGGAATGGTGGTTAGACAGATTACAAAATAACTTGCACATTACTTCAAGATGTTTGGACTGTAACAGAAGGGCAGAGGGCACTCTAGAAGGGTTTTATGCAGTACGTAACCCACCCAGTGCCGCTGAGTCGATTCCGACTCATAGCGACCCTGTAGGACAGAGTAGAACTGCCCTATAGAGTTTCCAAGGAACACCTGGAAGATTTGAACTGCCAACCCTTTAGTTAGCAGCTGTAGCACTTAACCACTACACCACCAGGGTTTCCTTCGGTACCTAACAGCATCAATGTTTATTATATTACTTTTCCCTGTTGTAGCTAAACTTGAGCTAGAATCTAGACCCCCCAGTTGGTCTCCCCAAGTTCATGCTTTGAACTCAATACCCAGCTCTCCCCTTCAGTTGTAGATTCTCCCTGTCACCTCCACCTTCACAGAAGGGCTTCTCCATGGAAAATAAGTGATTATGGAGGGTTTTCTCCTCTCTCTAGCTTTGGAGGTTTTATTCTTAGATATCTAAAATGGAGAATATAGCTAGCTTTTAGAAATTATACTCAGATAATTACTCTTTGCCAGTTGCCAGATACATAGTTGGGTGAATGACCTTTAAGAAAGGTTATTAGAGAGCTAGGAAAGCTCTCTGAAGATATGGGTGTGGGTGACATAATTCCCATCTCCCCAAACACACGAGCAAATGCAATACTCTGGGAGATTCCTGAAAGAAGGATACAGCAGTGATGCCCTCATTTTGAGGCTAAGTATGTTAAGGCCTCCTTTCTCAAAGTGCTTTTACACATGGGATCTCCTTGATCATCTCTCTAATCCTCTGAGTGAAGTGGCTCAGCTGCAACTCCTCCCCACTGTGCAAATGAAGAGAGAGTCAAACCCATCAATTTGTCCAGAGTCACATGATTATTAGGTGACAGTGCAAAAACTGGAATCCAGATGTCTGATCTCATACAAGGCTCTGGGTACTGAGCCATGCCTGGCTACCTCCTGAGGAGACAGAACAAATGGAAATTTTTGTACTATCACACTTGAAAATGGAAGCAAATTTGAGTGTAGGACCATCTAAACTAGTGGTGAAAATTAATTAAAATATGACCTAAATATAATAAATCAAATTAATTGGATAACAAATGATTCCAAGTAAATGTTATTTTCACGACTGTATTAATAAATGAAAATTATTCATTTGTAATTAGTATTATCATCTAGGCATACAATCTTATAATTAAAAAAATCCTTTAAAAGTTTCTGCTCTCTAAAGTAGGTAAATTCTTCCAGGACAATCCTATTAATTTTTTCCCTTTGATTAGTAGAGCCTCTATTGTGATATAATACAGAGGTATATACAACCTAAAGATAAATGTATCACTCATTCTAAATTAATGAAGAATTGCACAGTACATTTGATATGATCAAATCCAATTTTCTCATATTATTACATAAAAAAGTGGAAGAGACTCAGTTTTTCTAAAATACAGTCATGTTGGTGATGGATTGAAAACTGTATGATAGTTTGAATCTTTGTTCATAAATCTATATGCTCTTCTTTTGTTAGATTTATACTTCTATATCCTCTGCCATGAGACTCTGTGATACCACCTGTCTAGTCACCTAGTGCTGCTGTAATAGAAATACAACAAATGGATGGTTCTAACAAACAGAAGTTTTTTTCCTCACAGTCTAGTAGGCTAGAAGTCCAAATTCAGAACGTCACCTCCAGAGGAAAGCTTTCTGTATTGGCTCTGAAGGAAGGTCCTTGTCATCAATCTTCCCCTGGACTAGAAGCTTTGCTGAGCAGAAGCCCCAGGTCCAAAGGACACGCTCTGCTCCCAGAGCTGCTTTCTTGGTGGTATGAGGTCACCAGCTCTCTGCTCGCTTACCTTTCCTTTTATCTATTATAAGATAAAAGGTGATGCAGCCCACATCCCAGGGAAACTCCCTTTACATTGGATCAGGGTGTTACATTCCATCTTAATCCTCTTTAGCATAACCTAATCTTGCTTCATTAACCACAGGCAGAGATTAGGATTTACAGCACATAGGAAAATTATATCAATCACAAAATGGAGGACAACCATACAATATTGATAATTATTGTCTAACTAAATTGACAATTTTGGGGGGACACAGTTCAATCCATGATGCCATCCATTGGAGTGGGCAGAGCATATTACCCTGATCCATTCATATCAGGCTTGACTATGTGACTTTCACTGGCAAATAGAATGTGGGCAGAAGTGTTCTGGGCTGAGATCTCAATTTCACATGTTCCCACTCGCCCTCTTGTAACCCTGTCATTTGCCAAGAGAACACACTAAGAGTAGCCACTGGTCCAAGAAGAATGATGAGAAGACATGTGGAGGAGACCTAAACGCAACCTCCAGTCTTGAGCCAAGTCCAGTTGAGCCTATCAGAACTCCAGCCAACCTGCAGACATGAGAATGAGGAGAAAAAAAAAAAAAAGAAAAAAAACTTGTTTCAGTAAGCCACTGAGTTTGTGCTGTTTTTTTCCAAGACATTATTGCAACATTAGCTGACTCATACAGGTCATCAATTTTCCATTTTCTATTCCAAGTTTTTTTTTTTTTTAATTCTAAATATGTTCATCTTTATAAATTGGTCAGCCCTATATAATGCTTCAAAAAAGGCATTAAATCCCTCATAAAATGTGATCTCATTTACTTTATTTTAGGGTTCTTAACATACTTTCCGGGCAAACAAAACCAACCAAGTGCAACATGTACTGGGAATAACCCAAAAGCCTATGTTGAACTAAAAATATATCTTTTCTGAAGCAATTTTAGGCAAAAATGGGCTGTATATAGGCTCACTAGCTCACTTGTCTACTTTGAGTTAATTGACATCCAAGCTAGACACCAAACCTCCCCCAAAGTGTTCTTTAAATACCTTGTATGGTTTTTATCCAATTTTGGTAACCTAAATTATAATTCCTTCCTTTAGTATCCTTGAGAAGTCAGACAACTTTAAAAGAAATATTGTTTATTAAAAAAATCTCTAATAAATGTATGAATTGTAACATGAACATTTGGACAGTTTATAAAGCACCTTATGGACCTCATTAGTAAATAGGGTTGTATGATTTGCAAAGTAATTCTACATCTATTATCTCAGTTGGGTTCATCAGGACAAGTAATGCTTTGCCATTTGGGGGCAGAAAACTGAGACCTGGAGAAATCTGCCCACATCGTGCAGTTTAGAAATGGCACCCTCCAAATTTCATGTCATTTCCCAACTATCTCATCAAAGTTGACATATTAAGCAAGGAAATCATGTTGAATAAAGAATGTGGGATGAAACAGAGATTGACAAGTCTTGGTGGTGTTAGTGAGCACTATGACTGAGTCAGGTAAAAAAAAAAAAAAAAAAGGGCAGTTCCAATTCCCCCAGTGGCAAGCTGACTCCTTGTACTACCATTTGACACTCTTTTCTTTATGTCAACCAAAGTCCAGTAAGAAAAATAGATTCCACCCCAAATAGTTACACTGAGACACGAACTAATATGGGTACATAAATGGTGTCATACTAGCTGAAAAGGCAAATAGGAGTGGTAAGTTCACTAAAGGAGCCCTGGTGGCACAGTGGCTAAACACTCAGCTGCTTAGTGAAAGGTCAGTGGTTCAAACCCACTGCTGCTCCATGGGAGAAAAGATCTGGCAATCTGTTCCCATAGATATTACAGTCTAGGAAACTCTATGGGGTGGTTCCACCCTGTCATATAGGCTTGCTATGAGTTGGAGTTGACTCGACAGCACACAATACAACAACAAAGATCACTACTAGATTAACAAAAGCAAGATGTCACTACCACCCCTAGGGCTGGAAAGGCAATTGGAGGAGGAGACTACCAGAGCTCAGGAGCTCCAGCCACCCACAGGAGATGGAAGTTAGGAAGCAGACAGTACCCTGAGAAAGACGGGGCAACAGAAGAGACACATCACCTGTCTGAGAGGCCATCAGCAGCCAAAAGGAGAGAGAAGACACCATTGCTTCCCCCCTCTTTCTGTTCTACAGGCTCCCACCAGTGCTACCTAGTGCCAAAGCTAACCTTAGGCAAGTTGACATCTGGGAAATATAATTTGTGAGGGCCTGTGCTCTGCTATATAGTGCAGAAGACAGAAGGGCAAAGTCAAGAATTTGAGATCTGGGACTATGTAGACAAACAACATTCTAGATTGTAAAAACCTCAGAGAATATTTCAAAGGTATTTCTTAACCGAGGGCATTGTCTAGTTTTAATGGAGATCAGGTTAGGTAACTTGATAAGGTTAAAGAAGCAACTCTTCAAGGTAGAGGTGGGGAGGAGAAAGAAGTACTGAAATCGAATGTATACCTCTCCAAAGACAAACTTTGAGACCATAGATGTGTGTTGCTGTTTTTGTTGTTGTCATTTAGCAAGTCCAATACTTATGTCCTGTATCATTGATTCATGGTTTCCTATTTTGAAAATCCTTATTACCTCTTTCCCCACTCCATTTCCCCCTTACAAAAAGTGGTGAATAAAGGTGTGTTTGTGTGTGCGCATGTACCTATATAAATACAAACTTATTAGGATCAGTAACACACACAGTCGTGGCAGGAGGGCTTGGCCCAAGTCTCTCCTTGGCTGTATTTGATCAATGGAAGAGACACAAGGCTCAAGCACTGGTTCTGCGTGTCTGGCTGCTTCTCTGAAGCTGGAATCCAGTGTACAAAGAACATGCTAGCCAGGGGCACAGGGATGTAGTGGAAAAGTACTCCTGAAAATGTTTCTAATTTCTTTCAGATGTCTCCCATCAGCCTGGCTGTTGGCATGCTTTCCTGTTTTCCATTTAGTACCTTTTATAGTCACATCTTCAAATACAAAGTGAGTGAAAATAGAAATTTTTAAAAAATGAATATTGCACATCTGTATTCATATCAATGCATATAGAATACAAAACTTGTAAGTACACTTATAAATTGGAAATGGTCAACAATGAAATGATGTGCTTGAAAATCAATATCCTAGGCATCAGTGAGCTGAAATGCACAGGCATTGGCCATTTTGAATCAGACAATCATATGGTCTACTGTGTCAGGAATGACAGATTGAAGAAGAACAGCGTCCCATTCATTGTCGGAAAAAAAGAACATTTCAAGATCTATCCTGTAGTACAACGCTATTAGTGATAGGGCAATATCCATACACTTACAAGGAAGACCAGTTAATATACTATTACTCAAATTTACACTCCAACCACTAATGCCAAATATCAAGAAATTGAAGATCCTTACCATCTTCTGCAGTCTGAAATGATCAAACATGCAATCAAGATGCATTGATAATTACTGGTGATTGAAATGTGAAAGGTGGAAACAAAGAAGGATGGGTAGTTGGAAAATATAGCCTTGGTGATATAAATGATGCTGGAGATGGGATGATAGAATTTTGCAAGACCAGTGACTTATAATTGGAAGTACCCTTTTCAACAACATAAATGGTGACTATAAAAAAAAAAAAAAAAAAAAAAATTTTTTTTTTTTTTTTATACACTTGTACCTCCCCAGACGAAATACACAGAAATCACATGGACAACATCTATGGAAAGAGACAATGGAGAAGCTCAATATCATCAGTCAGAAAAAGGTCAGGAGCTGACTGTGAAACAGACAGTAACTGCTTGTATGCAAGTTCAAGTTGAAGTGGAAGAAAATTAAAACAAATTCACCAAAGCCAAAGTATGACCTTTAATATATCCCACCCAAATTTAGAGACCATCTCGAGAACAGATCTGACACATTGAACACTAAGGAATGAAGACCAGATGGGTTGTGGGATAACATCAAGGACATCATACATGGAGAAAGCAAAAGGTCATTAAAAAGACAGAAAAAAAGAGACGAAATTGGATATCAGGAGAGATTCTGAAACTTGCTCTTGAACGTAGAGTAGCTAAAGTGAAAGGAAAAAAAAGTGATGAAGTAAACAAGCTGAAAGGAAAATTTCAAAGAGTGGCTTGAGAAGACAAAATAACGTATTATACTGAAATATGCAAAGACCTGGAGTTACCAAACCAAAGTGAAGAACATGCTTATTGTTTCTCAAGCTGAAAGAGCTGAAGAAAAAATTTGAAAAAGCAAATATGGGCAAAAAATTGAATGACGCTGGAAGCTTCAAAATAAGATCAAAGGAAAACACTGAGCCACTGTAACAAAAAGAATTGGTTGGTGTTCAGCCACTTCAGGAGGTAGCAATGTGATCAAGAACCAATGGCATTAAAGAAAGAAGTCCAAGCTGCGCTGAAGACATTGTTGAAAAACAAGCCTTCCTGAACTGACAGAATGCCAACTGAAATGTTTCAAAAAACGAATGCAAGACTGGAAGTGCTCACTCTTCAAAGCCAGGAAATTTGGAAGACAGCTTCCTGGCCAACTGACTGGAAGAGATCTATGTAAGTGCCCATTCCAAAGAAAGGTGATCCAATGGAATATGGAAATTATTGAACGTTATCATAAATATCACATACAAGTAAAGTTTTGGTGAAGATCATTCAAAAATGGCTGCAGCAGTATATCCACGGGGAACTGCCAGAAATTCAAACTGGATTCAGAAGAGGATATGGAATGAGGGCTATCATGGCTGATGTCAGATGTGTCTTGGCTGAAAGCAGAGAATGCCAGAAAAATGTTTACCTGTGTTTCATTGACTATGCAGAGACATTCGACTGTGTGGATCATAACAAATTTTGAATAACATTGCGAAGAATGGGAATTCTAGAACACTTAATTGTGCTCATGAAAAAACTGTACATAGACAAAGAGGCAGTCACTCAAACAAAACAAGTGGTTTAAAATGAGGAAAGTTGTCTGTCAGGGTTGTATCTTTTCACCATACTTACTCAGTCTGTGTGCTGAGTAAATAATCCACAAAGCTAGAGTATATGAAGAAGAACGTGGTATCAGGATTGGAGGAAGACACAATAACAACCTGCAAAATGCAGATGACACAACCTTGCTTGTAGGAAAGTGAATAGGACTTGCAACACTTACTGATGAGGATTAAAGACTATAGCCTTCAGGATAAATTACACCTTAACATGAAGAAAACAAAAACCCTCACAACTAGACCGATAAGCAACATCATGATAAATGGAGATTTCATTTTACTTGGATCCACAACACCCATGGAAGCAGCAGTCAAGAAATCAAATGACATATTATTGCATTGGGCAAATCTGTTGCAAAAGGCCTCTTTAAAGTGTTAAAAAAGCAAAGATGTCACTTTGATAAGAAAGGTGGATCTGATCCAAGCCATGGCGTTTTCAATCATCTCATATGCATGCAAAAGCTGGACAATCAAACAGGATGAATGAAGAAGAATTGACGCATTTGAATTATGATGTCGGTGAAGAAACTGAATATACCACGGACTGCCAGAAGAATGAGCAAATCTGTCTCAGAAGAAGTACAGTCAGAATGCTCCTTAGAAGCTAGGATGGGAGACTTCGTCTCAAGTATTTTGAACATTTCATCAGGAGGGATGTCATGCTTGGTAAAGTAGAGGGTGAGTGAAAGAAGAAGACCCTCAATGACATGGAGTGACACAGTGGCTATGCCAGTGGGCTCAAACACAGCACTGATTATGAGGATGATTATGAGGACTGGGCAATGCTTCATTCTGTCACTATTGGAATCACCTCGACGACACCTAACAAAAACATAAATTATAGTTGTATATAAAATATACGTATATATGAAATTTTGCTGAAGATCATTGAAAAGTGGCTGCAGCAGTATATCGACAGGGAACCGCCAGAAATTCAAGACGGATTTGGAAGAGGACATGGAACAGTGATAATGTTGCTGATGTCAGATGGATCCTGGCTGAAAACAGAGAATATCAGAAAGATGTTTACCTGTGTTTTGTTGACTATGCTAAGGCATTTGACTGTGTGGATCATAACAAACTACGGGTAACATTGTGAAGAATGGGAATTCCAAAACACTTAATTGTGCTCATGAGGAACCTGTACATGAATCAAGAGGCAGTTGTTCAAACAGAACAAGGGTATACTGCATGGTTTATGGTCAGAAAACGTGTGCGTCAGGGTTGTATCCTTTCAGCATACCTATTCAATCTGTATGCTGAGCTAATAATCCATGAAGCTGGACTATATGAAGAAGAATGTGGCATCAGGATTGGAGGAAGACTCAATAACAACCTGTATTATGCAGATAACACAATCTTCCTTGCTGAAAGTGACAAGGACTTGAAGCACTTACTGATGAAGGTGAAAGACTATACAGCCTTCAGTATGGATTACACCTCAACATAAAGAAAACAAAAATCCTCACAACTGGACCAATAAGTAACATCGTGATAAATGGAGAAAAGATTGAAGTTGCCAAGGATTTCATTTCACTTGGATCCACATTCAGCACCCATGGAAGCAGCAGTCAAGAAATCAAAAGACACATTGCATTGGGCAAGTTTGCCACAAAAGACCTCTTTAAACTGTCGAAAAGCAAAGGTGTTGCTTTGAGGACTGAAGTGTGCCTGACCCAAGCCAGGGTGTTTTCAGTCACCTCATATGCATGTGAAAGCTGGACAACGAATAAGAAGACTGAAGAATTGACACCTTTGAATTGTGGTGTTGGTGAAGAATATTGAATATATCATGGACTGCCAAAAGAACAAACAAATCTGTCTTGGAAGAAGTACAGTCAGATTGCTCCTTAGAAGCAAGGATGGCTAGACTTTGTCTCACATACTTTGGACATGTTATCAGGAGGACCAGTCCCTGGAGAAGGACATCATGCTTCATAAAGTAGAGGGTCAGCGAAAAAGAGGAAGACCCTCAGCGAGATGGGTTGACACAGTGGCTGCAAAAATGGGCGCAAATATAGCAACAATTGTGAAGATGGCTCAAGACTGGGCATTGTTTCATTCTGTTATGCATAGGGCTGCTGTAAGTTGGAACTGACTCGACGGCACCAACCAACAAGAACAATATAAAATATATATACACAAATATTCTTTAAGGGGAACTAAAAAACAACCTTGATTACATTTTATTTAATTAATCTTGATTTTTCTGTCTTGTCTATTGGCATCTACAGACGAAAACAATAATAAATCATTTATAAAAATTTATAAATTTGTAAATCATTTATAAAAATGATTTCTTTCCATTGGAAATACAGTCAGACTTTTTCATAAATTGTTTAGTATAATGTGAATCTCCAGTGACTTTTCTCTGATACACTTTTTTAGAAGAAGAAAATATCAGCTACAGCTTTGAAAGATGATATTATTGGTGAGGAAAACGGATTTGCAAGGGAGGAGGAATGGGATGTATTTGGAAAATCTGTGCCTTTTAAGAAATAACGTAAGGTACTTCCTCTTATTCTTGCTAAAGAACACACTCTACTGCTTTTACAGAAAAATAAAATAATAGACCAGAGGCCAAAAAACCTCAGCTAGAATATTGATGACTGTAAGTAAATAAATAAGTAAACAAACAATAAAGTAAACAGACAAATCCTCTTCCCTCCCATAAGCTTTCCAGAAGCTTTTCTCTTGACAGGAAGGTTATATTAATGCTGGATCTCCCAAGCAAACATTCTGAACTGCCCCCCCCCACCATTTGCTGATCAACTGAAAAAAAACAGCTTTGCAGAATCAGCCCTTGTGAACTTCCACTTGCACAAGGTTTGCCTTGAACTCATTATTTAAACATTAGTTGTTTTTTTCTCCTAAGTAAATCAATTGTTAAAATTAAAAATGCAAGCAGAATTGCTTAATTTACCGAAGAGAAACTACTGTCCTAAAGGGCATAATAAATGCTTTTAAAAAAAATTAGAAACAGATAATGTGCCAGTTCAGTGCCACTCATTTCAATCCAGGGCCTAAGGGCCTCTTCCGTACCTTGTTTTTACCATCCTAGCAGGCAGTTTGGAAACGTTTTCATCATTATATTAAAGTTTCTCCTTATGCATTTTTGTTGGATAATAAAATTTAGCCCATTATATTCTACCACCTGCATTTAAAAAATATTATGAAAAACATTACATGTCATTAAATATTCCTAGGCAAAATAATATAAAATGGATTAATACATCTCAATTTGTGTAGCCAATAACCTAAGGTGATGCCTTTAGATAAGTTGTTTTTTTCTTCATTATAAACAATGCTGTGATGATGTAAGCATCTTAATAGGAAAATCTTGGGCTATAACAATGATTAGTTCCTTTAGGTAAGTCCCTGCAAGCACAATTTCTGGGTCAAAGAGTATGTACGTAAGCCATTTGATCTATATTTCTGGATGACATCGAGAAATTGTGAATTAATTTACACCCCCACTAATGGTAGGAAAGTGCTCATTTCTTTCTTTACTATATTCTTGTCAACAGTAAGCATTTTTACTAATTTTTAGATCTTATTTTTTAGTATGCATTTTGATGAAGAGTACAATATAATTTTTTTCATTTTTTTTGCCATCTCCGTGTACTGACTTGTGAATTCTAATTTATATTCTTCAACAGTAATACCAAAATATTTTAATTTGTATCTGTATCATACCTGTGCCAAGAATTTGAGATGTAGAGGTAAACAAGAGAGCCAAGGCCCGTATCTACTTAGAGCTTACAGTCTGTGGGGGAGGAAGATATTACGCATGCCATCACAAGGCTGTTGAAAGATTTGAAAAGCTAGAATGCTACAGGGACAGATAGAATGGGAATTTATCCTGACCTAAAAAAAAAAAAAAAAATTTTTTTTTTTTTTTAGAAAGATCACCTTTCTGTCAGTTTGCCGTACGCTGGCAGCTTATGTGTTGCTATGATGATGGAAGCTGTAACACTGGTATTTCAAATATCGGTAGGGTCACTCGTGGTGGACAGGTTTCACTGGAGCTTCCAGAATAAGGCAGACTAGGACAAAAGCAATCTACTTCCAAAAAGTAACCAATGAAGCCCCTATAAATTACAACAGAACATTGTCCAACTGAACTCAAATATGCAGCTATCATGAAGATGGCTCAGGTTTGGGCAACGTTAGATTCTGGTGTACATACAGAGTCACTCTGAATTGGCTCTGACTCCATAGCAGCTAACAACAGGCCATACTAATGATGAAAAATGTTTAATTAAACTGAATGGTCAATTTCTTTTCTTTCTTTCTTTTTTTTTTATGGTGGCGCAGTGCTTAAGAGTTCAACTGCTAACCAAAAGGATAGCAGTTCAAATCCACCAGCTGCTCCTTGGAAACCCTATGGGGCAGTTCTCCTCTGTCCTGTAGGGTCACTATGAGTTGGAATCAACTCAACAGCAACAGGTTTTGATTTTTAAGTGCTATTTTTCTATCAAATATATTTTTATTTCCACAGGAATATATGTAGAAAATATTCCTAGTTTGCCTTTTGTCTTTTAATTTTTCTCTTGCCAAATTTAGAAATTAATTCCCTAATACTTTTGCTGTTGGTATCATACTCATAAAGGTGTTCCCTACAACAAGATGATTAAAATCCTCACCAAGATTTTATCAAATCATGTTTATGGTCTTTATATTTAAGTCTTTTTATGGAATGTATTTTATAATATGGTATGGGATACCGATATAACACTATGAGTTTTTGTTTTTTAAGATTATTATCAATTATTGTTTTATCCACTTTTTACAATGGTTATGGTAAATTTATGCTATCCTGAATTATTATTATGTTTTTAGCACTTTTAAAAATTCTTTCTCATTTCTGTGTACCAATGCTAATGTTTTAATTACTAGAATTTATATAATCTTTAACATTTCATAGGACAAAACCCTTCTCAATATATTTACCTTTCAAAAGTTGCTTGCATCTTCTCATAATAGATGAGAGAAGGCAGCCCTTTCCGTGGTTCAAATTGCTATAATTACTGCCTTTCTTCATCCCTGCTAGCAGCTTTGGGCTTTGGAATAAACCACTACGCCTCCCCTTTGAAGCCTAACGAAACCAAAACAAACCCGTTTCCATCCTTGATTCCAATTCATAACGACCCTGTAGGTCAGAGTAGAATTGCCCGTTGGGATTTCCAAGTTGTAATCTTTAGTTTGTCTAAATAAGCAGCAAGGCTAAAGAGATCCAATTCCAGGCTAATAATTCCAGGCTGGGGCCTCCGTGTCTGACTACCCTTTGGGTGATCAATAAGGAAAATTTGCATTGCACTTTGTGTGGTGAAATATACCACCCCTACATAAAACTGGGTGGGAGGTGATCTTTGGAGTCCTTTGTCCTCGCTGCAAAGAGAGAGGGCACCCGTGGAAGCTTTCCATCCTACCCAGACAACTTTTGAGCCAGGGAGGACCGCTGGTAATGGAACTTTTCCTGTGGTACACTACTGTTGTCTGTGAGTAATTACAATGGCTTTCACTATCTCCAACACTGTGTACATGTCTCATGTGTTCAACTTGATCAGGATAATTGGACATAACATGATTGGAACAGTTCAAATCCACCAGCCACTCCTTGCAAATCCTGTGGGAAAGTTCTACTCTATCCTATAGGGTTGCTGAGTCAGAATTGAGTGGATGGCAACAAGTTTGATTTTCTGGTTTAGTTATTATCAACTCTACATTTGATATATGATCCTTCTCCATTCACGAGTTCTTTATTTTTCTTCATATCATGGAGTTCCAAAGTATATCTTTCCATAGCTCTTTCAGGTACAGTGTGTGCATGTTATATGTTTTGTATTCTTGACTACTTAAGGACATATTGTTTTTCTCAGATATGAAGAACATGGTTCAGTGTGGAATGCTTTGGTCCACCACTTCCTTTCAAAACTTACAGACACATATTACTTATTAGTGGCATTAGTGATACAAGATCTGAAGTCAGCTTTTATTTAATTGTTGTTACTACTGTTATTTGTTGTTGCTGTTGCTTTAAGTAGCTCATATTTTGGCTTCATATGATTTTTTCATCCTTTAAGTTCAAAATAAATATTGTATCTGGATGCTGGTCCTTTTAATATTTCTTGGTGCATGGTGATTTGCAGACACAGACACAAGCATTTTTTTTCCACGGAGGACATCACGCTTAAGCAATTCTCTAATCATTGTTTCAACTCCTTCTCTTTAATTGTGCCATTTTGAGATTCTCCCTTCTGGGAAGAAGTTCTTTAATAAAGGTGGAACTTTCTGCTCTTTGCGAGCCCCATTTCAAAGGAATTCTGTCTTGTCTTCTGTTGGCTAATTGAGTTAACCCTCAAACGTGTTTTTTCCCTTCCAAATTAGGGGTGTCAGTGGGATTTTGTCATGATTTTCCCAGTTACTTGCTAAACACACTACTCGTTAATGAGAGGTCATACAGAAAGCCCTTGGACACTTCATCAAGCAGAAATTCCTCAACTTTTTGGCTTATGAATGATGTTACCTTCCAGGGCTGATGCAAGTTTTTTTTTTCAATTTTTCCCATACTGCTAGACAATTTCATGGAAATTATAGGAACAATGATTTAGTTGTCTTTGTTAATGTTTCCAGAATCTACAGAAGTCTATGGTTAAGAGCTACAGCTGCTAACCACATGGTCAGCTGCTAAGCAAAAAAGTCAACAGTTCAAAGCCACCAGCCACTCCTCGGAAACCTTATGGGGCAATTCTACTCTGTCCTATAGGGTCACTATGAGTTGAACTTGACTCGATTGCAACGGGTTTGGTTTTTGGTTTGGATAATCCATTAAGAGTTACAGAATCGCATTTAAAAAAATAAACTAAACATCAAAATTTTCAATAATTCCAGCTGGATGTTGTCCTGAAATAATCTGAATTTATGAGGATTGAAAATAAGACCTTTTTGAATTCATTACTCTTAGCAATGCGCTGACAGTGAACACTTTTTTGATGAAAGGATGATATGTTCAATCAGCCCATATTTATTAAGTAGTCATGTGTGCCTTACTTGTGGCAAGTTGTAAGAAAAAATCCAAATATACATACAGAAGTTATAATCCCTGACTGTGAGTTACTAATTTTATAGTTGAGAAAGCAATATATTTAGTAAAATAATTTATTAACACAAGGTATCATTTTTCTTTATGTATCATTAGATGCTAAAATTATTTAGATTTATAAAATATGTAAGTTAGAGAGTAAATATAGTAAGTAAAGAAATTGGGGGAGTGAGTCTTAAACTGCAAGCTGGAGGATTAATAAGATGTAGGTAGGTTAGAATAGAAGGAAAATATACTTAGTAAGAAGTCTAACTGTAATAATAATTATATCAATAGCCACATCCCCTTAATATTTCCCAACAAGTTTACTGGCATCACTTCATTTAATCTTCTCAACCATTCTGTGAGTTAACAATAGGCCCAATTCACAGATGAGGAAACTGAGAATTAGTGAATAGTACTGACTGGATTAGAAACCCTGGTGGCGTAGTGGTTAAGTGCTGTGGCTGCTAACCAAAAGGTCGGCAGTTGGAATCTGCCAGGTGCTCCTTGGAAACTCTATGGAGCTGTTCTATTCTGTCCTATAGGGTCACTATGAGTCAGAATCGACTCGACAGCAGTGGATTTGGTTTTGGGTTTTGGACAGTCTGGGTTTGAGCTCACACCAGCTTGATTCCAAGGTTTAACACCTTGACTGCTAGACCTTACTTCACAGGGCCAAAGAGTCATTGAGAGTTAATAGTATGTGTGCAGGATAATGACAGGTTCAGTATGAAGATGAAAATAATAAGTACTCATGGAAAGAGCTTTAAGAACATCATTGCCTCAACAACATTCTAATATGAAAAGAACCAAACTGTCATTCACATCTGTAGGATGCAGGCTGGATAGGAAGTTTCCCAAGTATTTTTAATTATTAATAGAACTTTCCCTTTTATTTTACTTCTCAGAAGATTCTCAATATCTATCTTATATGGGCCAATCACAGAGAGAACTGACAAACATAAAGAAGCTTATCTCAATGCTGTTTTCCCCTGTAGTGGTATTGTGGTGAAGAGTGGCCTTGGTTGCCCCTCAGGGACACTGCATCTGCCTGGATTTGGGAATTGGAAAGAATGAGGAACCGTGATTGAGAAAATTCTCTACACATTTGAGCGGAACTTTCTTGATATTTAGTGTCTTTACAAAGAGACCAAAGGGAGTTGGGAAGGATTTGTTTTTCTGGCTCTTTTACTCCCTGTGGTTTAGAATTAGCTTAACATTTTATAACTGAGTTCTTGAATGCTACATGGAAGGACTGAGCCATGTTTCTGTTCTCAAGATTTTGAACTCAACCAATTTTACCTAGATGTAACAGAGCATTGATGTGTCATCTCTGATTTTGTTAAGAAATAGCACAAAAAGTTAATGTTTTTCAAATGTGTCTGATGACTCTTGTATGATTTTTCTGCGTCTTCCTCTCCCACTCCTACTTTTTATCTGACTGATTTACTTTTTCCCTGATTTATGACTGTAAACACACAGCCTTGTTTACTTTGTGCCTAATTTGGATAAGGATAAATCTCCATGATCTTGATGAAAGTGTTTGTGAGAGATATTCCTGAAAGCATCTCTCATACTTAAAGAGAGAATATTTATCAGAAGTAGCTATAAATTTGAAATAATATTTACTGAAATATAAGTAGTTCTAAGTCTGTTTTATCTAGTCCGTTTCTCTGCCCTTTTCTTGGATATTCCCATGCAAGTTTCCCGTGTTTAGGGTTTGTTCAATTTATTTGCATAGAATGACTGAGGTATCCAGATTGTAACCCAAGGTAGCTTTTACTTGGCACCAACACTGAAACTGGTAAGAACCTATTTCCTTCCAGAAGTGGATTTTAGACTTAGTCTGGAAATGCAGGGGCCCTAATACATGGCATATATAGTATACAAACCATAACTAACAATGCACAAACATCAGAGGAGAAACTAGATAACTGGGAGCTCCTAAAAATTAACTCTTATGCTCATCAAAAGACTTCACCAAAAGAGTAAATGGAGAGCCTACAGACTGGGAAAAAATTTTGGGCTCTGTCATATCTAACAAGGGTCTAATCTCTAAAATCTGTAAATACTTCCACACCTCAAATACAAAAAGACAAATAATCCAATTTAGAAAGGGGCAAAGAATATGAATAGGTACTTCACCAAAGAAGACATTCATGTGGCTAAGAGACACAGGAGGAAATGCTTGCTTTCATTAGCCATCAGAGAAATGCAAATAAAAACTGCAATGAGATAAGATCTCACCCCTAATAATACTGGCACTGATCCAAAAAACACAAAATAACCGATGTTGGAAAGGTTGTGGGGAGATTGGAACTCCTATGCACCACTGGTGGGAATGTAAAATGGTTCAACCATTTTGGAAAATAATATGATGCCTCCTTAAAAAGCTAGAAATAATAATACCATATGACCCAGCAATCCTGCTCCTAAGAATACCTCCTAGAGAAATAAGAGCCATTACATGAGTAGACATACGCATACCCATTTTCATTGCAGCACTATTCACAATAGCCAAAAGATGGAAACAACCTAAATGCTCATCAACAGATGAACGGGTAAATTATGACACATACACACAATGGAACACTACTCAATGATAAAGAACAATGATGAATCAGCAAAAAAGCTCACAATGTGGATGAATCTGGAGAGCAATATGCTGATTGAAATAAGTCAGTCATAAAAGAACAAATATTGTATAAGACCATCATTGTAAGAACTCAAGAAAAGGTTTACATGCAGAAAAAAAACATTCTTTGATGGTTATGAGGGTGGGGTGCGGGAGAGGGAGGTAAAATCACCGACTAGACAGTAGACAAATATCAACTTTGGTGAAGGGAAAGACAACACACAATATAAGGGAAGTCGGCACAACTTGAACAAGGCAAAGGCATAGAAGTTTCCTAGACACATCCAAACACCTTGAAGCACCGAATTGCTGGAGCTGGGAGCTGGAAGCATCTAGGTCAATTGGCATAATATTTCACAAAGAACGTGTTCTACATCCCAATTGGTGAGTAGCATCTGGGGTCTTAAAAGCTTACGAGTGGCCATCTAAGATACGTCTATTGGTCCCATTCCATCTGGAGCAAAGGAGAATGAAGAAAACCAAAGACACAAGAAAAATATTAGCCCAGAGGACTAATGGACCACATGAATCACATCCTCCACCAACCTGAGCTCAGAGCAACTAGACAGTGCCTGGCTACCACCACTGACCACTCTGACAGGGGTCACAACACAAAGCCCTGGACAGAATGGGAGAAAAATGTAGAACAGAATTCAAATTCATGAAAAAAGACCAGACTTACTGGTCTGACAGGGACTGGAGGAACCCCCGAGACTATGGGCCCTGAATACTCTGCTAACTCAGAACTAAAACCACTCCTGAGTCCCACTTTTCAGACAAAGGTTAGATAGGCTATAAAACAAACAGTAACATATATGAGGAATGTGCTTCTTAGTTCAATCAAATATATGGGACCAAATGGGCAACCCCCAGCCCAAAAGCAAGACAAGAAGGCAAGAAGGGATAGGAAATGGACAGATGTACACAGAGAACCCAGGGTGGAAAGGGGGAGCGTGCTATCACATTGTGGGGATTGCAACCAACATCATAAAACAATATATGTATAAATTTTTGAGTGAGAAATTAACTTAAGCCGTAAATTCACACCTAAAGCACAATAAAAATAAAAATATAAAAGAAAATAATGCAATTAAAAAAAAAAAAGGGAGTATGGTTTTGGTCTCCCGGGTCATTCCCTTTGTCATTAGATTATTTGTTACTTCTTTTCTGTGATCACCCTAATATTTGTAGTCCTGCTGTGGTCCCTCAATTCGTGAATAAAAAAGAAAAAAAATTTTCTTCTCTTTACGACATCCAGTTACTTTCATTGCTGGCTGGAAATTTCTCTCTCCTTTACTCCTGAAAATTGTTGTCCCTGCTCTTACTCATTTCTTTCCACTTGTCTCGGCTTACCTGAAGCACATGTCCAGTTATGAAGACTGACTGCCAAAGTTAGCTTCAAAAACCTCTACCTAATTTTATTGAAGGTCACGTGGCTTTGAGAGCAGGTGACATCTTCCTGGCACCTTGCCAATACCTTATCATTTCCTTCTTGTATTCAAGAGTAGATGACCTTCTTTTTCCATTTTAAAGCTCAAGCAGCATTGAATCACTGGCCCTTAAGGCTTATTTCCAGTCTCAAGGTTAATTCTAGCTTTCAGTTGTCATCAGAACCATAAGACTAATCAGTCCCTGGAAGAGTCACCATGCCACCCAATCATCTCAGGGTGCCTGATTTTATATAAACCTATTTTCCCAAGTCCAAACACTTCAAATCAAGAGTGGAAAAATAATATAAATTTAGAATAACGACAGGACACACTTTTAGCTAACAATAAAGGGATGACTGTTCTGTTGAGCCTTCCTAAAACTCTATAATCAATGTCACTTCCATCAAACAAACTTTCCCACATTGCTAATAAGTGGTAGAGCTGTTATCTGGGCCTTAGCATGCTGATTCTCCACTTATTCAAAGGTTTTTCATGGATAATTTTATCCACATCAATGTTCTTGACTCTAAGATCCATATCTCCAACCCCGACTTTGTGTCCCCAGAACTGTGTTTCTATATGCCCTTAAATCTTGGATCCTACCTAAATTTCTTAACTTGTCTTTGGCCTTACAGGGCTCCTGCCAAGTCATGATGGTCTCTTAATATTCAGAACTCATTGCCTTGCTCCTGCTATACCCTCTGCCATGGAATGTCCTACTCTGTGTTTGTCACCCAAATGGTGAACTCCTCAACTACTTACTCTTCATTCTTTAAGGACTAGCTCAAATGTGTTTTCTTGACTTTGGCATGCAAAATTAATTTTTCCCATCCGTATGCCATAACAAATTCACTGAATATAGCTCCATTATAATACTTAACATATATGAAGTCAGTTTGCTTGATGTGCAATTTTTTTCAATAAATAGATGAAGTGCAGTAATTAATGATTGCCTTTCTACACAAGTAGAAAACAATAAAATGATTTGTACATATGGTGACTTCTATAATAATTTCTTGAATGAGCCACGTGAATGCATATATACAAATATTTCTCCTAAATGACATTGACATTTTTAAAATAACAATTTTAGAGTTGGCATGTGGTTCTTGTTCATTTCAAGCTGGTATCTTTGGCTAATCGAGGCCTCTAGGACATCCTTCTCTGGTCTCAGAACTCTGTCCCACACTATTTCTGCCATGTCAGAAGTTATTCGGTCAAGATAACCATAAACATCATTCCAAATAACAAGGTCTGCATTGAATAAGTGCATGGCATGATATGAATAAATTATTAAATCAATAGATAGCTTTGCTTAAAACCTTTCTCTTCCATTTCTGCATATCTACTTCCTGCTTAGTCTTTAAAAATCTAGTTCAAAGGTCATCCCTTCCATAAATCTTTCTAGGAATGTGAAGTTACAAAACATTTTTATCTCTTCTGAACACTTCTATCTCTGTCCCTGTATCTCCCCACTTTATATCTTGCATCCGATTGCTTCTACTAGTCCGTACCATCCTTGAGGACAAGATTCTCTGTCTTATCTCACTTTGGTATTCCTTGTGCCTAGCATTTTTTTTTTTTTTGCCTCGCAAGAGGCACATAGGATAACAGTCCACATGTGACTACTCATAAATTCCTTTTTAAATAAACTCAAAATTATAATTGAATAGCTAAGGCTCATTAAGCCAAGTCAGTGAGCATCAATTAATGGTTAATGCTATGCCCAGCCCTATGCATAGGCTCTATCATTATGAGTGATATAGAAGAAAAATCTACAGTTATTCCCCTTGTCACTTTTATAGAGTAAGTAGTTGGATAAAACTAGAAAATTGCATGTAAACAAGCAAGTGATTCTTTTCAATTACATCATCACCATTTACATGATGGAAGAAGATTCCTTATCTAGTTCTTAATTGTGTCCAATGATTCTGAACTTTAACAGCTGGAAGTGAACAGCTTGACTGACAATAGTCAGTGGAAACTCAAGCCTGGGAATGAGTTCAAAGCACTGTGATTACCAAGAGTGGGATTATCAAAATCAAATTCAGTCCATGGGGAAAAAATTCTCATCATGACGACTATCTAGACAAGGGGTGAGGTTGAATCAATGCAATTAGAGATTCAAGCTGTGAAACTGGAAGCTATTTGGGTGAGGTTTGATGCTGAGGTCACTATTGAATTTAATGGCTTTGTATTGCTAACATTAACCACCAGGCAAGAGTTAGGAACAATTTGTCCCACTCTAGGAAGAATGCCAGTCTAAAGTGTGTATATGTCCAGAATCCATCCACTAACCTCTTCCCTGACTTCAGTACCATTTAGCCCTTGACCCTGACAGTTTTAAGTGAGCTTTCTTTGTACTAAAAATTAAAAAAAAAATTTATTGACCTTTGGGATATTGGCTAGAGGGTTTTTTTTTTTAATAAAAGAATGTGAGTATGCAACCATTTGTTTAAAATGGCATCTGGCCACTGATACAGCCCCATACAATTTCCTTTAAAAATTGGTAAAAATAAAGAATAAAAACCCAGAAATGAGTGTAAATCTACCTTAAACCCTGAAAATTCATTTTTAGAACCTAGAAAATACTAACATTTAGGATAATCCTAATGGATATGAATTATTAAAAACAATTAATGTTTCTCCTTGTGAAAAGAGTATAACCTCTTCCAGAAGGAGGAAGTTTGTACTCTTTTTTATTCCTGCCTTATAGACTATCCCCCGACTTAGAGACCCAGTTTGTCAAGACCAAAAAACAGAACTAGTGCCCTTTCTACCCTTTTCCTGATTCTATATAGCTCTATACAGTTACTGCTTTTAAACTGAGCTAGAACTTAGTGTATCAAATTAAAATATTTTTAATATTTAGCTTTTAATACCCCAAGAGTTTAGTGGATTTAAAAATTATGTGTTTATTATTAGCCCACAGATACATTTGTGCAATTTAGAAAAAGATGCCTCCTTTTCAAAACACTTTACTTCCATGTTTTGGAAAGCTATTGTAATAAATTAATTTTGTTAGGGTGGAACATTTTACTGTCATTTATAAAAGAGAACATTTTCTTAATAATAAACAGGGCCTTGATGACTATGTTATGAGAATGCCCCCTAGATGCTTGCAAAGCCTGGTCTGCATAATTATTCCTGACAGCTATACCTGACATTTGCTATGCAAGATAAGATACTGTCACCAATTACACTACTAAAGGGGCAAAGTGGGAAAACCCCACCTTTATCATTACTTCATGGCAAGGATCAACTTGAATCCAGTTTCCACCTGGAAGTGGACCCAAGCTTCATTCTCCCACATCTCTATTCCTTGTCATCACTACTTCTGTGACGCATCCTCTCTCACCCTAACCACCCAAAGTTAAGTCCAAACATGGTCATAAGGCACCATCCATTGGTTCAGGAGTCTCCACAACTCCCTGTGCTCCAGATCAGCCAGCCCTTCTCTCTTCCTCTAGCACTTGAAGGCTAGGTCACAAGCTAGAAGGACTCTATCATTCTTTATATACTGCCCATGAAGCCTTTCTCTGTCATCCAGCTACCCAAAGCTGGGTCTTCACAAATCAACTGCTTGTACAGCTCTCTCCTGTCTACCAGCTACTCAAAACTGATTTCTCACGAGTTAGAGCTCTGTCCTTACGACTGCCTGTACAAGCTTCCTCTGAATTAGCCACCCTGAGCTAAGTCAGAATCCTATTGCCTTTTGTGGGTTCAATAATTCTCGATAATGGCTCAAAAAATTCACAGAGACTATTACCTATACTTACAGTTGCCCATTTAATATTACCAGAAAGGAAACAGGTGAAGATGCATCCGGCGAGGTCTGGGAGAGTTCACAGTATGGAGCCTCCATTGTACCCAGTGACATGTCACCGTCTCCTGTTTATGGATGTTCTCACCAATCCATGAGGCCCTGGAAGAGAGAACTCTAAGGTCCAGGGTCCTTTAGTCATTGGGACCTCAATGAATATGCATGACTGGGGCCTTCATACATAGTTATGATTGATCCAATCCATGAATATGCATGACTATATCATGCCCTCTTCCTTCCTGAAATTAATTTGCCAGGCGTGGGGTTTGTGTAGCCCCTATTTGTCTGGCTATTTTGGAAAACAAAGGCATTTCAATTGCTCTGGCTATTTTTGGAAACCAGAGACAAAGGCTGAACCAAGTTCTATGTCCCACACACAAATCTTTTAAATAGCTATAATTCATCAAAACAAAAAGAATAGCCAGTAGACAAGACTATCTCAGTTTGTGAGTTGCTAT
Organism: Elephas maximus indicus; assembly: GCF_024166365.1. NCBI lineage: Eukaryota > Metazoa > Chordata > Mammalia > Proboscidea > Elephantidae > Elephas > Elephas maximus. The sequence goes on along the minus strand of NC_064829.1, from coordinate 52,396,609 downwards.
CAAGATTACTGTGATAATACTGAAATTATCTCCCCCATGCCTTCTTCCTCTGAAATTACTAGTGGCATAACTAGCCTATCACATTTTTTAATGCTATGTAGCAAATCATTTCCTATTTTTAAAAAAGAGTAAAAATATGGGTAGATGTAATACATTATCCATCTTCTCTATACTGCCACCACTGTAATAGGCAGATGGGATCACCTGTCAATGAACCAGTTTAGGACCAGTAGCTTGGAAGGCCTGGGGCTTTGCTCCTGCCCCTGCTATCAAAATATCAGTTTCCTGAAGATTTCCTGTTTGTGAACAGGACCTGGAAAGTCCAGGTCCGACCTGGCAAGTCCAGGTCCGACCTGGCTAGGGCCCTACTATTACAGAGCAAACTGCATGCAGGGACCCCAGTTTGTGAAGCAAGGATTGCAGCTTCCCTCTAGGCCTCTATCGGCTTCCCCTGTCCCAATTCTTTAGCCAGAGAGAGCAGGCTCTCCTTAGGCTTTTTGGTCTATATCTGTTGGCAATCCTTGGTTTCAATCCTCTTCAGAGCCCAGTCAGGGAGTATATAGAAATAAAAAGAAAACCCAGGAACACATCACCTTCCTCTTTGTCATGTTTTAAGGTCTCTGGCCATTCCACTTCTCTTCAGTTTTTAGTGCCTTTATCACTGGGTGTTGAACAATTCCCAGGGTACTTAAAGTGGAAGGGCAGGGGAAAATGAGCCAGCGCTATCTTGTTCCAAAATAAAAGCCCTCACTTACTGTTTTGCACAGATTTTTGTTATTTTTTGCCTGTAGATTTCATACTAAAAACAAACAGAAAAACAAACTCATTGCCATAGAGTCAATTCCAACTCATAGCAACACTATGGGACGCAGTAGAACTTTCCCAAAGGGATTTCAAGGAGCAGCTGGTGGATTCGAACTGCTGAATTTTGTTAGCAGCCAAGCTCTTAACCACTGAGATTATCAGGGCTCCAAATTTCATAGTAGAGACCCCTTATTCCAGGGAACCTTCTCGCCTCTTCACAGTTGACTTGGTTCCCTTCTATGAGCTCCCCTTGGACCATATACTTAATTACAGAGCTTATCTTCTAGTAGAGTACTTAAGCAAACAAACATAAAATTGTGAGAACATAGCTCAACGATGGAAGGGACCATGTATGTGGTTCAGTGTGTAAGCCCCACATGGTGTATGACAGGAGCTCAATAAATGTTATTTAATAAATGAAAAATTGTTATACTCATGTGAAAGCACCATGAGAGTAGAGATTATGTCTCCTTCCTCTTCTTTTTAACCACAGTAACTGGAGAAATTATTTTCATTCCATAGTTTCACTAAATAGATTATTTCTGGCAGAGGTTGGGACTAATTTCAAAAAAGAGTATAATCTGACAACTATTCCCAGCACCCCAAGTTAGTACATGCATGCAAAAATAAATAAAAGCACATTAAATTATGTGGCAGTGTCTTAGGCTGGGTTCTCTAGAGAAGCAAAACTAGGGAAAAAGAAAAGAAGCATATATACAGAGAGAGAAATTTGTATCAAGGAAATGGCTCACATGGTTTTTAGAGTCTGGATAGTGTCCCAAGTCTATGGGGCAGAAAAGAGGATTCTTCTCATTCATATAGCCGAAGGGACCGGCAAACCCAGGTCAAACAGCAGGGCTGTAGCAGGCTATGAAGATCAACAAATCTCAAGATTGGCAGGCAAGCTGCTAGCTCAAATCCCAAGAACTGGAGGTCAGATGAACAGGAGCCAGCTGCAGGACCTAGAACAAGCAAAAGCCCTGACAAGGTGAGCAGGAAGGAAGTAGGTGGAGGAGGGTGGAGAGATGAAGGCTGATGGAGTGGTGAGCCACCACAAGTCCCAACCCTGGGCGGTACCACTCAGCAGATTGCATCATGGGAGTGATCACCTATCAAATTTCAACAGGGAAGTGATCACAACATTATACAACTACCAAAACAATGAGAATCATAGCCCAGCCAAGTTGCCACACAGTGTTAACCATAATAGACAGCAAGTGATTACTACCTCACATTGCTGTTACGTGTATCAGTATGTATGAATACAATGGACTTTAGTATTGCAACTTATGTCACATCTAGATAAAAACAAAAGCCCTCTAAGGTACCATTCTGAATGGTGTGCAGTGTCTCTTAAGAGCTGATATTGGACACAAATTTTACTATGCTTTGACACCAAAACCTAGGCTGTGATTGTCAGAGATCTATTATTTCACTAACTAATGTTTTGTTTTCCATTGTTTTTGTTCATGTTACTTAATAAAAATAAGAGAAGTATTGGTAGACTTTGACATAATCCAAACCATTAAGTGAAAACATAGCATTGTGTAAGGATATAGTTTACCTAATACTTTATATAAATACTCTGCCAGTCATGTGGTGTGATATCAATATCCAGTTGCTTCTGAGTAGAATTTGATGAAAACATCATGAAAAGGTTGTTCTCTGGCCCTTGCCTTCTTTGCACACATCTCATGTTGTTCTGTGTCACTTGTAATTCCAAGTTAATTTTTAAATTCAGAGAATTTGTAGCTTTTTGGCCTGCAATGTCTCAAAGTTTTGGACTTTCAACACAGAACTCATTATCTTCATTTTTCCAAGGGAAATGTATGAAAACTTTTAGTTTGTCCACAAATTTAAGAGGTCTGATTTTTTATATATTTTGAAAAATGTTGGATACTTCTGACTGACGAAATGGCTCTTCTCTCTATTCTTTGTTCTTTGCCTTTCCCTTCATCTTCTTTTACTTCTCCCCAACTTCCTTCTCTCATTCCCACCCATAAAAGAAAAAAAAAATACCCTACCATTATTCCCTTCCCTGCATTCTCAATTTTTAGTTGTTGCTATTCTGTTCCAACCAGCAGCCTAAATCTTTTAGTTGGAAGTATGTTTGAGAGAGTCAAATCAATGTGAAAAAGTTTAGCTACTCACATTGCCTAGAACACAATGAATTTAACTCTACTCCCCATATCTCCCCATCAAGTATTCCCCTGGCTATAGTCGCCTGGTGTCTGACTGTTTAACCAGCCCATGGTTACTTGATAAGCAGCATCACTTAGTCCTATTAGTTGAGTCTTGGCATAAATTTAACTGCTTCGATATGACCTGACACACTGGATTTCTTAATTATCTAGTGCTGTTATAACAGAAATACTACACATGGATGGCTTTAACAAAAATAAATTTATTCTCTCACAGTCTAGTAGGCTTCAAGTCCAAATTCAGGGCACCAGCTCCAGAGGAAGGCGTTCTCTCTCTATTGGCTCTGAAGGAAGGTCCTTCTGGCCAATCTTCCCCTGGACTAGGAGCTTCTCCGTGCATGATTCCGGGGTCCAAAGGATGTGCTCTGCTCCTGGTGCTTCTTTTTTGGTGGTATGAGGTCCCCCACTCTCTGCTCACTTCCCTTTCCTTTTATTTCTCGTAAAATAAAAGGTGATGCAAGCCACACCCCAGAGAAACTCTCTTACATTGGATCGGGGATGTGACCTTAGTAAGGGTGTTACAATCCCACCCTAATCCTCTTTGACATAAAATTGCAATCACAAAATGGAAGACATCCACACAGTGCTGGGAATCATGACCTAACCAAGCTGACACATATATATTTGGGGGACAAAATTCAAGCTATGACACTGGATATTACAATCATAAGGAATGCACCTAAACAAGGTGGACATATTTCACCGAAGAGGATTGGGTTATTTTATTCAAAGAAACAGCTGAAAAGCATGTAGTCTGGAAAAGGCATTTGAAAAAGTGGCTATGAACCTTGATCTGGTTCCTAAATTCTCATAACAGAATTGTGACTTCTTAGAATCCAGAATTTGTCTATTTCTTTTTTGTCCCTCTAAGTTAGTCTTAGCAATGATTGTGAAGATGACACAGGACCAGGAAGTGATTTGTTCTGTTGTATACACAGGGTCACTATGAGTTAGAACTGACTAAATGACACCTAACAACAAAAAGTCAGTCTTAAGGAGCCCTGATGGCACAATGGTTAAGTGCTCAGCTGCTAACCAAAAAGTTGGCTATTTGAACCCACCAGCCACTCCGTGGGAGAAAGATGTGGTGCAGAAAAGATTACAGTCTTAGAAATCCTGTGGGGCAGTTCTAGTCTGTCCTATAAGGTTGCTGCGAGTCGAAATTGACTCGATGGTGATCGGTTTGGTTTTTGGAAGTCAGTCTTGGAGTCCTGAGGTAGTACAAATGGTTAATACACTCAGCTGCTAACTGGAAGGTGGGAAGTTCGGTTCACCCAGAGGCATCTCAGAAGAAAGTGCTGGCAATCTACTTCTGAAAAATCAGGTACTAAAAATCCTATGGAGCGCGGTTCTACTCTGATACACGTGGGCTCGGCGTGAGTCGGAGCTGACTTGACAGCAAGTAGTTTCTCTCTTCTCTATCGCACTGCAATACATTTCCCTCACATGAGTAGTAAAGTGAAAGATGAAAGAAGGCCAAAGGTTTTAAAGCATACTGGTATAGTTTAGAATCTCCATGAGTTCTCTGCAAGTTACCCTGTTTAATAATGTTATTAATTAATATTGCCTACAATGAATAGTAATGATAATCATATTTTATTTTATCCTTCAGATGAATGTGGTATCATCTCATTATAACAGAGCATTATCATTTCTGCAGCAATATTATTTCACCATAGACTTCATTACTTGTTTTAATAATGATAATTCTCTGTCAAAAACCCATGCCTATTTGTCATATTATATGTAGAATGAAGCTTGAGAATTATGTTATCCTTTTTTATCAAAAAAGGGACAACTAAGCCATATAGGAACAACTTGGCTATAAGATGATCAATATCCGTCATTTTATACAATGTATGATATTATACTATAATTCATTTGCTCATGAATGATAGTAAGATTTATCACATAGCCTTTATAGCCACCACTCCTGCCCAATATGATTGTAGTGTACGTTAGGTGTTGGCGTTGTATTAATCCCCAACTACAGCTTCATGGGGTAGGGAGAGTAAAGTATTATCTAGCCTAATGACTTCACAAGTAAAACTGAGTCACGGGGCAAGTGGGAAGTTTACATTATTAAGTGGGTTAAATTTGCCTTGAGAAGTGGGGCTATTTTTCTGAGTTCAGAGAACTCAAAAAGAACAATATAAGGATCTCAACTAATACAATATTCCCCCTTTTCACTTTATTTGTTCAAATTACATGCATAATGGATGTATCTAGTAGATTAAGTTATATATGATCCCAACACCCAGGGAAAACTACTATTTAAATTTTCACATGTAACCTTCAAGAAGTTCTTCTCTTTATTTATAGCAGGTAAAATAGTTTATGCAAAACTCTACTATTGTAAATTAAGATGAATGATACTTTCAAACCGCCTTCTCATTTAAATATATATTCTAACCATAACTTATACTTACTAAGTGATGCAGGCATAAAACAGGGTCTCAGGCATCAAGAAGCTTATAATTTATTTGAAAAAATAAGGCAGACATAAATGCAAGGATATAATCTTTATGATAGCCAGAGCTTTATTCTCTACTGTATCCCCTGAATTGCTCTAATAATGGTTCACAGTAAAAGCTCAATAGATGACGTTCAATGGATGGATGAAAACCAGTTGCCCTTGAGTCGTTCCTATTCATGATGATCCCGTGTGTGTCAGAGTGGAACTTTGCTTCATAGGGTTTTCAGTGGGTGATTTTTCAGAAACAGATCGTCAAGCCTTTCTTTCAAGGTGCTTTTGGATGAACTTGAACTTCCAACCTTTTGGTTAGCAGCAAAGCATGTTAACTGTAGCATCCAGGGACTCCAGATAAGTGAAAGGTAGCTAAAATGTAGTAACATGCAAACAACTGAAGAGCATGGAATGCGTTGGGTTTATTTTAGATGCTCAAGAAGCTTCACTATGGAGGCTGCTTAACTTGGGCAATGAAAGACGAATGGGTTCAGAGAGAAGGAAGGAGAAGCAGTGTTCTCCAGAAAGGCAATAAGAGGGAAGGCACACAGGAGGGAAAGCATGATGACATTCCCCATGAGGCAACACTGGCTTGGACTTGACTGCAGGGGTTGCGAAAGCTTGACTAAGGGGAGTATTTTATCTTTCAGGAATTTGAAAGCCAGCCTATATTCATGATAAACTTGCTGCCCATGAGAATTATATATGAAGAAAAGTCCCTAACGTGAATATTCAGAATAAATTTGATGCAGAAAAAAATTTCAAATTCTTATGGAATCAAGACTGTCTGGAGCCATTGTGGCTAAATGAACTCCTGAAACTATTGCCCTGAGATAATATTTAAACCTTAAGCCAGAAATATCCCCCGAAGTCTTCTTTAAACAAAACAATAAAACCAAAAAACCAAACCCACTGACGTCAAGTTAATTCCGACTCCAAGAGACCCCATAGTGTTTCCAGGGCTATAAATCTCTATGGAAGCACACTGCCACATCTTTCTCCTGCAGAGCTGCTGATAGTTTTGAAGGACTAACCTTTTGGTTAGGAGACAATTGCTTTAACCACTGTACCACCAGAGCTCACTTCAGCTTAATTAATAAAGAATGTCTGTCTTAAGCATTGTGCTCTTTGAAAATACTATTTAAGGAGCCCTGGTGGCACAGTGATTCAGCACTTGGCTGCTAACTGAAAGGTCATTGGTTCAAATCCACCAGCCACTCTGCAGGAGAAAGATGTGCCATTCTGCTTCCATGAAGATTTCAGCCTTGGAAACCCTATAGGGCAGTTCTGCTCTGCCCTACAAGGTTCATATGGTATCAAACTGACAACAGCAACTCAAAAAGTTACATAGGAAGCCTAGGTGAAAGTGAGTTTATGTTAATGGGGAGGAACAATTCAGAAAAGGAAGGTGAGAATGATTGTACAACTTGAAAAATGTAATACCACTGAATCGTACATGTAGAAATTATTAAATTGGTGTAGGTTTTGCTGTGTATATTTTCAACAACAACAAAAAAAATTAAAAAAAAGAATAAATTTGAGGCAGGATAAGCTGAAAACAAAAAGAATTGACAATGGAAAGAGCCTGGTCATAAAATAAAAAATACCTGAACCTGACGAGTGGCAGTGTGAAACAGGCATAAATGGATGCAAATGAATGGGACTCACTACAATTGGTAATGAACAAAGAACGAGAGACAGACTGTATATTACTTGTAGGTGCTGGTGAGGTAAGAGCAAAAACATGGTAGACAGGACTCCACTCTTTCCTGACTGTGCAATGTTGATGACATTATTCAACTTTCTGGACATCAGTATCCTCATATCTATAATGGAAACACTAAAATCTTCCCCATAAAGAGCCCTGGCGGTACAATTGTTAAGCACTCAGTGGCAGTCTGAATCCATCTGGTGGCTCCGTGGGAGCAAGTCCTGGCAATCTGTTTCTGTAAAGACAGCATAGAAAACCCTATGGAGCAATTTTAGACTGTCATATAAGGTCGTTGTGATGGTTAAGGTTGTGTGTCAACTTGGCTAGCCATGATTCTCAGTGGTTTGGCAGTTATGATGCAGTTTGGCAAATATGCAGTGATATAATCACCTCCATAATGAGATCTGATATAATGTAATCACTTCCATGATGAGATCTGCTATGAGCAGCCAATTAATTGAAAGGTAATTTCCTTCAGGTTGTGGCCTGTATCCAATATATGTGATTTTCTGCCAAAGCTCACTGGCTTTTGCTCTCTCTGAATTCTGCATCTGGCTCACATCGGACCTCCAGTTTATGGGACTTGAGCTAGCAGCTTACCTGCCAGTCTGGGAATTCATCAGCCTCCACAGCCTGTGAGCCAGAAGCCTAGTGTCTGACCTGCCAATCTGGGGTTCATCAGCCCCTGCAGCTATGTAAGTCAGTAGAAGCCTCCAGCCTGACCCACAGACTTGGGACATTACAGCCTCTAAAACTGTGTGAGATATTTCCCTTATGTAAATCTCCCTTTCTACAAATACACACACACACACACTTTACTGATTTTGTTTCTTTAGAGAACCAAGTCTAAGACATTTGGTACCGAGAATGGTTCCAGAGAAACAAAATTGTAGGGATGAATTTTCTAAACTGATTCTCAAATCTGGTTATTCTTAAAGATGTTGATGACTTTGCTTCCAGTAGTAAAGAGGGCACTGCTAATCCATGGTGTGAAGTAGCAGTAGAAATACACGAAATACCTCCAAAGGATCAGGTACTGGTGAGAGGCAAAGCTCTGGGTGATCACAGTTTGATATCTTTCTTCAATTTTTTTTCAGAATGAGAAGTATAAAGAAGTTGATTGGTTGGTTCTACTTTCACTAGGCAAAGTGGTGAAAGAAAGAGATGAGCTCAGAGCTTCAGAATTACAGCTCAAGCACTGCATAAACAACTTCAAAGTCACCACTTTTGCCTTGAAAGAAAGCCTTATGTCTAGTAGTAACAGAGCTGATATTGCTGAAAACCAAAGTCTTATTCTAAGAGTGGTTGAATTACAACACCAGTTGAATTCCCAACCTCAAATGGTGTCTGAAGTTAAAGTGAGGGCATTAATTTGGAAAAAAATGGGATCCTGAAACTTGTAATGGGAACATATGAGCAGATAATCAGGAAACTGGGGACACAGAGCCCCTAAATTCTATTAAATCAATCCTGCCAACAGAACAAGTCCTTTCGCTCCCACCTGAAGAGATTACTTCATCTTTGTCTGCTAAGCCACCCTACCCAGTAAAACCTTTAGTCCCTCCACCCTTATCTGATCAGATTAAACTAGCTGTGTCTGAATCAGCCTTTGTTTGAGTCATCTCTTAGGGAGGTGTCTAAATCATTGCCTGGGGCATCACCTGAGGCATATGCCTTACAAAACATTGCTGAGTGTTCTCAGAATACATCCCCATCACTCATTTTTGTTTCCAGACCTATAACTAGACTTAAGTCTCAGTGAGCCCCAAAAGGTGAGTACAAAGCATGACCCAGGAGGAGGTACACTACACTCCAAAAGAACTGCTTGAGTTTTCTAATTTGTACAAACAGAAACCTGAGCAATATGTGTGGGAATGGTTATTAAGTGTATAATGGTGCAAGGAACATAAAGTTGGATCAGTCTCGGTTTATTGATATGAGCCCATTTAGCACAGATTCTTCATTCACTGTTTCAGCTCGAGATGTTAGGAAAGGATCTGATAGTTTATTTGATCTGTTTGCTGAAACATGGTGGCCTGCAATAAGTCAAGCTGAAGTACCAGACCTGCACTGGTATCCTGTAGAAGAATGTATTCAAAGGCTTAGGGAAATTGGCATGCTAGAGTGGATTTATCAAGTTAGACCTACAGACCCACACATGGAATGCCCAGAGGACACACATTTTACCACAACTGTGAGGAACAAATTAGTGAAGGCAACCCCAACATCCTTGAAGACTGCTGTGGTTGCTATTTTACGTAAGCCAGATTTGACAATGGGAACTGCCCTAACTGCATTAAGACACCTAACTGCAATGGAGCTGATCAGGCCTAATGGTGGTAGGTGCCAAGTGACAGCCCTCAACAGACAAAAGACAAGTGTTGTGGTTACCATAGTGGACAGCAGAGTCAAAACAGTAATCAGGATAGTCTGACTCCTATGGACTTATGGTGTTGGATGCTTAGTCCTTGTGTCCCTAGGAGTGAAATAGATGGGAAATCTACTAAATATTTACTTGATCTATACAAGCAGAAGAATTCTAGGTCATATGAAGAGCAGTCTAACTCGAATTGCCATAATAGAGAGTCACAGCTCCTCAATCAATTCCCAGATCGAGCCAGTCACAGACTCACAACACCTTGAATGAAGGTGAGGCTGGGTCCCTGTGAGGAAGGGCTCCACTATACTACCAAAAATTTTTCCCGGTAATGTTTCTCTCAGTCCTCCCCAAAGTGATCTACAGCCTTTTAAGGGAGTGAATATTCATTAGGGAAAAGGAAATAATCAGACTTTTTGGAGATTTCTGGATACTGGCTCTAAACTAAAACTAATTCTGTTGTTGTTGTTAGGTGCTGTCGAGTCATAGCGACCCTATGCAAAACAGAACAAAACACTGCCTGGTCCTGCGCCATCCTTACAATTATTGCTATGCTTGAGCTCATTGTTGCAGTCACTGTGTCAATCCACCTTGTTGAGGGTCTTCCCTCTTTTCCGCTGACCTTTTCTCTGCCAAGCATGATGTCCTTCTCTAGGGACTGATCCCTCCTAACAACATGTCCAAAGTATGTAAGACGCAGTCTCGCCATCCTTGCCTCTAAGGAGCATTCTGGCTGCACTTCTTCCAAGACAGATTTGTTCGTTCTTCTGGCAGTCCATGGTATATTCAATATTCTTCGACAACACCACAATTCGAAAGCGTCAGTTCTTCTTCGGTCTTCCTTATTCATTGTCCAGCTTTCACATGCATATGATGTGATTGAAAATACCATGGCTTGGGTCAGGTGCACCTTAATCTTCAGGGTGACATCTTTGCTCTTCAACACTTTGAAGAGGTCCTTTGCAGCAGATTTACCCAATGCAATGTGTCTTTTGATTTCTTGACTGCTGCTTCCATGGCTGTTGATTGTGGATCCAAGGAAAATGAAATCCTTGACAACTTCAATCTTTTCTCTGTTTATCATGAGGTCGTTCATTAGTCCAGTTGTGAGGATTTTTTGTTTTCTTTATGTTGATGCACAATCCATACTGAAGGCTGTGGTCTTTGATCTTCATTAGTAAGTGCTTCAAGTCTTCTTCACTTTCAGCAAGCAAGGTTGTGTCATCTGCATAACGCAGGTTGTTAATGAGTCTTCCTCTAATCCTGATGCCCCATTCTTCATATAGTCCAGCTTCTCGTATTATTTGTTCAGCATAGAGATTAAATAGGTATGGTGAAAGAACACAACCCTGACACACACCTTTCCTGACTTTAAACCAAACAGTATCCCCTTGTTCTGTCCGAACAACTGCCTCTTGATCTATGTACAGGTTCCTCGTGAGCACAATTAAGTGTTCTGGAATTCCCATTCTCCGCAGTGTTATCCATAGTTTGCTACGATCCACACAGTCAAATGCCTTTGCATAGTCAGTAAAACACAGGTAAACATCCTTCTGGTATTCTCTGCTTTCAGCCAGGATCCATCTGACATCAGCAATGATATCCCTGGTTCCACATCCTCTTCTGAAACCAGCCTGAATTTCTGGCAGTTGCTGCAGCTGTTTTTGAATGATCTTCAGCAAAATTTTGCTTGCATGTGGTATTAATGATATTGTTCTATAATTTCCACATTCGGTTGGATCACCTTTCTTGGGAATAGGCATAAATATGGATCTCTTCCAGTCAGTTGGCCAGGAAGCTGTCTTCCATATTTCTTGGTGTAGACGAGTGAGCACCTCCAGCGCTGCATCTGTTTGTTGAAACATCTCAATTGATATTCCATCAATTCCTGGAGCCTTGTTTTTCGCCAATTCCTTGAGAGCAGCTTGGACTTCGTCTTTCAGTACCATCGGTTCCTGATTATATGCCACCTCTTGAAATGGTTGAATATTGACTAATTCTTTTTGGTATAATGACTCTGTGTATTCCTTCCATGTTCTTTTGATGTTTCCTGCATCGTTTAATATTTTCCGCATGGAATCCTTCACTATTGCAACTTGAGGCTTGAATTTTTTCTTCAGTTCTTTCACCTTGAGAAACATCGAGGGTGTTCTTCCCTTTTGGTTTTCCATCTCCAGCTCTTTGCACATGTCATTATAATACTTTATTTTGTCTTCTCGAGAGGCCTTTGAAATCTTCTGTTCAGTTCTTTTACTTCATCAATTCTTCCTTTTGCTTTAGCTGCTCGATGCTCAAGAGCAAGTTTCAGAGTCCCCTCTGACATCCATCTTGGTCTTTTCTTTCTTTCCTGTCTTTTCAGTGACCTCTTGCTTTCTTCATGGATGATATCCTCGATGTCATTCCACAACTCGTCTGCTCTTCGGCCACTAGCGTTCAATGCGTCAAATCTATTCTTGAGATGGTGACTAAATTCAGGTGGGTTATACTCAAGGTCGTATTTTGGCTCTCATGGACTTGCTCTGATTTTCTTCAGTTTCAGCTTGAACTTGCATATGAGCAATTGATGGTCTGTTCCACAGTTGGCCCCTGGCCTTGTTCTGACTGATGATATTGAGCTTTTCCATCATCTCTTTTCACAGATGTAGTCAATTTGATTTCTGTGTGTTCCATCTGGTGAGGTCCGTGTGTATAATTGCCATTTATGTTGGTGAAAGAAGGTATTTGCAATGAAGAAGTCGTTGGTCTTGCAAAATTCTATCATTCGATCTCTGGCATTGTTTCTATCACCAAGGCCATATGTTCGAACTACTGTTCCTTCTTCTTTATTTCCAACTTTCGCATTCCAATCGCCAGTAATTATCAATACATCTTGATTGCATGTTCGATCAATTTCAGACTGCAGTAGCTGATAAAAATCTTCTATTTCTTCATCTTTGGCCCTAGTGGTTGGTGTGTAAATTTGAATAGTAGTTGTATTAACTGGTCTTCCTTGTAGGCATATGGATATTATCCTATCACTGACAATGTTGTACTTCAGAATAGATCTTTAAAAGTTCTTTTTGACGATGAAAGCCTCACTATTCCTCTTCGAGCTGTCATTCCCAGCATAGTAGACTATACGATGGTCTGATTCAAAATGGCCAATACCAGTACATTTCAGCTCACTAATACCTAGGATATTGATGTTTATGCATTCCATTTCATTTTTCATGATTTCCAATTTTTCTAGAGTCATACTTCACACATTCCAGGTTCCAATTATTAATGGATGTTTGGAGCTATTTCTTCTCATTTTGAGTCGTGCCACATCAGCAAATGAAGGTCCTGAAAGCTTTAGTCCATCCATGTCATTAAGGTCAACTCTACCTTGAGGAGGCAGCTCTTCCCCCAGTCATCTTCTGAATGCCTTCCAACCTGGGGGGCTCATCTTCCAACACTATATCAGACAATGCTCTGCTGCTATTCATAAGGTTTTCAGGGACTAATGCTTTTCAGAAGTAGACTGCCAGGTGCTTCTTCCTAGTCTGTCTTAGTCTGGAAGCTCAGCTGAAACCTGTCCTCCTTGGGTGACCCTGCTGGTATCTGAATACCAGTGGCATAGCTTACGGCATCACAGCAACACACAAGCCCCACAGTACAACAAACTGACAAACACATAGAGGAAACTAATTCTAGGAGACCCAAAATGTCACTGTGCCCTACCACTCAGGGTTGAGGCATACCGAGTTCAGCTTGTTAATAGAGTCTTAGCTCAGTTTCGGTTCACAGTGGCTCCAATTGGTCCCCAAACCCCTCCTGCAGTGATTTCCCCAGTTCCGGAATGTATAACTGGAATAGAGATACTCAGCAACAGGCAGAACCCCCACACTGGATCCTTGACAAGTGCAGTATGGACTATTATGGTAGGTATCTTGGTCATATAGTGCTGCTATAAGATATACCACAAATGGATGGCTTTAACAAAGAGAAAATTATTTTCTCACAGTCTAGTAGGCTAGAAGCCTGAATTCAGGGTGCCAGCTCTAGGGGAAAGCTTTTTCTCTCTGTCAGTTCTGGAGGAAGGTCCTTGTCACCGATCTTCCCCTAGTCTAGGAGCTTCTGAGCACAGGGACCATGGGCTCAAAGGACATGCTATTCGCCTGGCTCTTGTTTCTTGGTGGTATGAGTCCCCCCGCCCCTGCCCTTTGCTCGATTTTCTCTTATATTTCAAAAGAGATTGGCTTAAAACACAATCTAATCTTGTAGATCGAGCCCTGTCTCGTTAACATAACTGCCACTAATCCCATCTCATTAACATCATAGTGATAGGATTTAGAACACGTAGGACAATGACAAAACGGCAGACAATCACACAATACTGGGAATCGCAGCCTAGCCAAGTTGATAGATATTTTTGGGAGACATAATTCAGACCCTGACAGTAGAAAAAGCCATGTAGAAGCCATTAAAACTGCCTTTACCTAGGGAAATTGTAAACCAAAAGCAATACCGCATGCCTGAAGGGCTTGAAGGATGCTGGGGTGGTGATTCCCTCCACATCCCCATTCAACTCGCCTATTTGGCCTGCACAAAAAGCAGATGGATGTTGGGGAATTACAGTGAGTTATTGAAAACTTTAAGCAGGTGGTAGCCCCAATTACAGCTGTTGTTCCAGGTATAAATCTCTTTACAGTAAAACTGCCCCATAGATTTTCCAAGGAGTGGCTGGTTGATTTGAACTGCCAATCTTTTGGTTAGCAGCTTGAGCTCTTAACCACTGCACCACCAGGGTTCTCTCTCTCTCTCTCTCTCTGTGTATAGATATATACACACTTCACTGATTTTGCTTCTCTAGAGAATGCAGCCTAAGACATTCTCTATGAGTTGTAATAGACAATGGCACCCAACAGTAAAACAAAAACTTGCCTATAAGCTTGTACAGGGAATGAATGAACTAAAGCTTGTAAAGGATTAGTTCAAGGTATTCACTCCAAAAGCTGGCACCTTTTAACAGCGTTTTATATTTGGCGCCTCTACTAATTTTTTTTTCAACTGCTTTAAAAATTTGTATTATGTAATAATTGATACATTACAGAGTGCACGTGGTATGTGCTAAGAAGCATGATAACAAACCAAACACCATGAACTGATCATCCATCTTCTAAACTATACAGAATTAATATCACTGAAGCCCTTTTTGCTCGACTTCCCTGTTCCAGAGGCAAGCAGTATGTTGACTTTTTAAGTACAGTTTTTGAGGCATAGTTTACATACAATAAAATGCAGCCATCTTAAATACTTAGTTACATAAATTTTGATAAATATATATACTACCCCCAGTAATGAATGTGACAAATGTATAACCTCCACACTAAGAAAGATGTGGAATAATTCTATCCCCCTAAATAGTCCCTCTATGTCCCTTTACAGTCAGTCCCAACTGCATCAATTTGTTCAAGGCAACCACTGATTTGATCTATTTCTATACATTTGTTTTGCCCATTTTAGAACTTTATCTGAATGGAAGCATTTGTTGTGTCTGGCTTGGTACACTTAATGCAGCGTTTAGAGTCATCCATGTTGCTGTGTGTATCAGCAGTTCATTCATTTCTACAGTTGAGTAGACTATGTCACGTAGAATGTGGCCACAACTGAAGACATTTGGTTTGTTTCTAGTTTGAGCTGTTATCAGTAAAGCTGCTATGAACATTCATGTACAAGACTTTCTGTATTTTTCACATAGGAGTGAACTTTCTGGGCCATAGGATAGATGAATTTTTATCTTTATAAGAAACTGACAAACTGTTGTGCCATTTCACTCCCACAAGAAGTATATGAGAGTTCAGGCCACTCCTCATCCTCACCAGTATTGCGTATTGTAAGACTTTACATCTAGACTTTCTAATTTGTATACAATAGGTGTCTCATTGTGGTTTGAATTTTCTTTTGCCTATTCGCAGTAATGCTGAGTATGTTTTCATCTGTTTATTGGCAAGAAGTACGACTATCTTCTGAAGTGTCTGTTCAAGTCCTTTGTCCATTTATTTTTATCAGGCTCTTTGTTTTCTTGTAATTGAGTTGTATGAGTTACTTATAAATTCCGAAAGCAAGTTTTTTTGTCAGAGAGATGCATTACAAATATTTCTCTGGGTCTTTGGCCTGCCTTTTCATTTCCTCAATGGTTGTGTTTAGAGGGGCAGGGTTTTAATTTTAGTGCAACGCAAGTTATTAGCTGCTTTTCCTTTATAGTTTCTGCATTTGTGTCCTAAGAAATTTTTACTCGCCTCAAGATTGTAAAGATTTTCCCTTGTGTTTCCTCTTAGAAATGTAATAGTTTAATTCGTACAAGTATCTAGTAAAGTAGGCATTATTATCCCCATTTCAAATTTATGAAAATAAACATATTAAGGCAGAGGTGGTAAAAGTATACATTCAACACAAGCTTGTCCAATCTCCTGAATGACAGGTAGGCTAAAGCATAATAGCTATAAGACTGAGACTTAAAAATCCTGCACTCTAACCCCAAATCCTCTACCTCTGGGTTGTGTGGCCTCGTATAAGTAACTTCCCTACATAGGAGCTCAATTTCCTTATTTGTTAAATGAGAGGTTAGGATGGAAAACCTCCATGTTTGCTGCCAGTGCTAATTTTATAAGTAAGCAAAGCCCAGTCTCCTTTAATATGGGCTCTTGAAGGCCAATTGCAAGCTGCCTCTGGAAGCTTCTAATGCATGCCGTAAATGATGTGTAAACTCCTTCAGCCCTAGCTAACAGGGATGCAGGCCAGGGATGGAATACCCAATGAGCAAGGTACACATGGGCTTACTTGCTCTACTTTAATAATCTGTAGTGCATAATTTCACATGGATTTCACCACATTTGATGTGGTGTAGAACAGGTAAAATTCTGCACTACACATTTGTAAATAAACACAAGTAAGCCCATGTATACCTTGCTTATTGGTTAATCTGCCCCTCATGCAGGCACTGCTGTGCCATTTCACCTGGGTATGCTGGCTACATTCCAATCTATGTAATTACATTCTGCAGCCCCAGTCTCCCCTGAAGTTTCATTGGAATGGACTGCGAGGTATCCCACACCCCAGCCTGCCCTGTCTTCCTCAGCGGTTGGGAACTATCCTTTCTCCGTGAAACAACGGCCAGGCCTTCCCCCAAAAGTGGCCTCCGTGTACAGTTCCTGCATTGGGATTCCCTTAGGACGTTTGAATTGGGGAAGCCTTGAGATCAAAGGAGTTCTATGAATGGAAAGGGCTCAGCTAGAGGCTAGGGTTACTCCCTCCAAGCACTGAGAAGAAACTCAGAGCCTGGGCCACAGGAGGAACAATGATGTAGGCGAGGACATAATTTGGAAGGATGATTACAGTTTTTCTTTTTATTTTTTTCTAATTTTCAGGGAAATGAAAAAATATGGTTCTAGGCAGTAAACAAATGCAAGCCTGTGTTTATTTCCATGGGGCTGCTGCTCCAGAGGTAACCTCGCTAATTAGATTTTTTTGTAATTTTGTTATTAGATCTTTGTTAATGAGATCACACCATCACATCCTGCCTGCAGTCTCCCTGGGCTGTTTTGGAAGTCTGCACATGAGAAAGCTGAGAGATGCGCCTGCGTGGGAGGCAAATATTCATTATGCATATAATGATACTTGTTTTTATGATGGACATTTTAAACATGCCAAAAACCCAGTGTGGTAGACGGAGTGGACAGTTATCTTTGGCTTAGGAAAGAAGCTGATGCTCCTGATTAAGAAGGAGTGGTCGGATCGCAAATAAACTGTTCCCCATGAACTAATCCTGCCCTGGCTAGCGCTGTGTAAATGGTGATTCGCTGATCTACTTTTCCTAATGCGCTAGCATGCCAGTCAATTTTTTTTTTCATCTTTCCTTATTTATTTCTACCTTATCGATACTCTAGTTCAGTCAACATTCAGGAAATCAAGAACTTGTTCATTCTGTTGGTTATAACAATTTAGCTCTGGACTAGGGACATCTGTGATGTGCTGATGACGTTTAATTCTGCAGCCCATGACTTCACTCTCCAACTTTGGCTCTTCTTCCCTGCAAAATGAGGGGCTTGGGCTCCTCTGAGGTCCTTGTCAGCTGCATCAGGCTATGGTTTGAGAGTCTAACCTCTCTGCATGCATGGTGCCCTTGCACTTGAGTGTGAGTGAGTGTGCAGTTGGCCTTCATACACTGAAGCCATAGATCCGCCTTGTGAAAATAGTTGCTGTTTTTACAAATTGCTTCACTTACAAAATAATAGAACAATGGGAGTTCTCCTGGTTGAAGGAAGAATATTTGCCCTTTACGTCATTACTAAATCTGACAAAAGTTTCTAATTAAGAATTGCTCTTAAAATGAAGAGCAGGATCACAGTTTATTACCTCCCAGAATTATCCCTCTTTCATCTTTCATAGCACTGTCTTTATTTTGTTCTCTTTGCTACACTTTTGCTTTTCCCTTCAGATTTAAAGGTGCCTGCTGTAATGACAGAGGCTGCCGCTGAAATATTATGCCAAGAGCTTGAATGCTCATACAGCCATTATTTATATGCAGTGAAATCCACCTTGTTTTCCTATGACCTACAGGTAAACTGGCTGTAGGAAAAAATGGAAATAAGGAAATTTATGGTCTCATTTCTACTCTCACACTAATTAAATTATCCTGGCCTACTCATGTCACTTTTCTGGCTTAATATCAAAAATAAGAATATCTGACACCTAAGTCACAGGGATGTTGTGGAAAATAAATGCATTCATTTATTTATTCATTCAAAAATATTTGTTAAATGCCTATTACCAAAAAAATGACTATTGTTGGAACTTTGATGAGTAAGATATAGTTCTGCCTCTCAAATTTTTGTACTCTAAAGAAGACAACATGTAGATAAATGAAACTCTAGAGAAGACAAAATGTATATAGAAGTATAAAGAATGAAATAGTAGAGCAAAATATTTTTAAAGAAACAGTGGGATCTGCATGGAAAACTTCATGGGTAGAGTGACATTTGAGCTGGGTCTAGAACTACAGATGGGGTAGGCTCCATCACATGTAGGAATGGCTATATCAAAACAGTGTTTCAGGATAACTTCTCCCAGAAACAATGTGCAAAAATCAGTAGAGAAGGAAACAGACTGGATCAAATGCAATGATATGTCCAAAAGTGCTTCGTATATAACCAACAATGCAATATAAGTGAACATATGATTACCATTATCAAAAGCTAATCAAAGAGAAATACTCTTTGGGGAATGAACTGAGATTCAGAAAATTGAGGCCAAAGCCATACTTATGAAATTGTCTGTGAGGTCATAAACGTGCAGTTAGCCTCACTGGGTATGGGTAAGATACTCTGTCCTGCCCTGCTTTCTTCCCAGGGTTATTGAGAGAATCAAGTTGTTTGAAAACTACAGTGGACCATGAAGATTTAAGGGATACTGAGAGTGGTGGTAAGTATGATGATGTAAGCATTTAGAATATGGAAAAGGAAAAACTTATAGGAGTTATTTTGACTACCTTACTGGATTATGATTTGTCAGAAAACGGGCCATGTCCAAAAAAAAAAAAAAATTGTAAAGACAGCAACATTTTCTTAGAGGTCTCATTTTCACTCTAAACATTCGTGGTCTCTCAAACAATCTCTTCTACACACACGTACAAACATATACACAGACATACAAATGCCATCAATCCCAATGAATTCTTTTTTTCCCCATATATATAGTTGTTTATGTTGTTCAGAAAAGGTATTTCTGATGAATAAGTTATTAGTCTTGAAGACTCCTTTAATGCTTCTCTGGCACTGTTTCTATCACACAGACAATATTGTCTAACTACTGATCCTTCTTCGTCTCCAACTTTCACATTCCAATCACCAGTAATTATCAATGCACCTCGATTGCATTTTTGATCAATTTCAAACTGCAGAAGTTGGTAAAAGTCTTCGATTTCTTCATTCTTGGCATTAATAGTTGGTTGGTAAATTTGAATAATATTTGTATTAATTGGTCTTCTTTGTAGGCATAAAGATATCCTATCACTGACAGTGTTGTACTTCAGGACAGACATTGAAATGTTCTTTATGACGATGAGTATGATGCCATGCCTTTTCAATTTGTCCTTCTTGCATAGTTGTTGTTGTTGTTAGGTGCCATCGAGTTGGTTCTGACTCTCAGCGACCCTATGTACAACAGAATGAAACATCGTCAGGCTCTGTGCCATTCTCACAACCATTGCTATGCTTAATCCCATTGTTGCAGCCACTGTGTCAATCCATCTCCTTAAGGATTTTCCCCTTTTTTGCTGACCCTCTACTTTAGCAAGTGTGACGTCCCTGTCCAGACACTGACCCCTCCTGATATCATGTCCAAAATATGTGAGATGCAGTCTCTTCATCCTTGCTTCCAAGGGCCATTCTGGCTGTACTTCTTCCAAGACAGATTGGTTCTTTCTTCTGGCAGTTCATGTTATATTCAGTATTCTTCACCAATACCACCAATACCGTAACTCAAAGGCATCAATTCTTCTTCAGTCTTCCTTATTCACTGTCCAGCTTTCACATGCATATGAGGCAATTGAAAACACCAAAGGCTTGGGTCAGGGCTACCTTAGTCTTCAAGGTGACATCTTTATTTTCAATACTTTGAAGAGGTCTTTTGCAGCAGATTTGCCCATTGCAATGCATCTTTTGATTTCTTGACTGCTGCTTTTTTGGGTGTTGATTGCAAATCAGAGTAAAATGAAATCCTTGACAGCTTCAGTTTTTTCTCCATTTATCGTGACGTTGCTTATTGGCCCAGTTGTGAGGATTTTTTTTTTTTTTATGTTGAAGTGTAATCCATACTGAAGGCTGTGGTCTTTGATCTTCATCAGTAAGTGCTTCAAGTCCTCTTAACTTTCAGCAAGCAAGGTTGTGTCATAATGCATAACACAGGTTGTTAATGAGTCTTCCTCCAATCCTGATGCCCTGTTCTTCTTCATATAGTCCAGTTATCAGATTCTTTTCTCAGTATGCAGACTGAATTGGTATGGTGAAAGGATAAAACCCTGACACACACCCTTCTTGTCTTTAAACCGTGCAGTATTCTCTTGTTCTGTTAGAACAACTGCTTCTTGACCTGTGTACAGGTTCCTCATGAGCACAATTAAATGTTCTGGAATTCCCTTTCTTTGCAACGTTATCCACAATTTGCTATGATCCACGCAGTCCAATGCCTTAAAAAAAAAAAATGCCTTAACATAGTCCATAAAACACAGGTAAGCACCTTTCTGGTATTCTCTGCTTTCAGCCAGAATCCATCTAACATCAGCAATGATATCCCTGGTTCCATGTACTCTTCTCAATCTGGCTTGCATTTCTGTCAGTTTCCTGTCAATATACTGCTGCAGCCACTTTTGAATGATCTTCAGCAAAATCTTACTTATGAGTGATATTAATGACATTGTTCAATAGTTTCCACATTTGATTGGATCCCATATTTTGGGAATAGGCATAAATGTGGACCTCTTCTAGTCAATTGGCCAGGTAATTATCTTCCAAATTTCTTGGCACAGAGGAGTGAGCACTTCCAGCGCTGCCTCCGTTTGTTGAAACATCTCAATTGTTAATCTGTCAGTGCCTTGAGCCTTGTTTTTCACCAAGCCTTCAGTGCAGATTGAATTTCTCCCTTCAGTACCATTGGTTTCTGATCATATGCTAACTCCTGAAATGGTTGGACATTAACCAATTCTTTTTGATATAGTTACTCTGTGTATTCCTTCCATCTTCTTTGCATGCTTCCTGCATGGTTTAATATTTTCCCTGTAGAATCTATCATTTTTGCAACTCAAGGCTTGAGTTTTTTCTTCAGTTCTTTCAGCTTTGGAAATGTCAAGTATGTTCTTCCCTTTTGCTTTTCTATCTCCAGGTCTTTGCGCATGTCATTATAATACTTTACTTTGTTTTCTCTAGCCACCCTTTGAAATCTTCTGTTCAGCTCTTTTACTTCATCATTTCTTCCTTTTGCTTTAGCTACTTAATGTTCAAGAGCAAGTTTCAAAGTCTCTTCTGACATCCATTTTGGTCCTTTCTTTCTTTCCTGTCTTTGTTAATGACCTCTTGCTTTCTTCATGTGTGATGTCCTTGATGTTATTCCACAACTCATCTGGTGGTCAGTCATTAGTGTTCAATGCATCAAATCTTTTCTTGAGATGGTCTCAAAATTCAGGTGGGATATACTCAAAGTCATACTTTGGCTCTTGTGGACTTGTTTTAACTTTCTTCAGTTTCAATTTGAACTTGTATATAAGAAATTGATGGTCTGTTCCACAGTTAGCCCCAGCCTTGCTCTGACGGATGATATTGAGCTTTTTCATTGTCTTTTTCCACAGATGCAGTCAATTTGATTCCTGTGTATTCCATCTGGCAAGGTCCATGAGTATAGTCTCCTTTTATGTTGTTAAAAAAAGGTATTTCCAATGAAGCAGTCTTGGTCTTGCAAAATTCTGTCATCGCTTCTGTCACCAAGGTCATATTTTCCAACTACTAATCCTTGTTTCCAACTTTCGCATTCCAATCACCAGTAATTATCAATGCAGCCTGACTGCATAGTCGATCAATTTCAGGCTGCAGAAGTTGGTAAAAGTTTTCAATTTCTTCGTCTTTGGTCTTAGTGGTTAGTGCATAAATTTGAATAATAGTCGTATTAACTGGTTTTCCTTGTAGGCATCTGTATATTATCCTATCAATGACAGCATTGTACTTCAAGATAAACCATTGCAAACCATTGCCATGGATTTGATTCCAACTCATAGCGACACTGTAGGACAGAGTAGAACTGCCCCATAGAGTTTCCAAGGAGCACCTGGCGGATTTGAACTGCCAACCTCTTGGTTAGTAGCTGTAGCACTTAACCACTACGCCACCAGGGTTTCCCTGTACCTCAAGATAGATCTTGAAATTTTTTTTTTTTACAATGAATGCAACACCATTCCTCTTCAAGTTGTCACTCCCGGCCTCGTAGACTATATGAGTGTCTGATTCAAAATGGCCAATGCCAGTCCATTTCAGCTCACTAATGCCTAGGATATCGATGTTTATATGTTTCATTTTTGACGATTTCCAATTTTCCTAGATTCATACTTCATACATTCCATATTCCAATTATTAATGGATGTTTACAGCTGTTTCTTCTCATTTTGAGTCGTGCTGTCATGTATTGGATTGTGTCCCCCCAAAAATATGTCTCAGCTTGATTAGGCCATGATTCCCAGTATTGTGTCCTCCATTTAATGATTGTATTTTTATGTTGAGAGGATTATGGTGGGATTGTAACACCACCCTTACTCAGGTCACCTCCCTGATCCAAAGTAAAGAGAGTTTCCCTGGGGTGTGGCCTGTACCACCTTTTATCTGTCAAGAGACAAAAGGAAACAGAAGCAAGCAGAGAGTTGGGGACCTCATACCACCAAGAAGCTCTTCGACCAGGGAAAGATTGAGAACAAACAACTTCTTCCAGAGCCCACAGAGAGAGAAAGCCTTCCTCTGGAGCTGATGCCCTGAATTTGGACTTGTAGCCTACTAAACAAAACTAAACCAAACCCAGTGCTGTTGAGTCAATTCCTGGCAGATTCAAACTGCCAATGCTTTGGTTAGCAGCCGTTGCACTTAACCACTACACAACCAGGGTTTCCTGTAACCTACTAGACTGTGAGAAAATTAATTTCTCTTTGTTAAAGCCATCCACTTGTGCTATTTCTGTTATGGCAGCACTAGATGACTAAGACAAGTGCCATATCAGCAAATGAAGCTCCTGAAAGCTTGACTCCATCCATGTCATTAAGGTCAACTCTACTTTGAGGAGGCACCTCTTCCCCAGTCGTATTTTGCCTACCTTCCAACCTGAGAGGCTCATCTTCTGGCACTGTATCAATGTCTCACTACTATTGATAAGGTTTTCATTGGCTGTTTCTTTTCAGAAGTAGACCGCCAACTCCTTCTTCCTAGTATGTCTTAGTCTGGAAACTCAGTTGAAACCTCTCCACCATGGGTGACCTTGCTTGTGTTTGAGTACTTGTAGCATAGCTTCCAAAATCACAGCAGCACACAAGCCCCCACAGTACTACGAACAGCATAGTAGGCCATATTATTGTCTGATTCAAAATGACCAACACCAGTCTGTTTCAGTTCACTAATCCATAAAAAAAAAAAAAAAAAATAGGATACCAATATTCAAGCATGCCATTTCAGTTTTGATAACTTCTAATTGTCCTTGATTCATATTTTGTACGTTCTACATTCCAATTACTAATGGATGTTCACAACTGTTTCTTCTAACTTTGAGTCATTCCACACCAGCAAAAGAAGGTACTAAAAGCCTTACCATCCATGTCATTTAAGGTCTACTTTTTTACTTTGAGGAGGCAACTCTTCCCCAGTGTATTTTGAGTGCTTTATAACCTGAGGGGCTCATCTTCTAGCACTGTACCAGACACTATTCTGCTGCTATCCATTAGTTTTTCATTGGCTAATTTTTTTTGTCAGAAGTAAATGTGAAGTCCTTATTCCCAGTCTGACTTAGCCTGGAAGCTCTGCTGAAATCTATCCACCATGGACGACCCTGTTGGTATTTGAAATTCTGATGTCATAGCTTCCTGCATCACAGCAACATACAAGCCACTACAGGACAACAGACAGGTCTCCTATAAGAGAAACTTAAAAACTCAATTCTAACATGGTATAATTGGAACCAATCAAAAACCAAACCCTTTTCCATCTAGTTGATTCTGACTTATAGCAACTCTATAGGACAGAGTAGAACTGCCCCATAGGGTTTCCAAGGAGTGGCTGGTGGATTTGAACTGCTATCCTTTTGGTTAGTAGCCAAGTTCTTAACCACTATACCACCAGGGTGCCATAATTGAAACATCATATAAAATTTAATATAGATCTCTCTTGGACGCCTTTTCCTTTCAATATTGGGAATCCCTATAAAGTCAAACATATTAATCATTAGCCCCCCCCCCCTTTTTTTTTCCAGGCCTTGTGAAGTTGCTGGCTGAGAGTCCTAAGCAAAACCTTGAATATTTCTCTCTAGCTTTGCCTTAAGTCCCTGGGTAGTACAAGTGGTTGGCATTTAACTACTAACTTAAAGGTTGATGTTTCAAACCACCCAGCAGTGCCACCAAAAAAAAAAAAAGCCCTGGCGATCTGCTTCCATAAAAATTACAGCCAAGAAAATCCTGTAGAGCAGTTCTACTCTGTAACTCATGGGGTCACCACGAGTTGGAATCAACGCAACAGCATTGAGTTTGGTTTGGTTTAGTTTGCCTTATCTCAGAGCACTTTGCTCACCATCCTACATGATGCATGGCTCAAAATATTAAATACAGACATTAGAAAACAATGGATTTCTCTGGTAAAAGGGAAGTTGTTGTATTCCTATAGCAGCTGTAACAAATGACCACAAAATTTGGTGTTTAAAAAAAGCAGAAGTTTATTCTATCATAGTCCTGGAGGTAAGAAGTCCAAAAGCAAGGTGTCAGCAGGGTCGCACTCCCTCCAAGATCTCTGCAGGAGAATCCTTCCTTGCCTCTTCCAGATTCTGGTGGCTCCAGGCACTCCTTGCTTTGTGGGTGCAAAATTGCAATCTCTGCCTCCATCTTCACACGAGCTTCTCTTCTTCTGTTCGTGTCAGATCTCCCTCTGCCTTACTCTCACAAGAAAATTTGTCAGTGGATTTAGGGCCCACCTGAATAATTTAGGATGATCTCCTCATCTCAAGATCCTTAGCTTAATTACAACTACAAAGACTTTTTTCCCAAATAAGTTCACATTCCCAGGTTCTGGGGCACAGGATATGGACATGTCATTTTGGGGGACCACCATTTAACTCACTATGGTTGTGTTTCACTGAGTTACTGATATTCCAAAATCTTTCATTCTATTCTCTTTTTTGTAGTATAAACCATCATATATAAATTTAAATGGAAAGAACATTTCTTGGGAGGAAAACACCATTTTACAAAGACAGTTATTTACAGCATAATCAGAAGTATTTTGCTCGTCTGGCACTTTTTACTGTTGTCTTTTCACACCAAAGATTCAGATGGTGTGAAGACTTCAGGTTCTTGGCATAAATTTAATGAGTCTTTCTGTTTCTGTACTTAGGAGGCAGTGGAAGATAAAAAAAGGAAGTGATATTTCTAAGTAGTAAGATTTATGACTATGGCAGAAATACTATTACTTTAGTTCTGATCCATTAGTGAAAAGCTTGTATAAACAGCAGATCATCTACAAGTTCATATACGTATATATATATGTATATACACACATATATATATTTTATTAAACTGCTAATGCAATGGAAAAAAAAAAGACCATGGCTTCAATAATCTAACATAATATTATTTAATTAAAAAATATTTACTGAGCAAGCAACTATTACGTAGCCAGCTATTAGAAAAGTAATACCATATTTTTATTCATTTAATGTGCCCTTTCTGCATTGTTTTCTGGATGCACCCTCCCTCCCCCCAAAGCAACATGTGGAAGAGGATTAGCATGGTGTTGCTTGTGAGGAGGGTGTCTCGTGGGGGTAGGCCCTGGCCAGCAAACAAATACATAAGGCTTGTGTTACGTGGGTAAAAATACTGTATCACCTAGGTATTCTATGGGTTTTCATTGTACATAAAGGCAATTGCACATCGTTTGGCATAAAGTGTCATACATCATGTGTTCATTCCTACAGAATGGAAAGAACAGGTTTTCCAGGCTTCCAAAAATGATGTTTAGGGAGTTGTGAGCTATCAGGCTGCAGTTCAGATGATGGGAGAAAGATGTTCTTGAGCGACTATGACATAAAATGAGAAAAGAAGCTAGGACTATTTTATAGCTCCTGGTATGTTATGCTTAAGAATTAGTACTTTATCTTTTAGGCAAAAGGTCATCATTGAAAACACTATGAAAAGAAAATTGTATAATCCAACTCTAGAAATGGGAATATCAACCTGGTACAAATTTCTAAAACAGGAATAAAAAATTAGTATTACTACCAGATGATCTCAGAGCATATAAATTGTTGTTGTGAGGTGCCATCGAGTCAGTTTCTACTCATAGTGACTCTATGTACCACAGAATGAAACACTGCCTGGCCCCACACCATCCTCATAGTTGTTGGTATGCTTGAGCCCATTATTGCAGACACTTTGTCAATCCATCCCCTTGAGGGTCTTCCTCTTTTTTGCTGACCCTCGACTTTACCAAAAATGATGTTCTTCTCTAGGGACTGATCCCTCCTGTTAATATGTCCAAAGTATGTGAGATGCAGTCTCACCATCCTTGCTTCTAAGGAGCATTCTGGTTGTACTTCCCCCAAGACAGATTTGTTCATTCTTTTGGCAGTCCGTGGTATGTTCAATATTCTTTGCCAACACCACAATTCAAAAATATCAATTCTTCTTTAGTCTTCCTTATTCATTATGCAGCTTTCACATGCATATGAGACAAATGAAAACATCATGGAGTGGGTCAGGTGCACCTCAGTCCTCAAGGAGACATCTTTGTTTTTCAACACTTTAAAGAGGCCTTTTGCAGCAGATTTACCCAATGTAACGCATCTTTTGATTTCTCGACTGCTATTTCAATGGGTGTTGATTGTAGATCCAAGTAAAATGAAATCCTTGACAACTTCAATCTTTTCTCCATTTATCATGATGTTGCTTATTGGTCCAGTTGTAAGGATTTTTGTTTTCTTTGTGTTGAGGTGTAATCCATACTGAAGGCTGTGGTCTTTCATCTTCATCAGTAAGTCCTCTTCACTTTTAGCAAGCAAGGTTGTGTCATCTGTATAACATAGGCTGTTAATGAGTTTTCCTCCAGTCCTGATGTCCTGTTCTTCATATAGTCCAGCTTCTTGAATTATTTGCTCAGCACACAGACTGAATAGGTATGGTGAAAGGATACAGCCCTGACACACGCCTTTCTTGACTTTAAGCCATGCAATATCCCCTTGTTCTGTTTGAACAACTACCTCTTGATCCATGTACAGATTCCTCATGAGAACAATTAAGTGTTCTGGAATTCCCATTCTTTGCAAAGTTATCCATAATTTGTTATGATCTACACAGTCAAATGCCTTAGCATATTCAATAAAACACAGGTAAATATCTTTCTGGTATTCTCTGCTTTCAGCCAGGATCCATCTGACATAAGCAATGATATCCCTGGGTCTAAGTCTTCTTCTGAACTTGACTTGAACTCCTGGCAGTTCCCTGTCAATATACCACTGTATCTACTTTTGAATGATCTTCAACAAAATTTTGCTTTCATGTGATATTAATGATACTGTTTGATAATTTCTGTGTTTGGTTGGATCACCTTTGTTGGGAATAGGTGTAAATATGGATGTCTTCCCGTTGGCTGGCCAGAGAGCTGTCTTCTAAATTTCTTGGCATAAACGAGTGAGCACTTCCAGCGCTGCATCCATTTGTTGAAACATCTCAATTGATATTCTGTCAATTCCCAGAGCCTTGTTTTTCACCAATGCTTTTGTGTAGCTTGGACTTCTTCCTTCAGTACCATTGCTTCCTGATCATATGTTACTTCCTGAAATGGTTGCACGCATAAAAAGAAACCTAAATAAACTGAAAAATTAATTATGTGAAGATGCCAATTCCTCCTACACGATTTTCTAAATTCAATGCTATCTCAATCAGTATAACTTCTATTTTTTTTTTTGTTAACTCTAGAAGCTGTTTCTAAATTTCAAATGGAAAAACTAACATTAAAAATAGCTAACAGTTAAAAAAAATAGTAATAAGAAGGAAAAATCATGTAAAAATTTAAAATATATTATAAAGCTGCTATAGTTAAAACAGTTTGTGGCAGAGGACAACTAACATATCAATTGAACAGAAACAAAAGGAGCCTATGAATATTCAAAAGTATTTGTAATGTATTATATATATAATATTGTACTTTAATGTATGATGAAATCATTATTTAAAACAATTTAATCCTTAACTTCTTTCACATAACTATCAATAAATTCAGAAAAATCAGAAAATCATGTAAATGGTATTATTTTTAAAAAGTCTGAAATATTGTTTTCAAGGGAAAAGCTTTTCAATGCAAGATTTAAAAAAATCTCAAAATTCATAAAAAAATAGAAAAAGATCAAATAATTTTGGAACAAAAATATCACAAGTAAAAATGGAAGCCAATAAAATATCTTGTTTTTTAATAAATGACTAACTTATTAAATATTACTAAAATCAATATTTATAAAGACCTATAATTACATAAAAATTCATATTTACATGTATTTTAAATCAAATTTCTTACAAATATAAATCTACATAAAAAAGGACAAAATGTATGAATGGATCACAAAGGAGATAGGAATAACTTAAATACAAGAAAAGTGTCAAGAGGAATGTGGGAAAATATGCTTTCTTGTACATATTCGATACAAGTAAAAATCAATGCAATATCTTATATGATAATTTGGAACATTTATCAAAGTGTATCCTTTGTCCAAGCAATTGTACTTTTAGGAATTTAACTCATATACACACTGAGATACACGAAGAAGGATTTAGGTCCAAGAATATTTATTGCAAAAATGTTTGTAGCAATTAAATGTTGGCAATATCCTGGATTCCCATAAATACAGACCAATTCACCAATCTACTCATTAAGTAAATATTTATTCAGAACCTTCTTTGAACAAAAACAGTTAAAAAGCCTCAAATTGTGAAACGGAATATTTTAAAACTATGAAATAAGTTAGGTAATAATACCGAATAATCTCCAACACTCAGTTTAATAAAACACTGTGTTAGTTTAAAAAAGTAAAACTGAAAAGGCTACCAGTATACACAATATGGTTCCATTTGTGTAAAAATATTGGAAACACATACATATAACTACGTATATATGCAAACTTGTATGTGAGGAAAGAAATCTTAAAAGAAATGTATGAACTGTGATCCTCGATGCCACTGGGGAGGGAGTCTGAAAACCTGGAGTGCGAAGCTTTATTTTTATTCTATATTCTTATATTTTCAGTTAGATATATTTTAGACTATTTTAATAATTGCCCGTTTTAAAAAAAAAATCCAGATTTAGCAAGGAGGATAAATTGGAGAAGAGAAAGAAACAAATGGCCTCTTTAGGAGTTTATTGAAATACTCCAGTCAAAAGACTGAAAATTTTAGACAAAGGAATAAGGAGAGGGCTGTGGAAAGTGGATAGATTCAAAGATACTTAAGGGTCAAATTTTAGGACTGGATGGATTTGGTGAGTGGAAGGAGTGGTAAGGCAGGTCTCAAGAAAAAGCTTGTTTGAGGAGTACTGAGTGTTTGGGGTGATGTACAACCTTTAGAAACTGATAGTAGTGATAGTAGTACAACGTGATGAATGTAACTAATGTCACTGAATTGTATGCTTAAAAATAAATGCAAACTTTGTGTTATACATATCTTACCACAATAAAAAAAAAAAAAAAAACTGCAGCAAAACAAACAAACAAAAAATTAAATATGGTTAAAATGACAAACTTTTTCTTATGTACATTTTACCACAATAATTTTTTTTTTGTTATAGGGAAAAAAATTAAAAATGAATAAACTTGAAGTTTCTAATTTGAGTTTGGCAACTGGTGGGGTTATCGATAGTTTTTTTTTTTTTTTTTTTTCATTGTTGCTTGTTTTGTTTTAGGCAGGTGTTGGTATAGCCTTGGTGAGTAGATTAAAAACAAATAAACAAAAAAACATTGTTTTGCAGTAGTCGATTCCAACTCACAGAGACCCTATAGGACGAGTAGAACTGCCCCATAGGGTTTCCAAGGAGCAGCTGGTGGATTTGAACTGCCAACCTTTTGGTTAGCAGCCGAGCTCTTAACCGATAAGTCACCAGGTCTCCAATGCTGTGGCAATTTTAGATGTCTTCAATTTGATATGCTTAGAATGTGTAGTGGGGGATCTTTCTAAACAATAAGTAGAAACCTATGCCTAGAATTTCATCAGAGTAAAAGAAAATTGAAGTGAGACTAGTTCTTATTGGCCAGCAAGTTCAGTGTTTTGCAGATATCCTAAGAAATATGACAGAAATGAGATAAAATAATATCTGTCAAAGGTACATCTTGCCCAGGATTTTACTTGCTGACAGTGCTTGTGGATCCGTTTCACCCTCTGCTACCTTTGTTTTCCTCTCTTTTACTCCTAGGATACAACGTAGAGAATGTTATTTGATGCATAGTCCAAAGCACTGCACTTAGGGTTGGGAACCACTAATCCAAGCTTATCTTCTTCTCTGAAACTGTGAGGGAGATGAAGCAGCATGTTTTAAAAGATTTGCTATTTGCTCAACTACCAAGAAGCTGCACCTGGAAGAGACTTAACTGATTTCTCCGGTAACAGCGTTTCTACAATCACATAATTGTGGAAGGAATCCGGTTAATGAAGAAGAGGAGCCAAATTTATTTAAAAAATCAGAAACTATGAGTTACCTGATGTGAGTTAAATTACCAATAAATTCTTAGAACAGTTTGATGATCAGAGAATGATTCATCCCTCTACAATTCCCCAAATTTTGTAAGGGTTGGTGGTTTTGGGGAGGATGGAGTTGATAGCTTGTGTCTGAAATTATAAGTCTGGTTTAGGTTGTTTTGGTTACAGATGAGTAACCTCAGGCACATAGGTTCAGAATGAGTGTTTTTAGGTACTTTTTTGCAATTTTCAATTCGGCAAAACACAATAAGACATTATTTTTGTCAAGCATTTTTCCCTTAATTATTAAGCCCATGTGGATGTTTCATTAACTTAATCCATGTGTTTCTCATTCACTTGCACTTAATTCATCAAGTGCTGTTTTGTAAACGTCTTTGACATTAAAGCAGCATTCTGGGGCATTTTTCTTAGAAACAGGAAGTGCTGTTCTGCCAAAAGTAAATGAACTCTAACCCCCAAAGTTTCAAATTCCATTTGAGACGCTGAGGCTGTAAAAGAAGCACAGGCCTTAGCCTGGCAAAACACGTCCTCTAACCTGTCATTTCTTCAATTTCACTTGTGAAAAATTACATTGAGAAAACAGTTGACTGGGTTTACTTTATCTGGCCTGATCCCAGATAGCTGACTGTCCCTGAATGGAGGGAAAGCTTTTTTTTTGACTGCCTCTGATGTTCCCATGTGTGCAGATGCTTGAGAGGTTGGGAGTGAAATTGTCCTCATCCTCATGAAAAGGCTATAGACCCTGAAAGGGAAAACCCTTTTTAAATCCTGTTTTCTGATTAAAACCCATTCTACTGCAACCATCAGAGTTTCTTCTCACTTACTTGGTCAGGCCCTCAGCTACTGAGATGAGATGAATCTGAGCAATACTAATGTAAATTGTTGTTATTCTCTGGGGATAGAGAACAGTCTTTCTTTTTAACTCATTTATTCACTCATTCGTTCATTCCCAAGGGTGATTCCAATGTGCATCAGGTTTGAGAACCTGTCTCCATTTTTCCTGGTACTCAATGTAAAATTGAAGACTATCCCTAATCTGCTGAATCTTCACCATCTTCAGTTTGAAAAGCTTCCCCAGATGATTCATGTGTGCGTTAAAGTTTGAGAATCACGTTTTAAAAATGCATATGTCTCAGTTCCATCCCCAGAGATTCTGACTTAACTGGTCTGAGACAAAGACTGGTCATGGAATTTTTTTTTTCTTTTGACTCCCCAGGTGTTTCTAATGTGTGCAGAAAAACTTGAGAAGCAGTGCTCTATAGTGGGATCCCTGGTAGTGCAGTGGTTAAGAGCTTGGTTGCTAACGAAAAGGTCAGCAGTTCAAATCTACCAGCTGCTCCTTAGAAACCCCATGGGGCAGTTCTACTCCAGCCTGTAGGGTGGCTATGAATCGGAATAAACTTGAGTGCAATGGGTTTTGGCTCTAGTACTTTGTGGAATCTTAGGTTTATTGAGTTTAAGAAATTAACTTCCAGAATTTGATGATAACTGATTTATAACCAGCAGGGTCAGAAAATGGCCAATGATCTTATTGTTTGCCACATCACTGCCTATTCTTGGGCAGCATTAAGTGACTACCCTAGAAGTGTTCCCAAACTGTCACCTCCAAGAAAGTGTCACATCACTGGAAAAACTACTATTAGATATTTGTTGGTTTTCTTTCTAGATTTCCTCTTCTAAAATTGAAATCTTCCTGTGAAGGTAAATATCTTCATTTCTGTGATATGAATAAGGATTCTTGCTCACTTTCCTCTGATTCACTGGAGTTATTACTCCCAAACTGGAGGTTGTGGTCTTGAATAAAACTGTTTGAATAAATCCGCAGGCTTAGGGTAAAAGAGGAAATGGTAGCCGTTTATAGTCAGTGAGAAGGAGCTTGGATGTCTGAAAGGTGAGAAGGCCCTCTGGCAACCTTCCTTTGAAAGATTAGCTTCATAGGGCTTGAAGGTCTTGGGGACAATTATAATTGACTTACAAGAGTTGCTTGTGGTGCATGGTGGGGAGAAAGGTGCTGACACAAGAAAAGCTAAATTTTAAGAGATCTAAGAGCATAGAAATTAATAGAAACCTAGCAGTCCTTTGGAATGAAGCCTAGACTACACATACATTAAAGAAATAACTGAAAGGAGCAGTGATATTCACAAACTAAACTTGGGAAGAAACAGAGAAGAGGATGGTTAAAAAAAAAAGCAAAATAGTCAAATTGAGAAAGCATGCATACAGAGAGAACAATCAGTGTAAACCCAAAGCTGGTTTAAAAAACACAAGTGTGTTTATAAAAGGTGTTTCAGAAAAAATAATCCAAGCTGTTTTGTTTTTCTATGTGGACTTACTCATGTAATGCTAGTGGGAATGTTAAATTTTGCAGCCATTGTGGAAAACAGTTTGGGCGTTCCTCAAAAAACCAAATTTAGAATTAGCATATCATTTAGCAATTCCATTCCTAGGTACATACCCAAGAGAATTGAAAAGAGGGGCTCAAAAAGATACTTGTATGCTAATGTTAATTGCAACATTATTCACAATAGCCAAAAGGTGAAAACAACCATCAACAGATGAAGGGATCAGCAAAATGTAGTATATAAGCACGATGAAATAAAAAGAATGAAGCATTAATACATGCTACAACATGGATGAACCTTGAAAATATTTTTGCTAAATAAAATAAGCCACACACGAAAGGATAAATATTATAGGATTTCACTCATATGAAATACCTAGGATAAGAAAATTTATAGAGACAGAAAGTAGGTTAGAGATTACCAGGGGCAGGAGAAGAGAGTGTGGATGAAATGGTTAATTGGAACAGAGTTTCTGATTGGGGTGATGAACAAGTTTTGCTAGTAGTAGTGATGGTTGTACAACATCGTGAATGTAATTAATGCCAGTGAATTATACAATTAAAAATGGTTAAAATGGCTAATTTCATGTTATACAGTAAAACCTGCAAAAGCTGGAATCTGTGTAAGGTGAAAACCTGTCAGAAAAGGAAAACTCAAATATTTTCTACTAAAATGAGCAATAGAAAAGTGTTAAGACTGCATCCTTTCAAAGGCGGAAAACTTGTGAGACCCAGAAAAACAAGGCAGTTCCATCAAGTCCTGGCTCTCACATATGCATATTTATTGTTATATATATATTTTTAAAATGGGTTTGTTTGTTTTTTTTCACATTCCACATCTGTTCAAGTGCCAGGTTTATCTTAGTTACCCAGTGCTGCTGTAACAGAAATACCGCAAGGGGGTGGCTTTAAAGAATATAAATTTATTTTCTCACAGCTCTGGTGGCTAAAAGTCCAAATCAGGGTTTTGGCCATGTGTATTCCTTCTTTGTCAGTAGCCCCAAGTATTTCTTTGTTCTTGTCTATCTTCACAAAGCATCTATCTTCCAAGTATTTGCTTGTCTGTGTCAAAACCGCTTTTTAAAAATTAATTAATATAACCTCATTTTGCATTATGGACGGTCATTACATTATATTACATCCATAAGTAAAATTAAATCAAGGTGTTATTAGCCTAGGAATAGCCAAGTGGAACAGAATAGAAAGCTCAGAAGTAGGTCAATACATATATGGACATACAGTGACAGTCTTGATACTGCAGAGCAGTGCAGAATGGACAGTCTTTTTAATTAATATGTTTGAGCAATCAGTTATCCATATGAAAAATAGCGAAAATTGACCCCACTTCATACCATACACAAATATCAAATCTAAATGTACTGCAGTCTAAAATAACAGGTAAAACAAGAAACTTCTACAAGATAATATTCATGACTTTATCATAGGAAAAATATTTCTTATACAGGACACAAAAATAATCATAAAGGGAAAACTGATAACATAGACTTTATTAAGATAAAGAACTTTTGTTCAGAAGAACATTAAGCGATTGAAAAGACAAGTTATAAAATGGGAGAAAATATTAGTAATACTCATAACCTACAAGGGGCTAGTTACTAGAAGGTATAAAGAATACCTACAAATCAGCAACCAAAAATATTTTAAACAAGAAAAACAGCAGACATGAGGAAAATGTGCAAGAAACTTGAATTGGCACATCACAAAATAGGTTATTTAAATGACCGATATACTTTTGAAAAGATGCTAAACTTAATTAGTAATGAAGGCAATGCCAATTTACACTGTAATGAGATACTACCATACACGCACCAGAGAAGTGGCAGTATGTTAGGACCCAGAAACCTTAGTGAACCCTTGAGCTATGAGTTTGTATGACTGATTATTTTGCCGATTAAAGCCTCTCGCAAAGGGAGGTAACCTCTATTCAGAGGCATCCCATGGGGTTTTAGCCTTGATACCTCCCTGGCATGGCATTTAAGTCCAGTAGTCCCCGACTTACTACATATTCAAGTTACAACAAACTGCAGTTATATGACTGTCTTGTTCTGTATATTTTATCAGTTGTGGTATGTACTACATACAGTGTTGCAGTGCATAATTTGCTGATGTTATAATTCTCAGATGTTCACTCACAGATGTTCAATGTTATGAGTTACTGTTCAAAACACTGCCATATAGAAGCCATAGTCCGGTCTACAATGAAGTCGGTGTCGGTGTATGGAGTCATAATGGATAGAAAGTTGGGCAATATTCAATTCTAACAACATACAACACCTGAACTGCACAGGCACCCAACAACCATTACTTGATAATGCCCCAGGACATCTTCCTCACGTAGATGATCCAAATCAAGATGTGAAAGTGGTGTATCTACTTTCCAATACGACAACTGTGATTCAGCCTACTAATTAAGCTGCAATCGCCACCTTCAAGGCAAACTGCCTACAGACTACAGGCAATAGCTGCAACAGGTGGAGGTATGGTAACATTACATGATTTCTGGAAGAATTATAATATTCTTTAGTGTATCTGGAACATCACATCTTCCTGGGAGGAAGTTTTAGGAAAAAGCAAGCAGGGGATATGGAAAAAAATGTTGAGTTATGGTAATATGCTCTAAGCATTTGATCAGGATAATATGATGGAAGAGGTCAGAGGAAAAATCATTCATATGGCAAGAATACTGAATTTAGAACTTCATATGGAAGATGTGGAACAACTCATGGATCATGAAGAAGGGGAATTGATGGATCAGGACTTAATGGATTTTAAAGAGGAATGAAATGCTGAAGAAAAAAGAAATAACGAGGTAAAGGAAGGAGAGAAGTTGTCAAATTTTTTACAGTTAGAGGATTAGATGACTTTTTTCTAAACTAAATCAAGGGCTTCAGTTGCTTGAGAACATGGACCCAGATGCTAACTGCTTTGCAGTGAAATGTTACGGTGAAATATATGAAAAAAAAAGAAAAAGACCATATAGACAGCTCTCACTAATTTTCTGACTATATAAACGCCATCCCCATTCCCAGGGATAATCCAGGTGATCCAGAACCTTCCACAAGTGGAGCTACTACCACAACAGACAAAATGCCAATGTCATCCAACTCCTCCTCATTGTAGGATTAAATTTTTATAATTTGTGTATTTTTTATATATTTATTAAAATATGTCTGTTTATATGTAATGTTTTCAACCCCCAAAGACAAATAAAGATCAGATTTATAAAGATACTTATAATAAAAGGCAATAATAATGAAAACTAGAAAAAAAAATTAGGTATTCTATTTACGTCAGAATCAACTTACATCAGAAACGACTTAAGATGGAGTCATTAGAATGAAACCCCATCATAAGTCAGGGACTACGTGTATCCATTTTGAAAAGTAATTATTAGCTTGTGTCTAGGCTCTTGTCAAAATTAAATGCCTGACCAATGGAAGCCTTGTGCCCTGTGACTCTCTTGCCTGATAATCCCATTTTGAGGAAGACCAGTTCAAACCAAACAACTAACAAGACAGGAAGGGGCCAACAGATCTTGCTTGTCAAATTGAAATGGGATATACATTAGGAGCCCTGGTCATGCAGGGGTTAAGAGTTTGGCTGCTAACCAAATGGTTCATAGTTCGAATCAACCAGCTGCTCCTTGGGAACCTC
This sequence comes from Elephas maximus indicus, assembly GCF_024166365.1. Classification (NCBI taxonomy): domain Eukaryota; kingdom Metazoa; phylum Chordata; class Mammalia; order Proboscidea; family Elephantidae; genus Elephas; species Elephas maximus. The sequence goes on along the minus strand of NC_064829.1, from coordinate 52,359,549 downwards.
GAGGGAAGTTCTATTCTGTTGCATACGATTACTATGAGTCGGAATCAACTCAGTGGCAATGGGTATACAAGAAAAGTAGCTGGACTGATGCCAATTTTGAATGCAAAAGGGACAACTATCTTCATCTCACATACTTTGGACATGTTATCAGGAGGGATCAGTCCCTGGAGATGGACATTATGCTTGGTAAAGTGGAGGGTCATTGAAAAAGAGGAAGACCCCCAATGAAAGGGATTGACAAAGTGGCTGCAACAATGGGATCAAGCATAATAATGATCATGAGGATGGCACAGGACCGGGCAGTGTTTCCGTCTGTTGTACATAGGGTCGTTATGAGCTGGAACTGACTTGGTGGTGCCTAACAATAACAACTTTACTAATGGAAACCCTGGTGGCGTAGTAGTTAAGAGCTACAGCTGCTAACCAAAAGGTCAGCAGTTCGCGTCCACCAGATGCTCCTTAGCAACCCTATTCTTAGGAAACCCTGGTGGTGTAGTGGTTAAGTGCTATGGTGGCTAACCCAAGGGCCGGCAGTTTAAATCTGCCAGGTGCTCCTTGGAAACTCTATGGGGCAGTTCTACTCTGTCTTATAGCATTGCTATGAGTTGGAATCGACTCGACGGCACCGGGTTTGTTTTTTTTGTTTGTTTTTTAACAATAACAACAACATCTGTTTGTAAAGGAGCCCTGGTGGTGCAACAGTTAAGTGTTCGGCTGCTAATGGAAATGTTGGCAGTTCAAACACACAAGTGGTCCCATGGGAGAAAAGACCTGGCGCCTGCTTCCATAAAGATTACAACCTAAGAAACCCTATGGGGCAGTTCTACTCTGTCCTATAGGGTCACTATGAGGCAGAATCGACTTGAGGGCACACAACAACAGCAACAGCAATAGCACCACCAAAATCTCTTTGTAGGAGTCCCTGGGTTGTGCAGAGGTTAATAAGCTCAGCTGCTTACTGAAATGTTGGCACTTAGAGTCCACTCAGAGGTACTTCAGGAGAGAGCTTTGGCAGTCTACTTCCAAAAAAAAATCATTCATTGAAAACCCTTTGGAGCACAGTTCTACTCTGACATACTTGGGGTCACCATGAGTCAGAGCCAATTCAATGGTAACTGATTTGTTTTTTTATCTTTTTGTAGAAAACTTTATCCCAATCTGTTTCCTCAAGCAGAATTACTGCGGGCTTTGTATTCATAAAGACTTCTTAAATGTCTCGGCCTGGTTCACTGATGGTTCTTCTTACTTGAAACCCACTGAGCTGCTATGGCTGTTAAGCCCCAACTTTAGCTAAGCAGAGTCACAAAGAGACATGGTTGTTTCACTCAGTGGGCAGAACTATAAGCATTTCTCATAACCCTGGACAATATTCACTTTGATGAATCTTGTTATAATTTTGCTGACTCTTGGGCTATTACCAGTGACTTAGCTGTTTGATATTCTACTTGGATAAGTGTAGACTGACGGATTAAAGACATCTCTCTTTGGGAGTCACAAAACATGAAAACAAATTTTGGCTTCCAATTGAACCATTTGGGCCACTCGAATAATAAAGGCCTGGTTTCTGATGAGACTGGATGTAACCGAGTAGCTGAATGAACCTTTACCACCCAGATTACCGTCATTGCTATCTGGATTCTTCATGCTACTGGACATGGCAACATATCCACCATCATAAACTGGACACAAAGTCTAAGTATCTATGCTTCTGAAGCAGAGACTATATGCATGCCACACTTGTGACTCCTACCAAAGTTTCACTCACTTATGTCATGGTTAGGAGTCCTGGTGGTGGAGTGGTTAAGTGCTCAGCTATTAACCAAAAGTTTGGGAGTTGGAATCCATCAGCTGCTCTGTGGGAGGAAGGTGTGGCACTCTGCTTCCATAAAAATTACAGCATTGGAAACCTGTTGGAGCAGTTCTACTCTGTCTTACAGGGCTGCTATAAGTTGTAATTAACTGGACGGCAACTGGTTTGAATCTCATGGTTGGAAAGGCCTCTTCCACCTTCTCCTAGCAAATTAAAAACATCAGACCTTTGATACCCATCATGGTGTTATTGTTGGTGTCTCCTAACTATGACATTATTTTCAGGTTAGTGTTTTGCTGTTTCTGTTCCATCAGCTGCCTCTGACCATGCTCTATTGTCCTTTGAAACTAATCTGTTATTGCTTTTAGTGTCCTGGGCCATTTGCAGGCTGATATTGATAAACCTTTTGTTACAAAATATGTTCAGAATGGTGCGATGAATGTTGCAAACCCTTTACCACCCACAGACATTTTGTATTTTGAGCATTGGAACAGCATCCTAAAATACTGACATAAAAAAATTTCTGCCTTTAGCCTCCTCAACTCCTCTTTGTCTACACACTTTATTAAGGTACTTTGGTTATTATTGTATGTGGCTGTCCCTAGAAAGCAATTTTCTTTTATCATCTTAGAACAAAAGAGATATTTTGAAAATTTGAAATTCTGTCCTGACCATTCCTGTGCATGATGCTTTTTTCCCCCCTTCTAACAGCCCTTAGGTCTACCTGGATGGTCCTTTCTCAGTGGCAACCTAGCCAAAAAGAGGATTGTTGTTGTTGTGTGCCATCGAGTAAGTTCCAATTCATAGCAACCCTGTAGGTGGAGTAGAACTGCCCCATAGGATTTCCAAGGCTGTACATCTTTACAGGAAGAGATCACCAGGTCTTTTCTCCTACGGAGTAGCTGGTAGGTTTGAACCCCTGACCTTTTGGTTAGCAGCCAAGTGCTTAAAAATTGCACCACCAGGGCCCCTAAAGGGCCTAGGGGGATTCAAATTTAATTCTGGTTAGGCCACCTGGATTCTCTTGTTGGATTGGCGTGGTCCTAGATCATAAAGATAATGGCCACTAGATTGAGTATAAAACCAAAACAACCAAACCCATTGATGTCATGTTGATTCCAACTCTTAGCGACCCTATAGGACAAAGTAGAACTGCCCCAAAGAGTTTCCAAGGAGCACCTGGTGGATTACGAACTGCCAACCTTTTGGTTAGCAGCTGTAGCTCTTAACTATTATGCCACCATGGTTTCCTAATTGAATATAGTGCCTATCAAGTCCCTCTACAGTTCTCCACATGTGATAAAGTAGGGGGCATAATGGGTCTTTGTAAGTTTTATAAAAAGTACACTGAAAAAAAAGTAATAATGGATGTGAAAGGGGAATGATAGGAAAAAACATGCAATCCTATATGAAATGGTCTGATGATCAAGGTATTCAATGGACCTTGCAAACTCCATACTACCCACAGGCATTTTTGTATTATTGAGCATTGGAATAGCATCCTAAAATATTGACATAAAGAAATTTCTGCCTTTATCTCGCTCATGTTCTCCTTGTACAGATACCTTATTAAGGTAGTTTGGAAATTGAATATGGCTGTCCCTAGAAAGAGATTGTGTCCTTTTGTGGCAGTGGAGAGAGAGACAATAATTTTGTGGCAGTCGAGAGAGAGAGGACGGACCACCCAGCCACCTGGGGAAGAAAAATGTTATATTCTGGGAGGGCTGGGGAGAAGAACTGTTAATTTTTTGTCTTTAACTACTTCCCCTTTTCCTTTGTTACAAAGGAAAAGGGTGGTTCTCCTGAGTGGTTTCTGGGTCTGCTTTCCCCGCTAGATGGCTCTGGATATGATTTGATCACCATTCACCTTTATTTAATTGAGAATTCTGTCAAAAATTGCAGGAGATGATACTTCAATCCTGAACCTCCTACCCAAATCACCTGTCAATACCTCTGAATGTCTTCCTCACTGCTATTCACCGTTATTCCATAGGGGAAGACAAATGCCACCCAGATAGTAACATGGGCAAATAGGGCAGTTTGAATTGACTGTTTTCAGGCAGCTGTTTAAAAACAAGAGGGACACTCAGTTATTAGAACTTAACTAGGAAACTTAAGACCTACCAGTTGGCTGGAAAACCACCCTCCTTTCTCTCCCAACTGATGTAGTCCCATTTGGGGTCTCCAACAATTGTAAATAACACTTTTCTTTCCAAGGGCATCATGTGTTCTCCTGGAATGGTATTTACTGTATGGAATCTAGGCATTAAATTACCTTCCTTCCAAATAGGTGATGACTTGAACCTTAGGAATGATCCTAAGTGATCTCTATGTGTTTAAGTAAAACCGTCTTACCCCTGGAAGGCATTCAGGACAGCCTCAACTCACTGGCCAGGGTTGTTATAGATGAAGAATTCCCCTGAACTTCTTCCTTGCGCACCAAGACCAGTTCTGTATGCATGTTAATACATCCTGCTGTACCTGTATTAATGGCTCAGGCCAAGTGGAAAGATCAAGTATTTTGTTGGTGATATTTATGGTGAAGGGAAAGATGAAGGTATAAAACTTGTGCTGAAATTTAAAAGGTTTTTTTTTTGTATACATTTTCTCTTTGAGATCAAAGTCTCCACCTGTAGATATTATTCTGATCATTCAATGCCAAGCTGAATATAACTTCAAGTTAGGCCTAAATATCCTAGTAACATTTAGCACTTGCTTCTCTGCAACCCCTCAACCTCACCCCCAGAATTTTGCTTTATACATTCCATCTACAAATACACCTCCAAAAAAGTCTTCCCATTCCAAATTCCAACCAGAAAAGGAAAATGTTAGGGTTTCTTTGCCCCAGGAAAATTATGATACTACTTGTCTTTGTTATCTAGTGCCACCGTAACATAAATACCACAAGCGTACGGCTTTAACAAGGAGAATTTTATTCTCTCACAGTTTGGGAAGCTATAAGTCTGAATTCAGGGCACCAGTTCCAGAGGAAAGCTTTCTCTGTTGGCTGTTGGGGAAGGCCTTTGTCATCAATTGTCCTCTTGTCTAAGAGCTTCTCAGCACAGAGACCCCGTGTCCAAAGGACATGCTCCGCTCCTGGCACTACTTTCTTGGTGGTGTGAAATCCTTCTGTCTCCTCCATTCCGTCTCTTATATACCAAAAGACATTGACTCAGATACAACCTAATTTTGTAGATTGAGTCCTGCCTCATTAACATAACTGCTTCTAATCCTGCTTCATTAACATCATAGAGGTAGGATTTGCAACACATAGGAAAATCACATCAGATGACAAAATGGTGGATAATCTCATAATACTGGGAATCATGGCCTAGCCAAATTGACACATATTTTTAGGGGACACAATTCAATCTGTAGCACTGCTTTATTTATTTTTATGTTTTTCATTACTTATTAATTTATTTGTATTTTTATCCACTGATAATCATCAAGGTACTTGAGGATGGGATCTCCATTTTATTCATCTTAGAGTCTTCTGGGTTTTGTACAATGCCTACCTTGTGTACTCATTGCCAATAGCAAGTAAAGTTTAGTGAATAAATCAATGTTTTACATATATGTATTCTTCATTGTATCTCTCCAATATGGCTTTATAAGTACAATGAAAATATGAAACTATGAACTAGATAGGACGTGGACTGATTAATAGTAGATAAAAATTCCCTAGCTAGGAATTCAGTCCACCTAAACTCAATAATCTGGATGAAGAGAACAGGGAATTATATCCGTTTAATTTCACTTTTCTAAATAAGTGCATTCTTGTTCACTGGATCCTGCTTTAATATTTGTATTTTTAAAATAAGAAATTGATTTTTCAAAGCCATTCCTGGTTTTTCTTCTTACACATTAATGAGGCAGTGTTACGCTACTGAGGCAAATAAACCTCCTAATAGGGTTATGCCATAGAGCTGAGTTAAGATCTATGGAGAATTTCCTGCTGTTTATTTTCCACCTCCCAGACAAATAAAAGTATGAGCTTCCAATGCCTATGGAGTATAATTTCCATTTCTACATAGAAAATGGAACTACAATTTGGAAAAAGGACTTTCTGCGTTTGAGCTGGCGACAGGCTGCCACATAATTATCATTGCTCTTCTTTATTAGCTGCCCGCCTTTGCCTTATGTGCTTTGTTGATAGATGTAACCTCAATCTTGTTGCTATGGTGACAGTAACAGTAGCTGAGGAGATTTTGTTTGTGGTAAACAAATTCAGGCATATGCTTGAAGGCTGGTGGAGCAGTTTCCCAGGTTCTCTTACCCTGCTGTCCCTGCATAAAATTAAAAACCCCAAGTGAAAAATTCAGTCTGGATTTGAAATAGAAAAATGGGAAATTCTTGAGATTATTATATCTTATGTGTATAGAAATGGTCCAGTATCTGTGTCCATGTGCTTGAGGCAGGGCCTCGTCTCCTGGAGAAGGTTCTTGGTGCCACAGCATCAGAGGAATGGACTGGAATGCGACAGGAAACCTCACACCCCTGAGGACCACTGGCACCATTAGCAAAGCTGGGGAGATGCCTTAACATAATGACAAAAATGGCTTGTCTCTTTTGCTTACCAAATCCTCTCTGTTAGAAGCATCCTGATTTTTAATGTTAGAGAATTCCTTCCAGAACATGCTTTTGTAAACTTTAAAGTTGAATACCTTTGACCCCTGTCTCTTAAATTTTCAAGACTCCAGGAAAGTAAACCACAATTTAAGGAGAAAAGCTGTCATTTAGATAGCTGGACTTTAGGGTCAGATTCACTTTTCTGCATTGTGGGTGAATATGTTTGTGGTTAATCTAGTCTCAGTGTTCCAAGACACTCCCTGTCTTTCATTTTCTATCTCTTCCATCTACTTCTCAAATATCTTCTCTCCAGCCTGACAACTAATGCCTACAATGAAAACACTAACACTATTTCCTCTACTTTTTTCCTTTAAGGTAAGACTATCACAGCTCCTACCACTCATTTGTCAGTTTGTTGTACTGTGGTGGCTTGTGTGTTGCTGTTATTCTGGAAGCTATAGGGTCGCTATGAGTCAGAATCGACTCGACGGCACTGGGTTACTGGTTATGCCACCAGTATTTCAAATACCAGAAGGGTCACCCATTGTGGACAGTTTTCAGCATAGCTTCCAGACTAAGGAAGATTGAGAAGAAAGATCTAGTGATCTACTTCTAAAAAACTTGGCCAGTGAAAACTTTATGAATAGCAGTGGAACATTATCCGACATAACGCTGGAAGGTGAGCCCCTCAGGTTGACAGGCACTCAAAATATGACTGGGGAAGAGCTGCCTCCTCAAAGTAGAGTCAACCTTCATGATGTGGATGGAGTAAAACTTTCAGGACTTTCATTTGCTGATGTAGCATGACTCAAAATAGAAGAAACAGCTGCAAACATCCATTAATACTTGGAACGTGGAATGTAGGAAGTATGAATCTAGGAAAATTGGAAGTTGTCAAAAATGAACTGGAATGCATAAAGATCAATATCCTAGGCATTAATAGGATGAAATAGACTGGTATCAGCCATTTTGAAACAGAAAATCATATGGCCTGCTATGCTGGGAATGACAAATCAATGAGGAATAGCAACACATTCATTGTCAAAAAGAGCATTCCAAGATCTTTCCCTAAGCACAACACTGTTAGTGATAGGATAATATTCATATGCCTACAAGAAAGACCAGCTAATATGATTACTATTCAAATTTACATACATTTCATCCTACAAGTATACCTCCAAAACTTCTTCCCATTCCAAATTCTAACCAGAAATGGAAGAGTTAGAGTTTCTTTGCCCTAGGAAAATTATGATACTTTGTATATTTTTATGTATTTTTAAAAATTATTTATTAACCTGTTTGTGTGTATACCAACCACTAATGCCAAAGATGAAGAAGTTGAAGATATTTACCAACTTCTGCAGTCTGAAATTGATTAAACATGAAATCAATATGCATTGATAATTACTCTTGATTGGAATGCAAAAGTTGGAAACAAAAGAAGAAGGATCGGTAGTTGGAAAATATGGCTTTGGTGATAGAAATAACACTGGAGATCACATGATAGAATTTTGCAAGACAACCGACTTATTCATTGGAAATATCTTTTTTCAACAACATAAATGGTGATTCTACACCCGGACCTCACCAGATGGAATACACACGAATCACATCAACAATATCTGTGTAAAGAGACAATGAAGAAGCTCAACAACATCAGTCAGAACAAGGCCAGAGGCTGATTGTGGAACAGATCATCAATTGCTCATATGCAAGTTCAAGTTGAAGTGAAAGAAAATTAAAACAGGTCCATGACAGCCAAAGTACAAACTTGAGTATAACCAACCTGAATTGAGAGACCATATCAAGAATTGATTGCACACATTGACCACCAATGACTGAAGACCACCTGAGTTGTGAGATGACATCAAGAACATCATACATGAAGAAAGCTAAAACTGATAAAAAAGACAGGAAAAAAAAAAAAAAGACCAAAATGAATGTTAGAAGAGACTCTGAAATTTGTTCTTCAATACTAGCTGAAGCGAATGGAAGAAATGATGAAGTATTAGAGCTAAACAGAAGATTTTAAGGTGTGGCTTGAAAAGACAAAGCATAATAATGAAATGTGCAAAGACCTGGAGTTAGAAAATCTAAAGGGAAGAATGCACTTGGCATTTCTCAACCTGAAAGTCTTTGAGAAACAATGGAAACCTCAAGTTGCAATATTGGAGTTTATGAGCAAAAGATTGAATGACACAGGAAGCGTCAAAAAAAGATGGAAGGAATACATTGAATCACTGTACCAAAAAGAATTGTTTGAAGTTCAGCCACTTCAGGAGGCAGCATATGATCAAGAACCAATGGTACTGAAGGAGGAAATCCAAACTGCACTAAACTCATTGGTGAAAAAAAAAGTCTCCAGGAATTGACAGAATACCAACTGAAATGTTTCAACAAATGGATGCAGCCCTGGAATTGCTCACTCATCTATGCCAAGAAATTGGGAAGACAGCTATCTGGCCAACCAAATGGAAGAGACCCACATATGTACCCATTACAAAGAAAGGTGATCCAATAAAATGTGGAAATCATTGAATAATACCATTAATATCACACACAAGTAAAATTTTGCTAAAGATAATTCAAAAATGGTTGCAGCAGTACATCAACAAGGAACTTCCAGAAATTCAAGCCAGAATCAGAATCAGAAGAAGACTTGGAACGAGGGATATAATTGCTGATATCAGATGAATCTTGGCTGAAAGCAAAGAATACCAGAAAAATGTTTACCTGTGTTTTATCGACTAGGCAAAAACATTCAACTGTATGGATCATAACAAATTATGGATAACTTTGTGAAGAACGGGAATTCCAGAACACTTAATTTTGCTCATGCAGAGCCTGGACATACACCAAGAGGCAGTCATTTGAACAGGACAAGGGGATACTGCATGGTTTAAAGTCCAGAAAGGTGCGTGTCAAGGTTGTATTCTTTCATTACACTTATTCAATCTGTATGCTGAGCAGATAATCAAGGAAGCTGGACTATATGAAGAAGAATGGGGCAATATGCAGATGACACAACATTACTTGCTGAAAGTGAAGAGGACTTGAAGCACTTACTGATGAAGATCACAGACTATAGCCTTCATTATGGATTATATCTTTAACATAAAGAAAACAAAAATTCTCACAACTTGACCAACAAGTAACATCATGATAAACAAAATATTGTAGTTATCAGGGATTTCGTTTTACTTGAATCCACAATCAACATCCACGGAAGCAGCAGTCAAGAAATCAAACAGCATATTGCATTGGGCAAATCTGCTGCAAAAGACCTCTTTAAAGTGTTAAAAAGCAAAGATGTCGCCTTGAAGACTAAGGTGCACCTGACCCAAGCCATGGTATTTTCAGTCACCTCATATGCATGTGAAAGCTGTAAAATGAATAAGGAAGACTGAAGAAGAATTGATGCCTTTGAGTTACGGTATTTGCGAAGAATATTGACTATACCATGGACTGCCAGCAGAACGAACAAATCTGTCTTGGAAGAAGTACAGCCAGAATGCTCCTTAGAAGGGAGGATGGTGAGACTTCATCTCATGTACTTTAGATGTGTTATCAGGAGTGATAAGTCCCAGGGGAAGGACATCATGCTAGGTAAAGTAGAAGGCCAGCAGAAAAGAAGAAGACCCTCAACGAGATAGATTGACACAGCGGTTGCAACAATGGGCTTAAACATAACGACCATTGTGAAGATGATGCTGGACCGGGCAGTGTTTTGTTCTGTTGTACGTAGGGTTCCTATAAGTTGGAACCGAGTCAATGGCACCTAACAACAATGAAATGATGGCTTACTTAATAATGAATATTTGAAAAGCTCTAAGATATTATCAGCTATTTTGCCCAATGATGTGCGTGAATTAGCAATCCTTTCTTTGTACAAAAAGTTGAGGAAGGAAGTGAACTCCGTAACTGCATATTAGAAATATTTCAGTGGAAAAGGACGAGCCATGGCCCTGCAATACAAAGAACAAGTTTTTTTTGGATTTCATAATAGTTCCTAAGACCTAGTAGGACTCTGATATGTTGGCTAGTTTTCGCCACTAGTGAAAGAGCTTTGTTGACCCCTATCTCTCAGGTTCCAGAATCCTCTAGTACCTAGTTCTACTGAAAGTTTAGATCATATAACAGCATAAGTTTTAAATCTCTCAAACACAATTTCACTTCTTGCTAAATATTTTTTTAAATCCCTCATTCAAATGCTTCTCTCGTAGGCCCATACTGAGAATATAGTGATACAGTGATTAACATAGCTCATTAATTCATGTCCTCCAGTGAGGGGTTTGGGGATGGTAGGGTGAAGAGCTCAGTGATTTCTCTGGTCAGAACGTTAATCAACATACCATTGGTTAGTGTGGGTATTATTTTCTTACATAAGATAGCAAGGACAAGAAACAAATATTTTCTCTATAAAGAACCCTGAAATTCATAAACAGTAATAATAATAATATAATATAGCTTTACAATTTAAAACACAAATTTAAACATATTTTCTCTTTTGATTCTTTTTAATTAATAAAATCAAAAGAAGTTGAAGGCGTAAAGCTGAAGAGGAAAGCTGGCTTAACTGGGATGCCTGGCACTGTAGCCTACTCTCAGACTAGGTGTGTGTCCTTCTAGACTTACAGCATATAGGTTTGTATCCACTGTTCTTGTTTCATTTCTGGGACACTCACCCATCACATTTACCCTATCGACTGCTGTTCTCTAGGATTATCCTGTTCCTTTGTAACAATTTAACACCATTTCCTCTGTAACACATGCACACACATTAGCCCTCTCTCTAGTTCTGTCCTGGTTAATTTTCTAGTTTCTAGTAGAGGTCCTCATCTATTTTTTTGCTACAACACCTCCTTCAGCCACTCACCATTATTACTCTTTATTATGACTTATTTTTGGGAAACTACATCATATTGGTGAGTGATTGAATGGGAATCTTTGCAAATGCCATCTTGTTTTTTCTTCATCACTACCAAGTGATGCGTAGGTACCAATTCTCAATGTCTGATCAAGAAACAGGAATATGGCGGAGTCACGCAGATTCAGGAGTCAAGATTTGAACTTACGTCTGTCTGAATTCAGAGCTCCTGTTCTTAATTATTACACTAAGAGTTGCTTTAGCAAAAATGTCTATGGCTGAGCAAAGCTTCTGCCCGTGGAACCTATTCCCATGCTTTTCTTGCTGAGCCAATCTGAGAATCCTAGAAGAAAATTTCAAAGATCCATTGCTTCTTCTTTTTGGAGCCCAGAGCCAAAAGCTGGCCACAAGTAGTCAACTCTCGTTTTCTTCTCTACTTGCTGCCACCCACAAGCCTCTAGGTCTGCTAAGGGAGTCTTAGTTACCATCCACCCCCAGAATAAATACACGTGCAAAAGAGTCTTCCCATTCCAAATTCCGACCAGGAAGGGAAGAGGTTAGGCTTTCTTTGCCCCAGGAAAATTATGACACAGCTATTTCTTATGTGTTTTTAACTTGTTTGTTTGTTTATTATTTATTAATTAATTTGTTTATTTTCATCATTTTAAGAGTGGTGCTTGATCTGCATTTAAACTGTAAGGACTTAGCAGTAACTTACAGTTTTGTCCTGAGAAACATAGTGTAATGGTGGGGCAAGAAGGAAGAGTGTGGGACTGGCATTTCACAACAAGTAATTAATAATATTCCACTTTTAGCCTCTTCAGTAAAGATCTGACTAGGAGGGTCAAGAACGGCTGATTGAAACTTCCTTTTCAGTTTAGGGTCCTACAGATTTTAAAAGAGAAGTAAGTCCAAATTCTGGCAAGAAAAAATGGAAACTGATGAATATAGTTAGTTGAAGGTGAGGGGATAGGGCTCTTTGAATTTGCCCTAGTTATACCTCCACCTATTCCTGAAAGTGTTTGAATTGTTACACCCACCCATAAACCAACCATCTGGGCAACAAAGTAAATTGTATTCAGAGAGTCTTGTGAAGGTAAAAGAGATACCCCCTCTAAAAAAAAAAAAAAGAAAAAACAATTTGCCTATGCTTTGGTTTCTATAAAACGCACAGATGTGCTAGAATTTAGATGCCTCCCTAGGGTACAGTAAAGTGTTGTTCTGAAATGTTTCGAGACTACGGCATCCCAGGGCCTGGCACTGTGGTAAGACTCAAGGGAGGAGATAAAGCACAAATTGAAAAGGGGTATTATATTACTTGGGAAATTGCAGTTTAACGTGTGTGACAGGCAGTCTCTCCCCGTGTAGTAAGATTTCTTCCTCATGGCTTTCAGAAGACCTTGTCCTCGTGATCTCAGGAGCATACCGTTCCCTTCCTTTCTCTGCACAAGGATTCATGCTTACATCTTAGTGTAAAAAAAGATCAGGGGAAGATCATGTGTGTAGTCGTTGGCAGAGACATTGAATCTCATGTCTTCTAACACTTTAAGAGTCAGCTCCAGAGCCAGTATCAGCACCCATTTCCAGAGCCTATGCATCCTTCAGGGCTAAGCTTAAATCCACAACCCACTCTGAGCGCTTCATCTGGGCAACTCGGAGTTCAGAACATGGCCACATTCTGCTTGATCATAGGTTGTTCCTCCAATGTGCAATCTTGTCTATATGTATATATAAATGAATGAATATATAAATAAAGAATAATAAAGATAAGAACTTTTTTCTTTTGCAACTTTCGAATCCTCGCTCCTAGCATTAAATGTTGGTTGAAAACAAAGCAATATTTGTATCTCAGATTTGGAAAAACAAAAACAAAAAACTCACAAGCTCTCCCCCTTGCCCTAAGTATTTCCTTTCTTAATCAGGCCCTGAAACTTGAAATTCTCACCATTACACTCAAGTTCATTGCGTTGACTTTGAAATGGCTTCATTGGATATTTACTGACATAACTTTCTTTTATTAGTCAATTAACATATTTAACATATTTTGGAGGGGTAGACAACCCTTTTTTAAGTGAGAAACTGGAGAGTAGAGTCCTCCTTCGGATAGTTAGGAGAACAGGATGGCAAGGTTCTGGGGCAAAGGACACAGGCCCAGCATGATTAGATCAGATTGGAGCATCAACCACAGCATCAGGTCGTAAGAGGGAACATGGCACAGAAAAAGGAACAAGAATTTGGGGTTCAACTCCCAGCTCCGATGCTTCAAAGTACTGTGGATGAGGTTTTTAACTTTCCTAAAACTCATTTTTCACATCTATAAATAGGATTTGTTTCCATTGCGTACATGCCTGTGAAGTCCCCATATACCTAAGAAATTGGTTGCGACTATGGAATATAGATATGGATGTGAGAGTGATAAGCAAAAAGGAAGCGTTACAAACTTTTCTGCCTTGGGAAGGAAGTAATAGCTTCAAGAAAAATTGAAAAGTGTTGCCAGTTACAAAGTGTTCCGAATTCTGATGTTTGCCTAAGTTTAAAGACACAGTAAATTAAATTTCCTGAGACAAATCTTCGTAATTGCACAGTGAGACTCTGTTTTACAAATGATGGATATGAGTTAGAGAAAGATAAAATGTAAGCCCAAGTTGCAGTGCATGAAAGAAGGTTATACTCACATATCTCTGGCCAAAGTATGTGAAGGTTTACAAATTACTGGGCCTGATACTGGGTAATTTCTTCTTCTTCTTCTTTATTGATTACTTTAGCCATAGTTTTGATTCTTGTCATGGAAACTTTGAAGATCATCTGGCAAAGACCTGTCCCTTTACCTCTTTGATTTCTAGGGTTGATTCAATCCTTTGCTTAATGTTGACACTAAGTAACATCAACAGCATGACTAGGTCACATACGTTCATGTTGTGCTTTGCCATTATATAGTTTTTGTTTTCTCAAGTCTATATACTAGAGTGACATTTTCTGTACAGGAGAGAAAGAAATTTAGCCACTACAAGAAGTGGACCTTTTTCTATGAAGTCCTCCCATCCAATTCCACTCCCAAAGGATTATTCCCTCTTATTAAATTCTGTAACAATGACAGACTAAACACAAGGCTTAGGTATTTTAACACAGAACTGACCAATAGTCAATTACTTATTAAGGGGTTTCTACGTGTTAAATAAAAGACCCAAGAGAAGGTGTAAGACCCTGCCCTACTAAGGAAGACAAGCTCTATACTGTACTGCACAAAAAGGGCCTGTAATGTGGGCAAACTAAACTGCAGTGATGGCACATGGAGTTTAGTGGAGGAGTAATGGCATGAATTTGGAAGTACAAGGGAAGATGCACAGAGCTAATTACATTGAACATGTCCTGAGGCATGTCAATGTTTAAATGAGCAGCATAGAGGAGAGTGGGAGATCAGGGTCGGAAACCCTAAGAGAGAGAGGATGGGGTTAGGCAAATCAGATAATGAGATCAGTGAGAAGATGGTTCTGGTTGAAATAAAGAGTTGGTCTTGGGGGATGATGAAAAACGAAGGCAGCAGAATAGTTTAGGGAAGACTCTGTAGCATTCTTCTGCCGAGATCAGAAGCTGAGACTTGTGTTGTTAATAAAGAATGTGTGAACAGAAAATGAGGTTTCAGAGACTGAGCATGGAGCCCGAGCATGGAGCCCAAGACATTTGAATTTGACTCTTGGCACTTAAAGCCACCACCTGCATGGCATTGGTAAGTTGCTTAATTTCTCTGAATCTTGATTTCCTCCAATGTAAAATTGAATAAAACGTCATGGGTTCATTGTGGAAGGCATATCCTATCAGAGAGTGGTGGTGTTGCTGTTAGTTCCCATTGAGTCAGTTCTGACTTATGGTGACCCCATGTGTGCAGAGTAAAACTGCTCCATAGTTTTTCAAGGCTGTGACCTTTTGGGAGCAGATTGCCCAGCCTGTCTTCCTAGATGTCTCTGGGTGGGTTTGAACCACCAACCTTTCAACTAGTAGTCCAGTGTGTAACCATTTGCACCACCCAGAAACTCCTATAAAAGAGTAACCTGTTGCCATTAAGTCGATTCTGACTGATAGCAACCCTACAGGACAGAGTAGAACTGCCCCATAGGGTTTCCAAGGAGTGAGTGGCTGGTGAATTCAAACTGCCCACCTTTTGGACAGCAGCTGAGCCCTTAACCACTGTGTCACTAGTGCTCCATAAGAGAAAGTAGGTGCTGAAATAATTGGATGTTTGTTGTTGTCGTTTTGCATAGCAATGGTGTTGATATGTAATTGTATTTCTTCTTAGTAAGCAAAGCTTACCAAATCAGAATATTTCATAAAACAATACATCTTTTTCACCCTGTTCTCATCACTATACTAGATACCAGAGCCAACAAATTCTCCCTAATTATGTGATCCTGGCCTTTGAATTTTGATACATCTCTACTCAGTTCTTAACATTTTGAAAGGTATAAAACCCTGCCACAGTTTGGCCTTGTGGCATTTTTAGAAATTAAAAGCTTTAGGACAAAAATTGATAATGAAAAATAGAAAGAGATTTGCGAGTAATTTTATTTTTAGATTTAAGAATGTCATGACAAGGAGAGAGAGTGGAGGGAAGAACTGTGCTGTCTCATTGGAGGGAGAGCATTAGGAGTGTATGGCAAGGTGCATGTGAATTTTTTGTATGAGAGACTGACCTAATTTGTAAACTTTCACTTAAAGCACAAAAAAATTAATTTAAAAGAAAAAAAAAAAGAATGTCATGTCAGCCTTTGAAGAGGCCTGCCTTGATAGGTAAATAGAATAGGCAATTTTGAAAGAGTTTCTTCTTTCAACAGAAATATTCTCCCATTGACATCCTATGGTGTCTGAAATTCTTCCATATGCTCTCCTCCTTAAGGAAGCATGGACCCAGCAGGAGCACATTGATACAATGATGGCTTTCACTGCATTTATTCCCTGGGAAGGGCAACACATTAACCCTCTAACACATCAAAAGGATATATATTATCAATCTCATATTGGCCATACACTCTATTCCTCTCCTTTCACAGTGTAGAGGTCCTTCAAAAGTGGTCAGTGACAAAATAACAACAATAGCAAATACTTGTAATACTTGCTACATGCCAAGCATACAAATTCTCATGACAGTGTTTGCAAGTGGGTACTATCAAGACCCTCATTTTACAGTTGAGGAAATTGAAGCAGAGAAATATGTCTTACTTTTAAAAATCATAGAAAGAGTAAGGACTGGGACTTGAACTTAGATCCTTTGGTTCCAAGTCTGGTGCATAAACATTGTATTGACCTGTCTCACTACCGTACAATAGCTGCATATTTCCTTCTCCAAGACTGATGATTGGATTCTTTTGGGAGACATGAAGGATTTATAAGTAGATATGATGTCAGATGTCAGAGAGTTTTTTTTTTTTTTTTTTTTCCTGTATCTACAATGAAAGACTTTGGTATTATCCCCCCACCCCCACTTTGGGGATAGGGATTGTAGTGAGGGGTAATCTTCCCCTCTGAAAGGCTAAGTAAGGTTGACGAGATTGTTGTAGCTTGGATTAGAGAAAAGAAGTTGTATTCTTAGGGGATACCCTTGTCCTAAACATTAAAATTGAATGTCAAGGGGTATTTTCTTGAGATTTTTACACTATGCAGCCAATCTCTCTACAGCCCCTCTATGGCCAGAATCTGAGCCAAAAATGAAAAGTGTGCCTTCACATTTTACCACATCTCCTGGGAGCCTAATTTTATCAGTTGATACCTGGACAGAGACACTCATACGTAAGAGGAAAGTCAAATATCCCATCTGTTATATAAAATGCCACACATCATCCCAGCATATTAGCCTAAAATTGCGCCCATGTTTTTTCCTTCTTCACAGCAGGCTAACCATATTGGTCCAAATCTGTCTGCACCAAACTCAAATTCTTATACATCCAACAGCATTAAATATAGTCCAGGTAAACTACTTTGCCATTTAGAGCCTGCCTTTCACCTCAAATAAGTCTAGAAGGACCCAAGTTCCTTCTGATTTATTTCTCTCAATACTTAGTATGTGGCTTTCTTCTCATAAGCTATCATGTCTACATTCCAACACAGAATGTATGGAAGTTTGTTTCTTTATTTTAAGGACCCTCCCTTGAAGTTGAAGTTCCTTGGTGCTGCAAACAGTTAACACACTTGTTGATAACTGAAAAATTGGAAGTTCAAGTCCACCCAGAGGTGTGTTGGAAGAAAGCGTAGGTGCTCTACTTCTGAAAAATTAGCCATTGAAAACCCGGCAGAGCGCGGTTCTATTCTGACACACGTGAGATTGCCGTGACTGTGAGTTGATTCAATGGCAACTGGCTCTACGGCCCTTAAAGTTGAACACAAGTTTTCTGCTTGCATCTCATTGGCAATACTTAATAACATGACATGCGTAGCTGCAAGTGAGGCTGGGAGTGTAGTATTTATTTCCTGGGAGCTATTGCTTCATTAAAAATTAGGGATTTTATTATTAAGAAGGAAATGGAGAATAGATACTGATACAGGACTGGCAGTTTCTATTAAAAAGGATACACCAGGAAAAAATGTAAAATTTAAAACACTGAGATAAAAACAAAGCTGGATTCCTGGAGAACATCAGCATTGAAGGGGGCAGCTGGAGGAATTGAGTCCAAGAAGCGTATTGACTAGGACAGGTCAGAGGACTACCATTGTTATTGTCATAAGAATTCATTAGATGGGTATCTGCACATGGTAGTAGACAGAGTACACTGAAAAATTAATATTCTTGGTAGGAACTTGGTGCACATCATACAAGCAGCTCTGTTGGAGACAGCGGCATGGAGAGATCTAGAGAGGAGTCTGAACTAGCTGTAAGTGAAAGAGTCAGTCCAGTGGAACTATCACTTTAAGGACAGAATACTAACAAGCCAAACATAATGAAAAGGTGATTATTTCCTTATCAAATATTTGTTCAAATTACAAAAGGGTTTACCTCAGGGTATCTGTAAATAGCAAATTTCCCTAGTGCACTTAAGACAGAATTCAGATTAAAGACATTGAATTTACAAGCAATTGTCAGAAACACATTTATAGGAAAACTAAGATGTACTTAGGTACCTAAATCTGGGCATAGAAAGGAATGAGATTAGTTCAAAAGAAATTATTGCAGGTAAATATTTAGATTTGAGAAGGTGGAAGCTCCTTTAGGGAGCCGGAATTTCATACAAAGCATTTACCTTGAATAATATGAGGATTCCTAAGCAGAGTCTCTAAACAGAACTCTTCTGAATGCTCTTGGTCGTATGCTGAAGCCACTTCTTAAACTCTCTATATGATATTTAAAACATTTGGGAAATAATGGCAATGCCTTTATAAATCGACTGACAGACCTGAGAAATATGAGAATGGGAAACCACGCCATTCCACACCCTTACTTATTTAAAGGGATTCGCGCTCTTTATCAGGAATGAATGAATGAATAAAAATCATTTACCCAGACACTTTTAAAGGCACAATTTGAAGACCAGTCATAGCCTTTGGTACCTTGGGATGCATACACCCGCCTTTGCCTTTACAATCAAACACAAATGCGGCATCTCCTCAGTAACTTCTGCTGCAAAGTTGACCTAGTCTCATCCTCTTTCTGGTTTTCACATGTCTCTCTGATTACAAGTGATGCGGAAATGTTGGCACATTTATTGACTACAGAGGGCTCTTTACCTCTTCTCTCAAGCCCTGTCCTTAATGTCAGCCCTTTTTAGCTTGGTGAAGCGTAAAACTTCACTATTAGAAAATTATTACGTTACCTTAAGCCCTACCAGACATCTTTGTACCTGTTATACAACATTTCTGGTAGTGGAATACAGAAGTACTGCCACCTATTTATGTTTCAAGTTCCAATGCAAGGATTGGGGTACCTGAGGCTGGCAGGTAAAGTGTACAGAAATATTGACTCTGGGTCTATTTCTACTTCCCTGTTTCTGTAGTGTATCTAATATTCAGAGAATAAACCCAAAATTGTTTAAGAGCCTCCTCAGTAGAGCTTTCTCTGGGCAATTTCTTAGCAGAGTCATGAAATAATTGTTTAAATAGCCCTTTTTGTTTTTCCCTCTCTGGTACCAATCCAGGGTACGAGTCTTCCACTTCAGTCAAACTCTCATCACTTCTAGATGTGGCTGGTGATTTTTTTTCCCCTTTGCTTTTACTAATGCTATTTCCTATCTGGATGGCCTTGATGTTTCTTTCTTTCTTTTATTTTTTAACTATGCTTTTATTGAAGTAAACCGTATGTGGAGCCATAAGTGTTCAGCTCCATGGATTTTTAATAAATGAGCACACTTGTGTAACCACTTCCCAGATCAAGAAACATATCATTAAATTGTCTTAGAATGTTCCTTGGTGTCTCCTTTCGGTCCCTAGCATTCCCTTAGCTACTCTACACCTTCCAATTGGTAGCTACGAGTGGTGGCGCTGTGGCGAAGAGTTCGGCTGCTAACCAAAAAGTCAGCAGTTTGAATCCACCAGCGGCTCCTTGGAAACCTTATGGGGCAGTTAGTTCTACTTTGTTCTTTGGGGTCGCTGTGAGTCGGAATTGACTTGAGGGCAACGAGTTTGGTTTTTGGTTTAGCCTGACTTCTATCATCGTGTTTTATTTCCGCTGCTTTTGAAATTTATTTAAGCATAAAAAAAAACATTATATATATATATGTATATATATTAATTTATCCATGTTGATTGGTATCAAGTCTACACTTAATGGAGTTCAGGTGGTTTACCAGTATTGGAATAATATAACTCAGGCTGACATGAAAACTATTGCCTTTGTCATTTGATAAATATGTATGCATTTTTAATGGTTATATATCCAGGAGTGAAATTGTTGGGTCTTAGGACATAGGTATAATCTACTTCAGTAAATGCAATATATGAGACCTCTGATTGCTCTATATTCTCACAAACATTTGGTATTTTCTGCATTCTTCTATTGTATCCATTGTGGTAGGGGTGTGGTGGCATTGCCATGTAGTTTTATTTGGTATTTCCTTTACCAGTAATGGCGATGAGCATGTTTTCAAAGGTTTATTGGCTATTTGGGTATGTTATAAAGTTCAACTGTTTGCTCATTTTCTGCTAGTTGTCTGCCTTCTGGATAGTGATTTCAAGAGTTCTTTATGTATTGTAGATTTGCTTCCTTTATGGGTGTAAAAACCAAACCCAGTGCTGTCGAGTCGATCTCAACTCATAGCGACCCTATATATGTATTGCAAATACCTTTTCTCACTCTGTGGTTTGCATTTTCACCCTTTTAATGGAATATGTTGACTAAAAGAAGGGCTTGTTTTGAAGTATAACAATTACGTTTTATTTTTCTTTATGGTTAATTTGTTTTATTTCCTGTTTATAAAATCTTTGCCTATAGCCCTATACGTCATGAGATTTTTCATTTATGCTGTTTTTGGGACATTTACTTTTTAAAAATAACAGCCTTATAGAGATATAATTTGCCTAGCATACAATAAACACATTTGAAGTGTACAATTCAAACGTTTTTTATATATTTACAGATATGTGCAAACATCACCACAGTCAATTTGAGAACGTTTCCATCACCTCAAAAAGAAACCCCATATGCTTTAGCTATCACCTCCCTGTCTTCCCATCCTCCCCAAAGCTAAACAGCCACTAATCTTTCTGTCTCTATAGATTTGCATATGCTGGACATTTAATAAAAATGGAACCATATATGTGATCTTTTGTGACTGGTTTCTTTGACTTAGCATAAGAATGTTTTCAAGGTTCATCCATGTTGTAGAATATGTCAATATTTCATTCCTTTTTATGGCTGAATAATTTCCCACTACATAGATAGATTACATTTTCTTTATCCATTCATCCATTAATGGACATTTAAAAGTTTTTACTTTTTGGTCTTATCTTTTGTATTTATATGCACCATCCATCTGAAATGGAATTAGGTTTGTGATATAAGGTAGACATTCAAGATTCATTTTTTTTTTTTTTAATATGGATATCAAATTAACATAGGGCCATGTTTTGAAAAGGCCATCCTTCCCCCCACTGCTTCAGGTGTTTTCTTTATCATGCCTCAAGTTGCTTTATACGTGTGCGCTTCTGGACTCTATTCTGTTCCGTTTTTCTATCTGGCAATCCTTGCTGGTAGAAAATCAATCAATAATGTCTGGATATTATAGGGCAATAATTGTAATCTCTAATAGTCCAAATTTCCAGTTTATTTCTTCTTCTCCAAGATTACCTGCACTATTTTTGGCCCTTTGCATTTCCATATAAATTTTTAGGATCAGCTTGTCAGTTTCTGAAAAAATTGTCTGGAATTTTCATTGGAATTGCAACAGACATATGGATCAATTTGTGGAGAAATGATATACATTCAGTGAATCTTCCATTCCATAATGTTTACACTGTATATTAATTTAGACCTTAATATTTTTCAATAATGATTTATAGTTTTCTTTGAAGAAACCTTACACATTTTTTTTTAAAGACTTAGTTGATGTTCTTTAAGGATATTGTAGATAACATCTCTCTCTCTCTCTCTCTTTTTTTAATTTAAGGCACATCTAACATGGCCAGGGATTGTGGTTTACTCATTTTGTAATTTCTGCTTCTGGCACAAATCCTGGCACATAATAGGTATTTACTCAGTATATATGGAATAAATGATAGATTCATGAATGTCTAAACTCCATGAAGCCTCAGATTCTTACCCAAGGCAGCATCTACTATTTTTCTGTAAACTCCATCTAATTCATTTGTCACTTACATATGACATACTACCTTGGATATGTCTTCCATTTCCAAAAAATATTTAACAGTGCACCCAATCAAGCACAGTTTCCATTGTCTTATTGATCATGAACCCATGTAGCAAAATCCCCTACACTTAGAAAGACTCAAAGGATGTTTGTCAATTGACTAAGAAAGTAAACAAGTAGCTGAAAATAAGAGACTTGGTGATCTGTGAAACTGGTGGAGTTCTTGTGTGTGAACTTCTGTCTTCCTCTCTTGCCCTTTCTCCATTATATGGCCCTATTTTCTCAACCTGCCTCCCAGATAAACAGTGCTCTTGAGGATCCTAGCCCTCACCACACATGAACCCTTCAGCAGGACCCGTTGCTCCAAATAGGTCAGCTGCCCTTTACCAACCTTATTGCCTGTTGAGGGCAGTGTGCTGTGGTAAAGAAGTGGCTTTGTCAGTGAGCAGACCACCTTCACTTGCTGGAGGCTCTGTTTGCTCATCTGGAAAATGTAAAGCACTCATAAAATGTGCTAAATTTATTTGAGTCTCTTCCTGTTACTC
This sequence comes from Elephas maximus indicus, assembly GCF_024166365.1. Taxonomy (NCBI): domain Eukaryota; kingdom Metazoa; phylum Chordata; class Mammalia; order Proboscidea; family Elephantidae; genus Elephas; species Elephas maximus. Next base: position 52,336,971 of record NC_064829.1, on the reverse strand, counting down.
ATAAATATCTGGCAAAATAATTTCGAACTAAGGAAATTATTGCTGATATTAGCCTTTCTAAGTTGTCTTAGTGTGAGACACTTGCTGGGACCAAAGTGGAGATATTAGACAAATTAGGGCAGATTAGGGAGATATTAAGGCATAAAAATTACATTTCCTAGGTAACCTTTTACTCTGCCTGTATATAGCACCTTTCCTACACGTGAGAAGGTTTGAACTCTTATAATTTTTCATTGTCCAAAAAAAATTATATGTAATTTAATGATAAGTGAGAATTGCTTATATGCTTTCTACTTGGACTGTGGATACTGTTGCCAGAATTAGCAAATAAAATTATGGGGCAGCCAGTCAAATTTGAATTTCAGAGAAACAAATAATTTTTAGAATAAGTATGTCCCAATTATTGTATTATAGTAAAAATATTTTTTTAATACAAAATCTACTTATACTAAAAAATTATGTCCTGTGTAATATGGGAATCTCCTTTGCCAACTCATACAAATATTGCATTATATTAGCTTTATTTAAACTAAACAATTATGTCCCATGCAGTATTTGGGACATACTTACTCTAAACATTATTTATTGTCTATCTGAAATTCTAATTTAACTGCACATCCTTTATTTTACCTGACAATCCCAATTATGGAAAATGAAAAAATAGTAGCCTGATCCTTTTAAAAATCTGTTTAGAGAATTCTCTAGCTTTCTTTGAGAAGACCATCTTTAGGAAGGATTTCTGGGTGGTTAGCAAGGATCTTGGAAGCAATCACAAAAGAAGTACCTTACCTCTCCCTCTAACCCCCAGAAAGTCTACAACCTACCTGTATCTGAACTCCCATATTTTGCCTTTCCTCTGGGTACTATGAATGCTCCACTCCTAACCTTAGCCCATCATTCTACCAGGACACTTGATCCCACACTTCCTCTTACTTAAGAATTTGCTCCACATTTATTCTCTCCTTCTCCTGCATTGTCAATTTTTCCTTCTCTATTGGATCATTTTCGTCATTAAAAAAGCAAACAAACCCTCTTCACCCTATATCTTCTTTCATCTACCACCTCAGTTACAAAATACCTATCAAAGACCTATATGTAATAGCTGTCTCTCTTACCTGGCTTCCATTCTTTCCTGAACTAGCTCCAAAAATATCATCCCTTCCGTTGCATTCCAGTTGGCACAATGCCAAATTTTGTCAATAGAGGGCACAGGAGGGGCACTACAGGAAACAGAGGCCTCTTCTTGGTTCCAATACACTTTGTTCCTGCACAACCTATGAAACTAAGATAGCTAGAAGAAATTTTTGAGGTAATTTTTTTAAACCTGTGCTTTTTGAAGAAGCATTTTTTTTTTTTAATTCAGAGAATAAAAGAAAAAAACAAAAAACTACCACAATGCTGTAACCCAGAGATAGATTTTATTAACGTTTGGTTCATACACCAAAACCTGTTTTCATGGAATCCATTCCAGCCCATAGTGACCCTATAAGACAGAGCAGAACTGCCCCATAGGGTTTCAGGGAGCAGCTGGTGGCTTTGAACTGCTGACCTTTTGGTCAGTAACTCAGCTCTTAACCACTGCACTACTAGGGCTCCTTGGGTTATATAGCCTTACAAAAATTTTAAAGCATAAATAATACATTAAAATATAAGATACATTTTTATGCTATTTTATCACATGACTTTTTTTGCACTTTCTCATGAACATACTTTTATTAATAAATATGTCTATATAAGATGTTATCGGTTGCTTTGTTTTCCAATGTCTGAACGGCCATAAGTTAATTAAATAATTATTTTTTATTTGTTCTTTAAATGAATGCACTGTTTTGCCTAAATTGCAATTTTAAGGAAGCAATAAAATATTTTTAAAGCTTATCTATTCTAGGACTCAGTCTCTTCAAAATTTTGCTCCTCCCTCTCTGTAATAGGGATGTATTATACTAGCAGCCTATTGCAGACAGGAAGAAGCAAAATTTTGAAGAGACTGAGTCCTAGAATAGATTAGTAGTAGGCTAATTAGAAAACTAATTTCTGTTAATTGGTTAGCAAAAATGCCCACATGTATAGTTAATTTTGTGACTTTTTATGAGTGAATTCAAAGATGGAAATTTTAAACAATGTCTTAGTTTCCCAGAGCGGCAATAACAAAATACCACCAAGTAGGTGACTTTAAAGAACAGAAGCTTATTTTTTCACAGTTCTGGAGGCTAGAAGTCCAAATCGGGGTACTGGCCATGCTGATTCCTTCTGAGGTATCTGAGAGAGGAATTGTTCCACGTCTCTGTCCTAGCTTCGGATTTCTGCTGGCAATCAGCATTTCTTTGTTGCTTGTAAGTACGTCTGCCTCCTCTGGTATGACTTCATTTAACTGACAACATCTGCAAAGAAAACGTTAGTTTCCCCAAATGAGGTCACATTCACAGGTACAGGGGTTAGGACTTCAGCGTACATTTTGAGGGGACACGATTGAATCCATAACAAGCAGTATGGCAAGTTGATCCAGTAGTTGTTTTGGGTTTCAGATTGATTTCCTTTCTTCAGTCACACCATAGATTTCACCCAGCGGCTAACTACTCTGATTTTGTGTAACAGAGTCACTGATTGAGTCCATCTTAAAAAAAAAAATAATAATTGTTCATATGATGCCTTATTCTTATATGTCCCATAATAGAGAAGTCAAATAGAATTCAAAGATGTCCAGCTAATGACCTGAGGCAGAGGCTGGTAAACTACAGCCCAAAGCCAGTCTGTTTTGGGGAATAAGTTTTATTGGAACACAGCTGCCCCCATTTGTTTACATGCTGGCTGTGGCTGCTTTCACACTAAAATGGTGGAGTTTTGTAGCTGAAAGAGGGATTATCTGGCCTCCAAAGCCTAAAATATTTGCTCTCTGGCTCTACAGAAAAAGTGATTCTCTGTTTCAGGGTGATAACTTGATCATTACCACACAAACAGTTGAAAAAGAAATTCTAGTCAAGCAATTCGATGATTTATATTGATCAATAAATATACGCTTATTTAGCCCCTACTCTGATTTCAAAATTCTTAGGGATAAAATCTAGGTATAATATACATGATCTGTATCCACAAGAAATTTGTAATAAAGCCAAGGAGACAAAACAACCACACAAATTAAAATCTGGGAATATACAATTGAGTGCTTAATGTAAGTATTGCCTATTTTTAAAACCCTTGCATTTTATATATGACACTATCTTTCCCATAATTCCAAGAACAAACTTCTTTGTAATATGTTAGCTGACTGATTGAGGCCATCTAAAAGCATGTTTAGGTGGATGGATCCTCCAGGTCTACTTCCTCTGAGCTAAGATGGCTTCTCATTACTGATTTAGAGAAGAACTCCCTAAACTAAACTAGCTCCCTTAAACTAGCAAGTTCTTGATAAATGACACCCACTAAATTGTGTCAATAATCAGGATGTTTCTCCAGTGAATGAATTTTGCTAACTCTGAACAATGGATAAATGACTCATCTGGTCTGTTTAAATGACCTGTTTGCTGTTATCTGCACACAGTAATTTACTGGAGGAAATTGGATTTTGCTGGCCTACACTTCCTGCTTTGTTCACTTTGGGCTTCTTCCCTCCTTTATTCTGACTGGTAAATGAGTCAATCTTACTTAAACATGAAGTTTTTAAAGTCTAATACTTTGCGAGGAAGTTTTTTTTTTTTTTTTTAATGATACTCATGAAATTAAAATGAATAACTTGCTATTGAGAATATTCTCATAAGACTATGAAAATGAAGATGGATGAAATGTTAAGAAAATATTTCTAGAGATGTTCTGTAATTCAGAAGTGTTGCCTCCATATAATAGCACTCCTAATTGATTTAATTTCATCTTTAAACACTCAGGAAAGTGAAATGTACAAGTATTAATGCTCAAGGTATTTGTTTCAGGTGAACAAAACCTCTTTAGCCATGAAAAGCCAGCACAGATATTTATGTTAACTTGCTGCCTATTGTCCCTAAAGATGTGAACAAAAGTAGCTCCTCCAGTCAAACTCTGACATTGAACGTAACGAAGCAATCAATCGGCCGACCAACGAGCAGCTGCTGAGCATCTACTTATGGCCTAGCGTTGTCTTGGGTACTCTGAAATGCTGGGCTCCTGACTCTGATTTTTAAGTAAATTACAATTTATTTTGGAAAACAAGTTTAAGATATCTGGAAAATAGTAAAATGTTGAAGACATAATATTATACAGAAAATAGATCATATCTAATATGTTTTTTGGATCTCCCAAACAACTAGCCCTTGATTTAATACCTGTGAAAGGGTAAATAAATTATTTGTAAATGAAGTCTTTGATAAGTACACATTTGTGATTTGTAATCTCCAGACGCGGCTGAGTTCAGAAAAGTTGTTGATTGAATTCTGAGATAATTTAGGAAGGCTTCAAGGAGGTTATGTTCTCTTAGATTAACCTTTAAGGCTGGGAAGATTTAGATAAGCGTAGTATTGAGGTTGCCATTCTAGAGAGTGGGGAAAATATGCCCAATGTCACAGAAATGGAAGAAAAAAGGAAGCCAGATTATCATGCACAGTTGAAATCCAGGAAAATAAAGAAAAGTTGGATGAACATCATGAGCAATAATTAGCTTTTGTAAGTTCTTACAGAGGTTGGGGTGATTATGAAAGGTGTATTTGGTTTGCAGTGAGAATACCCCTCAAAACAAACAAACAACAGCAACAGCAAACAACAACCAACAAAACAGGGCTTTATGAGAGGGTTTGAAATCTGGGCCAGGATTTTAGTTTGAAAATTGGCTAGCATAAGCATGGATTTCTTACTGTGAAAGTTGGCAACTTGCTAACTTCCTTAGTAATTTTAGACTATCTTCAACTTAAACCCAAACCCATTGCCATTGAATTGATTCCAACTCATAGCGACCTTAAAGGACAGAATACAACTGCCCCATAGAGTTTCCAAGGCTGTGAATCTTTATGGAAGCAGGCTACCACATTTTTCTCCCATAGAGCAGCTGGGTGAGTTGAACCACCAGCCTTTCAGTTAGCAGCTAAGCCGGACCTATGCAAACTGTTTTCGCTAAATTCAACTAGGGTCATCTTTTATGACTCCTCCTCCCCCATTTTTTAACTTAAAACCAAGAACATTTTTTTTAGGTTGTACTAAAGGTCAGCTTAGTATCTAAACTTCTTGTGATTCTGTCCTCTTCTATCTTGTTCATGTGCAAAGAGGGATATACCAACCTGATTTTCATTCTTTGACTCAAATACTTTTTGTTCTCTTAAAAATATGATTACCCTTGTACATTAGCTTCAAGCTTCTTCTATTTGATTTTTTTACATACGACCACCTTTCTCTACATGCTTTTTTTGAAACAAAAGCTAAACTAACTTGATTATGTAGAAGAGTCCCACTTTTCCTCACTGGTCTGATGTACCTCTTCTGCCATATACCAGTGCTCCGTATGTGAAAGTATTTTAGAAGTCTTACTTAATTTCATTGGTCAGTTTGTTTATACATGCAGCAATGCCATACTATTCTATTTACTCTAGCTTCATAATACAATCTGATTTTATCATCTGATCATCTTTTTAATATCTGATTTATCTGTAGTTACTAATGTCCTCCCTTCCACTTACACTATTTTTAGCTGTGACTTCACTCTTCTTTTAATTAGTCTATGGAATTTATTTTATCAAAGAACCAACTTTAGTCTTTGTGGACCTTCTCCATTATATCTTTGTGGTTTTTTTTTTTATTTTGAATAATTTCTACCCATATTCATTATTTTCTTCAACTTTTTAATTTCTCTTCTCCCGTTAATTTTCTAACTTTGGTTTGATACGAACCATTTATCTCATCCTTCATTTCTAGGAATAATTAAATGCCTATTATGATTTCTTCTTAATCCCATAAGATATTTATCAGCATATATTTTAATTTGCAAACATGTGAGAATTTTGAATTTATCTTTTTATTCCCTTCTGATTTGCTTTCACTGTGTTTGAGAAGTTATGCTCTGTATGATCTGATATTTGGAAATGTGTTGAGCCTTTATGTCCTGGAGTAGTATCAATTTCTATAAATATTTCATATCTGTTAAGAAAAATATGATACCCTAATGTTGGAGAAGAATACTATACATGTGAGAACAGGTTTATTCGTTTTGCTTTTAGATCTTCTATATTTTCTGATATACCTAATTTACCTTTCAATGCACCTGAAATCTCCCACAAAGATGGTATTTTTTTCAGTTTCTCTTTTTAGTGAGAACATATTTGCTTTATGTGTTTTAAGACTACTTTATTAGGGGCATACATGATGAAATTTTTGTATATCTTACTTAGTGAAACTTTCATCATTAGGCAATTACCTTCCCTGACCAATATTAATATAATGTTTTAAATTAATTGTCTTAGTCTGAGTTCTCTAGAAAAACAAAACCAGTGAGACTGTACAGATTATATATATATACACGCACATATATATATATATATATATATATATGTTGTTGTTGTTAGGTACAATCGAGCTGGTTCTGATTCATAGCAATACTACGTAGAACAGAATGAAACACTACCTGGTCCTGTGCCATCCTCACAATCACTGTTACACTTGAGCCCATTGTTTTGCAGCCAGTGTGTCAGTCCATGTCGGTGAGGGCCTTCCTCTTTTTTGCTGACCCTCTACCTTACCAAGCATGATGTCCTTCTCCAGGAACTGAAGATAATATGTCCAAAGTTTGTGATTATATGTCCAAAGTACATGAGATGAAGTCTTGCCATCCTTGCTTACAAAGAGCACTCTGGCTGTACTTCTTTCGAGACAGACTTGTTAATTCTTCTGGCAGTCCATGGTATATTCAATGTTCTTCACTAACACCATAATTCAAATGCATCAATTTTTCGGTCCTTCTGATTCATTGTCCAGCTTTTGCATGAATATAAGCTGATTGAAAATACCATGGCTTGGGTCAGGCACACCTTAGTCCTCAAAGTGACATCTTTGCTTATCAATACTTTAAAGAGATCTTTTGCAGCATATTTGCCCAATGCAATGCAATACATAGTTTGATTTCTTGACTGCTACTTCCATGGGTGTTGATTGCGGATCCAAGCAAAATGAAATCCTTGACAACCTTAGTCTTTTCTCCATTTAACATGATGTTGCTTATTGGTCCATTTGTGAGGATTTTTGTTTTCTTTATGTTGAGGTGTAAGCCATACTACACATATATATATACACACAGAAGAAAATATATAAATGAATATACATATATATATATATAACGAGAGAGAGAGATTGATTTTAGGAATTGACTCACATCATTGTGGGTGGCTGGGAAGTCAAAAAGCCACCCACAATGATGTGAGTCAATTCCTAAAATCAATCAATCAATCAATCACTCTCTCTCTCTCCTTGGAAACACTGGTGGTGTAGTGGTTAAGTGCTATGGCTGCTAACCAAAAGGTTGGCAGTTCGAATCCACCAGGCACTCCTTGGAAACTCTATGGGGTAGTTCTACTCTGTCCTATAGGGTCACTCGGAGTTGGAATCAACTCAATGGCAGTGGGTTTGGTTTTTTTGGTTTTGGCAAGTCAAAAATCTGTAGGTTGGATAACAGGCTGAAGATTCCTGAAGTCTTATGTTCCAAAATCCATAGATTACCCAACAGAAATAGTGAAGGAGCCTGGCAAGATGTCTGTTTATAGCCTGGAGATAGGAGTACTCCCTAGGGAAAATCTTTTTGCTCATAAGGCCTTCAACTAGTTGAATGAGGCCCACCCACATTATGGAAGGTGATCTGCTTTACTTAAGGCCAACTGGTTTAATCACATGTAACTAATTCATAATAACATTTGGACCAGTTTTTGACCAAACATCTAAGAACCATATCCCAGACAAGTTGACACATAAAATTAACCATCACATTGATATATCAGTTTTATTTTGGATAGTATTTTTCTGATACTGCTTTTTTTTGTCCCCCCCCCCCCTTTTACTTTCTACTACTACTTTACTTTCAGTATCTTAAACAGAAAATATCTGGAATTTTTACAATCTAATCCTCCAATTTTCTTCTTTTAAATTATTCTATTTGTATTCATTACAATTTTTAATTCGTCTGATCTTTTTCTACCATTATTATTTATATTTCAGTTATTTGGGCTTGTTTTATGTTCCTTTAAAATTCATTCTTACTTTTTAAAGTTTAATATCTCTATCTTCCACTGATTTAACAGGAACTTTGGGAATACTCTAATATTTCTTGTTACTCACCTAACCCTCACTTCCTGTCCTGTGGCTATTATCTAGATTTTAAAAATCTCGTTCAATGTAAATATACTTTCACTTTTTCTTTTACCTTGACGTTTTTTCAACAACCATAAATTTTAGGAAAGTGTTTGACCAAATTTAATTTTTTCTGTTTTGTTTTGTTTTCTTCTTTAAAAAAAAAAATATATATTTTGATCATGTTGAAGATATACACAACAAAACATACACCAGATTATTTGTCTTTTTGTTATTGAGGTGTTCAAGTATTTTATAAATTTTAGAGATTAGGCCCTTGTTGGATATACTGTAGCCAAAAACACTTCCCCAGTCTGTAGGCTTTTTCACTCTTTTGGTGAAGTATTTTGCTGAGCATCAAGTGTTTAATTTTCAGGAGTTCCCAGTTATCTGGTTTCTCTTCTGGTGTTTGTACATTGTTAGTTATGGTTTGTATTGTATTTATGCCATGTATTAGGGCCCTGGAGTTGTCCCAATTTTTTCTTCCATGATCTTTATCATTTTAGGTTTTACATTTAGGTCTTTGATCCATTTTGAGTTAGTTTTTGTGTATGGTGTGAGGTATGGGTCCTGTTTCATTTTTTTGCAGATGGATATCCAGTTTTGCCAGCACCATTTGTTACAAAGACTGTCTTTTCCCCCATTTAATGAATTTTGGTCCTTTGTCAAAGATCAGGGTGGATAGATTTACATCTGAGTTCTCGATTCTCTTCCATTGATCCATCTATGTGTCGTTGTATCAGTACCAAACTGTTTTGACTGTATAGTAAGTTCTAAAATTGGGTAGTATAAGGTCTCCTGCTTTGTTCTTTTCCTTCAAGAATGTTTTGCTTACCTGGGGCCTCTTTCCTTTCCATATAAAGTTGATAATTAGGTTTTCCATCTCATTAAAGAATGCTATTTGTATTTGGATAAAAATTGTATTATATCTGTAGATCTCTTTGGGTAGAATCGACATTTTCGTAACCTTGAATCTTCCTATCCATAAACATATCATGTTTTTTCATTTATGTGGGTCTCTTTTGGTTTCTTGCAATAGAGTTTTGCAGTTTTCTTTGTATAGGTCTTTTATGTCCCTGGTTAGATTTATTCCTAAGTTTTGTATCTTTTTAGGGGCTAAAAAAAAAAAAATTTTTTTTTTTTTTTTTTTTAATAAATGATAGCGTGTTCCTGATTTCCTTTTTGAAGTTCCCTTGGTTGGTGTATAGGGATCCAACTGATTTTTGTATATTGATCTGACATCCTAGGAAACCTTGCTGGCATAGTGGTTAAGTGCTACGACAGCTAACCAAAAGGTCAACAGTTCAAATCCTCCAGGTGCTCCTTGGAAACTCAATGGGGCAGTTCTACTCTATCCTATAGGTCACTATGAGTCGGAATTGACTTGATGGCAACTGGTCTTTGGTTTGGATCTTATATCCTACTACTCTGCTGAATCTATTAGTTACAATAGTTTTCTTATGGAGTCTGTAGGGTTCTCTATGTATAGGATCACATCATCTGCAAATAGGGGTAGTTTTAGTTCTTCCTTTCCAATTTGGATTCATATTATTTCTTTTTCTTTCCTTATTGCTCTAGCTAGGACTTCCAGCACAATGTTAAATAGGAGTGGTGATAAAGGGCATCCTTGTTTTGTTCCCATTCTCTGGGAGAATGCTTTAAATCTCTCTTCATTGAAAATGATGTTGGGTGTTTGTTTTGTGGTGCCCTTTATTATGTTGAGGAATATCCCCTCTACTTGTATTTTATTGAAAGTTTTTATCAGGAATGGGTGTTGGACTTTATCAAATGCCTTTTTCTGCATTGTTTGAGATGATCATGTGATTATTTTGTTCTGTTTATGTGGTTAATTATGTCAATTGATTTTCTAATGTTGAATCATCCTTGCTTACCTGGTATGAATCCCACTTGGTTCTCATGTATTATTTTTTTGATATGCTGAATTCTATTGGCTAGAATTTTGTTGAGAACTTTTGCATCCATATTCATGAGAGATACTGGTCTGTAATTTTTTTTGTGGTGTCTCTGTCTGGCTTTGGCATCACGGTTATGCTGGCTTCATAGAATGAAATTGGGAGCATTCCTTCCTTTTCCATGCTTTATAATAGTTTGAGTAGTACTGGTATGTGCTCTTCTCTAAATGTTTGATAGAATTCTCCAGTCTGGGCCAGGGTTTGTTGTTGTTGGGATTTTTTTTTTTTTTTTAGGTTAACTCTTCAACCTCTTCTCTTGTTATAGGTCTGTTCGGATTTTCTATTTCAGCCTATGTTAGTTTAGGTAGGTAGCGTATTTCCAGAAATTTGCCCATTTCCTCTTGGTTTTCAGATTTGTTGGAGTATAATTTTTCATAGTATTCCGTTATGATCCTTTTTATTTTGGTTGGGTCTCTTATAACGTCCCCCATCTTATTTCTTATTTGGGCTATTTGCTTCCTCTCCTATTTTCCTTTTGTCATTTTGGCCAGTGGTTTGTCAATTTTGTAGATCTTTTCAAAGAACCGACTTTTGGGCTTGTTGATTCTTTGTATTATTTTTCTGTTTTCTATTTCATTTATTTCTGGTCTAAGCTTTATTTTTTCCTTTTTTCCTTTCTTCTGGTGGCTCTGGGCTCCTTTTTCTGTTCTCTTTCTATTTGTTCTAGTTTTAGAGCTACTGTTGTTGTTTTTGCCCTTTCTTCTTTTTTGATATGTGCATTTATTGCTATAAATTGACTTTTGAGCACTGCCTTTTCTGTGTCCCAAAGGTTTTGGTATGATGTGTTTTCATTTACATTTGAGTCTAAGAATTTTTTTATTCCATCTTTGATTTATTGTATTACTGAGTTGTTTTTATGCAAGGTATTATTCAGTTCCATGCATTTGATTTTTTTTTTCTTTTTTCTTCATGCTATTGATTTCTAATTTTATGGAATTGTAATCAGAGGTGATGTTTTGTATTGTTCCGATGTTTTGAATATTATCGAGGGTTCCTTTGTGGCCTAATTGGTCTACTCTAGAGAATGTTCCTTATGTGTTGGAAAACAATGTAAACTTTGCCGCTGTTGGGTGGTGTTCTGTATGTATCTATGAGGTCAAGTTGGTTGATTTTGGCCTTTGTATCTTCTGTATCTTTGTTGAGTTTCTTTCTAGATGTTCTGTCTTTTACCAAGAATGGTGTCTCCTACTGTGCCTCCTACTATTATTGTGGAACTATCTCTCTCTCTCTTCAGTGCTGTCAAAGTTTTTTGTTTTTTTTGTTAATGTGCTTTGGATCCCTGTTGTTGGGTGTGTGCATATTTATTAAGATTATGTCTTCTTGGTTGATTGTCCCTTTAATCATTATATAATGTCCTTCCTTGTCTTTTGTGGTGGAATTTGCCTTAAAGTCCATTTTATCAGAGATTAATATTGCCACTCCTGCTCTTTTTTGGTTATTGTTTGCTTGATATATTTTTTCCATTCTTTGATTTTTTAATATCTTTATGTCTTTGTGTCTGATGTATGTTTCTTGTAGATAGCATATTGATGGGTCTTTTTTTTTTTTTTAATCCATTCTGCCACTCTCTGTATCTTTAAAGGTGCATTTAAATCATTTACATTCAGTATGATTATCAGTAGGTATGAGTTTATTGCTGTCATATTGTTATGCTTTTTCTTTTGTGATGCTGACATTTTCTTTGTTCCTCTTACTCTCTTATGCAAAGTTCCTTTTATTTGTGGATTTTCTTTTTTTTTTTTCTATTTTTATAGTTTTTGCATTTACTGTGACTTTATGCTTTTCTTCTTCATTCTGATGAGTAGGTTTGTTAGCTTGCTTTGTGGCTACCTGGAAAATTTACTCATATCTTCCTAAGTTTGAACCAGTCTTTTATTACTTGATATTGCCTTGACTTCCTTTGTATTTGAAAGCTCTATGCCTACACCGGAAACCCTGGTGGTGTAGTGGTTAAGTGTTATGGCTGCTAACCAAATGTCAGCAGTTCAAACCCGCCAGATGCTCCTTGGAAACTCTATGGGGCCGTTCTACTCTGTCCTATAGGATTGCTATGAGTCGGAATCGACTTGATGGCATTGGGCTTTTTTGGGTTTATGTCTACACCATTTATTCCTCCTTTTATTGTTTTGGCATTGGCTTCAGATTCACTTCTCTGTTTCAATGTTTTAAGTCTTTTAGTTTTATTTTATTATTAGAGTTCTTTACCTATGGTGGTATCTGGCTGATGTCATCCTGTGTCCTAGACTCCAGTTGTTGTCTGCTGTTGTTTATTCTCTAACCAAAGGATTCCCTTTAATATTTCTTGTAAATTTGGTTTGGTTTTTAAATTTTGTTTATCTGGAAATGTCTTAATTTCACCACTGTATTTGAGAGAGGGGAAACCCTGGTGGGACAATGGTTAAGTGCTACAGCTTCTAACCAAAAGGTTGGCAGTTTGAATCTGCTAGGAGCTCCTTGGAAACTCTATGGGGCAGTTCTACTGTGTCCTATAGGGTCGCTATGAGTCGGAATGGACTCAATGGCACTGGGTTTGGTTTTTTTGGTTTGGTATTTGAGAGAGTTTTGGAGAACATATTATTCTTGGTTGGCATTTTTTTTTTCTTTCAAGGTTTTATATATGCCATCCCACTGCCTTCTTGCCTGAATAATTTCTCCTCAGTAGTCAGAGCTTAGTCTTAATGTTTTACCTTTGTGAGTTTTCATTTTTCTCAAGGTGTTGTCAGGATTCTTTTTTGTCCTTGGCTTTGGCAAGTGTGATTGTGATATGTCTTGATGACTCTATTTTGGCGTCTCTCCTATCTGGGGTTTGTTGAGCTTCTTGGATGGTCGGCTTTTCTTCTTTCGTGATACTTGGGAAGTTTTCTGCCAGCAAATCTTCAACAATCTTCTCTGTGTTTTCCATTTTATCCCCCATTCTGTAACTCCAGTCATGCACAAATATTTGTTCTCAATTGTGTCCCACACAATTCTTAGGTTTTCTTCATTTTTTTCTCGATTTTTTCCAAAGAAAGTGGTTCCATGGATTTGCCTTCAATCTCACTGATTCTGTCATCCATTGGTTCAAATTTGCTCCTAAAACTTTCTAACTAGTTTTCCATTTCTGAAATTTAGTTGTTTATCTTTTGGATTTCTCATTGCTGTTTTTATGTGGGAGCCCTAGTGGTGCAGCAGTTAAGAGCTCAGCTGCTAACCAAAAGACTGGCAGTTCAAATCTACCAACTGCTCCTTGGAAACCCTATGGGGGCAGTTTTACTCTGTCCTATAATGTCACTATGAGTCGGAAATGACTCGAAGGGCACCAGGTTTGGATTTTTGTATGATTTCTAAGTGTTTATTAATTTATTAATTTTGACATTTTGTTCTTGTATTATTTTCCTGAGCTCTTCTATTGCTTTGCCTATGTTATTCTTGATTTTGGCTATATTTTCATTGATTTTGTCTGTGTTTTCCATGGTTTCATCTATTTTTTTTTTTCCCTTGGTTTTGTCTGTGTTTACCTTGATCTCTTTCCTAATCTCTTGGAGAGCCCTAAATATTAGTCTTTTGAATTCCACATCAGGTAGTTCCACTGCCTTTTCTTCTACTGGGAGGTCATCTGTTTCTTTATTTTGGTCACTTGCTGGAGCCATCTTGTCCTGCTTTTTTATATGTTGTGATGTTGTCTGCTGTCTCCGAGACATTAAGGTACTATTTTCTGTATTTATTGACTGTGTGTTCATTTGTTTCATTCTGCTTCTTCATTTTGTTTTGAAATGTCAGGGCAGGCAGGCTGGGCATGCTTTGCTGTGCTACTTGGTCAACTGTGGAAACAATAGTTCTCGCCACTCTGTCCAGGTGGGCAGGGCAGCAGCAGCCTGCTTCATGGTACACTGGTTTGGTGAGGCAGCTGAGAGCAGACAATGTGGGTGCTCCTGTGTTCTGGTCTTTGTCCTGTGTTGTGTAACCATTTGCAGTCCTTCACTGGAGAGGTTTGGGTGTTGGTGAGGAAGTGGTACTGGCTCATTTCCCTCTGTGTAGCAGCTGATCAAGTGGCGCAAAGTGAGGGGCAATGCAATCTTGGTGCAGCAGTGAGCTTATGCTAGGATGCTGTAGCTGTTGTGGCACCACAAGGGCTAGTAGGAAGGGGGTGGCATGTGAGTGAATGCCCTGTCTCCTGGTGGAGCTCCATGGAGTTGCCTTCCCCTACTGCCTGTCTGGTGTCATTTCTGGCTTTGCTCCAAGATGGCAAATCTGTGTCATGTTAGTTGGCAGGTGACCTCCATTTTATATGTCTTCTCATTCTCTTTTTTCTTTCAGTTTCTTCTTCCGTTTGGTGTTTGATCTAGTTCTGTATCCCTTCATTTGATATTTAAGGTTCCAGGGTTGACATTTGTGTCTGTTTTACTTAGATTTTTGGGTCTTTGCTGCAAAGAGATGGCATGGTACATCTGTATAGGTCACTGTCTTGGTTCTGCCCTCTGCTTTGAATTTTGAGCTTATATCATGTGTTTTCATTAAAGGAATGCATACTGAATCATTGAGTGTGTTTGAATTTTTGGTAGGTACTATGAATATTTTTCTTTCCTCATCCCACCAATTCTACCCTCAGAGTTCACAGGGACATATGCGTACAACTAAGTCTACCCTTCCAGATTCCACTGGAAACCCTGGTGGTGTAGTGGTTAAGTGCTATGGCTGCTAACCAGTGGGTCGGCAGTTTGAATCCACCAGGCGCTCCTTGGAAACTCTATGGGGCAGTTCTACTCTGTCCTATAGGGTCGCTATGAGTTGGAATCAACTTGATGACAGTGGGTTTGGTTTTTTTTTTTGGGGGGGTACCAGAGTCCACTGGGATATATGTGTCCCAAAAAACTTTTCATTAAAATCTATATTTTCATAACAAAAAGATTAATTCAACACCACCTCATACCATACCCTGTAAAAAGAGTAATTTGTGGCACACACCATTTTTTCCATTTCAAACTATCAGGTGGCACACACTGTCAGTGGAAAAACAAACAAAAAAAAAAAACCTCATTGCTATGAAGTCAATTCTGACTCATAGCAACCTATAAAAAAAAAAAAAAACTTTTTTTTTTTTTTTTATATATAGAATGGAGTAAAACTGCTCCATAGGGTTTCCAAGTAGTGGCTGGTGGATTCAAACTGCCAACCTTTTGGTTAGCAGCCAACCACTTAAAACTGCCCAAAATACCCCAAAGTTGGAAAATATAGATGGGCAACCATGTATCCCAACGGTCATGAAAAGGATTCTTAGAAACAATAATAAGAAAAAATACTTTGAATGACTACAGTAGTATTAAATTCTGGGTATTAGTTCTAATTATATTTAGTACAAAAGTAAAGTTTTAGATTTCTCTGAGCTTATATTTGGACTAGATATTTGACATGAAAGTATACCCTGAAAAAATATTGTATATAGTACTATAAAGACACAAACAAGACCTATAATCTCTTGAATTTGGTCTAATTTGACTACATTTCAAACAAGGTCATACAGATATGGTAAAAAAAAAAAAAAAAAATTAAAAGTCTTCTAACTTATGGATCAATTTTTAATAGAGAGGTAGGTTCAGAAAGCAAACTAAATAGGAATGGTTTTTAGTCATCCTAGTTTTTTTTTTTTAGCCATAGGGAGACGACCATTATATGAGAGCATTTTTTTCTTTGGAATAAATTCATAAATGTTATGATGTATTATGCTTAATGAAGATGTTGAATTTCTGTTCAACTGACCACATCATTTTATTATGAGTTTGAAAGAATACTACTCAAAAAATCAGAGGGCATGTATTCGATTCTTGATCACCACTTTTTCCAGTTTTTCAATCTTAGTTAAGGTGACTTAGTTTTTACCCCTTCGTATTTTCATTTTCCCATCCACAAACCAAGAATTACAATAAAAACTGACATTTTTTCCACAGGAATGCTGCGAGAGAGAGAGAGAGAGGTGTGAATATGCCTTGGAAAGAACAAGACCCTGCACAAGTGCTAGCCATCAGTATTATTAACAATCTTCTAAATTTTAGCCTCAGGAATAGAGATCATTTTGCACCATACACTTTCATCTGTCCTCTCTTATGACGAATGGCCCACAAAGACCAAATGATTGGCTGACGTTGAGAATAGTTTTGGAAGAGAGCAAAAATGGCTGGTGTACAGGGGGCTAATCCCATTTTTACCTAGCTGTATTTACTGAATTAGCCTGGGGGTTATGTGAGTCAAGTTAACCTAATCTTCGAGAAATTAACATGTTACGTTATCGTGTATAGATTCCTTTATAGCCTTTGTCCTGATTGAGGAACAGTGCCTAGCTCAGATTATGATTTGCATAATAATGGCAGCCAAATTTAAGCACTTCATGTATCTGAGGAAAACATAAAAAATTTGATAAGCAAAAATTCTGTCTGAAACTAATATACATTAAAACTATGAATAGGTACGAATTTTTAACTAGAAAGCTTGCCATTGATCCTGCTTCCCAAGACAACTACAAAAACAAATGTCCTGAATAGCTGATACAGAAATGTGGATGGTTGAGAGATGTAGTTCCAACCATCATATCCAGAAATAAATATGTGGGTGAATTAATGTCCTTGTACACACACACACACACACACACGTGCATTCATGCGCAAATACACACATTTTGTGTCTGTAAGATAGATACCAAGCCCACACCTTTTATACTTATTTACAAAAAAAAAAAAAAAAATACCTTAGGCAATTGTATATTCTTTTTCTCAGATCTTTTTTTCTTTTTGAAAACTCTGCTTTCCCAAAAGATTTGGGTTTCCACAGTGACACAATTACAAAGCAAATAAAAAGTTATCTTCAACCTCTCATTCTTGCCTTCAGCTTTCCAGTTTAGCTCAGGAGCATACATGCCAACAATGACCCAGGATCCAAAGGAAGTCCCTGTGGTTGCTGTCATTCCATTTTATTTTGCATGCTAATTGTGTTCTTTCTGTGGCCTGATGATTTGGGAACTCACATTTAGGGGGTGAAAATTATTATGACTGCATTAAGGCTTGGCTCCCACATTTCATTGTCTTTTTACTTTAATGGTCATTTAAAAGACATTTGTAGAATTTGACAAAGCATTGATGACTCTCAATAACAATAATGTGCACATTCAAATGGAGCCTGGCTTCCCAATAAATCTGAATCTAGGCTGTTGAGATGTGTCTGAGCATTTCCCCTGGATTTGCTGCGAAATACTGCCATCAAGTGTGAAGTTGGAGAGGCAGTTTCCAGATTTCAGTGTAGACATATTTGTACAGGGGTTTCCCCCAAATCTGGCCTCTAGATTTTTTTTTTTTTTTTAATTTTATGGCAAGCTCTCGGCAAATACCAAATTCCATTTAAAATTCCTCAGAGACCCTGAATTGATACAGCCCTTTTAATCTTTATAAAGTAATGGGTAAATATGTGACAATAATGGCAGGAAACACTTCTAGACTGTGACTCTGGTATTTATTCAGGGTTTGAAGTAAGGAAAAAGATGAATGACTACTGTTTTCATGAAGACCCCAAATTATTCTGCTCAATTGTGTATTATGAAGAAATCTTGTACTTCCTAGTTTCTCAGTTAAACTTGGATTAATTAAAAAAACTAACAAGCAAGAAAACAAACAGAACCTCTCTGTTGTTTTGAAGCAAGTAATCTGTGTATGTAAATGGATCCCTATTATCTTCCAAACTGTGCTGAGCACATTGCCTTAAAAACCAAACCCATTGCCGTCCAGTCAATTCTGACTTATAACAACCTTACAGAACAGAGTAGGACTGCCCCATAGGGTATCCAAGGAGCAGCTGGTGGATTCGAACTGCCAACCTTTTGGTTAGCAGCCATAGCACCAAAAGCTCAGGATAAACACTAAAAAACTTTTTATCGAATGAATGTAAAATAAAGTGATACAACTCAATCTGTCATTCAAAATACAAGTATTCTTCCAGTATAGCATCTTTACTGACCAAATAAATCTCATACTGTAACCAATATTGGATGGATCAACAAACCCAGTATGCTTTCTTACCTCTCTGTTTTTTTTTTTAAATGTCATTTCCTTTACCTGCCATATTCTACAGCCTTAACTTCACTGGTAAATATGCCTTGCAAATATGCCTTAGAATTTTACACACAGCACACTAGAATTCAAAATCTTGTTTTTCTTTTTTTTAAAATTATGGCTAAAATACTTTTTTCATAAAATATCTTTATAAATTAATCTCACATCATTCTGATCATTCTGGATCTTCACATTCCATCAATACTTATATTATCGATTTATACTTATATTGTTCATATATATTGAAAAATGTTCCCTAGTTGGTTCATGAATGTCAGCCTCAAATGCAAATCCCTTGAGTAAAGGCATCAAGTCTCATAGGAATTCTCATCCACCATGCATTTCACCTCTAAAGCCCAACACATTAGCTCATAGAGTTTCTGTTGCAGAAATTCCAGTATTGAGTAGCATTTAAGTTCAGATGACTGAAAATGTTTTTTGAGAGAAAAAAATGATCTCAAAGCTATGCATTCTAAGCCACATTTCTCCTAACAAACTCCAATTAGATAAACATTAAAATTTTCTTGAATAGAAAATTTTATTCAAGTAGATTGACAGGTAAGTTAATAAAAAAAACTTGATTCTGTGTGCCGTTTGATTTGTGAGATAAGAAAAACTTGACATAGTATCTAACCAATGAATTTCGATCTCAACATATTTGGGACAACTTGGCAGGCAGTGTCACGCAACATGAAAAGAGTGAGTTTGGGAGGTAGGGGTTTTATATTGTATTTTCTGTTTTTTCATTTTCAAGGTGAAATGTAGAGCAGATCTCTTAATCTCTTGGCCCCAGTTTCTTCATCTTTAGAATAAAGATATTTTCCCAATCCACCTCATAAAAAAAAAAAAACTCTCTGCCATCGAGTCAGGTCTGACTCATAGTGACCCTATAAGACAGGGTAGAACTGCTCCATAGAGTTTCCAAGGAGCACCTGGTGGATTTAAACTGTCGACCTTTTGGTTAGTAGCCGTAGCACTTAACCACTACACCATCAGGGTTCGCACCGGGTTCGCACCTCATAGGTGATGAAAATTAAATAGGATATAAGATTGAAAGAATTCAGTTTCATGCAAGCATAAAGGATTAATACTTCAGAAAAGCATATGTTTGATAGCAAGAATAGCTGGCTTTGTTCTCCTCTTGGGTTATGCATGCAGTCTTGTCATTCAGCAGTTGGTCTGGGTGGCATAGCTATTTTAAAGGAACCTCAGTCCATAGCACTCCCCATGCACTATTCACTGATTAAGTGGCTTTTGAGCTCTGTGGGCTAAGAATTGCTGATCCATTGTACTCTATCAGTTGTCTGACAGGCATCTAACAAAAAAGGTTGGCAGCAAAATCTCCATTGATAGGCTGAGTGGAAAAGGATTGGGAAATGAAGAGGTTAATCACTTTCAGTATGTCTTAGAAGTGACATTTTGACCATTGCAAGCAATGCCATGATCCATTATCAATGTAAATATGCTGTGTGTGTGTGTTTAATTAAAAAAAAAAAATTAGCACTGTCTTATATAATATCCCAATAAAACTGAAGTCCTGCTGATGGGGATTAATCTCTAGAATTGGCATCTGTCCTGCAGAATCAACATGATTTTCAGTGTGCAATCTCAAACTATATAACTGCTGCTTTGGACTACCTATAGGGCTATGTGGGCCATGAACTAAAAAGTCGCATCCAACAGTGAAGGATCAAAGTTTCAGATAGCCCTTCCCCATCCCCTAAAAACCAAAAAACCTGTTGCCATCAAGTAGATTCCGACTCATAGCAACCCTGTAGGACAGAGTAGAACTACCCCATAGGGTTGCTGTTATGGATTGAATTGTGTCCCCCAAAAATGTGTGTATCAATTTGGCTAAGCCTTGATTACCAGTTTTGTGTGATTGTCCACCATTTTGTCATCTGATGTCATTTTCCTATGTGTTGTAAATCCTACCTCTCTGATGTTAATGAGGTGGGATAGGCATCAGTTATATTAATGAAGCCGGGCTCAATCTACAAGATTGGATTGTATCTTGAGCCAATCTCATCTGAGATATAAAAGAGAGAAGCAAGCAGAGAGACAGAGGGACCCCATACCACCAAGAAAGCAGCACCAAGAGCTGAGTGCATCCTTTGGACTACGGGTTCCTGCTTGGAGAAGCTCCTAGTCCAGGGGAAAATTGATGAGAAAGACCTTCCTCCAGACCTGACAGAGATAGAAAGCCTTCCCTTGGAGCTGACGCCCTGAATTTGGATTTCTAGCCTACTAGACTGAGAGAAAATAAATTTCTCTTTGTTAAAGCTATCCACTTGTGGTATTTCTTCTATAGCAACACTAGATAACTAAGACAGTTGCCAAGGAGCAGCTGGTGGATTCAAACTGCTGACCTTTTGGTTAACAGCCAAGCTCTTAACTACTGTGCCACCAGGGCTCCTGCCACCCCTACCTGTTGTTTAATGCTGGCTGGGTATCTCAGTAACAACTCAATGTATGAATGAGCAATAGCCCTGAGTGGAAAACATGTACTAGTCAGACCTTCCCTGCTCCAAACCTTCTCTCTGGGATGTAAAAAAGACAAGTAAAACATTGGGTTTGGAAAGAGACAGAGATCTTATACGAATGGAAACCAAATCTGGTTGTAGTCAGTACTGACTAGAATTAGCAGGCTATCTAACACCCAGAGAGTTTAAGATGAAATCCTCTGTCTTCTCATGGCAATCCATGAGAGTCTAGTCTTTATGGATGGAGACTGCTCACTTCCTTCTCTGCAGTCCCACTGGATTGTAATCCTACCTTTATCTGAAGCCCAGCCACGTACCTGCCTCCATTCCCAACCCTGATTTCTATTCATCCCAGCTACTGGGCAGGATTCCTTTTTAAGCTGAACAGTCTATCCTAGATCCGGACCTCCTGCCATGCCTTGCATATAAGCTTAGTTAATTGGGGTACCAATGTCAATTTGGATCAGGCCTATAGTCATTATATGCCCTTGGACATCGCAAATAAAACTAGCTAGCTACTCATCATTTTAGTGATTTCAGCCCAATTGTTGTGTAAGTTATTTTAACTCATTTTTTTCAGCTTATTTCCATTATCTAGGCAACTCACTCTTTTGGTCCCAGCACCCCTGCATATAAAGTATACATGGGAAATAATGTATACCTCATTATTGGTGCTGGATGATTTTATACTTGTTTGCATGTAACCAAGCTCTCCTCTAAGACCTTAACTGACTGCCCAAGTACTAATGATTATTTCCCTCTTACGAACTCCTTTAACATGAACTATCCATGACACTTGCATAGGGCATAACACATACTTCTTTTATGATTATTAGTTTTTGTGGCACATAATCTAAGATCTCTATATTATAGGCTTCTAAAGTACAAGTACTATACTTCATAAGTCTTCCTGTAACACTGTACTTTGCAATGCCTTTCTCATTTTATGTGTAATAAATACACGGATGATGGTAGTGATGAATATTATAATTTTTTCTTAATAACTTCTTAAAAATCTTCCTTTAACTCTGAATGCTTACTTCTATTACCCTAGCTTATATATTCCCTGTCCGTGGCTTCATTTCTTCCCCACTCTTCCCTGGAAGCCAGTGTGGCATGGATTGAAAATCTTACCTAAAACTCAGAAATTACTAAGAAAGTTGGGAATGGAAATGATTAGAATTTGGTTGGATCAGATGTTTTGATCATCTGATTATCCAAATCAGATTGGCCACTTGACAAATATCATCATCTTGACAAAATCAGCCTTTAAGAATCACCCTGGATACTGACTTTCATGGCACTGAATAAACATAAGCACAACTGCTGAGTTTGGGAATGATGCTAATGTGAGCTCTGGCTTGCTTTTATCACTTAAATCAACTCTGTACTAAAAAAACTAAACAGGAAACTCCAGATAATCCAATCATCGTACATGGAAGGCTGGAGGAGAGAGAGAAAAAAGAAAAGAAAAACAGCCACGTGTAATAATTTTAACTTTACCTGTTGAAGGTATCATCAAATATATCATTACCATTAAAACATTATTGCTATTACTGTGATCTATATCTGACACTTGGAAAACTAAAGCTCAGAGAAGATAAGGGAGTTTCTTAAACCTAAGCACCTAACGATTAGAACGGCTAGAGCTAGAACTCCCAGCCAAGATGATTTCAGTTGTACCAAGCAACCTCTGACACCTTAGTCATCTGCCCACAGAATGAATGTATATCTTTTTTATTGTACCTTAGGTGAAGGTTTATAGAACAAACTAGCTTCCCCTTAAACAATTAGTACACATGTTGTTTTGTGACATTGGCTGCCAACCCCATGACATGTCAACACTCTCCTCTTCTCAACCTTGGGTTCCCTAGAATGAAGATATTTCTAAGTTAGGGTAATATTACTCTGTTCCCAATGCTATTGCTGATTTAGTCCTTAATCTTTCATCTTTCTGAGCAAGTGTTAAAAAAAAGGGGGGGGGAGGGAGTTGGGCTAGTTTCCTTTCTTCCAAATGATTTCCTAAAATCTTGACATGTGCCAAAAGTTTAGAGTCAGAAGGGACCTTTAAAAAGCTCTAAACTTTAATTTCAAATATTTATTTGAAATGTAGCTGTGACATGATTCCTCAGGAGTCTTAGCCACCTGCCAAGTTTGAAGTGTTTTTGTTCAGTTGTTTTTAACTTGCTGCTGAGAGAAGTCTTAATTTCAATAAGATGGAAAATTGTGGGTTTTTTTCCATTGGCCTAGAACTCTAAAACAACTAAATGGGTGGTGTCACATGAAAAAGTAAAGAAAGTGAAATGCAAAAACGTAACACAATTATTGTTTGGATAATTTGATAACTAGAGCATACATTTGGAGAAGTGACATGCTAATGTCAGGTAAAAGACGAACATCATTGTCCCTCAGTGAAGCCAAAATTATTTACTGAGTGCCAAGAATATATCTAGTCAGTATTTGGTATATTTAGGAAACAAGCTAGGAAGATATTGCCCATGCCTTAGGGGCAACTCAGCCTGCTAATTAGTGTAATTATATCCTTGAGTAAGACATTTTAAATCAAAAAGTAAACTGTCCAAATAGCTATATCATTTTTCCCCAAAACATTGTTCCATATATAGCTATTATCTACGTGTATGAAAGAGCCCTGGTGGCACAATGGTTAAAGCTTTTGGCTGCTAACCAGAAGGTCCACAGCTGGACCTTCTGCAGGAGCCACTCTGCAGGAGAAAGATGTGGCAGTCTGTTTCTGTAAAGATCACAGCCTGGGAAACCCTCTGGGGTAGTCTACTCTGTCCTATAGGATCGCTGTGAGTTGGAATTGACTCCATGGCAAAGGGTTTGGGTTTTTTTTGGTATCTAAGTATGTATAATAAAAAATTATGGATAACATTGAGAAGAATGTGAATTCCAGAACACTTATTTGTACTCCTGAGGAAATGAGGAAGCTGTACATAGATCGAGAGGCAGTCATTCAAACTGAACAAGGGGCTACTGCGCGGTTTAAAGTCAGGAAAGACGTGCGCCAGGGTTGTATATTTTCACCATACCTATTTAATCTGTGTGCTAAGCAAATAATCTGAGAAGCTGGACTATATGACGAAGAATGTGGAGTCAGAATTGGAGGAAGGCTCATTATCAACCTGTGTGCTGCAGGTTATGAAAATAAAGAGGACTTGAAGCACTTACTGATGAAGACCACAGACCACAGCCTTCAGTATGCATTACACCTAAACACAAAGAAAACAAAAATCCTCACAAGTGGATCAATAAGTGACATTGTGATAAACAGAGAAAATCTTGAAGTTGTAAAGGATTTCGTTTTACTTGAATCCACAATCAACACCCATGGAAGCAGAAGACAAGAAGTCAAAAGACATATTGCATTCGGAAAATCAGCTCCAAAAGACCTCTTTAAAGCACTGAAAAGCAAAGGTGTCACCTTGAAGACTAAGGTGCAACTGACCCAAGCCATGGTGTTTTCAATTGCATTATACGCATGCGAAAACTGGGCAATGAATAAGGAAGAATTGACACCTTTGAATTGCGGTCTTGGTGGAGAATATTGAATGTACCGTGGACTCCCAAAAGAATGAAGTAATCTGTCTTAGAAGTAGTACAGCCAGAACGCTCCTTAGAAGCAAGGATGGTGACACTGTGTCTCACATACTTTGGACGTGTTGTCAGAAGGGATCAGTCCCTGGAGACGGACACGATGCTTTGTAAAGTAGAGGGCCAGCAAAAAATAGGAAAACTCTCAACAAGATGGATTCACACGGTAGCCTCACCAATGGGCTCAAGCATTATAATGACTGTGAGAGTGTCGTCGGACTGAGCAGTGTTTCCTTCTGTTGCACATAGGCTTGTTATGAGTCAGAACTAACTCAATAGCACCTAACAACAAAATCAACATATATGTTCCCACTGCCATCAAGTTGATTCCTAATCATAGTGACCCCGTAGGACAGAGTAGAACTGTCTCATAGGGCTTCCAAGGCTGCAAATACTTACAAAACCAGACTACCTCAGCTTTCTCCTGTGGAGTGGCTGGTGGGTTTGAACTGCCAACCTTTATGTTAGTAGCTAAATGCTTAACCACTGTGTCACCAGGGCTCTTTATGCATGTAGGAAGAAGCAAATAAAATATCCATTTATTCCAATTTATTATGGTTTCTTAAGTAGCCTTAAAAACTGGAACTAGTATTTTTGAACCTGCATAACCCATCTGGCTATTGAAAGAGAGAAGTTAATTAATAATTTTTCTCCTTTTCTACCAGTTTGTTTTTCTATGTTCTGAATGTAAAGCTGATTTCAGACAGGCTGATTAGATCCGATATAATTGTTAAGAGAGCAAAAATATAGCACATCAGCTGATAGATATGATCTCAGTTGAAACCACAGGCTACATATATACTGAAGATTGTCAAAACATGTAGAGAGAACAAGATGCTTGAATATGTCTTTTACTTTCTTATCCCATCAGTCAACACATTTAAGCCATTGGTTACAAGGAGATGCTTCACAGTGTTAGACAATTTTGTAATTCTGCCTGACCTTTGTTGGAATGCCCTCTTGTCCTCAAAAGAAGGCTGAAACTTGCTGGAGTCATGAGTCACCTTTTTACTTTTCCTCTTTAAAAATTGCCATTTCCCACCTCTGACTCAATAGAATAGAATGTTGTCACATGACTGACTCCTAAGTTATCACAAAATAAATGTTGCAGATCAAAGACACTTCTCTCAAAAGTGGGAGACATTTGTTTTGCAATAATGTTGTGATTTTTGCCTCTATTATTCTAGATGATTGATGTAGATGTAATCGTTCTGTCTCTTAGATATTGGTAAAATAAAATGACGGTTGTTGGCTCTGCAATAAGGGACCATCTGCACTGGGATGCTGGGAAGAATCGAAAGGTTGGCATTTTCACAGCATGAGAAAAAGATTTCAATTACCTAGTTAGTTTATGAAGAATATGTCTAAACCGGACAATTTAGGTCTAATACTTTACTTTAAGTCCTGAGTTATCTAGCTTGGTTGCCAGAACTAGAAAGATCAACTTGAAAAACATCCAAGTTGTATATTCATCAGGTTTTAGGTGTTTTAACCACTCTCTGTACTTAGATTGCAAAGGCTAGAATCATCTCTTCCTTCACGTCTGTCCATCTGTCTGTTAGATGCCATCGAGTCGGCTGCCAAATCATGGTGACTCCCTGTAAAATGGGATTGAACCATTGCGATCTTTAGGGCTTTCACTGGTTTATTTTTTGGAAGTAGATCACCAGACCTTTCTTCCTAGTTCATCCTAGCCTGGAAATGCCACTGAACCCCCATTCACCATTACAGCAAAATGCAAGCCTCCACAGAGAGATGGTTGGATGCACAATGTGCATTGATTGAAAATCAAGCCTGAGTCTCCCGAATGGAAGGTGAGAATTCTACCACTAAAACACTACTGCCCTGCCCATGCTTTTAGGTCTGGGTTAAAGTCTACCTCCTCCAGGGCAAATTCAGCTAGGATCAGGACAGTCTATCACCCTTACTGTCTCGTCCTCTTATTTGTGAAATGAGCAGGTAATGGACATATACTTTGTACCAAAGACTGCTCCAGGGAGTGGGAATTTAAAGATGAAGTAAGGTGAGGACCCTTTATTCTAGGAAGGAAGAAAAAATCATATTAAAATGATTACAGAATGAACACTGTATCTCCCTGAATTCTTCCCTGAGTCCATGCAATGGGAATTTTCATCAATGCTTCTTCCCTTCTCAGAGCAGTGTTAGAGGAGGAAATATGTTCCTGTTCTCAGCGCTCCTTCCTTCATTTCCTGTAGAAGAGAAGGTCGTTGATGTTGTTAGGTGCTATTGTGTTGGTTCCGACCCATAACAACACTATGTAGAACAGAATGAAACACTGCAGGATTCTGCACTATCCTCTCATTTGTTGCTACACTTGATCCCATTGATGCAGCCACGGTGTCAATCCATCTCTTTGAGGGTCTTCCTATCTTTTGTTGATGCTCTACCTTATCAAGCATATTGATCTTCTCCAGGGAATGGTCCCTCCTGACAACATGCCCAAAGTATGTGAGATGAAGTCTCACCATCCTTGCCGCTAAAGAGCATTCTAGTTGTACTTCTTCCAATGTAGATTTGTTCGTTCTTCTGGCAGTCCGTGGTATATTCAATATTCTTTGCCAACACCACAATTCAAAGGCAACAATTCTTCATTGGTCTTCCTTACTCATTGTCCAGCTTTCGCATGCATATAAGGCAATTGAAAAACACCATGACTTGGTCAGGAACACCTTAGTCCTTAAAGTGATATTTTTGCTTTTTAACACTTTCAAGAGGTCTTTTGAAGCAGATTTTCCCAATGCAATATGTCTTTTGATTTTTTGACAGTTGCTTATAAGGGTGTTGATGTGAATCCAAGTAAATTGAAATCCTTTACAACTTCAATATTTTCTCCGTTTATCACAATTTTGCTTATTGACCCAGTTGTGAGGATTTTTGTTTTCTTTATGTTAAGGTGTAATCCATATTGAGGGCTGTGATCCTTATCTTTATCAGTAAGTGCTTCAAGTCCTCTTCACTTTCAGCATGCAAGGTTGTGTCCTCTGCATAATACAGGTTGTTAATGAGTCTTCCTCCAATCCTGATGCCACATTCTTCTTCACATAGTCCAGCTTCCGGGATTACTTGCTCAGCATACAGATTGAATAGGTATAGTGAAAGTATAGTGATGCACACCTTTTCTGACTTTAAACTACGGAGTATCCCCTTGTTCTGTCCGAACAACTGCTTCTTGGTCTATGTACAGGTTTCTAATGAGCACAATTAAGTGTTCTGGAATTCCCATTTTTTGCAACTTTATCCATAATTTGTTATGAAGAAACTGAAGATTTTTTTTACCAACTTCTGCAGTCTGAAATTGATCAAACATGCAATTAAAATGCATTGATAACTACTGGCAATTGGAATACGAGAATTAGAAACAAGAAAGAAAGACTGGTAGTTGAAAAATATGGCCTTGGTGATATAAATGATGCCAGAGGTCGCATGATAGAATTTGCAAGACCAATGACGTCTTCATTGCAAATACCTTTTTTCGACAACATAAATGGTGACTATACATGTGGAACTCACCGGTGGAATA
The DNA here is from genome assembly GCF_024166365.1 of Elephas maximus indicus. Lineage (NCBI taxonomy): Eukaryota > Metazoa > Chordata > Mammalia > Proboscidea > Elephantidae > Elephas > Elephas maximus. Next base: position 52,309,001 of record NC_064829.1, on the reverse strand, counting down.
CACAGAAATCAGATTGACTACATCTGTGGAAAGAGACAATGGAGAAGCTCAGTATCATCAGTCAGAACAAGGCCAGGGCCCGACTTCGAAACAGACCATCAATGGCTTCTGTGCACGTTCAAGTTGAAGCTGAAGAAAATTAGAACGAGTCCACGAGAGCCAAATACGACCTTGAGTATATCCTACCTGAACTTAAAAGCCATCTCAAGAATAGATTTGACGTATTGAACACTGACAACTGAAGACCACACAAGTTGTGAAATGACATCAAGGGCATCCTACATAAAGAAAGCAAGAGGTCATTAAAAGGAAAGAAAAAAAAAGATCAAAACGGGTATCAGAAGAAACCCTGATACACTCTTGTACACAGAGTAGCTAAAGTGAATGGAAGAAGAGGAGGAGAAGTCACTAATTCAGGAGGGAGGCTGTCATGTTTTAATTCTTGATCAGAGCCACTTGAGAGAAACAAATAGCACTGCTCATAGTTGACCTTTGCACATATGCTCTCTCTCTCTCTCCTTCTCATTTCTCTCTGTGTCTTACACCAAAGCCTGTTCCCATCCCTGCCATTTTTGGAGTTGATGATTTGATTTTTAAATTAACATTCTAACAATAAAAGTTTAAGACCTGGAAAAACTTGGGCTACAGAGAAGAATTTTTATCAAATGATAGCATCTTATTGCCTAAGATGCTATAGTAGTATTTAGAAAGTTATATTTTGAGGATATACAATTAATACAAAATATCATACCAGTTGTAAATGCATTTGAGAAGAGATGATGAAAGTATCATTTCGCAGCCATGAGACATGTGGAGGGCCTGAAATGAAAGATAGATTCTGAATAGGTAGAAAAGAAATTAAAAATACAGGATAATGATAAGAGAAATAGTTATAAATTCAGGAAGGAGTAAATTATAGGCTTTGTTAAAGACCTATGTTGCTTTAGGGGTCATTGTTTTTAACACTATGATTCCATAATCATTACTATTAACATATATCCACATTTATGCAAATTGAATAGTTATTTTCATGGCAGGAGTGTTCATTTTTGGCTCTCTCCCTACCTTCAGTTCTCTAACAGGGTCATACGGCTGCCATTCTCCTTTCCTGTGACCTTCCTTCATTTGGAATAGACGCGTGCAGGGAATTGAAACAGCAAACTCCCAACTTACTGTCTTCCCCTTACTTTGAAATCTGAAAAGCCTTCCTAAAATCAAGATTTGTTTGCTCCCCTAAACAGACGAAACTCTTTCTCTTGCACTCTCTTAAATGCTACACTTACTCTCCCACTCTCTGTGATCCCTGTTAAAGGTAATTTAAAATATATCTCAAAAAAACAAAACAAAACAGAATTCTATCTAAAAAGAAACTTTTTTCAGCAGCCCCTTCACTCCCATTCATGGATGCCATGAGCATTCTTAATGTGCTCAAAGCCAGAATCTGAGAGGCACCAGTTACTATCCCAACTAACATTTAGAAATATCAGGGTGAGGTTTCCCTGGAAACCACAAGCACGTAAAAACCATGCAGAACAGACTTGGTTTCATCTCTGGTTACATTTTCTGTTGAAGATAGAAATCACTCTGGCTGATATTTGGTTTTGGAAGTGAGACTTGGGACAGAATGTTGTGGAGGTCATTTTATTGGATTTCAGCATCTAGTAGACCAATCAAGGAGTTATAGTTTTTGTACGGGAAATGGAACAAAATATGGACACAACCACATATAATCCTGGAAATGAATTAAAAGCACTGCCTTTCCTATTCTCTTTCCTTATGTGGTGGAAATGGGAGGTGACAGTATGGAAGGATGTCCTGGGTGGCCTCCTTAGGCTCGCTGAAGAAGTAGAGAATGGTGACTTACACAGGGGAGAAGACAAGGTTATTATCTGCAGTGAAGGACAGGATGGTTAGTTATGGAAGATGCACACCAGGCATCTTTTACTGCTGAGAGAAGGGAAGAAGCACATTTTATATCATTTTGATTTTCCATGAGGACACTATTATAATCAGAAGATAATTTTTTTTTATTAACTCATGCACGGTATAAATATAGATTAATCGTCCTACAACTTCACAGAGTTATTATGTGTTGATAAGACTTTAGACAGGTTCATATTGTCTGAACTTCCCATTGTAGGTCCTTGATTCTGTATTATATATTATACAAATGTTTCATACAATGTATCAGTTAGCATGTGCTTTCATTTAAAAGTGGGAACATTGTTGTTTTGGTTTTTTTTCCCTTTCATGCGTAAAAGGCTTGGGCCTAACTCAAATGGATATTTCTAAACCAAGCTAGTGACATGGTAATTCCTTAAATTATGGAGAGTACCTAGTAGTTATTTAGAAGTTTAGAATTTGTATTCCTTTTTCTGGAGTACAACAGTGATCCTAAAAAGAGACAAAAAAACCTGCCTTTACCTCCAGGGACTTTCAAGCTCTTGGCAGAGGGACAGCACACATTGAAAAAACACAGGGATAAAGACCATCTCCAATTTGGAACTACTTAATATCACTGTTTTCCCAGATTTACCCAAGACTCATCTTGCAGAAGGGCTGTGGGAAAAAGGAAGAAGAGGTTGAAGAGCCAATTATCCTTGTCTTTTATATAGTTATCCACAGAGCAGATGTCTGGGCCCATCTCTTGCTCTTGCTTCTGCTGGTCCAAAATACGACCATATGTTAGCCATTTGGAAAGGAAAGAGTCAAAGTCAGATGAAAGTGTCCATACTCTGTACTTAGAATGGCCCATTGTTAGTACTATATGGTGTTAGAAGAAACAGGTTATCTTTGCTTCCACACAAGTTAACCTGTTTAGCCTTATTGCCTGCTAGTTATTTCGAGGCCTTTTGTTCAGCAATCAATTGATCCACATATTTATTATTTTATACTTTCCAAGCTATTTACTTATAACATTTAGTAAAAATAGACTACGTCAATTATACATTCAACCTTCTTAAAGGATATGAGATTAAAAAATTGGAAGCTAGGGCACACCTTTTCTTTGGCTTTCTAAAAAGGGAGGCTGGGTACTGGGGTATTTGCCCTAGCGTCCCACAGTCACCTGGGGATTATCTGAGCCAAAATGGAGTGCAGGTCTCCTCGTCTGCCACCTGATGATCCTGAAAGCAATTTGTAGATAGTAAGTGAAAGGAAATTTGTGATCTTAAGTGCTTGTATTTGACATTGGTTTATTTACACACAATTCATTAGGCAGTGCACCTGCCTATTAGTTTTTATTGGAAGAGAAGTTTTTTCAATTCCTATTATTTTATACCTCTATAACAAATCAGCCAAAGGTTAGAGTGATTTGAGTGGGAAGAGACAGCATGCTGAGGCAGTAACTGAGGAAGTCAACATTGGCTTTGAACTTGTCTCCTTCCTGGGTGATATTTTGGCAGAAGAAATGAATGAGAAAAGCCCTTATTACATTTAAAAGTCTACATCTGCAGAGCAGTTTGACTTTTCCATATGTCATATGTGTTTATTTCTCATAATGCCCTACAGTTCCAATGGAGAAAGCTGAAAATTATGATGGGTTGCAAGTATATAACTATGAATCACTGAAATTTTCATTGTGGGATATTCTATTGTATTAGCAAGAGGAAAGACTACTAGGCTTCATAAGGGCATGAGAAACAGGAAGGAAATTACTAATAATGAGCCTTGTGCTGGGCATTTGTCTTCTTTTCTGGTTGTTCATCACTTTAACGACAGTCTTAGAATGTTTGGGAAATTTTTCCTTTAGTATTCACACCGGCCCAGGGAAGAAATCTGAAAAACCATTTAGCATCTTCCCTTAAGTCTGGGATGCAGTAAGTAAACTCTTGTTGTTAGGTGAAGTTGAGTTGGTTCCGACTCATAGAGACCGTATGTACAACAGAACGAAACACTGCCCAGTCCTGCACCATCCTCATGATTGTTGCTATGTTTGAGCCCATTGTTGCAGTCACTGTGTCAACCCATTTCATTGAGGGTCTTTCTCTTTTTTGCTGACCCTCTATTTTACCAAGGATGACGTCCTTCTCCAGGGACTGATCCCTTCTGATAACGAGTCCAAAGCATGTGAGTTGAAGTCTCACCATTCTTGCCTCTAAGGAGCATTCTAGTTGTACTTCTTCCAAGTTAGATTTGTTCGTTCTTTTGGTAGTCCGTGGTATATCCAATATTCTTCTCCAACACCATAATTCAAAGGCATCAATTCTTCTTCAGTTTTCCTTAGTATGTGAACTAAACCAAACCAAACCCAACCCAACCCCTTGCCATCAAGTCGATTCCAAATCATAGTGAACCCTTAGTACAGAGTAGAAAAACTGCCCCATAGGGTTTCCATGGAGCAACTGGTATATTTGAATTGCTGACCTTTAGTTTTGTAGCTGAGCTCTTAACCACTGAGCCACCAGGGCTTCAGTATATGAACTAGACTCTTAAAATTAGATGTGTAACAAGACTTTAATTTGGGAACTAAGTAATCTTAGAAAGCAGGTACTGAGCAGAACTGGTTTGTGGTGGGGACAGTTGTTGGAACCTGTGGATTTCTGGGCAATAGCAGCAGTAGTTCTCCTGCCACCTTCATTGCTGTCAGCTACAGGGTCCATACCCACTAGCAGTGGTAAGCTGTCCACTTGGATCCAGTCCACAATGAAGCTGAGTGTTGTTCCTACCTGCATGGATTCCAGGTGTGACATTTGGACCCTTACATGCTAGTTAATATCCCTTCATATATTTCTTTTTTGATTAAATTAGTTAAAGTGAGTTTTATTTTCAATTAAGAGCTCTGTATGACTCAGCCCCTAACTATGTGCCAAGCATTCTCCTAAGTATTTTACATGTTCAACATAATTTTATTCTTTGCAGCCATCCTATTACACCAGAACGTTATACAGTGAAACTTAGGTGTTAAATATTTTGTCCAAGGTAACCCAGCTATAAAATAGAGGATCTGAGACTCGATCTAGATTTGTTTTTCTCACCCTACAGAGTGTAAGGCTGTTTTAATTTAAAAGGAAAAGACATAGGTGATTTACATTGGGCTATAAAATGAAGACATATTGATGATTTCTGGAATCTGAATCCAAGCCCTTCATCAGCTTATATCTGTCGTTGTTGCTGTGTGCCATTGAGTCAATTCTGACTCATGGCAACCCCGTAAGTCAGGGTAGAACTGCCCCATGGGGAATAGATTGGCAGGTCTTTCCTCCCACTGAGGCACTGGTGGGTTAGAACTGTTGACCTTTCGGTTAGCAGCTAAGTACTTAACCACTGCACCACCAGGGCTCTTTCATGTCACCACTACCTAACATACTCCAACTCTTCCTGAAAATCAGAGGCATTTACTATTTCACATAGGTTTCCACACCTTCTTACACTGTTTGAAAAAGCACCCTTCTCTTCTCTTCCCCACCTATCCAAGTTCTCACACTTCCAGCTCCACCTGTCCTTTCCCTGAGTAGTTTGCTCTTTGATTCACACTAACCTCTCTCTCTCTCGACTCCTATGGCATGTGTTGTCTATATACGATAATCAGCTGACTCTTACCCTGTGCTACCATACCCCCTGTTTAGACCTATGCTCAGTGGTTAGCAACATTTTTTTCTGTAAAAGGCCAGTAGTACATATCTTGAGCTTTGCAGGCCATAGTGTATCTGTTGGAGCTACTCAACTCTCCTATCGTAGTGAAAGCAGCCATAGACAAGCAGTAAATGAAGGTGCATGACTGTGTTCCAATAAAACTTTATTTAAAAAGCAAGTAGCCAGCCAGATTAATTCATGGAGCCTTGCTATATAACCCAGTGATCCTCAAATGTTAAAGTGTATCAGAGTCGCCTCAGGGTTTGTTAATACACAGATCCCTTGGTACTACCCCCTAAGTTTCTAATTCCATAGATACGGGCTAGGGTCAGATCATTTTCATTTTTAACAAGTTCTGCTGATCTTTGCAGTGAATATCTGCACTGTGCCTAAGGTAATGCCTGGAACAATAAATATTAATTTACTTTCCTCTTTCTATTAGGGTTGCTATGAGCTGGCATCAACTTGTCGGCAGTGGGTTTTCTATTCTTGATGTTGCTGATAAAATCACACTGTAAGACCAATCATGGATAACTGCTCACCTTGCATATTTCCTGGAAAAGTCCAACTGAGGACACTGGAATATGGCTGAGAATGAAAGGGACCAACCCAGTATCTCTGCAAGCTTAACCATTGAAATACTGTGATGTCTGCCCTATAGGCAGAGCTGCTAATCCTAAAAAGCCTAGGCCTGGGACATGCATGGTTATAAAGCAAGGCAGTACATGGACTAGACACATCTCTTAGGAGCATCCATCATTCAAAGTGATGGCTGATGCGGCAATGCACACTTACATTGCCTTTTTCTTTTTGCCTGCTTGACTCTACCGTTCATCAATTCTGCTTTATGCATATAAACTTTTATCTCAGGTTCTGCTTTGGAGGGAATTCAGGCTAAACAAACCAACAAAGAGAACACTCACATTTCACCCCAAAGTTACCATGAATGAATGAACGCTTGGCTGCTTAGTCTGTCTGTCATCAAATCTGTGGAGACCAGGAAACTCCTATCTTTTGGACTCTTGAAAAGTCTCTAAAATGGCAAAGATATCTTAGTGAAGACAACTTCTCACCTCTTCCCCTCCAAAAAAATAACCCCTACAGAGTGAAAACACCATAGAAGTCCTGTGTTGTCTTTTCACATCACACATAATAAATCACAAAATCGGCTGTGGTTAGATGATGTACACAAAAAGATGGCATAGGCTGTATCCTTTATCTTTGAAATTTTGAAATGAGTTAAAGCAAAGCTGATTTTGCTCTACTCCTTTGGTGCCTTTTCAATTAACAGTCAAACATAGAGCTTGATGGAATCATAATATCACATATTAGTAATGCTAATCATTATTCTAAACGTAGTTTGCTTTTTGTCAATTATAGCTCTTTAGGGGGTAATCCAAACTGCTGAGTAAAGAAGGCTCAGAAGAACAGCATGATTTAACGTACTAGAGTAGCTTTTATGCTGATTGACTTTTTCATTTTAAATTTTTTCCAAACATAAACAATTTTTGACAACCTTTTTTTTTTTTAATTTTTTCAAAATTAGAGTTTAAGGCATTGTCAGGACACTTGGCAAACATACAATATTACTGACTAAATTGCCAAGTGTAATGAGTAACAAAATGGCTTAGAGTCGAAGCATGTTAGGACTGCACTGGAGTATTAACAACAACCTATGCATCTCTTATGCTGGCGATTGAGTATATGAAGGCAGGGGAAGATAAAGTAACTCCCTGGTCCTTGAACTAGGACCCAGGTCTTCTGAATGAAAGTCAATCTTCCAACTCTGAAGATTTGTTGGAAAATTGTGTTTCTCTTCTTATTTTTTTTTTTAGTAATTCTACTTGTTTTCCTTGTTTTTGACCTGAAATAGAAGCCATTATAATGAATAAAATTTCAGAAATTGAGAGGGAGAAAGAGGGCTGTAAGGAGTGTGCATATGTTCCACATAGAAATATGATTTTAGATACTTTTCCGTTGGCCAGCTCTGGAGACATCCTCTTGAGATAGCCCTCCTAAGGAATGGCCTAGATCTATTCATGAAGATAGGGATGGCTACTCCAGGGACAACCCAAGTCTGATTGATTTTCCCCATATGTATCAGCCTATTTTTTATTGACCTGACCCACTAAGTCCCCATCTTCCACTCTGCATCCTAGTCTTTTAGGTCCTGATGACCAGACCTGGATAAACGATTGTAGTACATAGGAGAACTTGCTTCAGGGTGATATTAGAGAAAGGTTCATTATTCTTTACCTACAGAAAGAATCCAAATGTGCAGGTGGTAACCAAATCACCTAGATATGTATGTCTGTCAAGATAGGATAGTTTATGTTGAAGTAACACATAACCCTAGAACCAGTAGTTTGAAGCAACAAAGGGTTATTTCCCATCTGTACTGCAAGTCCAATGCAAATTACCAGGTGGTGATGGGGTGGGGACTTTACTCATTAAAGACACTCAAGCTGACAGAGGCTCCAGCTCAACACATGCTTCTGTGATCAAAGAGACAGGAAATGAGAAAATGACAAAGTATACAGTTTGTTAAAGTTTATTCCAAAAAGTGATTACTGTGTTTATGTCCAAGGGGATAGGAGAGGAGAGGCAGACGTATTTTGTAAACAGAGTTAATGACTATCACAATTCTCTTATTTGTAGCTCCAGTACAACCCACAGGAGAGGTTGTATCGATCATCCCAAGTTACTGGTCTCCCTCCTGTGATCCATGATTCTGAAACTGCTTTCTCTTTCCCAGCTCTGTTTTCTCCCCTGGAATAGTTGCCACTTTTCTGCTTAGACCTTGTATGTTTGGCGTGCTTCTACCATTCTCTCTGGATTGGTTTGGTTGAACCACTGAATGTTCTTTTTGGAAGCAGTACTATACGCAGCCCACAAGTCAACCTCATAACATTTGTGAACTTACCCCAAACCTCACCCAGAATCCTAGAGTATTTATTACACCTCAGACCTATGATTATATGGAAGGGTCATTCTGGGATCAACTGGGAAATAGAGTTAAATGAGAATGGCCTGAAAAAGAGCTGAAACAAAGCTGAATGGATTTAGAAACTAGGTATAAGGTAGTTGGAGAAGAATCAGAAAGAAGAAATATTACAATTTTATTTTTGTTGTGTGGCTACTTATGTAAGGGATAAATATGTATAAAATATAGATATCAAGATGCCATTAATTGAAAAAGAGAATTTCTGCATGCATTGATTAAATTATGTAACTTTTTTTTCACTCGAATACTGTTATATAAAGGGTCACAAATTCACAGGAAGAAGTTAAAGGGTGACATTATAACTGGAACTCAAAGGAATGTAGGGATTTGTTGTAAAATTCCACTCATGACTAAATTCTTCCCATGTCTCACTATATTGGACAGTGAGAAAAGCACCGAAACCTGAGTTATGAGGCTCTGTTCAATCTCTGACTATTGGGATGAACTTGGAAAAGTTAGTTTACCCTTCTGGGCCTCATATTCCTCATCACCAAAGTGAGAACACTGGACTAAATGATTTGAAAATTCCCTTTCAAATATAAATTAGAGAAGCCTTATCTTCTCAGCATTACATCTACTAAAATGGGTCTAGGGAGGAAGATCACAGAAGAATCTTCCTTTAAGTATTTTATTGACATTTTGAATATGACTCCCCATCCTTCCACCTGAGTAATAGGCAGCCCTGCTCAGACATTCTAAATGTTTGTAAAAGAGTCTGCATTAAAAAAGAAGTATATGTATATAACCAAAGGAGTGTATTCTTTCTTCCACAAGAATTCCAAGACCAGCTGTAATCTATTTGAGTCATCACAATGGTCTCCATACAAAGAAGGAGTCAGTCTGAGAAAGATGGGTTTCGAAACTCACTAGCTTATTCTGATGAGAGATGCTGATACCCAAGATACTTTTCAGGTTCAGCCTGACCCTGAGAGCTGAGACATCTCAAATGTGGTAAATCAGGGCATTTATCTTTCAACCCTTTACTCCAAGGGTCCTCAGGTGCCTGGGCCATCTGATAAAAAATCCTCTAGATGACATCAGAAGAAAATTTCCTAGGTTACATTGGGCCATCTGTTTGCTGGGTAAGATGATTCTCTGGCCTTAGTCTCCTAATGTAGCAATGAAGGAGCTAGATCAGAGCAGTAGTTTTCAAACTAGTTTTTAAGCTATAGAACTCCCAATATATAAAATGGGTAAAAAATGGAGCTGCTTGTTGCATGCCCCTCCCCCCCCCCGGGCTCCCATGACATGTCATGGCCAAGGCCCGTTGACAGACACTAGGGTGACATACAATACCAAAAAACAAACCCATTGCTGTCAAGTCAATTCCAGCTCATAGAGACCCTGTAGAACAGAGTAGAACTGCCCCATAGGATTTCCAAGGCTGTAATCTTTATTGGGAGCTGTGGTGGCACAGTGGTTAAGAGCTCAGGCTGCTAACCAAAAGGTTGGCAGTTCAAATCCACCAGCTGTTCCTCAGAAACTCTATGGGCCATCTTTACTCTGACCTATAGGGTCACTATGAGTCGGAGTTGACTCAGCAGCAATGGGCCTGGTTTTGGTTTTAATTGTTACAGAAGTTGACTGCCTGTCTTTCTTCCATGAGTGGCTGGTGGGTTTGAACTGCCAGCCTTCCTGTAAGCAACCAAGCACTTAACCACTGCGTCACCAGGGCATTTAATAGAGGACCCCAAATCACTGAGAATATGTTTCAAAACATTTAAATGAATTTCAAAGGCCATTATCTATGTTAGATTAACCCAAACTCTCTACTTATGGTCCTATAAATCTTTGGTCTTCAGTCACAGCTTTCTCTGGCTGCTTTAATTGAGAATAGGCTAAGAGGCAAGAGTTTAAGCTGGGAGTACAGTTTTGAGGTTCATGTAGTATCCAGGAGAAGGTGATAGAAGTGGAGATATTGAAGAGAGGTCAGATCCTGGCAATATTTTAAATGCAGGGACAACAGTATTCCCTGACTGTTTAGATGTGGAGAATAAGAAAGAGAGCAGAGACGAGACTGACTTGAATTAATTTTGGCCTAAAAACTAGAAAGATGGACAGCCATTAACTTCGATGGGAATACTGTGGGAAAGTAGATTATATTTTCATGTAATTTATATATTATACCATATAAAGACATTATTTTTAATAATGTATATCATATATTTTTTATATCATATATTGCATATCATATAATATATATAGCTATTTTATGTCTATGTTATTATGTTTATATATGTGTATATATATGGGGTAGGGTGCGATCCCAGGAACTCAAGTTTAGACATTTTAAGATAACCTGCATGTTTATGAATCTCCTACTATGTCTCCTTAAAAAAAAAATTATGCATATATAATATTAGGTATACACTTGGGAATAATACTCTATATACCATTCAATAACCTTCTTTTTCCTTTGGACCCAGATGAGTAGGGACAATCCTTGCTAAACTATACAAAGCAAACCAGAATTGGGTTTCTGCTACTTCTTATATCAAGTGTCTTCTCCAGGGCCCCTCAAGGAGGGGACACTAGGCCTCTGATGAATAACCCAAGGTTATTCCTTAATGTACCTATAATCTACCTGAAGGACCCACACTTTTTTTTTATTTTCTGAAGCAGGCAGAAAGTAAAAATTGTGACAGACCAAACTCTTTTGGCCAAGGTGATGACATACGTTGAACTTTATTAGAAGGGTAGCTAAGTCTCTGATGAGGTTACATTGGAAGTGACATAATGGATGGATTTCTCTGTAATTTCCATGCCCACCTGCACTTCACAAAGCTTAGCCTCCCCAGGAAGAAGTATGACCCCTTGGTGTTTTTCTGGGTTGTATAAACAAAACGTGCCTTAAATTAACTTCGGATCAGGATTCTGAGATAAATTGCTGTAGACCCTTGAATAAATTTGAATATGGGTCTTTTCATTCCACTTCAGAAACTCCCTAGTGAGTTCTCTAGTGAGAACTCTGTCACACATAAAGTTAAGGTCCCCCACAATAGCTAACATTGGTCACCCCTGGAGCTAACATAGTCAAATTTTCTGTGGAAAAACTAATATTTGTATTATTTACAAAGTTACATCTTTGTCCTTTAAGAACAGTAGTTCTCTTACTCCTGTACCACCCTTAACTTCTTTCTCCAATATGGTGCTTAGACCCTTTTGGCTCTTTCCTGCCCATGTAAGGCCTGGCTGCAGTCACAAGAGAAACCATCTAGCTAGAAATGGTTGCTTTTTGCTACTCAAAGTTATGATGTCAGGTCCACTAGATTCTTTTGCTTTCATGTCTCCCTCTGAACAAGAAGATTAAGGGAGGGCTTGCTGATGTGTTCCACTTACACAGCATATTGTTGGCAAGTTTTTACTGATCCTATTTCTACCTTAAGATCCTAAGCACAGTGAGTCTATTATAACAGGTGCAAATAACTATAATAAATTAAGTTGAATTGGCATCTCAGGGGAAAGCAAAAAGTGAAAAGATAGGTCCAGAAGATCAGTGAGAGACTTTGGAACAAAAGGGAACATCATACAGATAATAAGTGTCTCGGAAAGAGGTAGCTCCTCTAGAGAGGCAAATGTGCAAAAGCAAAAATGGGAGGTAACCAAAGAAAAACTTGCTAATTGTCCAAATTTACCTCTGGCTGATGGTGTAACCAGGGCGGTACCCTTTGGAACACAGAAATTTCCTGTGATGACAACAGTTACAGGGTGTTTGAAACCTCAGCCTGATACAAACCGGCTTCTTTGTACAGTTCCAAGTTTCTGTCTCTTGGTGCACAAGCAAAGTGACATTTGGCCCAAAAGTCCTATAGCTGTCAGTTCCCACAGGACGGTGACTCTGTTCCCACTCATGTGGGAATGTTCCGTAAAGTGACCAACAGAGCACATGCCAGGGCCTAGCTGAACCCAAGCTTCAGTAGGTGTCTGTCTACAGAAAGTTTATCTGCAAATCAGGAGCAGCTTTCGGATGATATTTCACTCTTGCTGCTTTTGTTGTTGTGTGCCGTCGATTCCAGCTCATCGTTATCCTATGAGACAGAGTAGAACTGCCCCGTAGGGTTTCCTAAGCTGCAATTTTTATGGGAGCAGATGGCCAGGCCTTTTCTCCCACAGGGTAGCTGGTGGGTTTGAACTGCCAACCTTTCCATTAGCAGGTGAGCATTTGACCATTGTGCACCAGGGCTCCTTATTCCACGTTTCAGCTGTTTTATATAAGGTGGCAGCTGTAGAAGAACTTATAGACAGTTGTCTGGAGTAGAAAACTGAATTTTGTCAGAGTGTCCTGGAGAAAATTGTCCACCTTTGCTGATTAACCCACAGCAGTAACTCTGACAGTGTTCTTTACACACATAGAATGTTGTAATAAATAATGCGTCTGTCAATGAAGACTCCTTAGTTCACTCTAGTAGGTCATGCTCCTTCTGCCTGTAAGTAGGGTGCTTTAGTTGATCTTACATTTTTCTTAAACAATGTGATTATTCTTGATTAAAGGAACAATATGGTTATGAATTATTACAGTCAGAACATCATCTTTTTTAAAATTTTTTATACTTTATTTTATTTTTGTTGTTGAGAATATACACAGCAGAACATATACCAATTTGACAGTTTCTACATGTACAATTCAGTGACGTTGATGACATTCTTCGAGTTGTGCAACCATTCTTGCCCTCCTTTTCTGAGTTGTCCCTCCCACATTAACATAAACTCAGTGTCCTCTAAGTTTCCAATCTAATCTTTCCAGTTGCTGTTGTCAATTTTGTCCCATATAGATGGATCTTAAAAGAGTACAGTGCTCAAGGTAGACATTCTTTATTAGTTAAAGTAAACTATGTTTGGCTTTAAGAAGACTTCAGGGGATATTTTTGGTTTAAGTTTTAAAAAGATTATCTCAGGGCGACAGTTTCAGGGGTTCATGCAGCCCCCATAGGAAGTTGGGAGTTAATGAGAATTTCAAATACTGTTTGCGTTTTCCCCATTTTGATCAGGATTATTCTTTAAAATCTTTGATCAAAATGTTCAGTAATGGTAGCCAGGCACTATCCAGTTCTGGTCTCCTGGCAAAGGTGATAATTGTTCATGGAGACAGGTAGCCACACATTCCATTTCCTCATGATGACTTTCCTTCCTCTATTGCTCCAGGTGAACAGAGGCTGATTGTTGTGCCTTGGATGGCCAGTGGCAAGATTTTAAGACCCCAGGCACTATGCAACAAACTAGGAGATAGAACAGAAGCTCTAAATAAGTTAGTAGGCCAATAAACTGGGATATCCCATGAAATCGTGACCCTAAACCTCCAAACCAATGAACTAAATCTCATGCGGCTTTTGTAATTCAAATTCTTATTGAAGTATCATTTACTGACATATGTCAGGTTCACCCCAAACCCTAAAACTCTAGAATTTGTGTGCAGGTAGCTTATTGGGGTGTAATGTAGGGAGCAATACCTCCCTGAGAGTGAGAGAAGCAGGATTTCTCAGCTGAAGAAGTTGAATTGTGATGGTATCAGCTAATCCCGTGGGCATAACACTTCTAAAATGGCTTGAATTAAGGTGAGAGGGCTGAAACTATGGACCATCTGCCTTTGGAAGAAGCAGTTCTGTTCAGCTTATGGCAATTCCCAGAGAGGGATGCAGCTGTGAACCTTTAGCAGCTAACCCATCAGCATGAAGAATGAGTGACTTGGTCCTGAGTGAGGATCTGGTTGGATTAGGGTAGCCCATCAGTCATCCATTATAGCTCACCTTTAACACTCCATCCATTTATTTTCAAAATTCATCTCATTTGGAAATAGCTCCTATAGGATTCTGTTTAATTCTGTTTCCTAAAAAAAAATTATAAAAAGAGAGTTTGTAGAGTCCCTGTCACTGCAACTGTGTTTGAGTCCGTAATTGACACTTACTGCATACTGCCACTACTACACATTCTGTATCCCTCTCATTCTTGTCTACAATTTCTTATGATCTAGGTGGTTTACATGGGAAGATAACCCAGAACCTCATATCTGAGGCATCTGAATGTCTGCTCAGAATACTTTCTCAGGCCATGGGTACTACATTTATGATCAAATTTGGGCAAGGGGTTATCAAAAGATGACCCAGTAGATCACCTGAATGCCAACTATATCCTTCCTTACTCTAACTTTGTAATCACACCCCCCCTTCCTCCTTGATGATGAAGGTCAATTATAACTGTATAGATGGTGACTCCTTTCCTTGTCTGCTTATCTTTTCAAACAAGGAGTATGTTGTAGCTTAAAGGCAATATTGTTGTGTTTCCTGATGGAAGTATTTCCACCTAGAAATTAGGAACTCTAGACCCACATACTGTAAATATATAGAGACAAGAAACAAAATTTCCCCTAGAGGGTTACTGGGAGTGATGGTAAACAAAAGCACTCCCACTTCTATCCCTTGGTTTCTGGACCTACATATTCTACTTACTGAGAACACAACAGCATATATAGGCCATTGATTTATGGGGCACACTGCAATCTGGAAGGCAGTATTTTATTCTTTCCAGGCTAGTGTCTCAGCTGAATCTTTAAATGATATTCCAGAGATTTATGATAAGATGAGTGGATCCAATGGTCAGTACAGGTGATCATTGATGACCTTCTTTGCTGTAGAGTGAGTCCCTGATATGTTATTACCTAGGATCTTGTGTCAGTAAATAAAATCCTCTGTAAGCCCTCTGGTACTGGTATTGTTTGAGGCCCCGGGGACAGCAAAGGCAAACTCATAGGCCAAATACTCATCCAGTCAAGATGATTCATGGACCCTTCCAAGGTAGCAGATGTCCATTGTATCACCTTGCCATCAAGTGGCTGGTTGGTTTCCTCAAAAGATTGTACTGTATCAGCATTGGTCCCTGTTGCTGCCAGATTGGACACTTTGCAGAGGCAGAAGTAAGGTCAGGCTTGGTTAGAGTAATCCCATGCTTTGTGGCACATACATAATCCTTATCCTTGCTATCATTACCACGTCATCCATGGTCCATTGTGCTAATGGGCTGATATCAATTGGTTAAGTCAGTCTGCTATTTGGTTGTTTAGGTTCTCTTCTGTGGTAGATGCTTTCTGCAGTACTGAAAGAGTAGTGCAGGAGATTTTTTTTTTTTTAATTGTTGCTTTGTTTTGTTTTTAGAGGCAAGCCTATATACTCTACCTCAAGTCCACTGATCAGAGTTCCTGGAGTTGGAATGCTGAGACATGCATTTTTAAAGTAGCACAAGTGTTCTCCTATGCAGCATACAGCTAGTGTAGAGAAGTGTTGCCTTCATGAACATTAATTTTTTATACATTTTCTCCTGAAAATAGAGAAAATTTGGTTTTACAAGTGGTAAAACTTTGCTGTAAAAGCATAGGCATTCTTTTGGAAGTTTATGTTTAGATTTGGATAGTGCTTGGGGCTATGGGCACTCAGACGATATATGTAGACATGGATTATCTACAAAGAATGAGAAGGAAGCAGGAACGGGAAAGAAGGATGTTAAAGAAGAGCTGTAGAAAGGCTAGATAAAGCATGCCGACTCCTTTTAACTCTGACAAAACTTTAACTACCTTTTTTTTTTTTTAATTAAAACTGGCCCAGCCAGGGAAAAAAACAAAAACAAAACTGTTCTATAAATTGCATATTCTTACTGTGAACTTACTGTACAAAGAAGGTCTTTGGTAATGCCTTCTTAGTTTCCTAGTGCTGCTGTAAAAGAAATACAAGTGGGTGGCTTTAAAGAACATAAATTTATTTTTTCATAGTTTTAGAGTTAAAAATCTAAATCAGGGTCTCAGACTTGTTGGTTACTTGTTGGCAGCCCCTGGCATTACTTGGTTCCCTGGTGACCCTCACATGGCATCTGTCTTCCCCATGTGTGCTTGCATCTGTGTCTAATCTTCTGTTTTTTATAACTCAGAAGTGATTAGGTTTAGGACACACCCTATGCTGATATAGCCTCATTAACATAAGAAAGAAAAACCTATTCTCAAATTGAAGTATATCAACTTTTTTTTTTTTTTTATATGTTGTTGTTAGGTGCCCTCAAGTCTGTTCTGACTCATAGTGACACTACGTACACCAGAAAGAAACACTGCCGGGTCCTATGCCATCCTCACAATCATTATGCTTGAGCCCATTGCTGCAGCCACGGTGTCAATCCGTCTCATCAAGGTCTTGCTGTTTTCTGATGACACTCTACTTTACCAAGCATGATGTCCTTCTCCAGGGACTGGTCCCTCCTGATAACATGTCCAAAGTACATGAGACAAAGCCTCACCATCCTCACTTCCAAGGAGCACTCTGGCTATATTTCTTCCAAGACAGATTTGTTCATTCTTCTGACAGTCCATGGTATATTCAATATTCTTCACCAATACCATAATTCAAAGGCATCGATTCTTCTTTGGCCTTCCTTATTAATTGTCCAGCTTTCACATGCATATGAGGTGATTGAGAATACCATGGTTTAGATCAGGCACACCTTATTCCTCAAAGTGATGTCTTGCTTTTCCACACCTGAAAGATATCTTTTGCATCAGATTTGCCCAATGCAATAATAGGTCTTTTGATTTCTTGACTACTGCCTCCATGGGCTTTGAATGTGGATCCAAGTAAAATGAAATCCTAGACAACTTCGGTATTTTCCGTTCATCATGATGTTGCTTATTGGTCCAGTTGTGAGGATTTTTGTTTTCTTTATGTTGAGGTGTAATCCATAGTGAAGGCTGTAGTCTTCGATCTTCATCAGTGAGTGCTTCAAGTCCTTTCACTTTCAGCAGGCAAGGTTATGCCACCTGCATATCACAGCTTGTTAATGAGCCTTCCTCTAATCTTTATGCCTCCTTCTTCTTCATATAGTCCAGCTTCTCATATTATTTGCTCAGCATACAGATGAATAAGTATGGTGAAAGGATACAATTCTGACACACACCTGATTTTAATCCACACAGTATCCCCTCATTCAACTCGAATGGTTGCCTCTTGGTCTATGTACAGTTTCTGCATGAGCATAA
The DNA here is from genome assembly GCF_024166365.1 of Elephas maximus indicus. Classification (NCBI taxonomy): domain Eukaryota; kingdom Metazoa; phylum Chordata; class Mammalia; order Proboscidea; family Elephantidae; genus Elephas; species Elephas maximus. The sequence goes on along the minus strand of NC_064829.1, from coordinate 52,291,416 downwards.
TTAAGTGTTCTGGAATTCCTATTCTTTAAAATGTTACCCATAGTTTGTTACGATGCACACAGTTGAATGCCTTTACATAGTCAGTATACTAAGGTGAACATCTTTCTGGTATTCTTTGCCTTCAACCAAGATCCATCTGACATCAGGTATTAAAAAATAAATAAAACCCATTACTATTGAATCGATTCTGACTCATAGTGACCCTATAGGACAAAGTAGAGCTGCCCCATAAAGTTTCCAAGGAGCACCTGGTGGATTTGAACCGTCAACCTTATTTTTGGTTAGCAGCCAGGCTCTTAAACATTAGGTATAGGGGTTAGGGTTCCAACACATATTTGGAGAGGGGACACTATTCATAACAGTGCTAATAAGAGTTTACCCTTTCAGTGAAACAATTTAAGAAATGAAAACAAACAAAAAAAAGTACAGATGTCATTTTGTATAATGACACCATGGGTTTTACAAAGAGGTTTTATCTTCAGTGTTAACCCTTTATCTAGGAACATTGAATCAGAACTGTGAGTTTTTTGTCCTGCTGATTCTGTTGCATCTCCCTTAAACCAACAATCACTAAAGGTACACCAGTGTGAGTGGAAGTACCTCTCTTGTTAAATGAAACCAGTAGGGGGCCTGTTCTAAGGAATGCTTGGCTAGGTAAGCAGGCTAAAACATGCTGAGCAGCAGTTCAGAGGCACTCTGCTAGCCTTACTCTCTCTCTCTTTTTCTCACTTTCCTTTTGTTTTCAGAAAACACAGGCTCTCAAGTTCAAGGGTGTGATAATATTCTGTTGCTTTCCAGTTCTCCTCTGTCCTATTGGGTCACTATGAGTTGGAATCGACTCAATGGCAATGGATTTGGTTTGGTTTTTTAGTTTCCCAATCACAGTTGCTTTACCCGAAGGCACTGTCTTTGTACAACTGGAGGCTCTTTGGATTGATGTACTCTGGTATAAATTCCTCTTCAGATCAAAAAATCAAATCACAAATATTGAATTTCTTATGTTTTCTCTTTCTAGTAGTTCATTAAACATGAAAGAATCAAACAGCAATTGGAAGCTTCCATAACCTATGACTCTTCCATAATGCTCACCCTCTTATAATGTAAGATTTTGGCCAATAGCATTAAAAAAGTAAGAAAAAAAAAAAAAGGAAGAAGGAGGGAAGAAAGAATGGTGAGAAACAAGAAATAATGGAATTTTCTAAAGAAAATAAGGGCATGATGACATTTGCCCTAAGTGTTATCTTCTTTTTAATAAATCCCCTAAAACTCTTTTCTATCCATCTCCATTCCTCAGAATTAGCTTAACCTATCTTTCTGTGCTCCTGTAACGTTTTATTTACACCTCCTCCAAAAGCTTATTTTGGACTGAAATAGAGTGAGTTAACTATGCGTCCATTTTGCTGTTGTTTTTCTGGTTATCCATCTTTATATCCCTAGTGGCAGGCTCAAGGTAGAAACTCAAAAATTTGTATTAAATTGAATTCAGTGTCCTCTTTGAATTGTTATTGCTCTGTGTCTTCTTTTCCTTCACTAGCCAAGAATTGCAGTAATTTGCATCTCCAGTCATAGACCCATTCACAGATTGCAGGACTAATAAGGACAACTGTGCAGAAGAAAGCTACGGATGATTTGTCTCAACAGGAAGTCATCTTTACTTCTAATCTGAAGGTGAAAGAACAAAGGGACCTTGGTCAGTGGGAGTTACTGTGCCCAGAGCCTCAATTCCCTCTTAGATTTGGAACGTGACCTGAACTTGGGCCCTGGCTTTTTGCAGCTTGAGAGAACACCCAAACTGACCTTATCACTCACCTTTGCACTTTACTTACCCTGTAAGTCCGAGTGAATACCTTTCCCTTTGCTGAATAGCTCTCTGGACTGTGGCTGGAAATTTCAAGTCATTGAAATAAGAGGTGGCTTATTAGATTGAGCCATCTTTGTCAAAACTAGCAGCTAAGTCACTTTTCCCAGCAGTTTCCCTTCCTTCCTGTTTCATTTAACTATATCAGGAATCAGTAATGTCTTGCTGTGTTCTAGTAACCATTTTGCTTAATTTTCCAATTTCTTCTCCCTAATTGTGCCTAGACACGCTTTGCATGCAATCACTCTTTCAGTTCATGGGACCTTATTTTCAGCAAGGAAAAATCTTTAAATCTGTGAACATGCCTTGAGGGGCTGCTTTGGTTGAGTTCACTTTCCCCAGTCAAATTTAAAATGGGTCTCTCAGGAACCTGGAAGGGAGCAGAGCCAGCCTGACATGGAGGAGAAGACAACATGTGAGCGCTAGTGGAATTTCAGATATGGATACCACAACCCAGTCCTACGTAGTGGGTCCCATCTGAATCCCCCCATTAAAGCTCCATTCTTCAGCCTTACAAAACTGTGCCTTCTGTTGAAATATACTGTTCATGCCCATTTGGATCAGTTACACCTCAGTGTGAATGTCTTTAACCAGTATTTCCCGAAAGCAGGTTTTAATAGCGGAAAGGGACTATTTCTCAGAGGTAGCTGTGCACTTGAGGCATTTGGGGGAGGGTCCCCAGAGATGAGACAAATAGAGCAGAAAGGAATAGTGGGGAAACTCTGAAAAATAAACTCAAGGTTTTCAGGAAGAATAGCCCTGCACCTTCATGTTGTTTAATGTTGCTATCCTGTGCCTCTATGGTGGCAATAGCAATGCCTAAGACAAAAGAGGTTAGTTTTCACTTAGGAAATCATTTTTAAGAAAAGAACTGGTTCTTTGCAAGCTACCTTATCCTGGATTTCTTAACAACTTTGGAATTTTCTCCATATCCTAACTGGAGCCCTGGTGGTCCAGTGGTTAAGAGCTCAGCTGCTGACCAAAAGGTCAGTGGTTCAAACCCACCAGCTGCTCCTTCGAAACCCTGTGGGGCAATTCTACTCTATCCTATAGGGTCCCTATGAGTCAGAATTGACTCAACAGCAATTTTTTTTTTTTAATCTTACCTGAGATTGCACATTCTAGGCATTTGGTATTTCAAGCAGCCAGTGCTTTCCAAAAGGCAAAAAATGTCTTGTGTTAGTTCTCTATTGCTCTGTAGAGACCACTAACTTACCCGGGTTCTCTTGTCCTCCATGTAATCACTCTCTGTGTATTGGCTGCCCTTCACTGGAGTCTTTCTCTGTCTATCCAAACATTTTAATTCTTCACTTTAGTGAGTAATGATTATTTGATTTACTAAAACTTTATAAGTATTTTTAACCCGAACCTATTAACCTTTGAAGCAAGCATTTATGATTTTTTTTCTTTATCTAGTCAAAAACGGTCTTCTAAATCAGTATTTAAATGGCTCAAATATTACTTGTCATAATTAGCCGCTGAGGTTTTTTGTGTTTCCCCTTACGCGATTTAACTGACCCGCATTCTTTGACATTTTCGAAGCAAGCACAGACTTTTCGAATTCATTAATAGAGTCCTTATCTGGGTACTTTTCTCCTGTGAATTCAGAACCTTCACAGTTCAACATTCTCTAGCACATAATTGCGAACTCTACATAGCTCCCCTCTGATTATGACTTTTAAAAATATGCCTCTATTCATTACCTGCCTGCTTTCAATAAGGCCCTGTGAGAGACCTTTAATTTATTTGAAGCTTTGCTGTATTCCAGTTCACCATCAGGATAAGCAGAGAAGAACATTTTTTGTCACTTGCTTCTAGATAGTATCTGAAAGAAACCCCTCCAAATGTCCTTCTACCTCTTTATTTTCCACCTTCACCCCAACACACAGGTACCAGGAGATCTCAGTAAGGCAGCCAAGTACTCTGCTCAAGAGCAATTAGACAAGGTATGCGATGTCCCTTTGGAAACCCTGGTGGTGTAATGGTTAAGATCTATGGCTGCTAACCAAAAGGCCGGCAGTTCAAATCCACCATCTACTCCTTGGAAACCCTATGGGGCAGTTTTACTCTGTCCTACAGGGTTGATATGAATCGGAATTGACTCGATGGCAACAAGCTTGGGGGCAATGTCCCTTTACCTCCCCTCCATACACCTCCCAACATATGCAGCCTGTAGTGTAAGTGGGGAGCATTAGCAAGGTTGCCAAGTTCATGGAGTGTTTCCCCAGCAAGCAAATCATTGTAGTTGCATTTATTTGGCGGTTAAGCACTTTACTATTAACAGAAAGGTTGGTGGTTCAAATCCACCTAGAGGCAACTTGGAAAAAAGCCCTGGTGATTTACTTCCAAACTAGTCTCTGTGTCAGTTCTACTCTGACACACGTGGGGTTGCCCTGAGTTGGAATTGACTGGATGGCAATTTTTTTTTTTTTTTTTTAAATAATTCACTGCTTAGAATTCAAGCCTGCCTTACATACTGACTCATTCTCCTTTTGTGATCTAAGAAATAACACACAATAGAAACTATACCTGTAAACCTCTACCTTGGGAGGAGCTGGGTTTTAAGTTCCAGATGAGTGGGAGTGAATTCCTCATAGAGAAATCTAGGGAATTGCAAAGGAGCAATCTTATTTTTGATAAAGGGCATTTTAATGTCATAATTAGTTTTATTTGTATATTCAAAAACTATTTTTATGGGCCAATTTTGCAGAAACACATCTTCAAGGCAGGGTGGTTTGCTGAGCACAGATTACTGGCTGTGCAGAGGAACTAAGGGATTGAGAATGTGACGCCATAACTCCTCCTGGAACACCCACATCAGCAGTCTCCACACTACAAGAAAGTAAAAGGAAAAACAAAACAGTCTGACAGCCGGCAGCTAGAAGCTGAGAGCCAAACTGGGGCATTCCCAACTGAACGTGGAAAGACACAAAAGCAAAAACTTTCACAGAATATAAACAGTACTCAAACAAGGCCATTCTATGGCCCCGGAGGAACGTGACAGTGACATGGCCACTCTAGTGATGCTTGAAACTAGACAAAGAGAACACTGCACAACCACAAACATAACTAAACATCTCCCTCTTCTAGCTAACATGAGTGACCACTGTTTCCTCACCAGTAACAACTCTAAACCTGTGCTGACTCATAGCAACCCCATAGGACAGAGTAGAACTACCCCACAGGGTTTCCAAGGAGCAGCTGGTGGATTCAAACTGCCAACCTTTTGGTTAGCAGCCAAGCTCTTAACCACCGCACCACCAGGGCTCCGTAACAACTCTACTCCGCACTAATCCTCCCATATCCTAGCTAAAAATTACCAGGATATCCAAACACAGAATTGCTCCTGCTTCCTGACAGCACTCATTCCAGAACTGACACTGCTTCCCTTAAGCATTCTTTAGAATCACGCTGCACAAGTTCAAATCCAATAACGAGAGCCCCCTCCAACTCCATCTTAGCAAGATGTTCTTGTTTCCTCCTGTGCTTTGCTGCTGCAAGGTAGATAAATCTAACTTTGTTTGAGACAAGTGTGTTCCTACTGGTCATTGGCTGGTGTGTTCTAACACACAGCACATTTCTTAAATGGTTAACTATGGATGGAGACTTTGGAGCCCTGGTGGCAGAGCAGTCAAAGAGTTTGGCTGCTAACCAAAAGGTCGGCAGTTCAAACCCACCAGCGGCTCCTTGGGAATCCTATGGAGCAGTTCTACTCTGTCCTGTAGAGTCTCTATGAGTTAGAATCAACTTGACGGCAATGAGTTTTTTTACGGAAACTTTCTTTTGTTTAAATAATCTTAAAACTAATATATTCTAAAATAACATTTTTATTAGAAAAATTAAGCAAGCCTATTGTAGAAATTAGGTAAATGTGTAAAATATAATTTTTAAAACACCTTTTTTTAGCATTGCCACCACAACACTACTACTACTGCCACAGCTATTAATGTGCTATCACCAGTAATGGTTTACAGTGTCAAACACAGCAGTAAGCAATTTACATACCATCTTTAAAAAAAAAAATTAGGAAGACAGATATTTTTATCTTTGTTTTGCAAACTAGGAATCTGAAACAAAAAAGTTCACAAACCTAGTAAGTGGCAGAGCTTTTTAGTCTTTAACAAATGCATGATTTTTTTTTACCATGTTTTCAGTCGTGAACGTATGGTTGCATTTTCTTTCTTTGTAAATATAAATATGTTTGCAAGCCTCAAATTATGTTGCGTACATTGTGGAGCACTTTTTATTTAAAATCATCATTAGTATTTATAAAAAGTTGAAATATTTTGTAAATATAATTTTAATGCTGATAAATTATTACATCTAATCGGAGCACCTATAAATTTTATCATGTGGTCTCTTGGAACAATGAATTGCATAAGTATGCTATCTATTTAGAGAATAATATTGATTTTTATTTAAGATTTCATTAAGATTGTATTAAAGAGTGAACCTCAAGGGGGTGTTGACTTCCAAAGGGATTTCTTTTTTATAATATCATGGAACTTCACTGTAAATATCTTGCATAGAGTTAACAATCAATATTCGTTTTGATTTGGAGTATTTCTTAGTTCATTTGATAGATATACATAACAGAATCAAAAGACTTAGTATATATGAATCAGCCTAAGGGATCACCTAGTTCATAAACCTTTGTCATTGTTGTTATTTGCCATCAAGTCAATTTCAAGTCATGGCGACCTTATATATAACAGAATGAAGCATTGCCTGGTCTTGTGCCATCTTCATGATCATTGGTATGTTTGAGTCCATGATTCCGTTAATTGTGTCAATCCATTTTATTGAGGGTTTCTCTCATTTTTGTAGGCCCTCTAATTTACCAAATACAACATCTTTTTCTAGCAACTGGTCTAACAGAAACCTGATGCCACCAAAAAGGAAGTTGATGTTCCATGAAGAAGTTACTTGGTGCCTTATTTATCTAGTGTTGATATAACAGAAATACCTCAAGTGGATGGCTTTAACAAAGTAAAATGTATCCTCTCACAGTCTAAGAGGTTAGAAGTCCAAATTCAGGGTGTCAGCTCTAGGGAAAAGCTTTCTCTCTGTGTCATCAATCTTCCCCTGGTCAAGTAGCTTCTCAGCATAGGAACCCTGGGTCCAAAGGGTGAGCCCCACTCCCGGCACTTCTTTTTTGATGGCATGATCTGCTTGCTTCTCTCTTCTTTTAGCTCTTGTAAGATAAAAGGTGATGCAGGCCATATCCCAGGGAAACTCCTTTTACATCTGAACAGGGCTATGACCAGAGTAAGGGTGTTGCATCTCACCCTAGTTCTCTTTAATGTAATCTACTCTTGCCTCATTAATCACAGACTGAGATTAGGATTTATCACATATGGGAAAATTACATCAGATCACAAAATGGAGGACCACCACATAATACTGGGAACCATGGCCTAGCCAAGTTGATACGTATTTCAATTATTCAACCCATAACTCTTGGTAAAATCTGTCTATTGATGATAAACCTGAAATTTAAGTCAGATAGCCTGCAGTTTGCATATCTTCTCATGGTTTTTGACTTTTAGTAGAAATAGCCCTGCTATTCAGCTTTACGCCATCTTTCTTCACACCCACATTTGCCCCTGAATCATTTTGAGTTAATTTTTTTCACTTCCATTAGATTTGAATTTAATAATATTCTAAACAAAAAACAATTATATTAAAGGACATGAAAATAGTGTTTTCAATGTACTCACCATGAGGGCATCACCTAAATTACCTGCTTCATAATTACCAACCAAAGGAATTAGAAAATCCTGGGTGCAGAAAGACTTGTTAAATTGCATATCATTGAACCTCACTGCAATAATGTATACTGTGTTTTGGAGATATTATAAATAGGGTGATCATATAATGTACACGTCAAACCAGCACTCTTTTGACAATGAAAAGACATGCTTTTAATAGTTAGCATTAAAACCAAAAACCCATTGCTGTTGAGCCAATTCCAATTCACAGTGACCCTATAGGACAGAGTAGAACTACCCCATAGGGTTTCCAAGGAGTGGCTGGTGGATTCAAACTGCCAACCTTTTGGTTAGCAGCTGAGCTTTTAACCACTGTACCACCACGGCTCCATAGTTACCATTAGACAACAGATATTAGTTGACAGTTTTCTTTCAGCATTTTCAATATCTCATCCCCCTGCTTCTGGCCTCCATGATTTCTGATGAGAAATCTATTGTAATTCTTATTCAGGATCCCTTGTACATGACAAATCTCTTCTTTTGTGCTGGTGTCAAGATTCTGTTCTTGGATTTTGAAAATCTGATTATAATGTGTCTCATTGTGGATCTCTTTGCAGTCAACCTTGCTGAAACTTGTTGAACTTCCTGAATGTGCAAACTCCTGTCTTTTATCAAATTCTAAGAAGTTTAGAGTCATTAATTGTATATATATTCTTCTTTCCCTTTTTTGTCTCTCCTTTCCTTCTAGGATTCCTATTTTGCATGTGTTGGTACCCTTTATGGCTCACTCAAGCTATGTTCATTTTTCTTGCCTCATGGCAGTCACTGCTCCCTTTCCATTACTTTGCATACATTAAGTGAATTTTTGTTACATGTCTTTTTAATTTTTTTTCAGCTAATGTACAGAGTATTCTCTGTGAATGCACATGTACACATTCCTTATATTTAAAAAAATATGTCTCCACTCAGTTTCACATGAATCTAGACTTAGCCAAAATTATCTGAGCAGAATCTCCATTTCTTCATCAGTAATTAAAAAAAGAAAGCTTACTTCACAGTATTCTCATGACATTTTCTAAATCATAAATAATTTCACAGTTATATGTAAGTTCTCATGGCTGTTACAACTGTGCTAGTACAAATTTTGTACCATAAAGCCAGTTTAGGATACAGGGATGATGAGAACAAGAGTTTTATTCCTTGACCTGAGTTCATATTCTAACTTTACTACTCATTATATATGGATCAGTGGGCAATTTATGTAGCTTCTCTCAGATTTAATTAGTTAATCTGTAAATTGAGGACAATAAATATCTAGTTCATTAGATTGTCATAAAACTAAGTTATATAACATCATATAAACAAGCAAGCGTTAAAAATTTCAGATATTATTATTATATTATTAATTTTAATGTAATAATAAATTCCTCTGAGAGAATCCAGACTTCATATGTGAGGATCTCCTATCTCACTTAGCATGACTTTTCATTTAACTGATTTTAAAGTATATTCCTTTTAGATAGATAATATTTTAATCACATTAGAAAGTATCATTATTAATTTTAATTACTAATAATTTGCCTGTTTTTTTTTTTTAATGTTCTATGTAAACATCATGTCATTTGAAGATAACGGCAATTTGGTTTTTTCTTCATATACTTGTAATTTTGATCTATATTCTTGTCATATTGCATATACTAGAACATTGCACATTGCATATAAGCAGTGCTGGTAGGTATCTTTGAATATTTCTGATTTTAAAGAAAATGCTTTAAATGTTTCACAGTTAGCAATAAAATTTGCTATTGTTTCTTTAGATAAACTTTAATAAGAGTTTAAGGGAGTTTCCTTAGATTTCTAATAGCAGCTGTTAGTCACATGAAGTTCATACAAAGAAGTTTAACTAGCTCTTAAAATTATCCATTAATAACATATTTCAAAACAATTCATGCACACACATCCTTGAAAATGCTACATAAGTCAACATATTGCATATGTGTGAACCAAAAGCACATATTATGGATGTGAATTATACATTCTCTTGAGCTCTATCAATATGAAAATAGAAAGGCTGTAAAGGTTTATTAATTGCTTATGAATTGTCAGGCACCAGGATAAAAACTTTTGGTTCACTGTCTTATCAGATTTTATAATAGCACTATCAGGCATTTAAAATAAGACCATTTTACTGACAGAGGTTAGAACAAAAAGTGTTTAATTGACTTGTCCAAGTTTCTAAGGATACTCTCAGCAAAGCTGGGATTTATAGTCAAACCCAGTGATAGTAGTGCTAATCTGCTTAACCATTACACTGTATGTGTCTTTGGAATACAGAGTTTGTTTATATTTCATGCATAAAAATAGAAAGATTTTGTAGAAGAAAAGAAATTTCCTCATTCTGAGGCTCTATAATCTTTTTCTAATAAATGCCTTTATCCTCAATTCACAGAAAACAAGTTAAGATTCTGCTCTCTCATTTTCATAAACTATATTAATAACAGTTCTGCTCTGTCCTATAGGTTTGCTATGTGTTGGAACTGATTCAATGGCAATGGTATAAGAAAAACAGCGTTTTTTTACTTTACTAAATTTCTTTCAACCTATTTCTTTGTTACGCTGACAGAAAAACTCCTTTGAAAAGTTGTTTATCTCATATTCTCTAAGTTCTTTTTTATTATTATCTCTTAATTTTTTTTCCAGTCAAGCTTTCATCCCACTTTGTCAATGAAACTCATCTTTTCATGATCACTGATTATCAACACATTGCTAAATTCAGCTCAGTTCTCCATTCTCACCTAACTCATAACATGACCACTGATGTCTCTCTTTTGGCACCTCATATTTTCCTCTTTTCAGTTTCTTCACTTAGGATCCACAACTTCATACTCCTTTGATGTTTTTTGTTTTCCCCCTCATCAGTCACTTCTCAGTCATTTTTATTCTTCTCTCTTCTTCTCCTTTGACTGTGTGGATCATAACAAATTATGGATAACATTGCAAAGAATGGGAATTCCAGAACACTTAATTGTGCTCATGAGGAACCTGTACATAGATCAAGAGGCAGTTGTTCAGACAGAACAAGGGGATACTGTGTGCTTTAAAGTCAGGAAAGGTGTACATCTGGATTGTATCCTTTCACCATACCTATTCAATCTGTATGTTGAGCAAATAATCTGAGAAGCTGGACTATATGAAAAAGAATGGGGCATCAGGATTGGAGGAAGAATCATTAACAACTTGTGTTATGCAGATGACACAACCTTGCTTGCTGAAAGTGAAGAGGACTTGAAGCATTTACTGATGAAGATCAAAGACCACTGCCTTCAGTATGTGTTACACCTAAACATAAATAAAACAAAAATCCTCACAACTGGACTAATAAGCAACATCATGATAAATGGTGAAAAGATTGAAGTTGTCAAGGATTTCATTTTACTTGGATCCACAATCAATACCCATGGAAGCAGCAGTCAAGAAATTAAGAGATGCATTGCACTGGGCAAATCTGCTGCAAAGAACCTCTTTAAATTGTTGAAAAGCAAAGATGTCACCTTGAAGACTAAGGTGCACCTGACCCAAGCCATGGTATTTTCAATTGCACCATATGCATGTGAAAGCTGGACAATGAATAAAGAAGACAGAAGAATTGATGCCTTTGAATTGTGGTGTTGGTGAAGAATATTGAATATACCATGGACTGCCAAAAGAATGAATAACTCTGTCTTGGAAGAAGTACAACCAGAATGCTCCTTAGAAGCAAGGATAGCAAGACTGCGTCTTACATACTTTGGACACTTTGTCAGGAGGGATCGGTCCCTGAAGAAGGACATCATGCTTGGTAAAGTACGGGATCATCGGAAAAGAGGAAGACCTTCAACAAGATGGATTGACACAGTGGTTGCAACAATGGGCTCAAGCATAACAATGATTGTACAAGGATGGTGCAGGACTGGACAGCTTTTTGTTCTGTGGTTCATGGGGTCACTATGAGCTGGAACTGACTCAATGGCACTTAACAACAATAACTTCTCCTGATCTCTTAAAGTAAATTGCCCCACTGATTAGTTCTTGGTTCTTTACCTTCTTTCTCCTCAAGTACTATGATTGATTGGTCTTGTGTAGTGTCAAAGTTTTAAATATGCCCTTGACCCAAAAATGTACCCCCAGCCCAGCCTTCTTCTCAATGCTACTTCACAGAGTTACCTTGACTAAAAGCTCCTATTTATTCTGCAAGATTGAGCTTTGGCATCTACACCTTACATGAACCACCAGTCCTCACCTGGATTGAGATTTCCATGCTTATACCATTTCCCTCAGGCTCATTAAACCAGTTGCCTTTTGGTTAACAGCCCAGTGTGTTAACCTTTCACAGTCTGCACCATCCAGGGACTTCTCAGCATCATTAAACCCATTGCTGTTGAGTAGATTACAGCTCGTAATGATCCTACAGGACAGAGTAGAACTGCCCCATAGGGTTTCCAAGGCTGTAATCTTTATGAAAAGAGATTGCCACAACTTTCTGCCATGGAGCAGCTGGTGGGCTTGAAATACCGACCTTTTGCTTAGTAGCCAAGAACTTAAGCATGGACCACGAGGGCTCCTTTAGCCTCATTAAAACCCCAAACCTATTGCTGTGGAATCAGTACCTACTCAGACTCATTATCCATTGATGTCAAGTGGATTCTGATTCATAACAACCATACAGGACAGAGTAGAACTGCCCCATAGGGTTTCCAAGGAGCAGCTGTTAGATTCAAATGGCTAACCCATTGCTTAGCAATCAAACTCTTAACTACTGTGCCACCAGGGCTCCTTCAGCTTCATAAACCCGTTGCCATCGAGTCAATTCCGGCTCATAGCGACCCTATAGGACACAGTAGAACTGCCCCATAGAGTTTCCAAGGACTGCCTGGTGGATTCCAACTGCTGACTTTTTGGTTAGCAGCCATAGCACTTAACCACTATGCCATCAGGGTTTCCTCAACTTCATTGGATCCCAGTATATCTACTATAATACATATCAAACAATGTCATAATAACTTGTACCTCTGCTATTTGGTATAGCTGATAAAATTCTTTAGTCCCATGTTTATGTTTTAACTTTGTATTGACAACTTCAAATACGGCATCTATAACATTGTAGATTCTGAGTATATTACTATTTAATAAATGCACATCAAAAATACTATAGGCTTTGGGGACCATGGTTTCAGGCGACATCTAAGTCAATTGCCATAATAAAATCTATTAAGAAAACATTCTGCATCCTACTTTGGAGAACGGCGTCTGGGGTCTTAAATGCTAGCAAGCGGCTGTCTAAGATGCATCAATTTGTCTCAGCCTACTTGGAGGAAGGAGAATGAAGAACACCAAAGACACAAGGTGACTATGAGCCCAAGAGACAGAAAGGGCCACATAAACCAGAGACTACATCAGCCTGAGACCAGAAGAACTAGATGGTGCCTGGCTACAACTGATGACTGCACTGACAGGGAATATAACAGAGAACCCCTGAGGGAGCAGAAACCAGTGGGATGCAGACCCCAAATTCTCGTAAAGAAACCAGACTTAATGGTCTGACTGAGACTAGAAGGACACCGGAGGTCATGGTCCCCAGACCTTCTATTAGCCCAAGACAGGAGCCATTCCCAAAGCCAACTCTTCAGACAGGGATTGGACTGGACTATGGGATAGAAATTGATACTGGTGAAGGATGAACTTCTTGGATCAAGTAGACACATGAGACTATGTGGGCAGCTCCTGTCTGGGGGGGAGATAAGAGAGCAGAAGGGGTCAGAAGCTGGCTGAATGGACATGAAAATAGAGAGTGGAGGGAAGGAGTGTGCTGTCTCATTAGGGGGAGAGCAACTAGGAGTATACAACAAGGTGTATATAAATTTTTATATGAGAGACTGACTTGATTTGTAAAGTTTCACTTAAATCACGATGAAAGAAAAAAATACTGTAGGTAAACAGAACAACCAAACAGAGATATTGAGAATGGCCATGAATTGTGAAAAATGTAACAAATGTCACAGAAAAATTTGTGTAGGAATTGTACAACAAGAACCTCAACTGCTGTGTAAACCTTCACTGAAAACACAATAAAATATTATTATATATATACAAAAATACTGTGAGCATAGAATCAAAAGAATACTTCAATGAACTGAATGAAAGAAACAAAAAAATGTAATACATTTTATGGGACTATAATGTTGGGGTGGCACATATGTGCAGCTGTGGTCTAGATTATCATTTCTCTGTTTCATTTGAGGCCACATGACTCCTGTCCTGTCCATGCTCCCTTGCATTATAAAGAAAAAAAAAAAAAAACCATCCAAGACTTCTAACATTGATAACTGAAAGAATGACATCACTATTAAAAAAAGAAAAGACAAGAAAAAGTGAAAGTGTGGAGAAAAATTACAAGCAAGGGTTTAATATATAAATCAATGCGCTTTTGTTGAGTAATTATTGGACATTTACCATCTATTGGAGGGCAATTTCCACTTATCTCTGAGGAAATTAGCTCATGTTGAATGATAAGAGTAGCCTTCTAAAGAAACACTGTTGTTTCAGGTAACACTGTGATTGCAGCAGTGAACAGAAAGAGAGTAATTGTTCAATGCCTAATAATTGAGAGATGAGTAAAATGACTACAATAATACAAATGCAGTATTTATATACAGATGTGGTTGTTTGTAGGTGCCATTGAGTTGATATCAACTCATAGACACCTCATGTGCTGAAGAGAACTACCCCACATAGGGTTTTGTAAGCTATATCTCTACAGGAGCAGATTGCCACATCTTTCTCCTGCAGAGCCACCACAGGGGTTGGAACCAGCAGCCTTAACTATTGCACCATCCAGAGCTCCTTTTATAGACAGACAGGGAGGATAATAACACTGATTTTAATAATAATATCTAACGTCATTGACAGCTTACTTTGTACAAAGTGCTTACATTTCTTAAAATTTAAGCCTTCGAACCTTTTTAGAAAGGCACGAACCCTAAGAAGTGGAGATTATCATCATTCTATTTTATGAATAAGAAAACTGTAGCCTGTGAGAACTAATTAACTTGCCCCAGGTAACAAAGCTTCTTGTTGACAGCACGCAAAATCTCTTTCTGTTTGTACTTATTTTCTCCTATGCTCAGTGCAGCTGTTAGAAAACTCTCAAGACTATCATTTACTTCTTGATCCTTCTCCAATCTCCAAATCTGTCTTTTTTCTTTCCATTTTCTGTTTCTTGCCCAGCCCAAGCCCTGCCCATGACAGGCCACCCTAGTTTACTATCTCATTGCTATTTCTAAATATTTGTCAGTTTTATGTCCCATATTATTAGCCAACTATCATGAACTGTTTGGCCCCTTTTCTAGTGGTTTATAAGTACCTTGTATTCAGATGTTTCAACTCCTATTTTTTTTTTCTTTTAAATTTCCCTTTATACCTTACAGAGAAATTGCACATAAGAAAATATTTCTGGATTGATGGATTCTCAATACTTGAATGCTTGCTGAGTTAATCTACTGCATGGCAGATATCATTTTATGCCATTCTTTTTTTTTAATGTCTGCTTCAAAAACCCATATTGATAGTTATTGTGTATATATTTGTGTTGTGTGTAATGGGTTGTGGTATTAAATATATTTCTTATTGTGAGTTGTAGTTGAAAAAGTTTGACCTCATTATGACTCAACATAATTGCAAACCTAGGTCATGATTTTTTTTAATTCAAAAGCTAATTTTTCAGACTTTTTTATTCTTACTATTTAGCCAGTCTGGGGATTTGTAGACTGTCATGATTTCTTTAAGCAGGGTTGCTTGAACTGTCTTGATAGCATAAACAAAATGCCTGTTGGGAAAAGTTCATTTTCTCTCACCTGGCACAGCCCCAGGAATTCACTGATTTCTGTAATTAAATGAGTTAGAGGTAAATCCCAGGACTTCGCTGCACGTTAGTCATTGGTGCTGATGCCTGAATCTTAATAAACTGTTGGGTGTGATCTCTGCCAGAGAGACGAGGTGTTAACAGTCTTCCTGGTGTGCCCAGCCCATGTAGCAACCTGGGGTTATAATTGCCTTGTCCAGGACAAAAGAGAGAGGCAGTGGAATGACGTTAGAGTCAAACGAAACAGCGCATTTTAGAAAGTGGTTAACTGAATGAATACAAAATTTGTCTTTTAAAAAATAAATAAATCCAACTTAGTAGGTGCACTTTTCTTTACCTTTCCTAAATGGAATGTGGCACGTTAGACTCTCAGTTTGACTGGGACAGTAGTACATATTTAAACCAAGAGGCAAACATTAGACATTTTAATTAATTTTCAAAGATGATAAAGTCTATGCTAACCCAACAAATGCCAGGATCATTTTTGTTTGATTTCCTTGAGCCAGGTCAAAATTTTTTACTATTTCCAAGTATACTCTGAAAAACAAAACATAACAGAAATACACCAGAGTCCTGGATTAGAAAAACACAACCACCAAAAAATTAAAAACAAAAAACTCATAGAACGTGGTTGCTAGAAAAATAATCTAATCCAGCATTCAAAAGTACGGATTTAGAAGTACTGATTTTGCTGAGTCAATGAGAGATTACAAATATGGAAAATTTCGAGACGTCTTCTGGCAGTTACAGAGTTCAAACTCTAAATACATTTTAGGAAGAACTTGATTGAGAAAAAAGAAATTCTGAGTTTTTACTTGCAAGTGGTGGAATCATACATCTACAGAACATTTTAACTACTGGGGAAGGTGAAAATAGGTTCAAATTTTGGGAGAAAATTTATTAATGCTTTGCGAATGGTCATATTGTCTAATCTGAAACTTCCAATTTTGAAGTATATGACAACTTGAAAAAAGAAGTACATAAAAGAAAATTTCTCATAATGTGTATGACAGTGAGGAAAATTAGAATTTAAAATCCAACAAAATGATCAGGTTAAAAATTATATGTGTATATAGATGTATAATATATGAATAATGTTTGTTTTATAAACACGTATGTACATATATGCACATATACATATATTTGTTTTGTATTTACATATTTACATGAGTGGTCATGCATAGGAAATATTTGTAAATTTGTACAACAAAATGTTAACCATGGTTATCTTTAGTAGTGAGATTATGGATAATTTTATTTTGTTTAGCTCCATCTTTTAATTTCTTCAAAATGAGCATTTATTTCTTGTGTAATTACAAAAAGCTTACATTTTAGTGTTACACTATATACAATGAAAATAATTTCTGTACCAAAAAAGTGAGTTGCAAGTTAGATAGGATTCATTAAATATTTATTATCAATCTAACATTTCACTGGAAACTGAAATATAAAAACAAATAGAAGACATTGTGTATGCCCTATATAACATTACACGTTGTAAACGTAAAGGTCGAACACATCTTTACACACAAAAAGAGCTGCCTATTGCCAAATGAATGAAGTGAAAACCTCAGTCTGGCGTGAAAACTTCTATAAACCATCCTGTGTGTGGCTCTAAAATTATATATATATATATGTATTTGTAATAAGGCAAGCCTGTTAAAAATAAATTATATTCAACTATTATGTCCCCCTAATACAGTATAAGGAGTCCTGGTAGTGCAGTGGTTAAAGCACTTGGCTGCTAACAAAAAGGTTGACAGTTCGAACCTACCAGGCGCTCTGCAGTAGAAAGATGTGGCTGTCTGCTCCCATACAGATTTATATAGCCTTGGAAACCCTATAGGGTCACTATGAGTCAGAGCTGGGTCAATAGCAGTGGGTTTTTTTTTTTTTTTTATGCAGTGTAGAAAACTGTGAGAGTCACAAGAAAGTATATAATACAATTCCATGACCTCAAAGGTCTGACAATCAAATTGAGAAAAGCAAGTGAACTGACTGATATTGAGCAAGAAGGCATGGGAAGGGGCTGCCTTTGCTCACAGAAAGCCGTGATAGAAAGGCTAGGGAAATTGGGATCATACCTAGGGTTTGTGCAGTTGTTACTGCAGTCTCTCTTAGATTGTTCCCTGTGATTCCCCCTGGGTTATACATTCTAGAGAAAATATTCCCACAGTTCCTTGACTCCTATCAATCTTGTTGTCTCTATCGGTGTAATTTCTCATTCGTTACTTTTTAGACTTTCTACAAGGTCCCTATGAGTTAGAACTGACTTGATGGCTTTACAGGAGCAGTGGTTCACGGTTGCATTATGACGAGGTTAAGCGTCTCTTATTTTCCAATTCTCTGTCTTGTATTCTGGGTTATTTCTTGTAATGTCTTACAGATGCTAATTGTTTCTTTAGCTATGTTTGATTAACTGCTCAACCCACCAACTGAGTTTTTAATTTCAGAAATTGGACTGATTGTTTCTAGAAGTTCTATTTGATACTAACTCAAACCCAGTTGGTTTTTTGTTGTTGTTGGTTGTTGTTATTAGTATTTTTTTTCTGTGTGTGTGTGCCTTCAGTTCCTTCTTTGATAAATTATTATCAATGTCTATTATACTATCTGGAATATTTAGGGGTCTAATATTGCTGTTTTTTTTTTTAAATATTGCTGTTTATTTATTCTATAGACCCTCAGACATAGTAGATTGTTTTTTCAGACGTAGGAGTTGTTTTATATTTTAGAATTTTAGGCTTAGAATTTCCTGGGATATAACATCCTAGTAGTAGTTTTTATCTACATTTGCTGGTATGTACTATGAGTCAGAATAGACTCAACTGCAAAGGGTTTGGTTATTTATTTATTAATTTTTGGGTTTAATAGTATAAATTGGGCTCCAAACCTACATGAGAGCAAGGCTATAATTATACATTCTCAGGGATTTTTTTTCCCCCTATCTAGATCCTAGTTTGAAATAAACAAAGTTCCTTGTCATCATTTGAAATAAACAAAGTTCCTTGTCGTCGTTTGTTGCATAGGTTTTTCATATTTATTTATTATCTCAGTGCTTACACCTTTAATGTTCTCAGCATTATTCACCGGCCAAATCAACTTCTATGCAGTTGGGTATAAGTTTTTTTTACACAAAAGCCTTTTAGTTATGGAATCCTACCACGTCTTCCCTCTTCTCCCTCAGCCCTTTCCCCGCACACACACATTCAACCAGGGCAGTCAGAACATCAGTACCAGCTCATCTTTCTGGTGTTCAATTTCTCCTCCCTCAATTTTGGCCCCTTAGAAATACCCTTACTTTTCTCTAAAATCAGCATGCTGTTAAGATATATTTGGTGTATTTATTTATGGTGCTTGGATGAATTGAGGCAGGAAGTTTTTATATGATCCAGTCTTCAATAAATGCTGGGAAGAGAAGTCTTAACTGACATTTTATAAAAAGTATGTCTAATTGCCCACATCTATAAAGCAAAAAAATTTCTCCTCAAAGCTTGGCCCAGTACTTGCTCATATAGAGGCTCAATATATACATATTTGACTGATTAAATATAAGTAACTTCTCTCCTGCAAAAAAAAAAAAAAAACCATTGCCGTTGAGTTGATTCTGACTCATAGTGACCCTATAGGACAGAGTAGAACTGCTCCATAGAGTTTCCAAGGAACACCTGGTGGATTCGAACTGCAGACCTTTTGGTTAGCAGCCGTAGCTCTTAACCACTATGCCTCCAGGGTTTTCATAGGTAACTTAGAGTTATTATATTAGAAGAACTGTGAATGTATACTTCCTCCCAGGTATTGCTATAGCCACCCCTCTCAATGCTCTATGATCATGCCTTCTATGATGTAAAAGATAACCCGAGAAATAGATGTTGAATGGGTGCATGGAGCATCATGGAATACAGGAAAAGTCAATGAATGTTCAGCAATTTTCTCAGCCAAGCATTAGTCATTCAGCATTGACTGATCCATCAAAATTCAAAACCTAACCATGCCTCACCCCAGATCAAAAACCTGTGGCATATCTATAAAAAAAAAAAAATACTGACTATCAAAATCAATCTTTCTTGGAATGATACATGTATCATGTCCTACTGTTTTTCTCCTTCATGCACAAGGTGCCTTAGTCAACCCTGTCTTTGCTCATGCAGTCCAGACATAGGTTATGACTTATCTTTGCATTGTGCTTTTATACTAACTGATTTATAAATGTTACTCAGCCTTCTCCCTTAACTTTGTAATGGGGAGAAATATGTATTCCAGTAACTGGAAGTCCTGAAAGCACTTGAGTCTCCTGTCTTCTTTTTCTCTTAATGTTTCTCAGTACATATCATTGTGAGTTATGGATTTATTTTACAAATGAAGTTTTAATCATGCCTGAAAGTGTTTGCAATTTCAATTATAAAAATTATTTTTTAGAACATCATAACATCTATTTGTTCTACAGTATCAACATATTTGGGAACAAACCCAAGTTGAACAACAGGATAGTTTGTAAAATTTATTTAGTGTACAAATGCCTAAAAAGATAGAAGCAGGCAGTTCACAGAAAAAAAAAAAATTGTAAATGGTCCTTAATCTTATCAAAAAGTGCTCAGCTGGCTTATAATAACAGAAATGCTGATTAAACTACATCTATTAAATTAACAAGGAGCCCCAGCACTGCAATGGTTAAAAGCACTCAACTGGTAACCAAAAAGTCAGCAGTTCGAACTCGTCAGCTTCTATGTGGGAGAAAAGATGTACCAGTCTGTTTCTGTAAAGATTTATAGCCTTGGAAACACTGTGGAGCTATTCTACTCTGTGCTATAGGGTTGCTTGAGGATCACTATGAGTCAGACTGGCTCCACAGCAATGCGTTTGGTTTCTTTGTTTTATCAAATTAACAAAAATATGAAAATTTGACTATATTTTCCATTGGTACAGCTGCACCAATAGGCACTGAGTGGAGGTAGAAAATGATACAACTTCTTTGCAAACAAATTTGGAAATACCTAGTCAAAATAGATAACATTTACTCTTAGGGCCAGAAATACCAAAATTAGAAATCTATTCCTGAGAGTCTATAACAAAAGGGCAAAATAATAAAGTGATGTAGTCACAATATTATTGATTGCGCCATATTAGTAATGGGAGAGACTGGAAACAGGTATCATGTCCATTTAGGGTACCAGTTGAATAAACTGTGGTAGATCTACCCAATAAATTAAATGAATGAAGAAGATCCAATATCTCTAGGACGTATTGCAAAATTAAAAAAAAAAAAAGAACAAGCCACAGGACGGTATTTTTAAGGTAAAAATATAATAAGAGTAAGATACATGTTTATAGCAAGCTACCATTTGTATAAAATATGGGTGTGGTCAATATATGCATACAAACATTTATGCTTATATTTTCAAGATGTAAATATGAAGAATAAACCAAAACCTAATTTAAAAGAGTGGTTCCCTTATATGAGCAAAGAGGGAATAGGTGAAGAGATAGCAAGAGTAATGAGACTTCTATGAATATACCTGCTTGAATGATTTTAATTGTGGACCACAAAAATTCAATCAAAAGGACATATTGAAAAGAAACAGAAAATGTTAAGTCTAACTTTATATCAATGGAAGGGCATAACCCCTGAGAGAAGCTAATTACTATAAGCGCAATATTTTGACTGTGTACCCTTACTATAGACCTGTTGATCTACCTCCAAAATTCAGCCAGTGAAAACTCTGTGAATCACAACCACAACCACAGGACCGAGCAGCATTTTGTTCTGTTGTACGTGGGGTGGCCATGTGTCAGGGTCTAATTGAGTGGCCACTACCAACAACAACACCAACATCCTTAACAGAGACTATTTTAACCACAAAAAAGAAAAAAAGACTACAAAGAAATCCTAAACAGCAATCCCGTCTCTATACGTAAGTAAGCACCAGTTTATAGGAAATACGGTTGATAGGGAAACACGGCAAGCAACACCGCCAGGTAGTAGTCAGATAAATCCAGAAAACCCAAATGTTGTGTTCTACAATCTACAGGAGAAATGATGCTGCTTTATCAACATATGACGTGGGGGGAAAAAGGGGGAAAGATGACTGTCAAATTAAAGACACTTATGATATGCTTAAATTAAATTAAATAAGACACTTAAGATATGCTACAGGGTTGCTACGAGTCGGAATCCACTCGACGGCCCTGGGGTAAGATATGCTATTTATCTATCCTTATTTGAATAAACCAGCTCTCAAAATGTATCTTTAAGATAGGAAAATTTGACTATAGTCAGGGTATTCTATGACATTAAAGGATTTTGGCTATTTTGTTTTATGTGATAATGGCTTGGTGGCTAATTTTTAAGAAAACTACTATTATAGAATATGCATTAAGAAGAAATACATAATAAACTATTTACGGGGAAAATGAGATGATAATGTCTGAGATTTACTTCAAAATTCTCTATATTCATTAAAAAAAAACTAGGGAAAGATAAAATAAGACTGGCAAAATGTTCATTGTTGAAGCTAGGTCATAGGCACATGAGGGCCTATTATTCTAGTCTCTCTACTGAATTAGAATTTCCAGATGTAATGCCCAGTAAATTGTCATTTTAAGACTTTCCTCAAGTGCTTTTGATGTTCATCCAGGATTAGGAAATATTGTTACCTAGCAACAGATAATATGTGTATGAAATCTTTATGAATCCAAATCAAATACCTACAATTCAATTGTGTTGCTAATAGATGCCACTATTCCTTACTACTGTCCTTAGTTTGCTTCCAAGTGGGATGCATCTTTTATTCTCCTCATCTTTTAATTTCAAGAATTCAGGATAAATTTAAAGAGAAAGTTAAAATCACTCGTAATTCTATATTTATAATACTGATAAAAATAAATAAAAGTCCTCATATTTGCCCCTTCGATGTTATCCTCGTTTTCACTCACCCAAGTCAGACTCCACCAAAGATTACTACATTACCTCTTCAGTATGTACAGTTCTGTTTTTTTTCCCTTAATGTATTCTTCAAGATCAGAATGCAGGTTGACCTCATTCTTTGTAAGGACTGTATTAGCTTTTCATAACATGTGTTATATATAATTTTTATTCATTATTCATATTTATTAATGAGGGATTTTTAGGTAGATTCCTTATGTGTATATATGTGTGTTTCTGCTGTTATAAATGATTATTGTCGTTAGGTGCCATTGAGTCAAGCTCTGATCCATAGCGACCTCATGTGACAGAGTAGAACTGCCCCAGAGAGTTTTCTTGGCTTTTATCTTCATGGAAGCAGATCACCATGTCTTTCTCCCATGGAGTTGCTGGGTGAGTTCAAACCACCAACATCCATGTTAGCATCTGAGCTCTTGACCTTTGTACCACCAGGGCTCCTTATACGTACATTATTTGCTTTCATTAAAATTCTTGTACACATTCATTCATATCCTTTTCCTGATATGACAGTAGAATAGATTCCTGAAAGGTGGGATTGCTAGGGAAAGTGCATACATATTTTAAAATTTGATAGGAATGGACATACTGCCCTTTCAAACTCTGTACCTGTTTATACTCGATGTATTTAACTTGGTGTTTTATTGTGATTTTTTTTGGGGGGGGGGAGACCTATGTTAACTTTTTTTTTGTTTGTTTAATTATTTAGGTTGATCATTTTTGCGTATAATTATAGAATGCGTGTATTCATATTTGAATTCCTTTTCCTCACTTTTCTATTGGGTTGATTTTCTTTCCTATTTCTTCGTGTGGTCTTTGTGTATATATGCTTACGGTAAACATTTGACTTATATGTGGTCACTTCTTTATGTTACCTCATAGAATCACAACTGTTTTTGGCCTTGATACTATAAATTCTTTTTGTATGCAATTTAAAAATACATTTAGTTATTTAAAAATATTTATGTATTTAATTAATCAGCACCATAACTGAGTAAGTTTCTCATTTTTAATGGCTTCAGTAAAATAAAGCTCTAATCTACTGAAAATAAATAGCTGTGCCACAAAGTAGTGACACAATTGAACCCTGAAAAATTCCCATAGATTTCATAAAAGTACTCTGTATTTATATTCTTTAAAACCTTGCCATTGCCTTTCTTCCAGGGAGCTTCCGGTTGGACTTGAACCTCCAACCTTTCCACTAGCAACCAAGCATGTTAACAGTTTATACCATCCAGGGACTCTGCCAAAGACCTAGAATAACCAAAATATATATATATATATATATATATTTTTAATAAGAAGTTTGGAGGATGTCTACTACCTGATTTCAAGACTTATTATAAAGCTACAGTAACCAAAATTGAATCTTGAATAACAAAAAGTATGCCCATTTTTTAAAAGGGGCAAAGGACTTGAATACATTTCTCCAAAGAAGAAATACCAAATGATCAGCAAGCATATGAAAAGATGCTCAATTTCATTAGTTATTAGAGGAAATATAAATTAAAACCATAATGATATACCACTTCATAGCTATGAGATAGCTATAATAACAATAATAATAATAATGGAAAATATCAAGCGTTGTCGAGAATGTGGAGAAATTAGAACCCTCAAATGTTGTTGGTAGGAATGTAAATTGCTGCAATCACTGTAGAAAACATTTTTAAGCATTCTTCAGGAAGTTACACTTAAAATGGCCATATCAAAAAAACTTTTGCTGTCGAGTCAATTCTGACTCATAGCGACCCCATAGGGCAGAGCTGCTGGTGGATTCGAACTGCAGGCCTTTTGGTTAGCAGCCGAGTGCTTAACTACTGCACCACCAGGGCTTGTGAATTACCATTTGATGTAGCAATTCTACTCCTAGGTATACATCCAAAAGATTTGAAAGAAGAGATTCAAAGAGGTATGTGTACACCAGTGTTCATTGCAGCACTATTCACAATAGCCAAAAGGTGGGAACAACTCAAGTGTTCCTCACAGATGAGTGGAAAGCAAAATGCAGTATATACATACAATGGAATATTGTTCAGTAGTAAAGAGAAATGAATTTCTGATGTATGCTACAACATGGTTGAACCTTGAAAACATTATACTAAGAAAAATAAGGCAAATACAAAAAAAATGAATATCGTATGATCCCATTTATATGAAATATCAAAAATAGGCAAATCCACACAGACAGAAGAGATTGGTGGTTACAGTGGGCTGGAGAAGGAGAAAATGGGAAGTGACCGCACAATGGACGTGTTTTTTTCGGCTGGAGGGATGAACATGTTTGGAAACTAGATAGAGGTGGTAGCTGCACAACATCGTGAATGTACTAATGCCATTGAATTGTACACTTTAAAATAGTTAATTTTATGTTATGTGAATTCCACCTCAGCTAAAAAAAAAAGAAACTTTTAAACAAAATAAACAAGCAAACAAAAATCTCACCATTGTAAGCATTCAGCATAAAAATTTTTTATACTGTTGAAGAAATTTGGTGGAATATTGATCAGATAAGGAGTGAGTGTGTGTGTGTGTTTAAAATGGCCTCTCATATAACTTAAAAAAAAAATCACTGCACATCAGACTCAGGCATCTACCCAATTATCATGTAACTAAAAATATAAAACAATGAACAAAATCAATTTGTCCTTAATTTCTGGTTTGAAGTCAGTACTAGTGAAATATAAGCTTTCTTAAGGGGCTAGCATATGCATTGAAAAGCTACTTCTGTAGATTGTGTCACATAATGGGGCTAGAGAAACAACCAAGACCCACTATGTGCCTTCAAGGCACTTACAGTTGATAAGAAAATTGATGAGTAAGAACCTAATTAAATTTTTAAATTTTGTTTAGTAAGTGTATTAGTATGGAGTCCCTGGGTGGTGCAGGCTGTTAAGTGCTTAACTACTAACTGAAGATTGGTGGTTCAAATCCACCCAGAGGTGTGTAATAGCAGGCAACAAAACCTTAGGAGATACTAAAATAGATTCTTTTCTTAGTCTGGGCCAATTTGGAAGACTTCTCAGGAGGTCACCTGAGCAAAGTGTTGAAATACAATTAGGTGGAGAGGGTGGGGAAAAGGAAGACGCAGAGGAACAGTACATTCTTAGGCAAATGAATGTGAGTAAACATGATAGTTATCTGGCAAAGTTAGAATACAGTTACATGTGGAAAAGTGATGTGATACGAGGCTGGAAGGCTGTTATTGAAAATACTGAATTATTGAGGCTTTATTTAATCTATTGTGACAGGAAGCTATCAGTGGTTGAGGATGGGGGAGTTAATAGGGGTATAAAGGAAGGATTATAAGTGAAGATAAATTTAGAAAGTGATGGATATTTTGATTATCTTAATTGTGGTAATGGTTTCATATGCGTATCCTGTAAGGGTAAGATGATTAAGTTTTCTTTGGTGAATAAAGAAGAGGAGAATGGCTGTCTCCCCACCCTCTCCTGATTAGGTTGTCTTCCTGAAAGCATAATAGGCCCAGTAAGGATTTGACCCTTTGACCTTACACTGTGGTGGTGTGTCATGGACCTTCTGAGCCTCAGACCTATAAACACATACCTAACTCAAAGATTAACTTATAGATCCCTCAAGAGGAGAATGACAACAGTCACAGTTGAATCCTTTTGCCTCTCAGATAAGTGAAGTTTTAATTGCTCTCTCTTTACCTTTCTGTATAAATGTGCATGGAAACCCTGGTGGCATGGTGGTTAAGTGCTACAGCTGCTAACCAAACAGTTGGCAGTTCGAATCCACCAGGCGCTCCTTGGAAACTCTATGGGGCAGTTCTACTCTGTCCTATAGGGTCGCTGTGAGTAGGAATCGACTTGACGGCACTGTGTTTTAGGTATAAATGTGCATGAAAGTTTGTCCAGACTTTGTAGTTACATTTGTCCTACTTTTACCAAAACTCATTGCCCTCGTGTCAATTCTGACTCATAACAACCCTATACTGCCCCATAGAGTTTCCAAGGAGTGGCTGGTAGATTCGAACTGCTGACCTTTCGGTTAGCACCCGAGCTCTTAACCACTATGCCATCAGGGCTCCATGCAACTTTTACATGCATATAAATCCGTGATGCTTACTCACTAATAAATTGCATTTTCTCTTTTTTCTATATTGTTATGGAGATGTCTTCTGTTGTCATTGTTGTTTTATTTACCTACAAAATACATAAATGCATATTTAAAAACTTATCGAATTGAACATTTAAATATGTATAGTTTATTACATGTCATTTATACTTCAATAATGGCATTTTCTTTTTTTATATAAGAGAAGACATTACTTGCAATATTTTTAATAGAAGTCTGGAAACAAATAAAATATAAACAGTCTTAAACAAAATAAATAAATAAATAAAAAGAAGGAGAAATAATAGTAAATGTTATGGCCACTTAACCTTTTAACTACATCTGTTTTTCTGTCTCTTTCTCCCTCTCTTTTTCCCCCACCGTATAGTTATAATTCTAATGTAAATGTATGCATATGCATTTACTATGTGTTTGTGCCTATTGCTTATTGCAAAATAGACATTAAATGATGGAATTATCTTGAAATATGCAAATATCTTATAGCGAATTGGTTAAACTTCACAAGCTACCCAATTATCCTATGCGGTAAATTAAATATATTGTACTGCATAATTTAAGAAAAAATTAATATTAAAGAATATGTTAACAACGTAAAATGGGTGTAAGCTTGGTTTTTAAGTAAAAGCACTAACTAAAGATTTCAATCAGCTAAAAGTATGAAGGTTAATCCATTGGACTCTGCCTAGGAATAAATTAATTTAATTGGAATGTATCACTAAAATTATTTTTTGATCTAATGGAGCGATAATTGTGTTCTTCTTGTCTACTCTGAGGCAGGGAAGGTAGTAGTAAAAAGTAGCACCACGACGTAATTACTCGTCTCGTTAAATACATCATCCTTTTTTGTGAAAATAATTTGCTTTCAGATTCATGCTGGGAAGCAACCAGTTTCTCTTTATCATAATATAATTTAACAAAATGTAGCATTCCTTCCCCATCAAATTAAGGCAATTTGGAAAATTGAAGAGTCTGGGTCTTTGCTCTTCAATCATCTTGCATTATTGTTCTAAGCTTCGAAAAAAAAAAAAAAGCTGTTAAGAAAATCTCAAAGGGCTTCATTTCCATTCATGTAACTAAGCCAAGGGAAATGATGCCCTTTACAACGGTAATGACTCACGCCAGCAATGTCTTCTTTACCCTACCGTACTTGGCTCAAGCCAGCTCTTTTGAGGCTCTCACAGGACAATTTACAGATGAACACAGCAGATAAGAAATTCAGGCTGAGTAGCACGAAACCTCTGCACTATTGACCAAGCTCTTTCTTGTCTCCCTCATTCATATTCTCTCTCTTTCTTTCATGCAAACTCACTAATAACGTTACTAGAGAGGACAGAATCACTTCCTTATTTGACCTTAAACCAACTAAGGGCACCCCATGATGAAAAATAATGTCTATTCCGTTAATTAAGTCCTTTGTTTTAAGTGAGTAAAAATCATTTGATAGTGAATACACCAACTTGAAATCCTAATATTTAAGCAAACAACAACAAAAAGATTCTATACGCTCCGGAATTTTCTTTTGGAAAAGTCAGTTATAAAGATATTAGAAATATCAGAAACTCAACTTTGATATTCATTTCAGGAATAACAATATGTATTATCATTGGGAGAATTATAATGGAATCTGCCATATTAGTAGGTCAAAGGAAAATATTATCTTAATTTAATATGGAAAAAAAGCATTTGATAAAATTCTATATATTTTCTGATAAAAGAGCTTAATAAACAATCAATAGAAGTATACTTCTTAATATGATTTAAATATACACTTAACAACCAATAGGCAGCATCTTGTCTATTGGTAAATACAAGAAGCATTACTATTAAAACTGAGACAAAGTTGTCTGCTCTAACAGTAAACATTGCTATTACCCAACAAAAACATCAAAGTATGAATACTGGAAAGAAGGAAACCACAATGTGATTTGTAAATAATATAATGTAAACCCAAACAAATATATACAAACATATACAAAACATAAAGAAACCTATTAAAATTGTATGAGAATTTGGGAAAATGGTGAGTTAGAAAATAAGTATACAACACTTAATAGATTTATGATGTATTAAAAGTCCAAATTCTGAGAAAAAGCTTGCTCCTTGGTAAAAAGATCGGTTCAGTACAATCCATTTTGATAATCCATTTCTTTGTAATTTGATGAAGTCATTCTATTTTTATCTAAATATATACATGAAAGAGAGGGCAAAAAATTATAAAAAAAAATGAATTGAAAAGAGAGCTATGGTTTAAAATGTATTTTATGAAGTTATCATAATCCAAATGGTACAGCATTGCTCTGGAATAGCCAGTCAACACAATAGAACAGAAAAGAGTCCAGAAATGTTATTAGCATGACTAATACTTTATTATATGGTAAACAAATAAAAAAATAAATAAATGCTAAAATGAGAATTTTTCAGTTATTTGGATTATATGTGTATATACGCATGCTCATATAAAAGTAAATTGCAGATTTGAATTTGGAAAATAAAATAATAAATGTTTTAAAAGAACACGTTTATAAAACCAATATTATCATGGGGCGTGTGACACTTCCCAAAAGTCCACAAAGGAATGGATTAATGAATTTAAATATATAAAAATTTAAAATAAGGAAACGATATCTCTTAATAGAAACCCACAACAACAAATAATATGAGGGAAGCTTTGAAAAATATGTATCTTGCAAAAAGTGGTCAGTAGTTTTAAAAGTTGATTAAATTAACAATACAGTCAGAATGCTCCTTAGAGGCGAGAACGACAAGACTTCATCTAAAGTACTTTGAACGTGTTATCAGGAGGGACTAATAGAGGGTCAGCAAAAAGAGAAGACCCTCAATGAGATGGATTAACACAGTGGCTGCCCCAGTGGGCTTAAACATGGTAACGATTATAAGGATGGAGCAGGACCAGGCAGTGTTTTGTCCTGTTGTACATAGGGTTACTATGAGTCGGAACTGACTTGATGACACCTAACAACAGCAACGTAAATTAACAAGACAAAAGAGAACACTCATAAAAATGAAATAAGAAAGTCATAAAAGATATAAAAGATGAATAAAAGAATGATAACTTATGCATTTCTACCAGTAATCAAAGGAATTTGAATAAAATCATTACTGTTTTTAGTGATTAGATCTGCAACGGTCAAAATATTGATTAGGCTCAGATTGCTGAGTACATGATGTAAAAAAGAACTCTCATATACTAGTGTAAACAGGATAAATTGGTAAAATCTTTCCATAAGCTAATTTTCTGTATGTCTCAAAAATGTTAAGATCTATCCCAGCAAGTCCACTTCCAGATATTTATACTATGAGTGTGCAAAGGTTTATGTACGATATTTTGATTTGTCTATAATATTAAAAATTCTGAAAGATAAACATTTACTATTTAAGGAACCCTTGTGGCACAGTGGCTAAGTGCTTAACTGTGAACTGTCAGTGGCTCAAACCAACAAGTCCCTCTGTAGGAGAAAGATGTGGCAGTCTGATTCTGTAAAGATTACAGCCTTAGAAGCCATATGGGGCAGTTCTACCCCATCCTGTAGAGTAGCTATGAGTCAGAACTGACTCTACAAAAATGGGTTTGGTTTTGGTTTGGATTATTAATTGATATTACTAAAAATTGGCGTACATGAATGTCTTAGTCATCTAGTGCTGTTAGAAATACCACGAGTGGATGGCTTTAACAAAGAGAAATTTATTCTCTCACAGTCCATTTGGCTAGAAGTCCAAATTCAGGGCGCCAGGTCCAAGGGAAGACTTTCTCTCTCTGTCAGCTCTGGAAGAAGGTCCTTGTGATGCATCAGTGTTCTCTTGGTCCAGGAGCATCTCAGTGAAGGAATCTCAGACCCAAAGACATGCTCTGCTCCCGGCTCTGCTTTCTTGGTGGTATGAGGTCCCCATGTCTCTCTGCTCACTTCTCTCTTTTATATCTCAAAAGAGATTGGCTTAAGACACTATCTAATCTTGCAGATCTCATCAATATAACTGCCACCAATCCATCTCATTACATCATAGTGATAGGATTTATAACACATAGGGAAATAGATCAGATGACAAAATGGTAGACAATCATACAATACTGGGAATAATGACCTAGCCTAGTTGACAGATATTTTGGGAGGACACAATTCAATCCATGACAAAGAATATTGGAAAAAAAAAATTTATATTCATCTGATGTATCATTCAAGTATGAAAATAAAATTACAAAATTTTAAGGCAAATAAGACTGAATTTACCATCCACAGAAAAGAAATACATTAAATGTTAATAGCATAAATTTACCTATTAAAATAAATAACTCATGTTTTATTAAAACAACAACAATTGTATTTTGCATACAAACAGCAAATCTAAAACAAAATAATTCAGAAAGGTTGAAAGAAAAAGGTTGGAAAAACACTTTCTAGGTAAAAGAAATATAAAAGTAAAGTTGAGGTTAGTATTAATAAGTTGAGATTATACTGACAATATTTAATTCAAGAAAAAAAAAAGGTTTCAGAGAAGACACAGAAGGTTAAACCACTTTTGTAAAAATGAACTATATTATCCAAAATGATGATACTATGTTCTCGAACTTTCATGTTCGAAATTATCACATCAAACATGTAAAGAAATAACTTCTGGAAAGTATTTGAAAAATTGACAGAAAATGCTAGTAGGGGTGGATGAACATATTTTTCTTAGGTCATAAGTTATCAGGAAGATAAACAGTAGTAGGAACAGAAAGAATATAAATAACAAAGTGAATAACATTTAAGTAATCAGCAAAGAAAAATTTACATTCCTCTCAAGTGTCCATGGCATTAAAAAAAAATACATATAAATCCACAAAGGAAAATTCAGTAAATCCCAAACAGTAAAGATAGCATAAAGTAAATTCTGTGGGCCCAATGCATAAGCCTAGTAATTAAAAGCAGACAGAAACAGCAATGTTAACAGCAAAAATTTGGGTAACAGTTATCAATTTTATAACATACTTCTAATCTGATCAAAAGGAAGTTAAAACTGAAATTAAGTGAGAGCACTATATATATTATAACACATGGGTGCCATTGAGTTAATTTTCAATGCATAGTGACCCAATGTGACTGAGTAGGAATGCCCCATAAAGGCTTCTAGGCTGTAATATTTATGGGAGTAGACCCCCAGGCCTTTTCCCCTACTGTGCCACTGGATAGGTTTGAACTGCCAACGTTTTGCTTAGCAGCTGAGCCCTTAACCATTGGACCACCAGGGCTTCTTATTAACATATGGGACTGGGTTCAAATGGTACTAGGAAGAAATTTTAGTCTTGACTATTTTTATAGCCAGTACATGAAAATAAATGACTTAAGCATTCAGCACAAAATGTTACAAAAAGAGAACTATATCATAGTTAAAAATAGGGGCATACGACTCCTAATAATGTGGTACAACTATCCTTTTTTGGAGCCCTGATGGCTCAGTGGTTAAGAACTTGGCTGGTAACCAAAATGTCAGCAGTTTGAATCCACCAGCTACTCCTTGGAAACCCTCTGGGGAAGTTCTACTCTGCCCTATAGGGTCGCTATGAGTCAGAATCAACGGCAAGGGTTTTTTTGTTTGTTTGTTTGTTTTTTAAACTGTCCTTTTTGGGGGGCTTTATTTCTTATTTTGCTCAGACGTTCTGTCTTATCTCAATTTCCCAGCAATGTCCCATTGAACTACTTAAAAATGTCCTCCTCTCTCTTCCTATTTTTTTAATCATATAATCCTTCAGAGCCTAACTATATCATTTGTAAATGATTCTTGAACAATAATCAAGCTATAGTAATAAAAAGTAATACAGAATTTATAGCATAGACCTATCTCACAGTATATTTAAAAATCAATACTTAATTATGTCCACTATTATTATATCTATGTCATCTCTACTTAACTAGATTAGTAGCTCTTGCACAGCCTTATACTGATTGCTTTCCCTACAGAGATTGCAAAGTTATGAATGATAAAAAGTAAAAATCAAAGTTGTTTTTGTGTGTTATGTGTGGGGAACTAATACATTTATGACATGTCAATAATAATAATATTCTTCTAGTCACTTGAGATATGGAAAGGAAAATGGAAGAGTGGAGATAAGGCAATAATTGTTCCAAAATGCCAGAGATTTTGTAAAATGGTATATCCAAATAAAGAACAGACCTTGGGCCCCATCACTTAAGGAGATTATGCTGTGGTCCTTTGGTATTTCTTTGATCCCTTCTCTTATCACCACAGGCTGTGATCTCCTTGTACTTATTTTGCCACTTTACAGAATTTACTCGGTCAAGGATCTTTGCCTCTGGCAAAATACAACTTGTGCTAAATGATTTTCAGTAAAATTTCAAAATAGGAGCTGGGATAGCCACCATTTATAATTCAAAATTTTTCTCATCCTTCTCCTTTTACCATCCTTTCCTCTTTCCCCATCATTCTCGCCTTTTCCCTTTCTCTTATTGATTGATAAAACATTCTGATTAGTCAACCGTTTCCCAGTGAAGATGTTGGGAAGAACTGAATCCCATTCCCACTCCCAAGATGATCTGGTGAGCAGGCATTCAGGAAAAATCAGAATGAAATTTCGTGTGACAGACAAGCATTTGGATATCCTTGGTGCTGCTGCCTGAGCTGATGGGAATTGGCTGTCAGATAATAAACTGGATAGATTGCTTGCTTGTCATATCAAAAGCTTTTAGTATTATTCTAAAGTTAAGGAGACAATGCAGATTTTCCCCGTGATGGAGCTAAATTAAGCTATTCTGAGGGTTTTTAAACAGCAAAGTATCATCAAAAACAAATTCAGGCTTAGGTAAGAAGAGGCTTTATTTAAAAAGATCATTGCAAGAGGGGGAAAAGAGGGGGCTATTGAAATAAGGGTAGAGGGACTGCTGTACTAGGGAGACCTCTCCAACCATAAGATCTGCAAGGACCTCAGGCAGAAAAGGCTTTCCTTTTATAAAGAGAAGTGAACAAGTCAAGAAAGAACTACATGTGGGGAAGTGGGATGGAAGGCCATTGATTAGAGAATGTTTCTCTATGCTCAGGAGAGGGCATTAAGTAGGGGAAGAAGGCCTGACAATCTGCTTCTGCAAAGATGATAGCCAAGAAAACCCTATGGAGCTCAGTTCTACTCTGTAACACATGTAACCACCATGAGTTAGAACTGTCTTAAAAGCAAGTGGTTACATGGGTATGCTGGCTGAGGCTGAGGGTGGGCTGGGCCAAAGTGCAGAGTCCTGGGGAAAGGAGACAAGCTAAACTAAAGACTGGTCAAATCATCCTATTACTATCAAGTTGATTCTGGCTCACAGTGACCCTATAGGATAGGGTTTCCCAGGAGCGGCTGGTGGATTCAAACTGCTGACCTTTTGGTTAGCAGCCTGAGCTCTTAACCACTGTGCCACCAGGGCTCTATCTGATCAAGTCAAGGTAACAGGTATTTTGTCCAGATTGGTCAGTGGGTACAAACACTTAAGTTAATCATTTATGAAGCAGAGAATGGGAATTTGGAAGATCTGTGTCTGGTCTTGTCATAGGTGAACAAGGGGACGTCCATGAGTCTAAGTCAAATGGGAAAGGATGGTTTCTTGCAGTAAACTGTTCCAGGAACACAAAGCAGTGGGAAACTGTCTTTAACTTTCACTATTTCACAGGATCACAGGGCTCAGGTAAAGTTCAACATGGTCAAAAGCAATCTGCTTTAATATGAGAATTACCTGGCAATTCTCAGAGACTGAATATATAAATGGATAATGGTCACACATTATATGACAGTAGAACTTTAACATATAATCTTTACATCAATAAGCAAGCAAAACAAAAAACCCAATGCCATTGAGTCAATTTTGACTCATAGGACATGGTAGGACTGTCCCATAGGGCTTCCAAGGAAAGCTATAGTCTTTATAGAAGCAGGTGGCCACATGTTTCTTCTGAGAGCAGCTGGTGGGTTCAAACCTAACCACAGTGCCACCACAGCCACCAGCAGGGAAGCCAAAATATAAATTCTGCAGTGGTCAGCCCAGAATGGCTGCCAGTTTCTCTTGCATTTGTCTGTTATCCCAACGCAGGACCAACCAGAGAAAGTCAAATACGTTTCCCAAACCAATCACGTATGATTCTCTGTCATCAGCTTTCCAGACCAACAACCTTAACTCAGAGGATGTTGGAAGCCTTCCCTTGTTTTTGCTAAAAAGGTTTCCAACTCCCTTGCATGTTTTTGGGAGTCCCTGGGTGGTACAAATGGTTAAGCTGACAGGTTGGCAGTTCAATCCTACCCAGAAGCACCTTGGGAGACAAGCTTGACAATCTGCTTCCTAAAGGTCACAGCCTTAAAATCTCTATGGAGCAGTTCTACTCTGCACACCTGGGGTTGCCATGAGTCATAAAGTCAGAATCGTCTTGATGGTACTAACAACTAAATACTTTTGAGACTTTGTCAAATGCAAGTGATAATAGCTAACTCTCTTGCTATGGCAAGTTTTCAATAAATAGCTTCTGTTTGTTGTTATAGGAGCCCTGGTGGTGCAGTGACTAAATATTTGGCTGTTAACAGCAAGTTTGGTGGTTTGCACCCACAATCCACTCCGTGAGAGAAAGATGTGGCAGTCTGTTCTCATTAAGATTACAGCCTTGGAAACCCTATGGGGTGGCTCTACTCTGTCCTACAGGGCCTCTGTGAGTTGGAATCAGCTCGACGGCAATGGGTTGGTTTGTTGTTGTCATTGTTTTGTTGGGATATGGTGTTTGTTCTTATTTTGGTAGTCTTTATTTCCACAGTTCTCTTGGAGGCTCCACCAAGACATAGCCTGCACCACTTATCATTGAGGACCCCGGTCCTGCAAAGGCTCCCTGTGACTTGCTGCTCATGGTAAGTCAGCACCAGGTCTGAGCTTTACACTGTTCCTTGGCTATTTATACTCAGTTTGGTACCCAGGTTTTGTTATTGGCTTCTATTGTTTGATATCCTTGGTGGAATAAGGACGTTCTTTTTTGTCCCTTTTGAGTCTCTTTTATGCTTCTGTTCTGTGTTTTGCTATCTAAAAGGGTTGGTTGTCACTGGAGGGAGTGTCACAGGTTAGAACCCAGGCATAGGCACTAATAAGCCTGTTGTTCAAGCTGGTCTCACAGACCGGTGAATATAGTTTTCATGGGACCAGGATCCATTCAGATAAACTTTGCTGTAGATGACAAATAAAACCAGAAAAGTTTCTCTTTCTATCTAAACTCTTTTGTCCTGAGATACTGGCTTTGATTATTTGCCTTCCTGAGAGCACAGATTGTCAGGCCTGTGTTTGGAGGCAGCCAAGTGTCAAGTTGAGGTACAAGAGCTGAAGTGCATAAGCATCACTTTCAACCAACCACTCCCAACTCTCATGGGTTATATTCCCACTTCCAAACCGACCATCTATTGCTAAAGACATTTGGAAATATTGTAAATAGAACTGACACTGGAAAAATGATTGTCTCATCTTACAAAAGGAAAACTAAGACAAAGAAAAATTTCTCAATTCAGATAAATGATGGTGTTCTGAGGAAGGTAAAATTGCCTAACTTTGTGCCTTACCTTTAAACATACAAGGGTAATTAGTTATAGATGGTCAGCCTCATCAGCTCCTGCTAGACATGGGTGCTGTGTTTGTTTGGCCTCTTTTTCAGACCAAACATACTACACAGGAAACATACTACAAAGGTGTTAGATATTTCTCTATCTCTTCTTCCTTAACTGTAGTTCTTGAAACTTTGACTAAAATAAAAAAAAAAATCCTTTCTGCTCTTTAATACTGCTCCTGCAAATTTCAGAGGCAGTGACTGCCTTTGCAAGTGAATTAATATTAAAGGTACACCAGAAGGACAATTTCTTGAGGTTCCAGAGGACTTCTCTATTCATAATCAAGTTGTATCTGCTCAGCATATAACTTTGCTTTTTTCAATATATGTTATGCATATCCAGATAAAGATCTTGATATGTTGCTGATATTCTATGGGCTCTATATTCTATAGACATAGAAAATAATTAAAATGGAACCTTGTCTTAGGGTTCTCTAGGGAAGCAAAGCCAATGAAGTGTATAAATATATATATATAGAGAGATTTATATAAAGGAAATGGCCCGTGTGGTTGTAGATGCAGCTGCAGTTGGAACCACCACCTGGTTAAGTTTTCAGTAATCCACGTCATTTTCCAAGATCCACCTGTGTTTTGCACAGGTCAAATTGGCAAGTTGAATGGGGATGTGGTGGGAACCACTACCCCTGCCTCCTTCAAGTCCTTGATGGTGGCAGTAATCTCTGCAACCCCTCCAGGGATGCAGTATTGTTTTTATTTACTATTTTCCAAGATAGGGGCAGTCCTAATGGCTTCCACTTGGCTTTTCCTACCATGATAGCCCTTACTGATTTGTTAAGGATCCAATGTGGGAGTTCTGTCAGTTGTTGAGTATATCTATACCAATTTTGCATTCTGGAACTGGGGAAATCACTACAGGATAGGTTTGGGGACCCAGTGGACCTCCTGTGAGCCAAGCCTGAGCTAAGACTCCATTAATAATGTGACCTCCATAAGCCCTTACTCTGACTGGTGGGCCACATGATGTTTTAGTTCTCCTGGAATTAGTGTCAGTTCAGAGCCAGTATCAAGTAAACTCTAATTATTTCCTTTTCCCCAGTGAACATTCATTTCATAAAAGGCTTTAGATCACTTTGGGGAATCCTGGGAGAAAGATTAACAGTATAACTTTTTGGCAATATATTGGAGTCCTTCCTCAAGCGAATCCGGCCTCCCTTTCATTCAAGGGATTCTGGGTCTTTAAACTTGCTGAAGTCTGGGAATTGATTAAGGGGCCATGACTCTCTTATTCTGGTAATTCGAGTTAGACTGCTGTTCACTTGATCTAGAATTCATCTGCTTGCACAGATCAAACAACTATTTAGTAGATTTCCTATCTATGTTACTCCTAGGGATACCATTACTAAATGGCCAGTGCCGTAAGTCCATATGAGTCAGACTATTCTGATTACTGCTTTGACTCAGCTGTCCATTACGGTAACCACTCCCACCTTGTCTTTGTCCATTGAGTGCCACAAATTGTGGCCCAATCAGACCCATTGTAGTTTGGTGTCTTAATTCAGTTAGGGTAGTTCCCACTGTCAAATCTGACTTACATAAAATAGCAATCACAGCACTCTTCAAGGATATTGGAGCTCCTTTCACAAATTTGTGCCTCACAATTGTGGTAAAAGATGTGTCCTCTGGGCACTCCATGTGTGGGTCTGTGGGTCTAGCCTGATAAATCCACTCTAACATGCCAATTTCCCTAGGCATATGGATACCTTCTTCTACAGTATACCAAGGCAGGTCTGGTACTTCAATCTGATTTTGTGTAGACCACTGCACAATCCGTGCTTCAGTGACCCAACCAAATAAACTGTTAGATCCTTTCCGAACTTCTTGAGCTGAAACATTGAATGAAGAATCTGTGCTATGTGAGCCTGTGTCAATAAACTTAGACTGATCCATCTTCATGTTCCTTGCACCATTATCCCACATCCTTAATAGCCATTCCCACACATATTCCCCAGGTTTCTGTTTGTACGTATTAGAAGCCAAGCAGTTATTTTGGAGTGTAGCGTACCTCCTCCTGGGTCACTCTTTGTACTCCACCTTTTGGGGCTCACTGGGACTTGAGTTTATCATAGGTCTAGAAGCCAAAATTGGTGGGGAAGTGTTTTGAAAGCATTCAGTATTGTCTTTTAAAGAATCTGCCTCAGGCATCGCCTGAGGCAATGACTCAGACAAAGATTCTTTAGACACAGCTGGGTTAATCTCATTAGATGGAGGTGGAGGGACTAATGGTTTCACTGGGGAGGGTGGTTTAGCAGACAAACAAGGAATAATCTCTTCAGATGGAAGTGAGAGGGGCGGGTCTATGGCAGGAGTGATTCAACAGGATTTAGGGCTTAGCCTATCCAGTTTCCTGATTATCTGCCCATATGTCCCCATCCCAGATTGATTTCTTCCCAATCAATGCCCTCACTTTAATTTCAGGCACCTCTTGAGGTTGGCATTTGAGTTTGCATTGTAATTCAGCCACTCTTACAATAAGACTCTCAGTTTGGTTTTTGGCAATATCAGCTCTGTTACTACAAGAGATAAGGCTTTCTTTCAAGGCACAAGTAGAAACTTGAGGTCATTCAAGCATCACTTGAGCTTTGATTCTGAAACTCTGAACTCATCTTTTTCTTTCGCCAGTTTGTCTAGCAAAAATAGGACCAAACAACCAGTTTCCTCATGCTTCTCACACATGCAATCACCACAGCCTTGTCTTTCACCAATACCTGATCTATTAGTGGTGATATTTTGCTTATTTGAATTACCACCTCATGCCATGTATCAGCTGTGCCTTCTTTACTACAGGAGGCAGAGTCATCAACATCTGTAAGACCAACCAGACTTGAGAACTAATTTAGAAAACTAATTCTTACAATTTTATTTCTCTAGAACCACTTTCAGTACCAAATGTCTTAAGCTAGGTTGTCTAGAGAAACAAAACCAGTAAAGCATATAAATACATATATAGAGAGAGATTAATATAAAGGAAACGGTTCATGTGGTTGTAGGTGCTGCAAGGTCCCAAATCTGTGGGTCAGACTGGATGCTTCTCCTGATTCACATAGCCAAAGGGGCTGGTGAACCCAAAATCAGCAGGCAAGACCACAAGTAAGCTGCTAGCTCAAGTCCCAAGAACTGGAGGTCAGACAAACAGGATCCACCTGCAGGATTCAGAGTGAGCAAAAGCCCCTAAGTCTTGTTGTTGTTCTTGTTGTTAGGTGTCGTTGAGTCAGTTCCGACTCATAGTGAGCCTATGCACAACAGAACAGATCACTGCCCGGTCCTGCGCCATCCTTACAATTGTTGCTATGCTTGAGCTCATTGTTGCAGCCACTGTGTTGATCCAACTTGTTGAGGGTCTTCCTCTTTTTTGCTGACCCTGTACTCTGCCAAGCATGATGTCCTTCTCCAGGGACTGAACCCTCCTGACAACAGGTCCAAAGTATGTAAGACCCAGTCTCTCAATCCTTGCCTCTAAGGAGCATTCTGGCTGCACTTCTTCCAAGACAGATTTGTTCGTTCTTTTGGCAGTCCATGGTATATTCAATATTCTTCGCCAACACCACAAATCAAACGCGTCAACTCTTCTTCGGTCTTCCTTATTCATTGTCCAGCTTTCACATGCATATGATGTGATTGAAAATACCATGGCTTGGGTCAGGTGCACCTTAGTATTCAGGGCGACATCTTTGCTCTTCAACACTTTGAAGAGGTCCTTTGCAGCAGATTTGCCCAATGCAATGTGTCTTTTGATTTCTTGACTGCTGCTTCTATGGCTGTTGATTGTGGATCCAAGTGAAATGAAATCCTTGACAACGTCACTCTTTTCTCTATTTATCATGATGTTGCTCATTGGTCCAGTTGTGAGGATTTTTGTTTTCTTTATGTTGAGGTGTAATCCATACTGAAGGCTGTGGTCTTTGATCTTCACTAGTAAGTGCTTCAAGTCCTCTTTGCTTTCAGCAAGCAAGGTTGTGTCATCTGCATAACGTAGGTTGTTAATGAGTCTTCCTTCAATCTTGATGCCCCGTTCTTCTTCATATAGCCCAGCTTCTCAAATTATTTGTTCAGCATACAGATTGAATAGGTATGGTGAAAGAATACAACCCTGACGCACACCATTCCTGACATTAAACCAGTCAGGATCCTCTTGTTCTGTCCGGACAACTGCCTCTTGATCTATGTAAAGGTTCCTCATGAGCACAATTAAGTGTTCTGGAATTCCCATTCTTTGTAGTGTTATCCATAGTTTGTTATGATCCACACAGTCGAATGCCTTTGCCTGTCAATAAAACACAGGTAAACATCCTTCTGGTATTCTCTGCTTTCAGCCAGGATCCATCTGACATCAGCAATGATATCCCTGGTTCCACGTTCTCTTCTGAAACTGGCCTGAATTTCTGGCAGTTCCCTGTCGATATATTGCTGCAGCCTTTTTTGAATGATCTTCAGCAAAATTTTGCTTGTGTGTGATATTAATGATATTGTTCTATAATTTCCACATTCGGTTGGATCACCTTTCTTGGAAATAGGCATAAATATGGATCTCTTCCAATCAGGTGGCCAGGAAGCTGTCTTCTATATTTCTTGGTGTAGACGAATGAGCACCTCCAGCACTGCATCTGTTTGTTGAAACATCTCAGTTGATATTCCAACAGTTCCTGGACCCTTGTTTTTCGCCAATGCTTTCAGAGCAGCTTGGACATCTTCCTTCAGTAACATTGGTTCCTGATCATATGCCACCTCTTGAAATGGTTGAATATTGACTAATTCTTTTTGGTATAATGACTCTGTGTATTCCTTCCATCTTCTTTTGATGTTTCCTGCATCATTTAATATTTTCCCCGTAGAATCCTTCACTATCGCAACTCGAGGCTAGAATTTTTTCTTCAGTTCTTTCAGCTCAAGAAACACCAAGCTTGTTCTTCTCTTTTGGTTTTCCATCTCCAGCTCTTTGCACATGTCATTATAATACTTTACTTTGTCTTCTCAAGAAGCCCTTTGAAATCTACTGTCCAGTTCTTTTACTTCATGAATTCTTCCTTTTGCTTTAGCTGCTCGATGCTCAAGAGCAAGTTTCAGAGTCTCCTGTGACATCCATCTTGGTCTTTTCTTTCTTTCCTGTCTTTTCAGTAACCTTTTGCTTTCTTCATGGATGATGTCCTTGATGTCATTCCACAACTCTTCTGGTCTTCATCCACTAGTGTTCAATGCGTCAAATCTATTCCTGAGATGGTCTCTAAATTCAGGTAGGATATACTCAAGGTCATATTTTGGCTCTCGTGGACTCGCTGTAATTTTCTTCAGTTTCAGCTCTTTTTTTTTTCAGCTCGAATACATCTTGTGAGAAAGTCCAATTATATCTTTGATGCTGGCCACACCCCCAAGGAAGCTCCCTTTCAACTAATTGGCTACTCACAGCAGATCCCATCATGGAGTTGATCACATTATATCAAATCTCATCATGGAGGTGATCACATCATCGTATGACTGCTAAACTACATCGTAACTGCCAAACCACTGAGAATCATGGCCCAGCCAAGCTGATACATAACCTTAATGATCACAAAGCTATTAAATTTCAAATGGATGCTCCAAACCTTTTGCCCAAACTTCTCCAAGTTTCTTTGAAGCCAGAAGGAAAGGAAAGATTCAAACTATAGTTAAAGGCCTTCTCATACTTATAACATTCCTGTCTTGCCAGTAAAGAAACAAAACCAATGAGTGTATCTGTTTTTTGAAGACCTCAGGACCATCAACAAAACTACCCCTCATTTCCCAGTAGTCGCTAGCCCAAAGACCACCTTGTCATCAATTCTACCAAAAGCCACTTGCTTCACTATAGTAGATCTTTGCTCTCCCTTTTTCAGTTTGACCTTAGACCTTTTTGCCTTTAAATGCTAAGGAAATGATATGACTTGACAGTTATGCCTCAGTGATCCACTTAAGTCACCTTTTATTTTCTTGAGTTCTTAGTTGACACCTAAAGGATCTGAATGTCCCTTGTGGTTCAGTAATGAAACAATATGTAGATGATATCCTATTTTATTTAGAGAACATGGGAGCCTGTAAAAGCAAATCCATTTAATTCCTCTCAGTCTTGGCATGAAAGGGGCAGAAAGTTTCAAAAGATAAATTATAATTTTGCCAAAATACAATCCTTTATTAAGATCATGCCCTATCTAAAGATGGAAAAGCACTCTCTCCTGATAAAGACCATGTGCAACTTGTACTCAACCCCTCACAAAACAATAATTAAGTTTTCCAATGAGTTTTTTTTAATAGTTTTTATTGTGCTTTAAGTGAAAGTTTACAAATCAAGTCAGTCTCTCACACAAAAACCCATATACACCTTGCTACACACTCCCAATTACTCTCCCCCTAATGAGACAGTCTGCTCTCTCCCTCCACTGTCTCTTTTCGTGTCCCTTTCGCCAGCTTCTAACACCCTCTACCCTCTCATCTCCCCTCCAGGCAGGAGATGCCAGCATAGTCTCAAGTGTCCACCTGATCCAAGAAGTTCACTCCTCACCAGCATCCCTCTCCATCCCATTGTCCAGTCCAATCC
The DNA here is from genome assembly GCF_024166365.1 of Elephas maximus indicus. Taxonomy (NCBI): domain Eukaryota; kingdom Metazoa; phylum Chordata; class Mammalia; order Proboscidea; family Elephantidae; genus Elephas; species Elephas maximus. The sequence goes on along the minus strand of NC_064829.1, from coordinate 52,248,726 downwards.
ATGTCTGAAGAGTTGGCTTCAGGAATGGTTCCTGCCCTGGGCCAACAGAAGGTCTGGGGGCCATGACCACTGGGTACTTCTAGTCTCAGTCAGACCATTAAGTCTGGTCTTATGAGAATTTGGTGTCTGCATCCCACTACTCTCCTGCTACCTCAGGGGTCCTCTGTTGTGTTCCCTGTCAGGGCAGTCATCTGTTGTAGCCGGGCACCATCTAGTTCTACTGGTCTCAGGATGATATAGTCACTGGTTCATGTGGCCCTTTCTGTCTCTTGGGATCGTAATCACCTTGTGTCCTTGGTGTTCTTCATTTTCCTTTGATCCAGGTGGGTTGAGACCAATTGATGCGTCTTAGATGGCTGCTTGCTAGCGTTTAAAACTACAGATGCCACTCTTCAAAGTGGGATGAAGAATGTTTCCTTAATATATTGTATTATGCCAATTGACTTAGATGTTCCCTGAAACCATTGTCCCCAGACCCCTGCCCCTGCTACGCTGGCCTTCGAAGCATTCAATTTATTCAGGAAACTGCTTTTGGTTTAGTCCAGTTGTGCTGACCTCCCCTCTACTATGAGCTGTCTTTCCCTTCACCTAAGGTAGTTCTTATCTACTATCTAATTAGTGAACACCCCTCTCCGACCCTCCCTCCCTCCCCCCTCTCGTAACCACAAAAGAATGTTTTCTTCTCAGTTTAAACTATTTCTCAAGTTCTAACTCTATGGGGCAGTTCTACTCTGTCCTATAGGGTCGCTATGAGTCGGAATCGACTCGACGGCACTAGGCTTTTTTTTTGTTTTTATAATAGTGGTCTTATACAATATTTGTCCTTTTGCAACTGACTAATTTCACTCAGCATAATGCCTTCCGGGTTACTCCATGTTATGAAATGTTTCACAGATTCCTCACTGAATTCTTTATCAATGCATAGTATTCCATTGTGTGAATATACTGTAATTTATTTATCCATTCATCTGTTGATGGGCACCTTGGTTGCTTCCATGTTTTTGCTATTGTAAACAGTGCTGCAATAAACATGGGTGTACATATATCTTTTCGTGTAAAGGCTCTTATTTCTCTAGGATATATTCCAAGGAGTGGGATTGCTGGATCGTATGGTAGTTCTATTTCTAGCTTCTTAAGGAAGCACCAAATCGATTTCTAAAGTGGTTGTGCCATTTGACATTCCCACCAGCAGTGTAGAAGTGTTCCAATCTCTCCACAGCCTCTCCAGCATTTATTATTTTGTGTTTTTTGAATTAATGCCACCCTTGTTGGAGTGAGATGAAATCTCAGTGTAGTTTTGATCTGCATTTCTCTAATGGCTAATGATCATGAACATTTCCTCATATATCTGTTAGCTACCTGAATGTCTTCTTTAGTGAAGTGTCTATTCATCTCTTTTGCCCATTTTTTAATTGGGTTATTTGTCTTTTTGCAGTATTATGTAGATTTTAGAGATCAGGTGCTGATCAGAAATGTCATAGCTAGAAACTTTTTCCCAGTCTGTAGGTAATCTTTTTACTCTTTTGGTGAAGTCTTTGGATGAGCATAAGAGTTTGATTTTTAGGAGCTCCCAGTTATCTAGTTTTTCTTCTATGTTCTTTATAATGTTTTCTATACTGTTTATGCCATATATTAGGGCTCCTAACATTGTCCCTATTTTTTCTTCCATGATCTTTATCATTTTAGATTTGATATTTAGGTCTTTGATCCATTTTGAGTTAGTTTTTGTGCATGGAGTGAGGTATGGGTCTTGTTTCATTTTTTTGCAGATGGATATCCAGGTATGCCAGCACCATTTGTTAAAAAGACGGTCTTTTCCCCATTTAAATGTTTTGGGGCCTTTGTCAAATATCAGCTGCTCCTATGTGGATGGGTTTACGTCTGGATTCTCAATTCTGTTTCATTGGTCCATGTATCTGTTGTTGTACCAGTACCAGGCTGTTTTGACTACTGTGGCAGTACAATAGCTTCTAAAATCAGGTAAAGTAAGGCCTCCTACTTTGTTCTTTTTTTAGTAATGCCTTATTTACCAGGTGTCTCTTTCCCTTCCACATGAAATTGGTGATTTGTTTCTCCATCTCATTAAAGAATGTCATTGGGATTTGGATCGGAATTGCATTAAATGTATAGATCGCTTTTGGTAGAATAGACATTTTTATAATGTTAAGTCTTCCTATCCATGAGCAAGGTATGTTCTTCCACTTATGTAAGTCTCTTTTGGTTTCTTGCAGAAGTATACTGTAGTTTTCTCTGTATAAGTGTTTTCCATCCCTGGTAAGATTTATTCCTAAGTATTTTATCTTCTTGGGGGCTACTGTAAATGGCATTGATTTGGTGATTTCCCCCTCAATGTTCTTTTTGTTGGTGTAGAGGAATCCAACTGATTTTTGTATGTTTATCTTATATCCTGATACTCTGCTGAACTCTTAATTTCAGTAGTTTTCTGGAGGATTCCTTAGGGTTTTCTGTGTATAAGATCATGTCATCTACAAATAGAGATACTTTGACTTCTTCCTTGCCAATCTGGATGCCCTTTATTTCTTTATCTAGCCTAGTTGCTCTGGCTAGGACTTCTAGCACAATGTTGAATAAGAGTGGTGATAAAGGGCATCCTTGTCTGGTTCCCCATCTCAGTGGAAATGTTTTCAGGCTCCCTCCATTTAGGGTGATGTTGGCTATTGGCTTTGTATAAATGCCTTTTTTATGTTGAGAAATTTTCCTTCTATTCCTATTTTGCTGAGAGTTTTTATCATGAATGAGTGTTGAACTTTGTCAAATGCCTTTTCTGCATCAATTGATAAAATCATGTGATTCTTTTCTTTTGTTTTATTTATGTGGTAGATTACATTAATTGTTTTTCTAATGTTGAACCATCCCTGCATGCCTGGTATGAATCCCACGTGGTCATGGTGAATTATTTTTTCGATAAAATGTTGAATTCTATTGGCTAGAATTTTGTTGATGATTTTTGCATCTATGTTTGTGAGGGATATAGGTCTATAATTTTCTTTTCTTGTGGTGTCTTTACCTGGTTTTGGTATCAGGGGTATGCTGGCTTCATAGAATGGGTTTGGTAGTATTCCATCCTTTTCTATGCTCTGAAATACCTTTAGTAGTAGTGGTGTTAACTCTTCTCTGAAAGTTTGATAGAACTCTGCAGTGAAACTGTCTGGACCAGGGCTTTTTTTTTGTTGGCAGTTTTTTGATTACCTTTTCAATCTCTTCTTTTTTTTGGATCCATTTAGTTGTTCTACCTCTGTGTTAGTTTAGGTAGGTAGTGTGTTTCTAGGAATTCATCTATTTCTTCTAGGTTTTCAAATTTGTTTGAATATAGTTTTTCATAGTAATTTGATATGATTCTTTTAATTTCAGTTGGGTCTGTTGTAATATCACCCATCTCATTCTTTATTTGGGTTATTTGCTTCCTCTCTTTTGTCAGTTTGGCCAGTGGTTTATCAATTTTGTTCAGTTTTTCAAAAAAACAGCTTTTGGTCTTGTTAATTCTTTCAATTGCTTTCTGTTTCATTTACTTCAGCTCTAATTTTTATTATTTGTTTTCTTCTGGTGCCTGTGGGTTTCTTTTGTTGCTCTCTTTCTATTTGTTCAAGTTGTAAGGGTAGTTCTTTGATTTTGGCCCTTTCTTCTTTTTGGATGTGTGCGTTTATTCATATAAATTGGCCTCTGAGCACCACTTTTGCTGTGTCCCAAAGGTTCTGATAGGGAGCGTTTTAATTCTCATTGGATTCTATGAATTTCTTTATTCCATTTTTAATGTCTTCTATAAAAAAAATTGTTTATAATCCAGTCTTTTTTTGAGCAGGGTATTGTTCAGTTTCCAAGTGTTTGATTTGTTTTCCCTGCTTTTCCTGTTATTGACTTCCACTTTTATGGCCTTATGGTCAGAGAAGATGCTTTGTAATATTTCAATGTTTTAGATTCTGCTAAGGCTTGTTTTATGACCTAATATGTGATCTTTTCTAGAGAATGTTCCATGTGCACTAGAAAAGAAAGTATAGTTGGTTGCTTTTGGGTGGAGTGTTCTGTATATGTCTACGAGGTCAAGTTGGTTGATTGTGGCATTAGGTCTTCCATGTGTTTATTGAGCTTCTTTCTGGATGTCCTGTCCTTCACCAAAAGTGGTGTGTTGAAGTCTCCTACTATTATTGTGGAGCTGTCTATCTCACTTTCCAATGCTGATAGAGTTTGTTTTATGTATCTTGCAGCCCTGTCATTTAGTGCATAAATATTTAATTTGGTTATATCTTCTTGGTGTATTGTCCCTTTAATCATTATATAGTGTCCTTCCTTATCCTTTCTGATGGATTTAACTTTAAAGTCTATTTTGTCAGAAATTAATGTTGCCACTCCTGCTCTTTTTTGATTGTTGTTTGCTTGATATATATTTTTCCATCCTTTGAGTTTTAGTTTGTTTGTGTCTCTAAGTCTAAGGTATATCTCTTGTAGGCAGGATATGGACAGATCTTGTTTTTTTTAATCCATTCTGCCACTCTCTGTCTCTTTATTGGTGCATTTAGTCCATTTACATTCAGGGCAATTATGGACAGGTATGAATTTAGTGCTATCATTTTGATATCTTTTTTTGTGTGTTGACAGCTTCTTTTTTCCCACTTGGTTTTATGTGCTTAGTAGATTTGCTTTATATATCGTCCTTTCCTCCTATTTGTTGTTGTTGATTTTGTTTCTGCTGAGTCTGTATTATTCCCTTGTATTTTATTTTGATGAGTAGGATACTTTGTCTCCTTTGTGGTTACTTTATTATTTACACTTATTTTTCTAAATTTATAACTAACTTTTATTTCTTTGTATTGCCATATCTTCCTCTCCATATGGAAGGTGTATGATTCCATTTCTTAGTCCCTCTTTATTATTTTAATGTTGTCTACTTTTATATAATAACATCACCATTACTCTGTGTTGGGCGTTTTTTAATCTTGCTTTGTTTTTTTGGGGGGGGCAGGGAGAGGTTTCCCTGTCTGGGTTGACTTCTGGTTGCTCTGCCCAGTGTTCTAGTCTTGGGTCGATACCTGATATTATTGATTTTCTAACCAAAGAACTCCTTTTAGTATTTCTTGCAGTTTTGGTTTTGTTTTTACGAATTCCCTCAACTTGTGTTTATCTGGAAATGTCTTAATTTCACCTTCATATTTAAGAGACAGTTTTGATGGATATATGATTCTTGGCAGGCAATTTTTTTCCTTCAATTTTTTAAATATGTCATCCCATTGCCTTCTTGCCTGCGTGGATTCTGCCAAGTAGTCCGAGCTTATTCTTATTGGCTCTCCCTTGTAGGTGACTTCTGTTTTATCCCTCGCTGCTCTTATAATTGTCTCCTTATCTTTGGTTTTGGTAAGCTTGATTATAATATGTCTTGGTGACTTTCTTTTAACATCTACCTTATGTGGAGTTTGATGAGCATCTTGGATAGATGTCTTCTCATCTTTTAGAATATCAGGGAAGTTTTCTGCCAACAAATCTTCAACAATTTTCTCTGTGTTTTCTGTTATCCCTCCCTGTTCTGGTACTCTAATTGCTTGTAGGCTATTTCTCTTGATAGAGTCCCACATGATTCTTAAGATTTCGTCATTTTTTTTTAATCCTTTTATCTGATTTTTCTTCAAATATATTAGTGCCAAGTGATTCATCTTCGAGTTCAAAAATTCTAGCTTCTACTTGCTCGATTCTGCTCCTCTGACTTTCAATTGAGCTATCTAATTCTGTAATTTTATTGTTAATCTTCTGAATTTCTGATTGCTGTCTGTCTATGGATTTTTCCAGCTTATTAAATTTTTCATTATGTTCCTGAATAATCTTTCTGAGTTCTTCAGTTGCTTTATCTGTGTGTTCCTTGGCTTGTTCTGTGTATTGCCTCATTTCCTTCCTGATGTCTTGAAGTGTTCTGTATATTAAACTTTTGTATTCTGCATCTGCTAATTCCAGGAATGTGCTTTCATCTAAAAGATCCCTGGATTCTTTGTTATTGAGAGCCTGTTGAGGTGATCATGGCCTGTTTCTTTATGTGACTCGATATTGACTGCTGTCTCTGAGCCACCTATCAGTTATTGTATTAGTTTATGGTTGCTTACTGTGTCCTAGCTGCTTGCTTTGTTTTGTTTTGATGCATCCCTATGGGTTCCTTGAGTGAGCTAGCTTGATTATTTTTGCCTTTGGAGCTCTGGTGTCTTGTCCCTAGCTGGCTAGACCTGTTATCAGGTATATCAGTCTAGGAGTCCATTCAGTTTTCTTGTATGAATTCAGCTCAGGTTTCCAGGTAGCTGATATCAAGTGTGTGGTACAGGCTCTGTCCTACAGTTTTGGAGGGGCAGGGGTGATTGGCGTATATACTGGTATCTGATTGCGGCAGGGGGTCAAGCTCTGAACAAGGCAGGGGGCTAAGAACTGACCCCCAAGTGTCTCTGAGGAAAACTCATCTCTGTTCCCTAGAGCGTGCTGGTAGGTGGGCTCTGCAGAGGGACCACAGGGACTCAAAGTTCGTGGTTGTAAGGACTGGGAGGTACCAGTTATCCCTGGTCCCCTGTCGCAGGTGGCTGGGTGACCTAAGTGGAGCCACCAGTCCTTAGGCCCCTGTTGTGCGTAGGTGAGGACCTTGTTTAATAGGCAAAGCAGTGTCAAACGTCAAACACCCACCTCTCCACCACACCGCTGAAATGGTTGGAGTTTGCCAACAAGGGTCTATTCTCCTGAAATAGGCTCACACAGGTCCATGCAGAAGGGAAAGGTGTTCGAAGTCCATGGACGGTTTATGCCTAGGCAGGAGCCGCTTCTGTCCTGAGCTCTCCCAGTTAATGGAGCTAGCAAATTATCTTTTCCCCCCAATTGCAAATTTTTTCCTTCCCCAAGGCTGGGAGGATGGCTCCAGTGCTCACCAGGGTCTATCTCAGGCCTAGGGATTCAGCCGCTGAAGCTGGGTTGGGGGTGGGGGGTGTACGGTAAAATATATGCAAGTACTTAGCTTTTGCTGAGAGCACCCTTCTCCTCAGGCTCCAGAGCTGTGAGTGGGCTGTGTGGCTGGGTGCTTCTCCCTGAGGAAACTGCAGCCAAATCTGGGACCAGCCCGCTGCTGCCACTGCCGCCACAGCTGCTCTGGAATGGTGCCTGAGGGCTCCCCGCGATTCAGGTCCGGCAACTTCTCTCCGCTTGTGAATGGTCTCTTCCTTCCCCTGCCCCTCTGTTCATTGTCTAAGCTTGCCTTTGATGCTCAGGGCTCCCAGCTTGTCACAAATATACTCGTTTCACTTGTTTCTTCGGGTATTTGTTGTAAAGAGGGCTCGATGGAAGCGTCTACCTATTCCGCCATCTTGGCTCCATCCTCTCTCCAATAAGTTTTAAGAGTAGTTTTTTCTCTGATCTCTTCTAATAGATGAAATCTCCTGGTTGAAGATCATGGTGAGGCTGTTTAGGAAGATTTTGGAGAAGTGACCTTAACCTATTAGTGATAGGACTAGGTATGATACATGAGTCCCTTGCAATGTTTTGTCCTGTTTGCATGCAGCAGGATACATTCTAGTATCAGAGGTGAAATCTCTAAATGCGTGGCCTTCTGGGTACCAGCTATAGGGTGGATAACCAGTGTACCTCCAACAGATTGGACTATGGGGCCATGGCCTTAAAAGCTAGTGGATATAATTTTGATCAGTGGATTCAGTGGATACTCAAGGGATTTTCTTTGTAATTTTTGCTAATTTTAATTTAAGTGTGGTGTTGGGTCTTTCAACTTTTCCAGAATATTGTCAGTGATAAGATCAGTGTAATTATTGAGTAAGCAGTAATATTTTACAGAATTCTTTTATAAGATTTCCCAGTGTGTGCCTTAAACACTTGTTATGAAAGTCTGTATACTCCAGGTGGGAAACAAAACCAAGCAGCTTTTTTGTGATTCTAAGGGCTGTACATTTTTTTTTTTATTAATAACTTTTATTAAGCTTCAAGTGAACGTTTACAAATCCAATCAGTCTGTCACATGTAAGTTTACATACATCTCACTCCCTACTCCCACTTGCTCTCCCCCTCTTGAGTCAGCCCTTTCAGTCTCTCCTTTCTTGACAGGGCTGTACATTTTAAGCAAAGAGTTGATTCAGCTCATCCTGAAAACTGACATGCATAACTAAAACATATTCAAACATCATGAAGAGTGGCCACTGGGTAAAATCCATATGAAGGTGTTCTAAAGGCCCTTAAGACTTTGGCTGTTGGCCATGTACCACCAGTTTTTCCACAATTATTATCATTATTTTTTAATTTTATTGTGTTTTAGGTGAAAATATACGGCACAAATTCGTTTTTCATTCCAAAATTTATACACAAATTATTTTGTGATATTGGTTGTAATCTGCGCAATATGTCAACGCTCTCCACATTTCCCTTTACACCCCAGTTCCCCGTGTCCATTCGTCCAGATTTCCTGCCCTTCCTGCCTCCTTGTCTTTGCTTTTGGGCAGGTGTTGCCCAGTTGGTCTCCTATACTTGACTGAACTAAGAAGCATGTTCCTCACGTGTGTTATTGTTTGTTTTATAGGCCTCTCTAATCTTTGGCTGAAAGGTGGAGTTTGGGAGTGGCTTCAGTTCTGACTTAGCAGGGTGTTCAAGGGCCATAGTCCTGGGGTGGGGGGCAGTTCCAGGATTACTTTTTCAGCAAATGACACATGACCTCAGCTGTCTTTTAAAAATGTCTTCACAAATGATGACTTAATATAGTAACCATTTGCTATCATGATGAGTGGTTTCATGGAAAAATTTAGCTAAAATCAATTTGAAATCATTCTTTGCCACCAAGCTGCTGTCTTGAGAGTACATTATCTGAATGAATAACATTATTTTTTCCATTCTTCATTTTCCAAACTATGGGCTAAAAGATGATATTCTATAATACCCTCTTCAAATCTTTCCAGAGACTCATCCTTTGAGGGTTTAGTTAATATTATAATCTTGCTTAAGGCTGCTTGTTTGGCATAATAATTTGATAGAGAAGATCCTGTAGTTTCCATATTAACTCTTTTTCCCTGGGCTTCAACCTTTATAGTAGCCACCTCTCTAGAAAGTCAGAATGTATCTAAGAGCTCTTCAATTTATTGCCCTTTTTATTGGGGACTCCAGCAGAAGAGAAAAATCCCCTCTGTTTCCAAAGCTTTCTAAGAGCATTCCTGGTATGTGTATTTATCCTTACTCTCTGATTTTTAGCTAGTTGATTAGCTCTGGTAATTGCAGTGGGTTCTACTATCTAGGCTGATTTTACCTCATATTGTTGTTGCTAGGTGCCGTCAAGTCGATTCCAACTCATAGCAATCCTATGCACAACAGAAGGAAACTCTGCCCGGTCCTGCTTGAGCTCATTGTTGCAGCCACTGTGTCAATCCACCTCGTTGAGGGCCTTCATATAGAGGACTATATTCTAAAAGAGAAATTAATTTAGTGATAGTACATCCTGCATGATAATCTTGAATTTCAATTTTGAACTATGATATATCCACAAATAATATTAGGTCAGGATTCTCAACGGGAGCTTCTAATAAATCAGGTCAAGGTACCTAATTGAGGTAAGACTCACTATGAGCAGTTTTGTGTTAATAGAGAGAATTTACACTACCACAGCTCTGTCTTACCTCTCAGAAACAAGTGCAAAATAATTCTCAAAACAGATTTTTGAGCATCCTGAGTTATTAACTCAAATGCTACAACTAATTTTTTTTCCAGACTCTCAAAATGGAATTAATAATCCTTTGTCTTTAAAGATGTATAGGGCATTTGCATTACAAAATGTTTTAAAACAACAAAAATAATCTGGTATTATGAAGAAATTTAAAATGGGCATAAAAAGAGTGTTGGGTGTATTCAATGGAAAACCATGCATTATTTAGAGTACACCCTTTTAGGTTATCTAATTCTGGCATTTTATTATCTTTGAGTTGTTTTTCAAAACCAAACCAAACGCACTGATTTTGAGTCGATTCTGACTTATAATGACCCTATGGGACAGGGTGGAACTGTCCCATAGTGTTTCCAAGGTTGTAATCTTTGTAGAAGAAGGCTGCCACATCTTTCTTTCACAGAACTGGTGGTGGGTTTGAACCACTGACCTTTCAGTTAGCAGCTGAGTGCTTTAACCACTGTACCACCAGGATTCCTTTGAGCCCATTATACAACTCTGCAAATAGATAGCTCTTAGCATTGCAAAATAATTATTATCTATAGAAATGGGACTGGGCAACCTTTCATTCTATTATATATGTAAAATGGAACTGACTCAATAGCAACTAACAACAAATAAAAATGCAATAAATTCAGTCTTGTGGAAGTTCAATTGACCTCCTCCATAGAAAAGGTGATTTTGAATCCACTGGCACTTTTAACATTTCTTTACTTAATATAAAGTTATGCTTCTTTGATTTCTCCTTTGAACTAGTTGAAAATCTATCCAGCTCCTTCATGAATGATGAGTTTAATAAAATATTTAACACATGTTAATTTTATATCTGTATTAAAGTGCCAATTTTAAATTTTCTTGAAAATCATTCTTTAATAGTTTTAAGCCTCTAAAATCAACTGAAAACACTAAAACCATAAATTGTGAACTCAGCTAAGTAACAGTAAATTGTAAGAGTAATTGATTAGAAATAGAAAATCAGTTGTCTAGAAAAAAATTCTGATTATTTAGACATAAAGATACATTATTAGGTAAATGTATGTAACAGTTTCACAGTTTTTAAAAGTCTTAAAAATAGGCGGAATTGAAAAAAAAATGTTTTAAAAGAATTTGTACTTTTCATTATGGCCATGTAGGACATTCATTTCAATTCTTAAATGTCATTCATACAAAATATGTCTTTTAGATTATGTGGACAGTTACTTATTAATTTTGAGGTGAAAATTGTCAGCAGATTTGTCATATTCTGTGTCCTTTAAAATATACAGCTCTCCTCTTTTTTGTATCATATAACCTGAAGCCACACACACAACAGCTTAAATCCCTACCATTTCTGCTCTATTCCTCTTTGAGTTTGACAGAGTTTTTAGTTATATTACAATTAAAATGAAAATATCTCTGGAAAAAGTCAAAACATAATCAGGTATGAACACCTTTACAGAAGCTGACTAAGCCTTGGTAGATTCAAATATACCATGTACCAGCTTGATGCTGTACCTGAACAGACAGTACTGGTCAAAAGGGCAAAAAAAAAAGAAAAGGGAGGGGGTTGGGGAGGGCTGAAATGTGATGTTAGAGTTCTTGAAACTTTCTCGTGGATTTCTTGAATAGGTTAAGGAAATTGTTAACGTTATCTTTTGGTCAGTAAGTTCTTTAGGGGCAGAACCACCCAAGCAACACCACTCAGTGGAGATTCCCACCCCCCCTGCAAGGGCCAAACACACACAGGTTGAGGGGAACACCTTACTACTACCAAGAAGGGCCTGGAGTGGAAAACGTCCTTTGAACCTGGGGTCCCTGTGCTGAGAACGTCCCTAGACACAGGAGAGAGCTGTACACCAGAGATGGCACAGCAGCTCCAGTACCAGCAGCACCAGTGGCAGGAACCAGGAGTCCAGCGCAAGGCTGCTGCAGTGGGCTTGCTGATCCACTGAGACACAGCCTCCCCACCTCCACCCCGGCTTCTGGATCCCAAGCCCCTGTTGTGCTGTTTTGTTTTGCTGTTGTTATTGTCATTTAATTTTATTTCAGCCTGTCTCTCACCATCCTCATCCAAATGCCTGGGTGTCTTTCTCGGTTAAAATCCATCAGGTCCTGGCATCCCTCAATGCCCCATTTAAGTTGGCAAATAGAGAATGATGGTTTCATCAGTAACACATAAAATACACTGGCACTTGGAATAGTGGCCACAATAACAAATGGGTACTTGACGCACGAGAAATTTCAACAGGAACAGTTCATTTACATTAACAAATGACAGTCTCCAAAGTCCTGATTTAGCGTAACCAGGGCTGAAGAAATTGGAAAAGGAAGGAGAGAAATAGCTTGAGGAAGAATAATGAGAGAGTCTTCATTCAATGGGAAGTTAAGCCTGGCCTGAATTAGTAATGTTAAGCACACTGGATAATTATGCATTAAAGGTAAATCAATAAAGCTGCAGAAAGCAAATAACATGGTGTGTGCTGGTGGAATAATAGTTATTTTTCTGGGCCATTTAAATGCAATGCAGGATAGGGGAAGGGAATCTTTGCAAATTGAGAGTTTTTTTTTTTTAAGGGAAGGTCTTTTTATGCTTTTCCTCTTCTGAAAGCTGAGTCACCATTTTCATCTGGCAGCAACATGTGGGTGAGATCACTAGGAGCTGATTGGTAGAAGGTTCCAGAAAGCCCTTCCCCCCTCCTCTTAGCAGATGTAAGAAATTTTCCTCACTCAAAGATCTATCTAAATCCCCTCTCCTCCATGAACCCTCTCCATTCTGCACTTGCTTACTTTGCTTAAGTTATGTAACTTGAAGGGCTCATAAAAGCAACTGCTAAGAGTAATTGAAGTTTACCCCATGCCTAGGGATTCTTATCTTATTTAAACTTTAAAACAGTCCAGGGAGGTAGGTTTTTATTTTCTAATGCTTTCACATTTTACAGATGTGAAAAGTGAGGCACACAAAGATTAAGTTTCACGTAACATCTCATAAACCGTAAGCGATTGACCAAGATTTGGCCTTGTGAAGTCTGATTCCAGCTCCTGTGCCCTTAACCACTCTTTTTTTTTCCTTGTCCTCCATAAAGACTTTTTAAATGAATGAAGACACACTGCTAGGATCTGGATTGGACACTGAGAGATGATGGCGAGGTGATGGAGTGTTTCCAGTTTGCTGACTCCACCTCGGCACACCTTGTTATCCCAAAGCTGACAGGCAGACTGTGAAGCTCGTAGCGCAGACTCCGAAGCTGGACTGCCTGTGTTGAAACTTAGCTCTGCTGTGTACTAAATGTGTGACTCAGGGAGAGTTTAATTTATTTCCCTGTGCCTCAGTTTTCTCAGCTCTAAAATGGGATGATATTGGTGTCCAGCTCATAGGGTTGTTGTAAGGATTAAATTTGTTAATATATATAAATAGAACAGGGCCTGACACAAGCAAATATTTATAAGTGCCTGCTATTCTTTTTTTTTAATAAATAAACACATTTGATAGAAAATAAATTTGAAACTCATTAGATGTCTTTATGATTTACCTGAATTAAATTAATATTTGTATTACTCTTTCATGCATGTAAGCCAATGTATTATCTGGGACTTTTAAGTGTCATAAGAGACAGGTTAAAACTTTTATTTCTGAGTTTTTCAAAAATTTGAGCGTGAAACATGTTTTAGAAACTTAAAAAAATTAATTGCCTACTTAGACATTAGATTTCAGAACATCAGTAATTAAAGTGTCTGCTGTTACATGTGCCAATGGCCAGTGAGAGGAGAAGAGGCTGGCGTGAGGAGATTATTAAGGCAGAGTGATGGGCAGCATGATGAAAAAGACCTGGATTTGACTTTCAGCTTTACTACTTATTAGCCACATGTACTTGGACTATTTGCTCTACCTCTTTGAATTTTAGTTTTCTCACTTGCAATGTGGTGATACTAACATTGCAAAACTCAAAGGAATTTTGTGAAGATTACGTGAATTTAGTAGATAAGAAATGCTCTCAAAAAGTGCTAGCTATTTTTATTTGCAGTAGCTTTGACTGATCCTATGTTTATGGATATTAGACAGTTGAATGTGTCATTCTTTTTGCTTTTATCATGGAATTCAAGTCACTGATATCCTTTATGTGCATCTTATTTGAGCATATTTACTTTGAGGAAGCCACTGAAAGGCAACTACCCATTTACAATAATACATACTGCACAATCATTGCTTATTCTGTGTCACTTAGAAGTCACTGGCCCATTCATTTTGCATGTCTGTCATCTAAGGTGGGGAAAATGTCTGTGGTAAAGTGAAGAATAAAATAAGATTTGAAGTTAACTACTCAAACAGAAAATGAAAAGAAAAAAAATGAAGGCGGAGAAAGAATATGTATCGAAGGCCTGTAGTTTTAAGATTAAATTGTAAGTACCTGAAAGTTGATTAAATAGGGCTGGAGAAAACACATGGCACCATGATTCAAAATGAGACTTATTAGGCTGCATCAAAATTTTGAATTAAAAAAATCATCTATATGATATAAAAATACAAAGTTGAAATCTGAATACAAGAAGCAAACTAACTAAAGATTTGCCACCAGAATGGTTGGCAAAGGATTAATATTCTCATTATTGACAGAGCTAATCTAAGAACATGTTCTATCTTTGCATTAATTATATTTCAGATTACTCTCTTTCAATAAGGCTTTATGTTTTCTTTATATGGATCCTGTGTGTTTTCTACTCAATATATTCTTAGGAATTTTATAGCTTTTGCAGCTACTTCTAAATGGATTTTTTGCCTGTTTACATTTTGATTTCCGGATAGGTGCTTTGTGCTTGAATAGTCATAACCCATTGCCACTCAGTGGATTCCAATTCGTAGCGACCCTATCGAACACAGTAGAGCTGTCCCATAGTGTTTCCAAGGCTGTAATCTTTATGGAAGCAGACTGCCATATCTTTCTCTATTGGAGTGGCCAGTGAGTTTGAACTGCTGAACTTTTGGCTAGCAACCAAGCGTTTAACCACTGTATCACCAGGGCTCCTTTTGAATAGCCATAAGATACTGATTTTTGTGTATTTATATTGTATCCAATCCATTTATCTCTCATAAATTCTAGTATTGTTTTATCAAAATTTATAAGTATGCAATTACAAGTTTAAGACAAAATATATAAGCATATTTATACCCATTTTGTACCAATTATTTTATTTTCTTATTGCACTTACACTTTATCAATAGCTGTTGTTGTTGTTTTTTAATTGGATTAAATGACCCTAAAGTTTATACGGAAAAATAAATGCCAAGTAATAGCCAAGATATATATTAAAAATAAAAATTCTAAGGGAAATATTACTAAGCTAGGTATTAGTATAACTAATACAATGAAATCAAATTGACATTGGTTAGGAATATAAAAAAAAAGTCATGAAAATGATTTAAAATATCTAGATTGCATATCTCAGGTAACAAAGAATGAGGTAATTCAAGCCAAAACTCCCAGTGATACTAAGTAGAAAAGCTGTTCAAAATACTAAATCTATATTCCTGCACAACTAAGGATTGTGAAGAAAAACAATGGCGAAAATGTTAAAATCACAAATATATAGCTTCAACCTAAGTGAAATTGAAGTTTTTTGCTTTGTTTTAACTGGAAGGGTGAGAAGAAAAGTCCAGATTTAAAAACGGAAACATGATGGCAAAGCTAAATGAATATTAATTATATGTCAATAATAATAATGTAATATGGAATTTGTATATATATGTGTTATTGTGTGTGTGTGAATAATTAAACTACATGGCAATACTTGCAAATAAATTGGAAGGAGGATAAATTGAGCCAAATAAATGGGGATGCATTTAGCCAATCTAAATGAGTTTAGTTTCGTCATGGAGCTTCTAAATTAATGGAGTCATAGAGCTAGATGTATATAGATTTTACAGTTTACCTACTGATTAAGATTATTAGAATAAAACGAGTTTTGAAAGGAAGAGTAATTTTTTTTTTTAGTTTAGTCAATCACAAAGCATCAATTCTCTAAACCAAATTTTATATGCAAGAATAAAATCAGTTGGGGAGCTATTCTTGACCTGTTGGAGAGTATACAGTTAGGCCAGAGAAAAGTGATCACTAAGCAAGATGAACTAGAGTATTTCATGTGCAAGCAAATTATTTTGAGGAAAACAAAACACCAACAGTACTGATAATGAGGGTTACTAGCCCTTCTTTAGGAATGTGTAAAGACACATCAAGCTTTTGATGTTGTGATGATCTTACTCTCCTTCAACAGGCCAGATATTTTGCCATTCTTGCATGCCTTCCCTACTGATTCTGATACTAGACTAGAATATTTTGGCTTCTCTGAACACTTTTCCTCCTTTTGTTTAGAGTGGCTTTTCCTGGAATTTGATTTTAGATTCGAGTAAGGCATTGGCTACCTCTACCTCCTCCTTCTCTCAACTTCACCCAGTACATATGACATGACCACAACTATCTTGTTGTTGTTGCTGAGCACTGTTGCAAGGATTCCAACTCATAGTAACCTTATGTGACGAGCAGAATTGCCCCATAGGATTTTCTTGGTTGTAACCCTAATGGAAACAGATCGTCAGGTCTTTCTCCCGCTGGGTGGGTTCAAACTGACAGCCTTTTGGTTAGCAGCTGAACACTTAATCATTACACCACCAGGGTTCTTTACATCTATCTTAAGTGATTTTATATTTCAGATGACCTTATCGTACCCTAATATATGAGCAAGGCATTGTAACCATTCACCAAACCCTTTAGTACCATAGAAGAGATCCCAATACTAATGAGCATGTATTTATCAATTCCCAACTCCAGGGAATTAGCATGTTTTCTTCTAATGCTTCATCCTCCTGTCTGGCAAGTTTGAACAGCAATGACAAAGAGGGTTTGGAGAGATACGTCTGCCTTTGGACAGCTTATGACCACTACTGGAAAGAGTATTCAAGAACATACAGACTAATCTATTACACTTAATACTATTTTCTGAATTTCTATCAATAAAAATGTGACAGTTCTGTGGTCATCATTCCTTCATTATCCAGGTGGGTTTCCAATTATTATTAAAATCAATAAAGGCAAATTTACTATTAACATTAATCATAGGTTGCTTCTAATACATACATTTCCTGCCAAATTTCTTTGCCAGGAATTAATAGCCTGCACTGTCTTTACTTGCTTATTAAATTAAGCTGAAAATTCCAATTTGATCTGATGGCCACTTACTTAATGTTAACTGATTAACAAATTGTGGTTTTTTTTCAACCTGAGGGGAGATGTTTTAACATATAGAAATAGCAACATAATTAAATGGTAAATAGATTTCTTTAAAATCTCATATGGGATAGAGTATCTTAAGCCATCTTAATAGTGAAATTAAGGCTCTAAGATAGTCTTAGAATTTGAACGGTGACTTTATGTGCATGTATTGCTTGTTTATATGTATGTGGGTCTCTTGGTCTCTATGGGTCTATTGCACTCTCCTCAACAGGACTAACTATAGATAAAATTATTAAAAGAGAACATTTTATCTCTAGGGCTCTTGTCCTCAGGCTTTTTCAGAAGATTGTTTTCCTCTTTATACTCAGAAGATGCTCTGAGAGCCATTAGAGTGACAGTCACTCACAGGATTCTTTTCTCCAAGGAATGTTCACTTTCACTCTTATCCCTATTCATTAAATGAAAATCAGACCCTGGTAAAGGAATATTATTGCTCTTGTTGAGTAGCATTGTAGAGATGAGGGGAAGGATAAAAGGGGGGAAGAGAGTGGGGAGAGAAGAAAAGAGAAGAGAGACAGAAGAGTGAAAGAGAGTTTTTTTCATGAAGCTTGGTGGAAAAGACCTGGAAAAGAAGAAAACAGAAGTGTCAAAAGCAGTACCTGGCAGTTAAATGTAAACTGGCAAATTGTCATTGAAGGTAGTGACATGGTTCTGTAGAGATTTTCTGTTTTGATTGTAAATAAAAAATAAAGGCAAAGAAAGCAACAAAAATAAATATGCTTGAAATGAACATCTTTAAAATGAAGTCTTCGAAATGATTGTAGAAACTTGTTTAATTAATTAGTATAAGGTGCAAAACTAATGTGAATATGAATATAAACTAAGATGTACTATATTTATGTTTATCCCTCCTAGAGAAAATCATTCAGGTTTACCTCATACTTCCTAAATTCATTTATTTATTCAACATAAAATAAACCTCATAACTAAGTATTGTTGCACTTTGTATATAAGATAATTTATATAAATTCTTTTTTTTCATTTTTTAATTTTTAATTACCACCCAACCATAGAGGTATACAGACTGGAACATAAACTCTTGGATCAATAAAATACAATTAAACATTATAAAAAAATTATTCCTAGGTATTGAAATGTTATTGTTTGAAAGTTTTCTGTCTTGCTGGTTTGTTCCTTTTCTTGTCCTTTATCTAGAGAGATCAGGCTTTTGGTTTTGCTTTTTTTCTCTATACCTGATGGTATTTTCAGGATGTCAGCTTCTTCAGTCCCAAATTTGGGATAGATGAGGCAAAAAAAAGAAAACACAGGAAACTGATCAGCATGTCATTCCATGGATTTTGAGGTCCCTAGCTGCTCTGTCTTCTTTCTCCACCTTTCAGAGTCTTTGTATGTTTGTTTTATATAATGCCCACCGTTTTTATCCATACTTGGTAAGAGAAATAGAGAGAAGTGCACTGATGTTTAGTATGTAGAGGAAAGGGAGGTAGAGTAATAGACAAGGAAAGCGAAGGGAAGTGCTCCTCCTTTTACTCATTTAATCTTATTAGGAAATTCTAAAATCATAATGATAAAAAAAAGGGGGAGAGGGAACCCAAGTAAATCAATTATTTTTTTCAGGTCCCATAAAGGAAAATAGGTCAGATCATGATTCTAGAAAATCTTGGAAAGTAGAGTTACATGCCACTTACTATCTGACAGAACTTCATTTCTAAAACAGAGATTTACTTCTCTCCTGGATCTCAGAATCTAGCAGAAGTGGTGAAAGAGAAGTTAGGACAGGGCGTAGTGGTTGAGAGCTAGGCTGCTAACCAAAAGGCTGGCAGTTTGAATCCACCAGCTGCTCCTTGGAAACCCTATGGGGCTGTTCTACTCTGTCCTGTAAGGTCACTGTGAGCTGAAATAGGCTTGATGGCAATGGGTTTAGTTTGTTTTGGCTTATTCTTGTAAGCAACTTGAATTCTTTATCTTTCATCCTGTGGCTACCTTCTGAATAATCCATTATACATTAAACTTTTCTTAGTGTAAAAGTGGGAGGCTAAAAAAAAAAAATAAATAAATGGGTTGTTTTCCTGCTGGACACAGTTAATCTGTGTGACCTAGTTTTCCTACACCAGTAGTATAAATATAGCAACTGTGAGCCTCTATTACACACTAAACACTGTTCTTAGTTCTTTATTTCCTTTTGGGACCTTTGTAATTTTGGGTTCTGTAGCATACATTTCTCCTTCTTATTGTTGGTCTTACTTGTTTTCATATGGGACATAGAGTTTCACTTCCCTCTATGGAAGTCAAAAGGGAAGAACTTCTCTCTCCTTGCTGCTTAGTAGGTAGAACACAGACACATGACCCGGACTTGTCCCTTTGATGCATTTGCAAAGAGCTTTGAAAACATAGCAACTCATGCAAAGTTGAATGATGGTTAATATTCATTTAAAGTACAGTTGGTATTGATAGAGTGTCAGGAGTGGCAATGTCCTGCTGCAAGGATGGAATCATTCTGGCCAGACTGTCCATACTGAAAGAGGCTTGTCCTATTTTTATTCTTGGCCTTCTAGAGCTATCTCCTTGGGTCCTGATCCTTGTCCAAGTCTAGTCTTCTACTTCTGGTTAATTCTATGATTCCTCATTATCTTTCCACTTGATTGTATTCTACCCACTCCCACCCAAGGAAAAGCAGATTTGTTTCCATCACTTGCAACCAAAAACACTGACAGATACAGAAATAAGCACCGAAAATGGCTTAAAAGCAACAGACTTATAAAATCGATGTGCCAGAAATTCCTAGGTATAAATAAAGAAATGAAATAACCAAGGTTGGAAATCAGAAATCCTACAGTGCATTTATTATTTATGATCCACTACACTACCTCTTACAATATATCCCATTGTAGGGATACTCCCTTCACTAAGTGCCTGAGACATGCATGGGAATTAAAACCTCAGCATCTTTGAAAAGTGTCTCAATGGCTGTTATCAGTCTGCTGAGTATTCTCTGTAGGCCCATGGTAAATAAGCTTTTACAAATGTTGGAAGATCTCCAGGTGATGGGGACTAAGTGGCAGCATATAACCAGATGTAAAGCCATCATGGTTAGAATCACTGGAGGAAGGTGCTCTAACACATTTGTGGGATGGCAAGTCAAGTGCAATGTGGAGCAGAGGAGTCAGGGAGTCATGAAAAGTAACTAGGTTTATTATAATCATAATCCCTAGGTGCAGGGACGCACAGCATGACATGATGCAGGGCCATACATGGGACTGCATTCAAGGACAAAGTAATAACAATCTGGAATTATAGAAGACAGTTTATGTATGGTAAGCAGAGTATGGGCTAGCTAGATTACGTGGACTTCCTGGGGATTGGGCATTTTGAATACTTCTGTAGGCTGAGAAGATATAGAGGCTGTCCCTAGTTGTTGAGTACCTGGCCCTAGGACAATTAGGGTATGTGCATAGTGGCTCAGGAGTGTCAGAATTTGATAAGAGAGTACTTGGAAAGTTAAACTTTTATCAGCTGCTCAAGAAGGGGACTGGACCAGCATCCAGCCAGGTCCTCAAAACTATGTCAAGACATTATTTTAAGAAAATGGTATTGCAGAAGTTGAAGGTAAGATAAAAGTGATCTGACTTGCAGAGATCTTTGGAGGCTATTATTTGATCATGGGTTTACTAGGAACAAAGCAGAAGGGCCACCCTCTAAAGTCCTTTTTGATTTTTACATACCACAATAGAGAGTCAAGACTTCTATCTTGCTTCTCAGACCTGAATCAGTCCACAAACACAGAACTACTTGAAGGAAGCAGAGTCCACATACCTTTGAAGAAAGATGATATAACACCACCACTGTTTGAACTTTAAAACTTTTTTCCTACCCTTTCCCCAAATGTCTAGGCTAATGAGGCACAAGAAAAAGTTAAATTAGCAAAATGTCAGGGACTTTAAAAAAAAAAAAAAAAAATTTTTTTTTTTTTTTTTTTTTTTAGGGAGTTGGCCCTGAGAAAGCTAGCTCCTATACAGTACCATTGGTAGAATTACTAACCTGGTTCTCTGACTTCATGGAGTAAGGTCTTACAGAAATATTCAAACATGAACCACTGGAATTACATGCCTACCAAAACAGTAAATCCAAACGGAATTTCAGAGGTGAGTGCAACTATTTTGAGTTGTAAGATGTAAAATCAGTTGCTGTTGAGTTGATTCCAACTCATAGCGACCCTATAGGACAGAGTAGAACTGCCCCATAGAGTTTCCGAGGATCGTCTGGTTGATTCGAACTGCCAACCTTTTCATTAGCAGCCATGGCACTCGACCATTACACCACCAGGATTTCCTTGTAAGATGTGGGACAGATAATTCCTGCATATCCCCATTACATCTTCATGTGGCTAAAAAAGTTAACAAAAAAAAAAAATTGACAGTGAAGAAGAATAACAATTGATTGCATGATAAATACCAGTTACAAATGTGGATTTCTTACTAGAGAAAGATTTCATTGCCACTGGCACCTGGTGACAAATGTTTTGTCATTGGTCTGATAAACAGGAAACAGAAGAAGCAATCAGCTTGCACCTGGCAAGTATAATATTTTACTACCGTGTTCCAAGTAGTCTTCATGCCACTAGGCGAAAAGATTGAAAAAGAAGAAGACAATTGTGTCAAATGAAGTGATTGTTTTGACATTCAAGAAAAAATAGAGTTTCTGCAACACAAAGTTGTCAGGGAGTAAGTAGGTTTGGATGCATCTCATGGGGTTTAGTGGGGAACCCCCTAGGACACCAGAGTCTAGTAGTAAAAGTGAGTTGAAGACTAACAGGCAACACACAAACACAAAGCTAACCTAAATTGATATTAGTCAGAGTAACGAATACCTTTGGTGGGAGTAATGACTAGAAGAAAACTCAAGAAATACTTATGGAGAGCTGATTATAGTGTTTCTCAGTCTCAGTGCTGGTTCATGGGTGTGACTACTTTGTGAAATGGCATTGAACTGTGTATTTATGTGTACTTGTCTGTTATGTTATAACAAAAAGTTTTTTAAGTAAATAAAAGACCCAGCAACCTAATATAGGCAAGACCATTGGTTAACTTCTGATTAACTGAGATGCTAGCTGAGGGCAGAGGCATGGAATGGAAGCAGAAGGGAAGAGTCATAAATATCAGTGATGCCCTTGTGATTTGTTGCAGAAACAAAGACTGTAGAGTTCCCTGTAGTTTTCCATGTTTTGGGGGCTCATATTTCCTTATTTATTTATAGTTGGTTTGCCTTTCTTTCCTATTATTTTTACTCATACTTTTTATTGGCATAGTGGTTAAGTGCTACGGCTGCTAACCAAGGGGTCAGCAGTTTGGATCCACCAGGCGCTCCTTGGAAACTCTATGGGGCAGTTCTACTCTATACTATAGGGTTGCTATGAGTCAGAATCAACTCGACAGCACTGGGTCTGGGGTTTATTTGTTTCTAAAGTATTGTGTTGTTGGTTAAATTTATCCTTTGGTCAATATCTTGCAAAATATCAAGAAAGTATCATGGTGGGTGACTACGTCTTACCCCAAAATACTGGACTTAGGAGTTGTATGGAGTTACAGATGTGAATATGACTAATTTTTCTTGAGGGGGGCAGCTGAGTGTGCTTTTGCTTTTAAGAGGGATAGTGGTAGAATTTTAGGAGGGAATAATCTTATGTAAGTAGGGAAAGAATGTACCTGTGGATGATGGACTCCCTAAAGGGATGATAGCAATGGCCATTTGCCATTTCATATTGACTAGAATTCAATCACCCTTTCCTATTTGGGAAGATTTCTTATTATGTTTGGGATTGGTAGAGAACAGAGTCTGAGCTTCTATTAGCAAAGCTGTAGGGAAGTGATTCTCTCTCTTGCACTCTCAGCAAAAGTGTGAGGAAACATGATTAGGTCACGAGCAAATGGATGTTCCTACTCAAGAGCTTGAATTTGGAGTCAGAAAGAGTTGGCAGTTCAGACTCACCCAAACCTTATGGGGCAGTTCTACTCTGTCACATGGGGTCACTATGAGTCAAAAATCGACTCAACGGCACCTAACAACAACAACATACACACACACACACACATATATGTTGTTATTAGGTGCTTCATATATACATGAAGCTCGGGAGAGGAAACTGGGGTAAAAAATGTAAATTCCAGTATACATTCAGAACAAGGGGATTGAGGAGAAAGAGCTCCTATTAAAAGCTCGATAAAGATAGGCAGCTCCTCCCCAGGAAGGAATCTTCCCCTTCCTTTTAGTCACACACCTTTTCCCACCAGCTCCCAAGTTTTATTATTCTTTTACTTCTCTTTGAAGCTTTCATTAAAGTATTATATTAAACTAAAAAACAACTAAACTCTATGTTCTGGACTTAGACCAAGTGAAACATTGAGAGGATACTCAGGTTTTTTTTCAGCTCTTGTGAATTATATCAGCTTGGGTCGCTATGAATCAGGATCGACTTGATGGCAACGGGTTTGATCTAGTTTGTTGTTATCTGGCATTAAATTAACAGACACAAAAAGTGAGGAGTATTTCAACCAGTGGCATGCTGGAACCAGCTCCCATTGTACACTTTTCTTTTCAGCTGTTAAATTCAGTGACATCACATTGGTAGCTTGAAATCAGCCATGAGTATTTACACTACAGAAATTGGAAATGTTATAAAGCAGGACTTAATAATTTTTTTTTTAATTTTCCCAGAGAGGCAGGTATTAAACATTTCCCAGCACACCATTGACTTTGCCATATGAATAGACACTTCTCATACAAGACCTGCAAAGTCAGCCATGGAAAGAGCAAGAAAAACACCTGGAAGAGACTCTAGAAGAACTGTAATCAAATGAGGGTTCTTGTCCTGTCCTATTAGCTGATCGAAATAAGATGGATGCCACACCACCAGTT
Source organism: Elephas maximus indicus (assembly GCF_024166365.1). Lineage (NCBI taxonomy): Eukaryota > Metazoa > Chordata > Mammalia > Proboscidea > Elephantidae > Elephas > Elephas maximus. The sequence continues at coordinate 52,224,909 of NC_064829.1, read as the reverse complement.
GCAAGGGAAACGGAAAGTGGAAATTTATTGTTTGTGCAAACAAGGAGCAACTGGGGCCTCCCAGCTGAAAGACCACGTGCTTCCCCTCTGAGGGAGTTGGGGAGGTTTTTATTTCTAATGGCCTCTGGGGGTTGGGTTTGGTGCCCAGAACTCTCTGTCCTTAGCCCTCTCATGTCCACATTTGGAGGTCCGGATGTTGAATCATGTCCTTGATGCTCAGGTCCAAGAACAGACTAAGGACACTCAGCTCTTCAGGTCCTGCGCTCCCAAAATCCTGGTTTGGCCATGGGCAGGATTCTGGCGCCAAAGTCAAACTGCGGTTAGGGCCACAGCGTGGTTGGGCCAAACTGCAGTTAGAAGCTGTGGCTTGGTGGGCTGCAAGGGGGCCGGGGAAACTGCAGCAGAGCAGGGAGGACTCCATGGAAGCTTCAGGACCACAGTCACCACGAAGGAACGAAAAGAATTACCACGAGAGTAAGTAGATGTGGATTTCAGTTTGGGTTCTGATACAAATTCACTATCTAAACTTGGATAAATCACTTGTCATGTTTGTGTCTGAGTGTTTTCACCTGTTAAATGGGAATAATGACTTACCCAAAGAATAAATTTTAAAAGGTAAGTGATTTTTTAAAGAAGTTTGATGTGCTACAGACATGTGAGATATTATTAGTAACTCAAGGCTTGAACACCAACAAAGTACATTCAGATTTCAAAAGTATCACTCAATCTTGCCTCTGGCACTAACTTTACCTGAATTCTCTAACTCTTGTGGTCCACAGAGAGTTGCTTGGCTTTGCTCTGCCTTGGAATTGTGATGGGATCAATCCTTTTGTTCCTCCACATGCATCAACCACCTCTGCTTTGGTATTGAGTGTCTGTTTTGTTATCAACAAAGAGGAAGGGGATCCTTTCTGATATCTTTGCTTGGAAAAGCTAGGCTTCTAGATGTGATGCTTGTTAAACAGCCTGAAAGGATGCCACTGCCAATTCTAGAATGAAATTATTTTTTACTATGTAAATTACAAAGTGTTTCCATGGTCAGTTTTTCCAGCTCAATTCTTGGAAAGGGCTTGTAGAGAAATCATGTGACAATGTACAGTGAACTGGTGGTGAAATTAGGACTACAACCTGGGTCTCCTGGATTCCAATGCTCTGTATTCCCAATATAACGTACTACTCTCTCTGCTCTTAGGAAAATTTAAAGCTGGATTTCAGTCTGGATTACCTGTCCCTCTTCCCACTCCTCGTCCAAAGCCATCTGCCCTTCAAGGCTCAGTTGGACTGCATCTTCTACATGGAGTTACTCCAGTGGCTCAGCCCCCCAGTGATTCTTCCCACCCTGCAGAAACATAGCACAGTTTTAACATTTGATTATATTCTAGCAAGCAGCATGTATGTGAGCCTGTCTCCCCGAGAAGAATGCAGATTCCTTGATAGTAAAGATATCTTTTCATCCCTCTGTATCTCTCATAATATATATGAGAGACATGCGGTAGATCTAGAATAATTTCTATAAGAATACTTGTTAATAGATATAAGAATATGTGTATTATCATGTTTAGAGTTTACATGTGTTGTATTCCATACCCATTTGGAAAAATAGATGATGAAATTCAAAAACATATGCAGCCCACTCAATATATACATGCTGGGATGATATATTTATAGAAGGGCTTTTTATGAGAGTTAATTTATGTGTACTATATTTGAAGGCACTCGTTTCTTAGAAGGTTTTCCCCTCTCTCCCTGACGGATGTCTAATTAGTATGCTTTAAATTTAGAAAGCATGAATTAATTGCTGAGAACGTTTCTTTGGAGACTTGGTACTCAAAAAATTCCCTGGAAATAATATTTCCAGATGAACTGTGAAGATGCTCAACTTGCCCTTTTGCTCATTGTCCTAAAGCAGGAATGTAGTGCATTATTAATTCCTTATTTAGTAATTAAAAAAAAAAAAGCTGTTAAATATAGTAGATCCTATGGCATTTATTTATTTATTTATTTTTATGATGCGTTTCAACTGCTTCCCCCAGTCTAAGAAAATGGCCTGCGAGTTTTCAGAATACTCGTGTCTGCTGCCTGGTGCCTGGGACTTGAGGCTACTTCCTGACAGGGATAAAGCAGAGTGTTGCCACAATCTTCATTGTAGCCTAGTAATATCTGGGTGAGAGTACGAGAAGTATAGGTCATGATCCTTTAACACGCCCTTGTTTGTTTATGAATTCTTCTGCTATTCATCAATTTATCATCCACCAAATCACTTAATGTTTCTCGATGGCATTTTATGTACTGGAGATACTGAGGTAAGCACACAGTGCTTACATGTGACTTATCTGGGGAGACAGACATTAAACAGATAACCACACACATAAATGTATACAGTGGAGCAACGAAATACCCTCATCTCCAATATGAATGTGAAAAGATAATGTAATTTCTTGATTTTGTTTATAGATAATATGATTTTTCACCTGCATTCCTTGCTCACTGTCTTGGGAGGGAAAATTAAATGTTCAAAGTGATTGAAATCATATTCTAATCCACTAACTTAAATAGTGCCCTCCCTTGGATAAAATTCTCAGTCTCTCAGAGAAAATCTTCTTTTTTTCCTGATTCTCTCTCCAAGATTGGACCCAGGGAATGAAGGAGATAATTGCGGTTCAGGCAGCCTCATGCCCGTCGGGGTGGGGTGAAGGGTGTCCCTGGGCTTATGCTGGTTCTTGGGTGTGCCCTGATCTCTAGTTTATCTGCCTGCTGTGTACTCTGCTGGATTCTGATGCTGAAGACTTGACTGGTGAACCCATGGTCCATTCTTGTGCCCAGGGCAATATTCCAGAAAAGCATTCACCATCTCCCCCGCTTGCTGACTTGGCCTTTCCTCAGTTGTCCCTGGCTGTAGGCCCTTGAGCCTCTGCTTTCTTCACCTGGTTCTTTGACCTTCACTGGGGAGGCAACTTGGGCCAATGTAACAGGCCGCATGAGAGGAAAGCTCTCTTTCAATTACTTGCCCATGCCACGGAGGAAATAAAAACAGTTGTGGAAGTAAATGTCAAGGCCTCTCTCTGCTTGGCTATGACAGGCTGTCAAGTTTATGTGGATGCCACGTCTCCCTAGGTTCATATGTGACAGCCTCCCCCTAGACGCACAGACAGGTAGCAGGGCAAGCCAAGGGCATACTCCTGAATCTTTGCTGTCCTTTCCCCAATCCCCAGAGCTGGAAAAGAACAAGTTTTTCCTTGACTTCTCCCATGAGATACTCTTCAGATACATAGAGCTAGCTGGTATAGCTGCCAGGGGAGGAGGAAGGATCTCTCCCTACAGTGGGCTGAGCTCCCAGGCTTAATCCTTTGTGTGATAAATAGGGGAAATTAAGGGCATGTGGATGATTTCCTCTCAAAAAACACTTGTCTGCTTGGCTCTTTTGCATGTTATAAGCAGAATATTATCTTGGTATTTCCCTACACATTTAATCTGTTACAAAGTATTAAATCTCCCACAAGTGGATGCCTCAGATGGGGTATGGCAAATAGCTGGTACTCAAATAATCAAAATAAGAAATCATATCCAAATATTACTCCCTTTGCATAATTACAGATTTTGATAGTCCCTATAAAGGAAAAAAATGTATATAGGATTTGAGAGAGTGCAAGTAGGGAAGGAATCTACTTCAGACACAGGATAGAGAAGGTCTGAGAGGAGTTGTCATGCTAAGACCTGAAGGATCAGAATGAGTTAGCCAGAACATGAAATCTCGAATGTTTCCTTCTCTTTTTGAATTAACTGAAAATGGACTACACTGTAGGACATTTGATTAAATGTAATACCTGCCGTGCAGTAGAAGCCTCAGTGCACTTCCAGCCCTGCCTGCTACAGCAAATCGACCCAATCGTTCAATCCAGTCACCTCGAATGCCTCAGTAAAATCTTTTCGAGGTATGTTGATAATCTGCCTGCTACTTCCTTTTGCACCTCTTGGCCTAGAAAAGTACTCATTGTCTAAAGCTAAACAAGACATTCCTCTGCTTAAAAGCTGCCAGAGGCTTCCCATCCGATTCAGAGAAGAAATTAAAATCCTGAGAATCGCCCGCATGTCCTTAGTGTTCTGCCTACCCCTCCACACACACTACCCTACCACTTCTCCAACTTCAAGCTCGGCTGCCTCTTTCCCCACCTCACCCCGCTCCAGCTACACTGGGCTCCTTCCTGTTTCTCGATAGGCCACTTTCCTATCAGAAATTTTTAAGTGCTTCTCTCGCTGCTTGAAGCAGATATCTGGCTGCTATCCACGTGACTCACGGCCTCACCACTTTCGGATCTTTGCTCAAATGTCACCTTAATAGTGACACTTTTGTCACTGCCATACTTAAAATGTTCTTCTGTCTCTTCAATCACTCCTTTTCCCTTCTACGCTTTGTTTTTCTCCATAGCTCTACTACCATCTGACATGCTATTTATTTTACTTGTTTATGTATTTTCTCTTCCCTTCCTCCCCACTGGAATATATTATTCTTGGGCAAGGGTTTTTATCTGTTTTGTTCACTCTTGTATTCCCAGTGTCTAGAACAGTGCTTGTCAACGTACAAAAAAATGAATAAATAGAACTTGTTGCCATTGAGTTGATTCTGACCCATCACAACCTCGTGTGTTATGGAGTAGAATTTCTCCATAGGGTTTTCTTGACTGTAATCTTTATGGAAGCAGATTGACAGACCTTTCTTCCGTGGCACCGTTGGATGGGTCTGAACCACCAATCTTTAGGTTAGTAAAAACAAAAAAGGTTAGTAGCTGGGTGCAAACCACCTGTGCCACTCATGGACACCTGGTCAACATAGAAACAAAGAATAAATGAATAAATGAATGGACAGCAGCAAGCAAAACTTATTCCAAGGTTTCTTTCAGCTACAAATACATACATGCATATATACCAAAGCCAAACCAATTGCCATCAAGTCAATTCCAACTCATGGTGATCCCATGTAGTGCAGAGTAGAATTGGGCTCCATGGGGTTTTCAAGGCTATGATATTTTGGAAGCAGATTTCTGGGCCTTTCTTTTGAGCCACCTTTAGGTGTTGGAACCACCAACTTTTTGCTTAGTATTTAAATTCTTAACCTTTTGCAGCCATCCAGGACTCCTATTACTTACATAACAAAACCGAAACCACCCCCTGGGGTTTCCAGAACTGTAATCTTTATGGAAGCAGACTGCCACATCTTTCTCCCGCAGAGCAGCTGGTGAGTTTGAATCGCTGACCTTTTAGTTAGCAGCTGAGTGCTTAACCACTGCACCACCAGGGCTCCTATCATACATACGTACAAAGCTGTGAATTTTTGTTTCCTTAATTTGCTGCTTTAGGGAACCTGGGGACATGATGATAGAAGAATACCCCTTCACACGTTTCAAAAGTACACACTTCTTACAGTAATTGTCTTTAGCCATTTGGTAATATTCTGCTTTTGGACCTGCTTTGACTGAAACATGGATCCTTAAAAGTTAAGGAACAACACTTAACTACATAAGTCCCTAACACATACAATAAGAACCATTGACTTAGTACCCACTCTTCAGATTTTGAAGAAGGTAAAAATGTTACCTAAAGAGAAAAGACAGAGAACACTTATAAATATTAATATATTGAGTTGTATGTCTCTGTTACAAACATATAGAGTATGCTGGAGTTTCATTCAGTAGAGTAAGATTTAATGCTAAAACTGGCCTAATATTCATATTATCAGATACTTAAGTAGTGATGATAGAGTGCTTTAAAAATTTTTTAAAAGAATATTCAAACATAAACAAAAATGGAGAAAATGGTATAATGTACCCCATTGTACCCAATTCTCAGTTTTTAACAATTACGAACATCCTGCTATACCGTAAGTGTGTTAACCTTTCTTCTTTCTAAAGGGTAGTGCAAAATGTTAAATGTGTCCAAAATTTTCCCCAAACAGGTACTCATATCCTGAAACAACTAGACTCTGGGTTTTGAAATCATAGTGGCACAATTCAAGAAGAGGCCAAGCTTATTGAGTAGTTATTATTATTATCCTCATTTTTGAGGAGTAAAATGAACCTCAGGGATTTTGAGAAACTTGGTCAATGTTATATAACTAATAACTGAAAGAGTTAGGACTTAAACTCATGTTTATTGACTCCATGTTCTAAAATTATTCTGCAGTTTGATGGCACTGGTACTGGTATTTAATGAGAGTTTGATTCCTTCTTGGTTTATGGAATTTTCCCAATTAAACTTACTTTCTCTCTTTCCCTGAATTACTTATGCATTATTTGTTGAATTTGGACATATTGTATTGATTATACTTTTCTTTATATCATTTTTGTTTATTGTATAATTATCATTATCTACTCAAGAGGAAGTCCTGTGTCTTATGTAGTATACATTAGCAAATGCAGGTATTAACAAATAGAACAGTTTTAAAATACCTCTTCTATTGTAAATCATCCTAATTTTTAAATGCTAACCCCAAAACTAACACATAAATATATGTTTTTATGGTACATGATATCACTATTATAGAAAATGTAAAAGGCAATTTTATTCTTTGAATAAGTCTATTTCTTTTAAAACAAGAAGAACCATAGACACACAGATACCTCTTCTTTTGAGTTGCTTTCCCCTACAGGTTCAATTGAGCTTAGCTAACATAACTCTTAATGTGCTGAAATGATAAGCTACCCATAGGCTCTTGCAATCAAAAAGACCAACAGACATCAAAGAGTCCAGATTAATGAGGGGGAAATTTCTGCATCATTTCTGCATTATCATATAGAATAACTAGATAGAATTATTAGAATAAAAATTCTATATATGTAGGAAAGTTAAACCAGATAATATAAATTCATTAAAAATGATGACTTACATTTAGACTTTTAGTTGATTTCATTCAAGAAGATAGAATTAGAACACAGCTGAGATACTTAGAGAAATTTTGAAAAAAACAGAAAACAAATTGCCTGAGGACAGTTTAATCTCATAACTCCATAGCTGGAGAATACCACGAGTCAAGAACTGTGAGTCCTACTTTTCACAAAATTAAGATAACTTTGTCAAAATGTCAAATGCTGCCCAGGTATTTGCCCCACTTTACTCTCTGTTTCAAAGGCATTCTTGTGAAGTAGAATTATGGGTTTTGTAATGAGCATGTCATTATTTAATTACTAATTCTGGGATATCAAATTTGTTCAATTCAGCACTATCAAATATCGGTACACAAAGTTCTTACCCTCTTACTCCTGCCTTGCTCTTTTTGAGTTTACAAATGTCCTAAGTAAGTGTCTATACTGGGTTAGAGGATTGTCCATATGGGATACCAGCAAGGCTTTGAGGCTCCTACATAAAGAAACACAGCACACCTACTGGCTAGTCAGCAGGCAAAGCTCAGTGATGCTGACAAAGAGAAGCCTCCATTGGGCACCAGTGGGAGAAACAGTGTAGTCGATGGAGACAGGAATGGGAGGTCTCCAGGTAAGTGGAAGCTGGAGGCAATGTCCCTTTTCCAGGACCAACTGTTGGGCTTTCTCTGGCCATAGACTCTATTTCTTGGCTATCTTCCTTAAGTGCACCTTCCTTTTCTATCCCCATCTCCTTATCAAACTTCTATTTCAATACATTTTCTCCAGAGCTGTCTTTTCCTTCCACTTCTCTTTAAACTCTGTGATTCCTTATGTCTTTCCTGAAAAGCTACTTTCCTTGTGCACTTTTTGAAATTTATCGAGCCCACTGAATGCAGGGCCTGGATCATTAACAATCAATAACTTAAGGTAAGAGAGGTCTAGGTCTTCAGACCCTCAAAGGAAATGAGAGAAATTACTTGGATTCCAACATTTGTAGGGTTGCTATGAGTCTGAATCAACTACCTAACAATAATATAACAAATGCAGCAAAGGAAGAGGAGAAAACCAAAAGCTAAGTTTCCATCCAATCTTAACATTGATATTCTGTTCTTTTTCTGCCTATACGGTGTAATTTGAGCAAAGTCAGGAAAATTACTGGACTCTACTCTTAAATATCCTTCCTATACTTGATGGCAACTAACAACACTGACATTAAATTCTTTGATTGAAAATCTTGCCTTTTTCAATGTTCTCTTTAACATGGAACCCATTTGATTGGAGAAGAAAGGGAGGAGAATAGAAGAGTCAGCTACTACACTGATAACATCATAGTGGTAATGAGTTTCTCTGAAGGTGTAGCTTGCAAAGGCAAGTTACTAACTGCAATGCTGACTTACACACACACATACACACACACACACACACACAGAGACACACACACGCCATCCTCTTTCACATACCTGTAGTATCTTGAATGAATAAGCTCCATAGAGGACCTCCATTTACCTGGAAGACTTGAACTTCAAAGTTAACAATTCATAGTTTCACTGAAGATCTATTCACTCTACTTGCCTGTGTTGTAAATGAAAATTTGTGGGGCTTTCAACACTGGATCTATGTTGTATCCTGACTTCTTCAACCAGTAGCTGTGCAAACTGGGAGATGTAATTTATCAGGGTATTCAAACATGAATGTTGCCAAATTATTGTCCTGCATTTACAATCTAGTCTCAGTTGTCTCCTGTTGGATGATAAGTATAGTATAGTAAGGATGGAAGTCATTTATTCACTCATTCAACAAATACTGAGCACCCACTAGGTGACAGGCATTATTCTTGGCAGAGAGGCTATAGTAATTAATTAAATAAAGGTCCTGGTCAAGCTGGAGGAGACAAACAACAATAAATAAATTTAGTATTTTCAATGTTTCCCAACAAAGTTGGAAAATGTTTTCCAACAAAGAGTATTCACCGTATTTTGGCAAATCTAAAGCACATTTAACCAGTACCAGTTGCTGTCATTGACACAGTAGCTGTAACAATGGGCTGAAGCATAGCAACAATTATGAGGATAGCACGGGACTGGGCAGTGTTTCACTCTGTTGTGCATACAGTCACTATGAGTTGGAACTGACTCAATGGCACCTAACAACAACAGTTGCTGTCAGTCCTTCTAAAGGAGCAAAAATTCCAACTCATGGCCACCCCATGTGTGTCGGAATAGACCTGTGTATCATATGGTTTTCAATGGCTGATTTTTTCTGAAGTAGACTGCCAGGCCTTTCTTCTGAGGCACCTCTGGGTGGACATGAACCGCCAACCTTTTAGTTGGTAGCTGAGTGTACTCCGAAATCAGAATATGTCAGACAATTTAATGATCTCTTAGATTCAACAAAATCTGATGAGGGTTTTAAAAAAAGGAAAATAAAGCAGGGTGAAGGGCAGGGCGCAGGAGCTACTATTTTAGAAAGGCAGGTCAAGGAAGGCCTCACCAACAAGGTAGTAATTAGAATCACTGAGTAACACATTGCTTGTGAAAGTGCTTTGTAAAATCCCATGTGCCATAGAAACGTAAGGGTTGATCTTTTTTTTAAACAGCTTTATTGAGATGCAATTCACATACTGTACAATTCACTCATTTGAAGAGCACATTCAGTGATTTTTTTTTTTTTAGTAAATTCGCACCGTTGTGCAACTATCACCACAATCAATTTTAAAACATTTTCATCACCCCAAAAAGAAACCCCACACCATTAACACCACTCCTCATTTTTCCCCAACCTACCCAGCCCTAGGAAATCACTAATCTACTTTCTATGTACATTTGCCTATTTTGGACATTTCATGTTAATAAAATCAAACAATAAGTGGTCTTTTGTGACTGGTTTGTTTCATTTAGCATAATGCTTTCAAGTTTCATTCAAGTTATTTATATAAAAAATATCAGCACTTAAATACATCATTCCCTTTTGTTGCTGAATAATACTCCATTGTAAGGATATAACAATATATGTATTTTTAATCTTTTCATCAGTTTTGGATTTTTGAGTTGTTTCCAATTTTGGCTAGTATGACTAATGCATCTATGAACATTTCATACACAAGTTTTTTGTTAATGTGAACACGTTTTCATTTTTCTTCAGTACATATTTCTGGGTTGTATCGCAACTGTTTCACCTTTTGAGAAACTACTGGACTATTTTCCAAAGTGGTGTCACCATTTTATGTTCCCACCAACAGTGTATGAGGGTTTCGATTTTTCCACATCCTTACCAACACACATTATAATCTGTATTTTTAATTATACCCGTCCTAGAGGGAAACTTGGTGGCATAGTGGTTAAGTGCTGCGGCTGCTAACCAAAAGATCGGCAGCTTGAATCCACCAGATGCTCCTTGGAAACCCTAGGAGCAGTTCTTCTCTATCCTATGGAGTTGCTATAAGTCAGAATCTACTCGACGGCAATGGGCCTGGCTTTTTGTTTTTTAGTGGGTAAGAGATTGGTTCTCATTTTGCTTTTGATTTGCATTTTCCCAGTTGCTAATAATCTCAAGCAAATTTTCATGTACTTAATGGTCCTGTGCTTTAGAGAAATATCTCTTGGGATCCTTTGCTCATTTTAATTTAATTTAATTTTTATTGTACTTTAGATGAAACATTACAGAACTAGTTTCTCACTAAATAGTTGTTTTTTTTTTTTTTAAACAGTATACGTATTATTTTATGACATTGGTTAACAACCCCATGACATGTCAACACTGTCCCTTCTCAAACTTCGGTTCCCTATTACCAACTTTCCTGTCCCCTCTTGCCTTCTAGTCTTTGCCCCTGGGTTGGTGTGCCCCTTTAATCTCATTTTGCTTTATGGGCCTGTCCAATCTTTGGCTGATGGGTGAACCTTGGGAGTGACTTCATTACTGAGCTGAAAGGGTGTCCAGGGTCATACTTTCAGGGTTTCTCTAGTCTCTGTCAGGCCACTAAGTCTGATCTTCTTTTGTGAGTTAGAATTTCTTTCTACATTTTTCTCCAGCTCTGTCCAGGACCCTCTGTTGTGATCCATCAGAGCAGTCAGTAGTGGTAGCTGGCACCATCCAGTTGTCCTGGACTCAGTCTGGTGGAGGCTGTGGTAAATGTGGTCCATTAGTCCTTTGGACTTTCCCTTGCATCTTTAGTTTTCTGCATTCTCCCTTGCTCCGGAAGGGGTGAGACCAGTGGAGTATCTTAGATGGGCTCTCACAGGTTTTTAAAACCCCAGATGCTACTCACCAAAGTAGACTGTAGAACATATTCTTTGTAAACTATTTTTTGCCAATTGAGCTAGATATTCTCCAAGACCACAGTCCCCACGGCCCTCAGCCCAGCAATCGGTCCCTCAGGGAGTTTGGATGTATCTGTGGAGCTTCCATGACCTTGCCTTGTACAAGTTGTGCTGGCCTCCCCAGCATTGTGTGCTGTCTTACCCTTCACCAAGGTTACCACTTATCTATTGCCTATTTAGTGTTTTTCCACTCCCACCCCTCCCTTGTAACCATCAAAGACTATTTCTTTTTGTGTATAAACCTTTCCATGAGTTTTTCCAGTAGTGCCCTCATACAATATTTGTTCTTTTGTGATTGACTTACTTCACTCTGCATAATGCCTTCCAGATTCATCCATGTTATGAGATGCTCCGCAGATTCATCATTGTTCTTTATCTTTGCATAATACTGTATTGTGCGTTTGTACCACAGTTTTTTTATCCATTCATCCTGTTGTTGGGCATCTAGGTCTATGGTTTTATGACATTGGTTAACAATCCCACAACATATTGTTTTCCAAAATGCTTGTATCATTTGCATTCCCACCAGCAGTGCATAGGAGTTCCGATTTCCCCACAGCCTCTCCAACATTTGCTATTTCCTGTTTTTTTTTTTTTTTTTTTTTTTGATTCATGCCAGTAATGCTGGGGTAAGATGGTATCTCATTGTAGTTTTTATTTGTGTTTCTTTAATGGGTAGTGATCTTGAGCATTTCCTCATGTGTCTGTTGGCCGTTTGAATGTCATCTTTTATGAAGTGTCTGTTCATTTCCTTTGCCCATTTTTTAATTAGATTATTTGTCTTTTTGTTGTAGAGGTGTTGGATTTTCTTGTAGATTTTAGAGATTAGACCTTTGTTTGATTTGTAATAGCCAATTTTTTTCCCCAGTCTGTAGGTTCTCTTTTTAGTCTTTTTTTTTTTTTAATTAATTTTTACTGTGCCTTAAGTGAAAGTTTACAAATCAAGTCAGTCTCTCATACAAAAACTTATATACACCCTCCTTTACACTCCTAATTGTTCTCCCCCAAATGAGACAGCACATTCCCTCCCTCCACTCTCTTTCTTTGTGTCCATTCGGCCAGCTTCTGGCCCCCTCCGCTTCTTATCTCTCCTCCAGACAGAAGATGCCAACGTAGTCTTATGTGTCTACTTGATCCAAGAAGCTTGTTCTTCACCAGTATCATTTCCCATCTCGTAGTCCAGTCCAATCCCTGTCTGAAGAGTTGGGGCTTTGGGAATGGTTCCTGTCTTGGACTAACAGAAGGGCTGGGGACCATGACCTCTGGGGTCCTTCTAGTCTCAGTCTGACCATTAAGTCTGGTCTTTCTATGAGAATTAGGGGTTTGCATCCCACTGCTTTCCTACTCCCTCAGGGGTTCTCTGTTGTGTTTCCTGTCAGGGCAGTCATCAGTTGTGGCTGGGCACCATCTAGTTCTTCTAGTCTCAGGCTGATGTAGTCTCTGGTTTATGTGGTCTTTTCTGTCTCTTGGGTTCATGATTACCTTGTGTCTTTGGTGTTCTTCATTCTTCCTTGCTGCAGGTGGGTTGAGACCAATTGATGCATCTTAGATGGCTGCTTGCTAGCATTTAAGACCCCAGATGCCACTCTCTAAAGTGGGATGCAAAATGTTTTCATAATAGATTGCATTATGCCAATTGACTTAGATGCCCCCTGAAACCATGGTCCCCAAACCTCCGCCCCTGCTACTCTGGCCTTCGAAGCACTCAGTGTATTCAGGAAACTTCATTGCTCTTCATTTAGTCCAGTTGTTGACCTCTCCTGTATTGTGTGTTGTCTTTCCCTTTACCTAAAATAAAACTTACCTACTATCTAATTAGTGAAAACTCCTCTCCCCCACCCTCCCCACTCTCGTAACCATCAAAGAATATTTTTTTCTCTGTTTAAACTATTTCTCGAGTTCTTATAGTAGTGGTCTTATACAATATTTGTCCTTTTGCAACTGCCTAATTTCACTCAGCATAATGTTTTCCAGGTTCCTCCATGTTATGAAATGTTTCATGGATTTGCCATTGTTCTTTATCGATGCATAGTATTCCATTGTGTGAATATACCATAATTTATTTATCCATTCATCTGTTGATGGGTACCTTGGTTGCTCCCATCCTTTTGCTATTATAAACAGTGCTGCAGTGAACACGGGTGTGCATATATCTGTTCATGTAAAGGCTCTTATTTCTCTAGGATATATTCCAAGGAGTAGGATTTCTGGATCGTATGGTAGTTCTATTTTTAGTTTTTTAAGGACACGCCAAATTGATTTCCAAAGTGATTGTTTGGTGAAGTCTTTTGATGAGCATAAGTGTTTAATTTTTAGAAGATCCCAGTTATCTAGCTTATTGTCTGGAGATTGTGTGTTGTTGGTTATGGTTTGTATCCTGTTAATGCTGTGTATTAGGGCCTCTAGCATTGATCCTATTTTTTCTTCTATGAACTTTACAGTTTTTGGCTTTATATTTAGGTCTTTGATGCATTTTGAATTAGTTTTTGTATATGGTGTAAGGTATCGGTCCTGTTTCATTTTTTGCATATGAACACCCAGTTTTGCAGCACCATTTGTTCAAAAGACTCTTTTCCCATTTGATGGACTTTGAACCCTTGTCAAAGATCAGGCCAGTGCACCACTGTTGTTGTACCAGTACTAGGCTGTTTTGACTAGTGCAGCTGTATAGTAGGTTCTGGGGTCAGGTACTGCAAGTCCTCCTACTTTATTCTTCTTCTTCAACAGTGCTTTACTTATCTGGGGCTTCTTCCCTTTCCATACAAAGTTAATGAGTAGTTTTCCATCTCTTTAAAGAATGTTGTTGGTATTTGGATTGGGATTGCATTGTATTGGTAAATCGCTTTGGGTAGAATTGTCATTTTCACAATGTTGAGTCTACCTATCCATGAGCATAGTATGTTTTTCCATTTATGTAGATCTCCTTTGGTTTCTTGAAGTAGTGTTTTGTAGTTTTCTTTGTATAGGTCTTTTACATCCCTGGTTAGATTTATTCCTAAGCATTTTATTTTTTTAAGGGCTATTATAAATGGTATTGTTTTCCTGATTTCCTTTTCACTGTTCTCTTTATTGGTGTATAGGAATTCAAATGATTTTTTTATGTTTATCTTATATCGTGCTTCTCTGCTGAATCTTTCTAGTAATTCCAGTAGTTTTCTCATGCAGTCTTTTGGGTTTTGTATATAGTATCATATCATCCACAAATAGGGACAGCTTAACTTCATTACCAATTTGGATGTCCTTTATTTCTTTTTCTTGCCTTATTGTTCTAGCTAGGACTTCCAGCACAGTGTTAAATAGGAGTGGTGATAAAGGGCATCCTTGTCTTGTTGCTGTTCTCAAGGGGAATGTTTTCAGCCTCTGTCTACTAAGAGTGATGCTGGCCATTGGATTTGCACAGATGCCCTTTATTATGTTGAAAAATTTCCCTTCTATACCTATTTTATTGAGAGTTTTTATCAGGAATGGGTGTTGGACTTTGTCGAATGCATTTTCTGCGTTATTTGAGATGATCATATGATTCTTTTCTTTCCTTTTATTTATGTGGTGGATTATGTTGATTGATTTTCTAATATTGAACCATCCTTGCATACCTGGTATGAATCCTACTTGGTTATGGATTATTATCTTTTTGATATGGCGCTGTATTCTATTGGTTAGAATTTTGTTGAGAATTTTCGCATCTACATTCATGAGAGATATTGTTCTGTAATTTTCTTTTTTTTTGTTTGTGGTGTCTTTGCCTGATTTTGGTATCAGGGTTATGCAGGCTTCATAGAATGAATTTGAAAGTGTTGCTTCCTTTTCTGTGTTCTGAAATAGTTTGAGTAGTACTGGTGTAATCTCTTCTCTGAATGTTTGGTAGAATTCTCTAATGAAGCCATCTGGGCCAGGGCTTTTTTTGTTGGAAGATTTTTTCTTACCTTTTTGATCTCTTCACTTGTTATGAGTCTGTTCAGATTTTCAACATCATTTTGTGTTAGTTTGGGTAAGTAGTGTGTTTCTAGAAATTTGCCCATTTCCTCTATGTTTTCACATTTGTTGGAGTATAGTTTTTCATAATACTCTGTTATGATCTTTTTCATTTCAGTTGGGTCTATTTTAATGTCCCTTATTTAATTTCTTATTTGGGTTATTTGTGTCCTGTCCTGTATTGTCAATTTGGCCAGTGGTTTGTTGATTTTGTTGATCCTTTCAAAGAACCAGCTTTTGGTTTTGTTGATTCTATTGTTTTTCTATTCTCTATTTCATTCATTTCTGCTCTGATCTTTATTATTTCCTTTCTTCTGGTGGCTGTGGGTTTTTTTTTTTTTTTTTGCTGTTCTCTTTCTATTTGTTCAAATTGTGTAGCTAATGTTTTAACCTTTCCCTTTTTTCCTTTTTGATATGTGCTTCTATTACTATAAATTGACCTGTGAGGACTGCCTTTGCTGTGTCTCAAAGGTTTTGGTATGATGTGTTTTCATTCTCTTCTGATTCTAGGAATTTTTTTAACTCTATCTCTGATTTCTTCTATTAACCACTGGTTTTTAAAGCAGGGTGTTATTCATTTTCCATGTAATTGACTTTTTTTCCTTGCTCTTCCTGTTGTTAATTTCTACCTTGATGGTTTTGTGGTCAGAGAAGATACTTTGTATTAACTCAATATTTTTTGTTTTATTGATGGTTGTTTTGTGGATGTTGTCTCTCCTGGAGAAGGTTCCATGTGCGTTGGAAAAGAATGTGTACTTTGCAGCTGTTGGGTGGAGTGTTCTATATATGCCTATGAGGTCAAGATGGCTGGTTGTACCCTTTAGCTCTTCTGTATGTTTGTTGAGTTTCTTTCTAGATGTTCATCCTTTACTGCGAGTGGTGTGTTGAAGTCTACTATTACTGTGGAACTGTTGATTCCTCTTTTCAGGGCTGTTAGAGCTTTTTTTTTTTTTTTTTTTAACCTATTTGGGAGCCCTGTCTTTAGATGTGTAGATGTTTATTATGGTTATATCTTCATGATGGATTATCCCTTTAATCATTATATAGTGTTCTTCTTTGTCTTTTTTGGTGAATTTTAAGTCAATTTTATCTGAGATTAGTATTGCCACTCCTGCTCTTTGTTGGTAGATGTTCGCTTGAAGTATTTTTTTCCATCCTTTGATTTTTGATAAATTTACATCTTTGTCTCTAAGGTGTGTCTCTTGTAGACAGCGTATTGATGGATCCTGTTTTTTTAAATATGTTCTGTAACTCTCTGTGTCTTTATGGATGCATTTAGGTCACTTATATTCAGTGTAATTATTGATAGGTGTGAGTTTATTGCAGTCATTTTGTAGTGCTTTTTTTTTATTTTTTGTGGTGCTGATGTTTTCTTTGCTCCTCTTACTCTCCTATTCTGAATTCCTTTTGCTTTTGGATTTTTTTTTCTTTTATTTATGTAGATTTTGTTTTTAGAGACTTTATGTTTTTCTTCTTTATCTTGATGAGTACATTTGTTAACTTTCTGTGTGGTTACCTTGAAATTTACCCTTACCTTCCTAGGTTTGAACCAGTCTATTCTTGATATCCCCTTGCATTCCCCTCCATTAGGAAGTTCTATACTTACAGCATTTATTCCCTCTTTTATTGTTCTGACATTGTTCTTATTTACAATTAACCTTTCTCGTTCCCTGTTGTAACTCTTTCAGTTTTGGATAGTGCTTTCCTAGGTTGGTATCTGGCTGGTACAATCTTATGTCCTAGATTCAGGCAGTAATCTGATGTTGTTTGTTCTCAGACTGAAGGACTCCCTTTAATAATTCTCATAAGTTTGGTTTGGTTTTTACATATTCCCTTAATTTCTGTTTATCTGGAAATATCCCAATTTCACCATCACATTTCAATGAGAGTTTTGCAGGATATATTATTCTTGGTTGGCAATTTTTTTTTCAAGGTTTTATATATGTGATCCCATTGCCTTCTTGCCTGCATGCTTTCTACTGAATCATCAGAGCTTAGTCTTACTGTTTCTCCTCTGTATGTGACTTTTAGTTTTTCTGGAGTTGCTCTCAGGATTCTTTCTTTGTCTTTGTTTTTAGCAAGTGTGATTATGATACGCCTTGATGATTTTCTTTTTGGGGTCTATCCTATATGAGGTTCTTTGAGATTCTTGGATGGTCAGATTTTCATCTTTCATGATGGTAGGGAAGTTTTCTGTCAGCAGTTCTTCCATGACCCTCTCTGTGTTTTCCATTTGTACTGCCTATTTTGGAATTTTGATCACTCGCAAATTTTTGCTTTTTGATTGTATCACACTTCATTCTCAGGGTTTCTTCATTTTTCTTCATTCCTTTTTCTGATTTTTTCTCAGAGTTGTACCCAAGTGTTTGCCTTCAATTTCGTTGATCTTGTCTTCCATCATTTCCAAACTGCTCCTCAGCCCTTCTGTGACACGGTCCATTTCTGAAATCTTGTTTATCTTTTGGATTTCTAATTGTTGATTTTGTATGATTTCTAGATGTGAATTTATTTTGACATTTTGTTCCTGTACTATTTTCCTGAATTCTTTCATTTTTTGGTCTGTATTTTATTACATATTATTATTTTCCCTGAATTTATCTGCCTTTCCCATGAATTTGTCTATTTTTTCCTCATTTTTGTCTACTTTTTGCTTCAACTCTTGAATAGCTCTGAATGTTAGAGGTTTGAATTCTGTATTGGGTAGTTCTAGTGCCTTTTCTTCTACTGGAAAGTCATCTGGTGTTTTATTTGGGTGCCTACTGGAACCATCCTGTCCTGTTTTTTAATATATTTTGATATTGTCTGCTGTCTTCTGGACATTTAGTAGTTATTCATTTATTAAGTGTTGATTTGTTTGTTTTGCCTGCTTTTTTAAAATTTTGTTATGTCTGAGCAGGCGGGCTGTGTGTTCTTTGTTGTTTGCTTGTCTGTGGGCATGATAGTTTTCACCTTATTGCTCACTGGGCAGGGCCAGTTGCTCAGTTATGGTGCAGCAGGGCAGGTCTAGCCAAAGGGGAGACACTGAGATGGGTTGTTTATGGCACATACTAGGGCTGATAAGGTGAGATGGGAATAGTGCAGGGCAGGCTCCAGTAGGCTGTGCCTGTGCTGCTTGGGGGTGTGATATTCAGTGCACAGGGCAGGCAGGCAAGAAGGAGTGGGGAGGTTGTGATATTTGAAGCTAAGATGGGTATGGGAAAGAGGAGAACAAGGAGAGAGAAACAGACCTTTGCTCATTTTTAACTGGGTTATTTAACTTTATATTACTGAATTGTAATGTATCCTTGTATATATTCTAGATACAAGTTCCTTATAAGATATGTGATTTGCAAATATTTTCTTTAAGCATTCAATTTTGAAATGACCTGCGATGCTTAAGTAGGAATCAAAAAAGATCTCTTCCCATATTCCTAAATACAAGGGGATATGTAATAATAATTTTTTAAAAATGACTCGTTTATAATTTGGACAGAGTTAATTTTCTGTGATAAGCTAAAAACAATGAAACAAATTAATATTCAGCAGCAGAAATGTCACCTGTTTACTTTTCTCTTCTTGGCCAAGTGCTGGAGTATCTACAGTACTACACTCCAAAATCAGTGAGGCCGGTCAGGGCTCAAGGTCAGCTTAGCTCACCTCAGTTCAGAATCAACCTACTGGATCTTGGCTTGTCCTTGAAACAAACCCAAACATTGAAGGCCATTGTTTGGCTAGGTCAGCAGCTGAGGCTTTCTCAAAGATGGCCTATTACAGAAAGTGTCAGCATGTTTGCCTTGGTGAAAACATAAATCCAGTCTTGAATAATTAATTCAATTATTCATAATACATGGTAAAAGGGCGAAGGTCCAGGAAGATTTGGGTTTCCCAGCAGCTCTTCCATGGGGCTATGCTGATGTCAGTAAGGATGGGAGGAAATGCCAGAGCTATTATAAATAATGGGAAAATGACAAAAATACTTAGCAAAAGAGCACTATCTACTTACCTTCAGTGTGCTTGTAAACTGATCATTTTGTCCTGAGAGGCTCATAATTGGGATCTCACAATTCTACAACAGAAATTCAGTAGTAAGGAATATATACTCTGTTGAAAATAGAGTGTTTTCTGAAATGTGCTGTAACTTCAATGTTGTTGCATGCCATCAAATTGATTTTGACATATATAGCGACCCTATAGGACAGAGTAAAACTGCCCCATAGGGTTTCCTAGGCTGTAATCTTTAAATGAGCAGATTGCCAGGTCTTTTCTTCCTTGAAGCAGCTGGTGGGTTCAAATCACTGACCTTTCAGTTAGCATCCAAGCACTTAACTATTGTGCCCCCAGAACTCCTTTATAACTTTAATAAAACCCAAAAATATGATTGAAAGAAAGAAAAATATGGTCATACTAGAAGAGATGGAGACTTTTTTGGTGCCTGTGTGTTTTTTAATTTTATTGTGATAAAATATAGATAACAAAACATTTGCCATTTTAACCATTTTTAAGTGTACAATTCAGTGACATTAATACATTACCATGTTGTACAACCATCACCACTATCCATTTTCAAATATTTTCCATCACCCTTAACAGAAACTCATTACTCCTTAAGTAATATGTCCCCGTTCCCCCAACCCCTGGTAACCACTAATAAACTTTTGTCTCTATGTTTTTGCCTATTTTAGATAGTTCATATAACTGTAATCATAACAGTGTTTGTACTTTTTGTCTGGCTTATGCCTTAAGCAAAATGTTTTCAAGGTTCATCCATGTTGTAGCATTATCATAACTTCA
Source organism: Elephas maximus indicus (assembly GCF_024166365.1). Classification (NCBI taxonomy): domain Eukaryota; kingdom Metazoa; phylum Chordata; class Mammalia; order Proboscidea; family Elephantidae; genus Elephas; species Elephas maximus. Next base: position 52,204,997 of record NC_064829.1, on the reverse strand, counting down.
TTTCTCTTTATGGTTGAATAATGTTCCATTGTATGGATAGACCACATTTTTTAATCCATTTATTTATTGGAAAACACTTGGGTTGTTTCCACCTTTTGACTATTGTGAATAATGTTGCAATGAACACTGATGTACAAATATCTGTTTAAGTCTCTGCTTTTAATTATTTTGGGTATATACCAAAGAATGGAATTTCTGGATCATATAGTAATTCTATGTTTAACTTTTGGAGTTTAGAAACCATTTTCCACAGTGGCTGCATAATTTTACATTCCCACCAGCAACAGATGAAGGTTCCAATTTCTCATATGCTCACCAACACCTGTAATTTTTTTTTAATTAATTTTATTTTTATAATAGCCATTCTAGTGGGTGTGATGGTAAAGTAGAGGGATGTCAAAAATGAGAGAAACCCTCCATGAGATGGATTGACATGGTAGCTGCAACAATGCACTCAAATATACCAATGATTGTGAAAATGACACAGGACAGGCCAATGTTGCATTCTGTTATACACAGGGCCACCATGAGTTGGAGCTGACTCAATGGCAACTAACTATAACTACAATAGTGGGTGTAAAGTAGTATCTCATTGTGGTTTTGATTTGACCTATGTGTTCTTTTAATGAGAAAGAAAAAAGAAACACGATGTTGTAGGTCTCTTAATCTGTCTACAAGGCTGTTAGGGTTAATTTTAATTAAGTCTATTTTGATCAAAGAACCACCATGAGAATTTACATATTGCATTTTATTTTCCAGTCATTAAATATATCAATATCTATCTATCTATCTATCTATCTATCTATCTATCTATCTATCTATCTATCTATCTATCTATCTATCTATCTATCTATCTATCTATCTATCTATCTATCTATCTATCTAATCAGTATAGATATAGGAACTTGGATGAAAAGAATAATAAAACCCTCTGTGAGAATTCTTGTCTGTTTTCTCTTTATTAAATAATGTAAAGATTCTTAGAAAAAGTCAAAACAGGAAAGGAAGGAAAGAAAGAAGGAAAAGAAGGTGAAACAGAAGGAAAAGGAGGGGAGCAGTCAGTGAGGAAGGTAATCCAGAGATATACAATGAGGGAGAAACCACACTATTTGCAAATGGGTCATCTCTTTGAAGCTTCACAATAACTTTTGGGGGTAGATCTTATTGCCACATTTAGAGATGAGAAAGTTCAAGTTCAGAGAGGTTAAGTAACTTAGTCAAGGTCACAAAAAAAAAAAGTACCCAGGTCTTAAAGTCCCATGAGAGAGACTCTGAGTAGATTAACTGTAAACACCAATCCGGGTGGAAAGCAACAAGCATTGATTTTCCTAAGTGCTACTGGCCCAATGGCCTTTAGTGCTTGCCGAAGTTTCATATTGAGACAATCAGAAATACACCCCCAAGGACCTCTTCTGTACAGTAAACATGTTTTCTGTATTGATCTGCTTTCTTAGACATATATTTTTAACCATACTTACCTTCCCCATAAGTTTCTGTTTGTAATAGCTTTCAAACTATCTGATGAAACATATGAGCATGACCTATGCGTATGAATATATGTGCAAATGCATTTATGTACACACAAATACACATATGTGTGCTAATGCATGCACATGTGTCTGTGTGTGTTTTGATGAGATGGGAAATCTCTCCAATAGCCAGGCCTTTCTGTAGAATTTTCCAAAGGAAACAACGTATAGTTATTAATGGTATGAGTTCTGGAGGGCAACTGCCAGTATTTGAATTCGTCCATTGACGGTTACACTGTATGGGGCAGTTCTACTCTGTCCTACAGGGTTGCTATGAGTTGGAACCAAGTCGAGGACAATTTTTTTTTTTTTTTTGTCAATGCTTACTAACTGTGATCTTGGTAATTATTTAAAATCTATCATCGTTGAATTTGCTCATCTGTAAAATGGTTGCATATGACTGAAGATATGTCAGTCTCCTAGAATAACGTCTGAAACATAACAAGAACTACCGAGTGTTCGCTACTTCTATTGCCTCCTGTGGCCTCCTCTGATCTCCTCATACCACAGCCAGCAAAACCTCTTTATAGGTAACATCACTCTTCAGGACCAAGCTGAAACCTATTTAAATGACCTCTAGGGCTCACTATTGTCATGGTCAGGATCAATCTAGTTCTTTGACTCATCTTAAAAACAAACATTTTAGATATGTTTAATTAAATAAAATATATTATTAGAATTTTTTAAAAAAGAAAATATTCACTCCACTTCAGCCCCTCTAACTTTCTTTAGTTCTTTAGTGCTGCTTTGCACATGCTCTTTGCTCTGCCTGGAAAGTTCTTCTGTCTTTCATTACATAGTAATGCTGTAGTGATCTTTCAGAACCCAGCAACTCAAATCTTTGCAGAGCTTTTTAACTAAGTAAACTATCTTTTCCCTGGTTTTCATAGCACCTTATATTTCTTGTGCACAGAATTTTTCACGGTTGCAATTTTACTTTTTTTTTTACTTTGATTGCATAATGCCTGTATCCTCCGTTAGACTATAAGCTCCATGAGGGTAAGGACCACATCTGTATTTGCTTGTCATTCAGTAAGTGACTGTCAAATGAATGAGTGAATGGAGTTGGTATACGTCATATAGAGGGGATTTGATTTTGTAGTTGAGACGGGGGGGGTTAGAAGAATTGAATAAAGAAATTCAGAGAAGGGCAGACATGGTTGCAGGTCAGAGTATGTCATGAGGGTCCTTATTCCTAAGATTTGAAAAGGAAGGGTCATATGTGGAAGGAGAAATTAGGATGAGAGTTAATAGGGAGCCCAAAGTAAACTTTATTGACCTCAGAGTTCAAGCTAATAAGTAACAACATACACACTTCTTACCACTACATGAATAAGCTAAAATGATGAATTGCAATATATTCTTGGCCATGGTCTGTAAATAAAACTCAGATTTTAATTTTCTTGCCAGGATCTCTAAGTCTAGGCCAGGCCCTTCGATACTCCATTATCAACAGTAACACTGTCTCCATTCTACTTGACATATAATAGCTTAGTCATTCTGGGTGGGAGCAGATTTGAAGGAGATAATTTTGTCACCAATGTTGAAGTTTCATAACAGGCTGTAAACACAGGTTCCATTTGTTTTAGGACAGAATGATTTGATCTCATTTATTCTCGTTTACTTCCCATAAATAGCTTCAACAAGGAAGAAAAATCAATCTTATTAATCTTCTGAGAATAAATATAAAATTAAAATTAAACAAAACTTATACATCCATTTTACATTTGAAAAAGCTGAAGCACAGCAATATGACAATTTGCTAAATGTTCCACAGGTAATAGTAGCAGGTTTCCTAACATCCAGTCCAAAACCAGTTCTTATGCACCAAAATGGCTCTTTTAGCTATTGAAGAAGAAGTGATGGATTTTTACACTGGTTCTTATTGATGCCACTCTTCTGATACCTGAATAGGTAGGGAAAAAAAGCCTTAGAGTGACTCTTGATGCCTGGACTGGGCTGGATGATAGGTTTGCTAATTTTTTTTCCTGTAAAGGGTCAGATAGTAAATATTTTTCACTTTCCAGGTCATTCAGTCTCTGTTGCAACCCTTCATCTTCCTGTTGTAGTGTGAAAGCAGCCACAGGCAATACATACGCCATTAAAATTTCATTTGTGGTTAAAAGGTAATTTTTAAGAAAGAGTAAAATAATGTCTCTTATACAGATATAGGAAACCCTGTGGCATAGTGGTTAAGTGCTACAGCTGCTAACCAAGAGGTCAGCAGTTCAAATTCACCAGGCTCTCCTTAGAAACTCTGTGGGGCAGTTCTACTCTGTCCTATAGGGTTGCTATGAGTCGGAATCGACTTGACAGCAACAGGTTTTGTTTGTTTTTGTATACAGATATAAAATGAACGTAGGTTCAAGATTTTATTAAACTCACATAAGGAAACCAGACAGATGTTATAACCAGCACAAAGGAGAAGTCAAAGAATAAACACATTTATAGATCAAGAATATTGAAATAAACATGCAAATGGAGGCAAAGCTAGCTTTTCCACAGGTGGCAAGGACGGATGTCCCTCCACTGGACAGAATATATTTGCTTGTCTGTAGACAAGAATTAGTTTTGTTTTGCTCTGAGTTACTTACAACATAGAGTTGTAAAATAGCTCCCATAGAACCAGAATCAGAAAGGTGTGTTATAGACAGTGTATAGTTTTTCACTGAAACACAATTTCCTCCCTACGTTACACAAACAGGTAGAGGACTCGGGCCAAGGTAGTTTGTCTACCTCTGTCTTAGGTGAACTGAAGTAAAGAAAGACCACAGCTTTTCCTCACTTAAAGGAAGGCAGGAGAACGTTTTTACTGGTTGATATTGCAGGAAACCAAGTATGGTCAAAACAATTTTGGAGTGGACTCTATAAGAATTCAGTTTTGGGGAACTGTGAGTGTTGTGACCTTCGAGTTTTGGAAATATGATATCTTCATGCATATGACAGAAAAAATGAAAACAATTTTACCTCTCTTAAGTTTCTTGAGGATTCAGCAAGATGGTGGATATGAGAAACTTGGAAATAAATAAAGCACTGGAAAAATATATCTAAAGAACCCACACATGCAAGGCTCTGATTTAAACTGCTAGGATGGTGACTGATGACTTCCCGCTTCTTGTACTAGCTTCAACCCAATTTGTTCCTCGTCAGTGCCTGCCACCTAGGTAATATGGGAGCAGATGGTGAGAGGAATGGAGGATGTTCCATTCAGAACTCCCGCCTACCTGCCTCTCACCCTGGGCCATCGGAGCCTCCCTGTGTGCTCACTAATCCCTCATCTCTAGCCCAGCAAAATGATCTTTATTGCTTGTGATATAGTCCTTATTGCCTAATTAGAAGCACTGGGAAGAAGTGGGAGATGACTTCACTTGAGTTCATTAGGAAATAATATATCAAGGATTGTTTAATTACAACTGAATTACTGCCACCTATTATAAAGCGGAGCCTTGCTGGAATGATGAAGGGTAGCAGGAGTCTCTGTCTTCCATTATCCCAAGATCTGTATTAGCTCAGTGGTAAAGGGGAGGATTGGAGTGGCAACACACACATTGGCAAAGGGTTTTATCTAATTGTGACCCCCTTATCACCAGATAATGTAATCAGTGTCACTTGCCATTCAGTGAGTCACTCTTTGCAGCTGCTAGGGGTTCCACTGGAAGATGCTAATTCCCATTGTTGGCAATTCCTTCTGAATAGCACAGAAAAACATCTCACTCACTATCTCTAACTGCTTAACTGCTGGAGATAATGTATTGCAGGAAAAGGGAGAATGGAATGGATAAAACACGAACATAACCTCTTTTGAGGTGTGAGGAACAAAATGGGAGAGTCCCTTCTTTATTCCTTTACCTAGGCAGTAAAATAACACGTATTCTCATAAAAAGACCAGACTTAATGGTCTGACTGAGACTAGAGGTATCCCGGCAGTCATGGTCCCCAAACCTTCTGTTGGCCCAGGAGAGGAACCATTCCCGAAGACAACTCATCAGACATGGAAGGGACTGGACAATGGGTTGGAGACAGATGCTGACGAAGAGTGAGCTACTTGTATCAGGTGGACACTTGAGACTGTGTTGACATCTCCTGTCTGGAGGGGAGATAGGAGGGTAGAGAGGGTTAGAAACTGGCAAAATTGTCACGAAAGGAGAGACTGGAAGGAGGGAGCGGGCTGACTCATTAGGGGGAGAGTAAGTGGGAATATGGAGTAAGGTGTATATAAGCTTATATGTGACAGACTGACTTGATTTGTAAACATTCACTTAAAGCTCAATAAAAATTATTAAAAAAAAACCAAAATAACATGTGTTTGCTAATTGTTATATTCACATAGTTCACAATTATTTGTTGCATCTTTACTACATAACCAGCTCAGTCTTAAACTTTGTAGGGGATTAATCAGTTGTCCTTGAGTTGATGCCGACTCATGGTGATCCTATGTGTGTCAGAGTGGAACTGTGCACCACAGGGTTTTCAGTGGCTGATTTTTTAGAAGTGAAAACCAGATCTTTCTTCTGAGGTAACTCTGGGTGGACTCATACCATGAACCTTTAGCTAGCAGCCAAGCATGTTAACTATTTGTACCACCCAGGGATAGAGTGTTGAATAAGACCCAGTCCCTGCTTACCAGGACCCTACACACACACAAAAAAAGGAGATAGTATATATATGCAAATCTTTACAATATGAGGTAAACAGGGATGCTTAGAAGAGCATTTCAGGTAAAGGAAATTTTCATTGAAGAGATGGAGTTGGGGTAAACTTTAAAGAATGGATAGAATTTGAACATAGAATGACTGGAGAAATGGGTACTGTGAAATAAAATATACAGATCTAATAATGGGGATCTTGTTTCAAAAATAATTTGGATGCAGTTGAGTGTTACTGAAAGTACAGAAATAATAACCTTTATATATTGATTTGCTGAATTATTTTTAGTGGAATTATCCATAGATTGCCTATAACCAATCTATATACTATTACAATCCTTGGGAATCCTGAATGCTATTCTATGGAAGATAGATATCATTCTACTTTCATACCATGAAAATTTTTGAGCAAAGAAGCAATGCTTTAGGGACCAGACTCTGGAAACCGAAAATTTATTGGGAAGCAACAAGGAAACTAGATAATAAGTGATTAAGTTAGGGGACAGGTGGGGCTACTCAAACAACAACAATAAAAAAAAAAAAGACTTAAATAAGAAGTTGACTTCTATCTCATAAAACAATCTGTAGGTGAGCTGTTCAGATTGGTAGGATGCCTCTGCTCCAAAAAGCATCTTAGGAACCTAGGTTTCTTCTACCGTTTAACTCTGCCTTCCCTAGGGTGATGTCCTTGTCTACATGGTGTAATTTGGGTCACTGCCAAATCCACATTCCAGCCTATGGAGAAAGTCAAGGGCAAGTGGGTAACTCTTTAAGTAGGTGACCCAGAAGTTGCAAAAAGATAGTTTCCAACTTACGACATATTTGAGTTACAATGAATGGCGCTTATGACCATCAGTGTATCTGAAACTTTACATCTTCTTGGGAGGATGTTACAGGAAGATGCATGCAGGGGATATGGAAAAAATGCTGATTTATGTGAACATGTGCCAAGCATTTGATCAGGATAATATGATGGAAGAGATAAGTAGGAAATCATCCATATGGCAAGAACGCTGAATTTACAACTTCATATCACGGATATGGAACAGCTCATAGATCACGGAGAAGGGGAATTGACAGATCAGGATTTAATGGATTTTGAAGAGGAAAGAAATGCTGAAGAAGAAAGAAATAATAAGGAAGAGGAAGGAGAGTTGTCAAAAAACGTTAGAGTGAAAGAATTAGCTGAAGTTTTTTCCTAAACTAAATCAGGGGCTTCAGCTGCTTGAAAATATGCACTCAAATGCTGATTGCTTTACTAAAGTTGATAGGCGGATTCGGGGAGCAGTGAGATGTTACTGTGAAATATATGAAGAAGAAAAGAAAAGGGTCATACAGACAACTCTCACTAATTTTCTTACTAGAAATGCCATCCTTACTCCCAGGGATAATTCAGATGACCCAGAACCTTCCACAGTAGAGGTATTGCTGCAACTGACAAAATGACATCATTCAACTCTTTTTCATTATCAGAGTAAATTTTTTTATGATTTGTGTATTTTTTATGTATGTATTAAAATACATCTGTAAGTTTATATGTAATATTTTCAACCCCCAAAGACAAATAAAGATCAGATTTACAAAGATACCGATAACGGCAGTGGGTTTTTTTTTTTTTAATGATAACAAGAGGCAATAATAATGAAAACTAAAAAAAAAAAAAAGAGGTATTCTACTTAAGACAGAACTGCCTTATGATGGAGTCATAGCAACGGAGTCCTGCTGTAAGTTGGGGATTACCTGTATTTCACTTCTGTTCACAGCTCATTGATAAGAACACAGTCAGGTGATCACACCTGAAGAATGGTGGACAGTCATGGGCCTGACTAAAGCTCAGTTGTTCTTACCCAGTAAGAGAATGATCGTGGTAAGAGATAATGAAGGCCTAGAATATTGGCAATAAGAGTGGAAGCAGTAGGAGGTATTTTAGAGACATAATTATTTGAATTTAGTAATTATAATTGTAACTGGATATGACAGAGTTTCCAAAAAAAAGTTTAAAGACTAGAGATTAGTGATACATTTTTAAAAACTAATAAACCTACTATTTTAAAAGGAATAACCCTATTTCCTTTTTGTTTTAATAAATGTAGGGCTATTCCAAAATGGAATCCTCTGAATCTTGTTAAAGGATAATTTTTGAAAAAGGTAGTCATAACTCTCATATGTATGTAAAAAGAGCACAGGTCAAAGTTTTTATTTAACTCATTAATTAAAGGAGGAGACCAGAAAAAAAAAAATTGCAACCAATTCAAAAGAGAATAATAAAAAAAAAGACACATCAATAGATCAGAAATATTGTTTATGTTCTTGTTAGGTGCTGTAGAGTCGCTTCCTACTCATAGTGGCCCTATGCACAACAGAACGAAATACTGCTGGGTTCTGGGTCGTTCTCACAAGTGCTACCATGCTTGAGCCCACTGAAGCAGCCAATGTGTCAGTCCATCTTGTTGAGAGTCTTCCACCTTTTCGCTGACCCTCCACTTAACCAAGCATGATGTCCTTCTCCAGGCACTGATCCCCCCTGATAACATGTCCAAATTATGTGAGATGCAGTCTTGCCATCCTTGCTTACAAGGAGCATTCTGGTTGTACTTCAGGAATATTGAAATGAATTTGCAAATTGCAAATTGGCTTCTCCCATATTGGGTAAGGAAATCAATTGAACCTGCACTGGACAAAATTTATTTGCAAGTCTCTCAGTTTTCTGTAGGTTACTTTTATCTCCATAGGATTGTAAGTAGCCTGTTGTTGTTATATGCCATTGAGTTAATTCCAACTCACAGGGACCTGATAGGACAGAGTAAAACTGCCCCATAGGGTTTCTCAGGCTGTAGTCTTTACAGGAGCAGATGGCCATGTCTTCTCTCTCAGTGAGTGGCTGGTTGGTTTGAACCCATTGATGTTATGGTTAGCCACTGACCACTTAACCGGTGGCCATCAGGGCTCCTTGTAAGTAGCCTAGTAAAGACAAAGGCCTTGCTGCATTTGAGATATAAAACAGAAAGGAAATCAGGAAGGCATTTTCAGGCACATTTATAAATTATTAAAGTATATTTGTGTACAACAGAAAAATAGAAAAAAAAGACAAACACCCTTATCTGTTTAAATTCAGCCAATCCATAGAGATCCTATCATTCCATTGAAAGGATATCCGGTGATCTCTTTTGTTTATTTCAATTTCTCCTTAAAGTCTTCAGAAATAGGGTATGTAACCAACAGCTAGGAGTGTTTTATATCTACATTGGGAGGGATGCTGGGTGCAGTAGAATCTAATGTCTATTGCCACTTTAAGATATTCTGTTTTGCCACATTGTTTGCTCTTCTCAGATGTTGCAATTAAGCCTTAGCCTTAATTTCTGAAACAGGGGTGGGGAACAAAGTGTGATATAGCTAGCTATTACTGAATCACTGTTTCTTATCCTCACGTAGTCACTTTTTCAATTTAGTAACAAAATGTATTCATCCTAAATATTTTAGAGCCCCCTTTCTGTGTCATTTTATGAGATAACGAGATTGTCAAGCAGGTGGCTTGGCAGGTGAGTGTCGTATGCAGTGGCTGACATATGGTACTTTGAGGGTCCCCAAGATGTCCTTGAGGTCATCTCTATCAGATGTAGAAGTTCTCACTCTGATGCCTGAAGTTTCCCCATCATTGACCCTCTTCCCATAATGGCATTAAAAATCTCGGTTCAAACACAAGTTACATACAAAGCCAATCTTAGGCTCTGAGATCTTAGTTTAAATTAATACATCTAACCTATCTGTTGCAGGAAGCAGGGACACAGAAGTGGTAAATAGGGACAGTACATTTGAATCTGGAACGGACCGGCCTGGAGGGCATGGGTGGGGCATAGCAATGGGAAAACCCAGGAAATGCAAGGTGCATCTTTCAATGTCTGACACCCATGAGTTCTCACTATTAAAAAAGAAGAAGGAAGAGGAGGAGGAGGGGAAGAGGAAGGGATGAAGAAGCTAATCTTACTTAACCGGAGTCTGGTTCTGAGGGAATCTTACATCGCAATCAAATGGCAAAATCCTAATTCTGGAGGAATCTTCCTTTTCACTTTCCCCAATTTGCATCCGTTCACTTCACTGATGGTAGAGAAAACCACACAATGAGACAGATTTGTATTACCAATAAGTCATGACCCCAACCTCACCTGTGCTCTCAACAGTGCTTGATAAATTTGTATGCTTCTCTTGTCAACTCACTCTTTCTATTCAGTGCCTATTTCAAACCTTACACTCTCCTTCACAGAGAAACAAGACACGATGAGATAGAAGCTCCAAAAAATTTTTCTACAAACCTACACTTCCTTTTTCTTAAACCAGAAACCCATTGCTGTCGAATCGATTCTGACTCATAGCAACCCTCTAGGACAGAGTAGAACTGCCCCATAGGGTTTCCAAGGAGTGTCTGGTGGATTCGAGCTCCTGACCTTTTTGGTTAACAGCCAAGCTCTTAACCACTGCAGCACCAGGCCTCCTTCCTTATTCGTACTTATATCAAAAAAAGAGGAGACTATTAACCTATCTAGATGAAATATTTTCACCAACATTATGGAACATATTATATACTACCTCACACGATTAAGTATACTACTTCTCTCCATCTTTCTCCTCCCTTAGACTCTCTTTCCCTTAGATCCCTCCTACCAGATATTAAAAATATGCAAGTTTCTCCCATATAGAAAACAGTCTTCATAAAACTCCACTTTTCCCTCCAGCCACCGTATTTCTGAATATCCCTTCAGAGTCATTCTTCTCCAGCATTGTTTACCCATATTTCTCAATTTTCAACTGAACATGCAGTCCTCCTTCCTCTCCAGTCTGTAATCAACCAGTGGACTGACAAAAATGACTCTATCTAAGGCATGAAATGCAATACTCATTTTTTAATCTTCTTGATATATTACCTATCAGCGATATTGAACAACGTAGACTATGCCTTCTTTGACATACTCTCATCTTTTGACTTCCACATCACTCAATTCTTCTATATTCCTCCTACCTCTTTGGCCACTTTTTCTCATCTTTATTCTTAGGCTGATACAAAGTTGAGCCATAACACCTCTTTTTGTCTCACAATATTCTCTCTCCCAGTTCTCTTAGACCACAGTTTTGATTATGCTCCTGCATATCGATAACTTCCACATTTCTGTCTCTAGTCCAGTAACTCTCCTTGGACATTTAGATGCATTTAGCAAACTGCCTTCCAGGGATCTCCATGTGGATGTTTAGCTCAACCTCAACATGTGAAAATTTAAGTTCATAATCTCTTTGATAATAACCTGGTTTTCATGCATGTTTCCTATCTTAGTATTACCATTCTGTTCAATTTTTTCAGCCTTGAAAGCCAGAAGTCATTTTTAACACCTCCACCCACAACCCTCATATTGAATCAATTTTAATCATATTTATTTAAAAATATTAAATACACCTCTAATCTACTGTTCTGTATCCCTACTGTCACTATAATAGAATAAAAAACAAAAGTTGCCATCAAGTCGATTCTGACTCATAGCAACCCTATAGGACAGAGTAGATCTGCCCCATAGGGTTTCCAAGGAGTACCTGGTAAAGTTGAACTACTGCCCTTTTGGTTAGCAGCTGTAGGTCTTAACCACTACGCCACCAGGGTTTCCTATAATAGAATAACCCATTGCTGTCAAGTCAATGCCTACTCATAGGGACCCTACAGGGCAGAGTAGAACTGCCCCATAGAGTTTCCAAGGTGCGCCTGGTGGGTTTGAACTGCCATCCTTTTGGTTAGCAGCCATAGCACTTAACCACTGCACCACCAGGGTTTCCATAATAGAATAAACTACCAGAATTCCTCATCAAAGTCATCAAGATAGCCTTTGCTCACACCAACCCATTCTTTACACATCTACAAAACAGTCATGTTCTTCTACTGAAAATTCTCAAAACCCATTGCTTCTAGATTATAACTCAAAACCCCTAGAATGGATTTTAAATTAGTGAGGGGCTATAGATCAGAGATTAAGGTGGTGGGATCCAGAGTCATCTTGCCTATTCAATCTTTGAGCAAGTGGCTCCCCTCTCTGTGCCTCAGTTTCTGATTGTTTCACAGGGAAGTTTCCTCTAGCTGAGTGAGGACTCTATGCTCCTGATGCGATGAATTGGTAGAAAAGAGGAGGGAGAGCATTACAGGAGCAAAGAACTTTAAAGAAACCCGGTTCCATGTTTAGGAGTCAATGAGAGAAAATAACCTAATCTAAGCCTACCAGGGGTGATTAGTTAAATATAAATAAATAAAAGAGGCCACATGACTGGCAGCTCCGAGGGACCAAAAGAGAAGAGCCCTTGCTTGCAACTCCCACCCCCACACTTAGGTCTTGGCTAGCACAATCACTTGTACGCTCTTACTTTAAAACAAAGCTATTACTTTTGACCTCAGCCCCTTCCTCAGGAAGAAAATAAAGTTGGCTCTTTGGTGGGATAGACCTTGATACAACTTTCTCAACTCTTTCCACTCTAAGTCTTCCCATCTCATCTAATGCTGTATTGCTTCCCTATCCTTCTTATCAATTACCATTTTTTAAACAACTTTGTTGAGATTTAATGTGCATGTAACAAAATTCACCCATTTGGATTTTAGTAAATTTTCTGAGTTGCAACCATCACCATGATCAATTTTAGAATATTTTCATCACCTCAGTAAGATCTTCCATGCCCATTTATAGTTCATTCATATTCCCAGCCCCAGCCCCATATAATTATTAATCTACTTAATTAATTAACTACATTATTAATCTACTTTATAAATTTGTCTTTCCTGGACATTTTAAATAAATGGGATCATATAATATGTGGTTCTTGTCTTTGGTTTCTTTCACTTAACATAATGTTTTTGAGGTTTGTCCTTGTGGCAACATGTATCAGTAGTTTGTTCCCTTTTATAGCTGAATAGCATCCCATTGTGTAGAGGCTGCACCACATTTTGTTCACCCGTCTACAGTCAATGGATATTTGGTTGTTTCCATTTTTGGGCTCTTATGAATAATGATGCTATGAATATTAATGTGCAAGCCTTTATTTGAACATATGTTTTCATTGGGTAGGGGACCTAGGAGTGGCATTGCTGGGCTGTATGATAAATTTATATTTAACTTTTTAAGAACCTGCCCAATTGTTTTTCAAAGAGGCTGCATCATTTCATGTCCACTGAATTTATCTTAAAATAAACAAACAACGAAAAACAAACAGAACAACAACAAACTTTAAGGCCTTAATGTGGGGACAAAGAATATCAGAATTTCTCTTAAGACGACATCCATCGTAAAATAGGCTATTGAATAATAAAAGGTTTGTGTAGCAATGGGGTGGTGGGGAGGCAGTGTAGTCAGGGATTGGAGAAACACTATAACAAACATATAAATCAATTTAATGTCGTGGCCCAATTTCGGAAAGTTTGACCTTTGAAAAATTAATATTTCTTAGAATCAAGCATGCATTCTAAGTCTTATCACATCATCTTCAATCTTTCAGTGGCTCTTGCTGCTTGCCTTCCTATGTTGAAAAAGTCTGCATCCCTCCTTTGTGCAGACCCAATGGAAAGAAGTATAATGATTGATTGATGAAGGTTGCCCTGGCTTGGTGGTAGGGGGTGTCACCCCTTGGGCCATTTATTTGCCTTCCCTGTGTTGGGGATTAATGTGTTTCTTCCTCTTAGAAGAAGAGGCATTGAATGAAAACTATTTCTTTCTTTTTTTAAATCCTTTAATAGCTAATGCCTTGTTCCCCAGGAATGAATTGCTAGTGGCCTGATTTTAGGCAGCATCATTATGCTGTTAGGGCAGAGTCAACTTAAAATAAGACTTCACATCAAATCATGTAAAGCAACATTTTTCTAGTTTTAGGTGCTAGTCTGATCAATGTAGTCTGTTATTTGCGATCTGGAAATATGTGATTTTCTGCTTTGCCTTCCACTCGGATCTGCAGGATCTTCCGCCTGCTCTTTTCTGCTTAACCTTTTTATCACAATGTTAACTAAAGTGGGGGTGGGGCCAAGTGTGCATTTTACATCTTTCTTTGTGGTGGGGAGTCAGCCCAAATCACAGATTTCCAGCCTTACACAACAGGAGATTTGCAATTTCCCCAGCCCTTCCCACCCACTGTGGCAAGTGTTCTCTTTTACAACCATCAGCATTCTCAAGGCAGCTGAATATGAGTCTGTAATTACAATGGCAACAATGGCTGCAGGGCAGGAAACGTGCATGAAATACGATGCAGCTGAGAGCAGCATTGTGCCCGAAGTGCGCTAATGGGCTCAGGACCTCGCCAGGTGGTAAGCCATCTCCCTCGATTTTCATTTCCACCCACCATTTGCCAGGTAACCTTTGCCCAGTCACTTACCTTCCCAGGGTGCTGTTCTCGAAGGGAAGATGCCATTGGTCCTTTGCTAGCCCGGCGGGGGAATCTCCCAGCTGGGTGAGGTCATGTAGACAAAGCTTACAGAAAGTGGTAAGCCTTCATTATTTGGGCAGAAACTGAGCTGGAGTGGGAGAGAGGTCTACTTCAAAGCTGTAAGTATGTGGAAGGAGAGATGGTGATTAGATGGTAGGACTTTAAGAGATCTGGAAAAAGCTTCCCTGCCTCTGTATATCATCAGCAACCTGCCTTTTCTCAGTGTCTAAAGCTAATGAGTTAAAAATCACCCATCTACTAAAAAGCATAAATAATAGATAACATGGGAAAAAACATTTTTTAAACCTCTCAGTATTTCTCAAATTTTAGTGTGGACGTGAAACACCTGAACGTCTTGTTAAACTCAGACCCTAGTTCAGTATGTCTGGGGTGGGACTTGAGATTTTGCATTTTTAACAAGCTCCCAGGAGTTGCCAATGCTGCTGTTCTGAGGACCACATTTTGAGTAGCAAGGCCCTGACCTACATCCCCTTCCCCATCTTTTATTTTTTATTTTTTGTGATGGAGAAATGAGGTCCAAAGAGGGGATTTAGTCAAGATCTCACAGAAACCTTAGTGGCAGGACAAAGTCTAGCCCCGGGTCTCCTCAGGTTCTTTCCTTAACCCAAGCTCTCTTTACAGCACTGTTGGGAAGCAGTAGAAGGAACACTAATTGGAAGGTAATATGGGAGGTGAACAGATTATACGTGACCTACCAGAATGCAATTTCAACAAACAGGAAAAAAAAAAAAAAGGCTGATTAAGGGATAGATCAATGTGTTTTGGAACAATCAGCTTGCTGGAGGGTGTTAGGAAGATTGTTATTGTGGGAGTCAGAGGTTGAGTATTCTGCCTCTGCTTCAATTAGCAGTAGATTTTGACTAAATTTCACTTCTATGCTGCCTTTGGTCTTAGTGATATAGTAGGTCCAGAATGATCTGAACGTTACATCCAGCACTGACATTTTATGATTGTATAATAATGATTTAAATCTGCCAGAATGGGATGATTTGTTATTCAACTTTTTTTCTTTCTTCCTCCATGGGATATAATATCTGAGAGAGAAGGCAAATGGTTTGGGCAAAGGCAATGGTTTTTAGAAACCTGTGCTACTTGCTCAAGTGTTATTTCTTTCCTACATTTCCAGAAAAATATGGTAGAGGTGCTGGAGTAGATAGGAGTCAATAAACTTGGGTTCGAATTCCCAGTGAGCAGTTTAATAAAGGTTGGGACCATTGTATGTGAAGATCAGATTTAGAAGAGAATATCTTTATCTAGTGCCTATTTTTAGTCAGTATCACTATTGAAAATGCATATTATAAAAATGCTAATATCTACATGCCCTTGTTAAGATAACACCACATTCTCGTAGTTACGTTCCTAACGCTAGCTAGGCTACAGTTAATGGAGAAAATCGATTCCACAAGAACATGTACAGAAGTATATTTCTTGTACTTTATAGAGTATGTTTCCAACGTGCGAGTTATCATTTAGTCAGGCAGTATTTTTTTTTCTCACTAAAAGAGGAAAGTCACCCAAATGTAATCATATCAACAGTTTCCCATTTCATTTTATTATCATTGTATTTTTAATGCCTGCTTTAGTTAACGAGATTTGAAAGTTTTATAATGAGAGCATTTGAAACAAAATTCATTAACGGAGATTTTTTTCTTCCATATTCAGAAAATTACATGCTAATAAAATAGAAATACGATTTGAGAAATTTCTAATACAAATTGATTTTTGCGTTAATGATTTTAGTATCCACCGCTTGGAAAGAGGAAAGATTGATTGGGCATGTGAGTAGATATGAATGAAGGTAAGTATTTACTGAGCCCCTGATCTGTGCACAGCCCCATACCAGATGCTGTGGGACCACAATAGTGTGAGACATGATTCCTGTCTTTTCAAAATTCACTGCCTAGTCAGCGAGGTGACTGACATACATGAACCAATTAGACAGCAACATGAGACAAAATGGAATTAAATTAGTGCTATATTGTGTTGTTTTAGACTGTCAGTGATAGCTTCATTTGGAGACCTGGGAGAACTTTGGATCAAGGAAAGTTTTCAATAAGCAATAGTAATGTGAACCACTACTCACACTGACAAGGATGGAAGAGAGTGCTATTTCAATTCAGGATGACCTAATTTTCTCTACTTGTGCATAACCCACTGCTGTTGAGTAGATTTTGACTCATGCCTACTCCATGTGTTGAAGAGTAGAACTGCACCATTTTTTGGCTGTAATCTTTACGGAAGTACATCGAAAGGACTTCTCTGTGCTTCTGGGTGTGTTTGAATCACCAACCTTTAGGTTAATAGTCTACAGCAAACCATTTGCACCACCCAGGTGCCTCTAGTCGCACATAGTTTTGTTTATTTGTCTTCGTTTTGTTTTCCATTTAAAATAGACCATCCATGGCCAGTGTATAGAGAAATACACTAAGAATCAGAACACCTGGATTCAATCCAGGTTTTTGCTATGCAGAAAATTTTCACTTAGCATACATCTGGGAGAGCAACTATCCCAAAGGAAGTAGGAACGAATAATAGTGAACTCACCTCCATTGAAATAAGCAAACACGTATCTTCTTGGTTGACAAAGAGAAGAGTCATTTCTAAGGAGAGCTCATTATCTGTCATTCAGATAAATTTCACTGTCCAGATCCCATCTGGGTTTATGTCTGAGTACTGTGTTGAATAAGGAGGCTGGAAGTAAAAACTGAAAGCTGTTTCATCTCATAAACTCTGTAAGACATTGGAATATGAGCAGGACTACTTTGGTATCTCGTAAAAGAATGTTCCTGTTGAAACAGGAAACATTCAGCATGTTAATTCCCAATGCTAATTTCTGGATTCAGTGAGGACAGTGGGCTCTGGCAGAAGAAGGTAATTCCTGATGACACAGGGACAGCAGAAGATGTCCAGTTAGAGGCCCCAGCATTTGCTGGAAAACATTGAGGTTCAGTGGACCCGACAGAAAGCCAGAGAAAGAGATCAGGAAAGAAATAGTCAATGTCATAAAGAAACCCTGGTGGCATAGTGGTTAAGTGCTATAGCTGTTAACCAATAAGTAGGCAGTTTGAATCCACCAGGAGCTCCTTGGAAACTCTATGGGGCAGTTCTACTTTGTCCTATAGGGTTGCTGTGAGTCGGGATCACTCGATAGCAGTTTGGTGGTTTGGTTATGAGGTAACTGACTGGACATCTTAGTAGACTCTGGTTAGATATAAACACACATGAAATACCCCTGAGGGATTCTAAGACATAATTGTAAGTGGAGGCATTTAGTAATGAGTTCAAGGGGGCAGTGGTGAGGTAGATAAAAAGAAGCATTGAAATCTGACTTATTATTTGAAGCCTAGACCTGTATATGAGGCTTAGAACGACTCTGCATGTTTATGATGTCACAATGATAGTTCTCCATCTTGAAGTTTTCTAAATTTTTAAAATATTAATTCTTTTATCATTTCCTTACCTCTATATGTAAGCTTCTTTCAAATTTGAGTATTTATTTGCTTCCTCTTACCATCATGGGAAGTTGTTGGTACCTTTTGCAACAATTTCAATATTAAAAAGTAAATATTATTCCCTCTTGTGTCTTAATACAATACCTCTGCCGGTTCAAGCCGAGGAATGGAACCTGGCTCTTACTCAGAGGATCTTATGTTTTCTATCAGGTAGTTTCATTTTGGGCACAGATCAACTTTTGGTTTGTTCTTCCCAGAATAATCTCCCCACTATTTTTAAGAAAACTTATTCATGTCCAAAGTTGAGAATATTTCATTCTTGTATAGGTGAATGACTCAAGTCTTTTACAATTCTACTACAGGGTGATTCAAACTGTGACTTGTGAGAAAAACCCATTACCTCTCAAGTCACAAATTTAAAAGCTAAGAATCTACAGCTTTCTGTGGCCATTTTGCAGTAACGTAAAGAAATGAAGCCAAGGAGAAATGAGAAAGAGTAAGAAAAAGAGAGAGAACAAGAGAATAAGCTGGAAGCGTTAAGCTCAAGTTCTCTGTCTTTGTGTCCCCACAACCAAACCAAAACAAAACCCAATGTGGTCAAGTCGATTCCACCTCATAGCGACCACATAGGACAGAGTAGAACTGCCCCACAGAGTTTCCAAGGAGCCCCTGGTGGATTCAAACTGCTGACCTATTAGTTAGCAGCTGTAGCCCTTAACCACTACACCACCAGGGTTTCCTTTGTGTCCCCAGCAACCCTAATTCCTGTTTCTGTCTTTTCTATCAGCTTCTTCTAAAATCATTCAATAAAAAGTCTTTTGTTTAAACTAGTTTGAGCTAAGTTTTTGTCACTTGCTATCGAAGTAATTCTACTAATACATCACTCAACTATGATTGAGATATTTATTACAATTCTGTCATCTTCCTAATGTCAGTCTTTTAACTTTTCCTGGCATGTGATGCTTAGAATGTCACTAATTCAAAATTAATATCTTCTCTATTTTTATAAGTAAAAAATTTCTGAAGTGATGGGTTTTTCTCCTGATATAATGTTGGTCTGCTTCATAGATTTTGGTCCTCATTTTCATTATTCTCTACCTAAAAGTTTGTGATTACTCTTATTTTCATTAAATACTAGTTTTGAAGTTTCATCGCAACTTAGAGAATGTGACTTTTAGAATTTTTTAATGCTTATGATACTGCCCATGGATAGTTTTTAAAAGGTATTCTGTCTAGTGAAGGGTGATGATTTTATCATACGTTCTTTAGATGTTAATTTGCTATTCCTCTCACCCCCTTGGGATAGGGACAATTTTTGAGAAATTTTGAAGGAATAAAATGTTGATTAAGTGCTTGCCATCACCCTTTTTAGATCATTTTTTCTTTTATGTTATTAATAATTATACTGTTTAGTTGTTCGGACTATAAAAATTTATTTTCTTTTCAAATTTCTATGATGAACATGCTTTACATTTCTAATCAGAAAATAAAATATCATTACAAAGAAAAAAATCTTCCTTTGTTCTTTTTATAAGCTATCCATATAAATAGTCTTTATAACATTTTACTCTTTTTGTCTTGTGATCTGCTGTGTCTGCCTGACATTTATTAGCTGTGTGGGTACAAGTCACTTAACCTCTTTGTATCTCAATTTCCTCATCTGTGAAGTATGAATATTAATATGAACTTCATATGAGCTGTTTAGGAGTATGAAATGAGAATGTTTCAGTCTGAATATAAGGTCAATACAAGGTATGGGAAAGCTTTAAATCCAGAAGAACATTTAATTTTCTCTCATTTTTATATAATCCTTCCAAATGCAAAAAAGAAAATCCTCTCTCAACCACAGAACACCCAAACACCAGGAAGAGCAGAGATTATTTTTCCAGAATCAGCAGAACAGGAAGTGTATCTAAACTTCAAGCCTACAACATTTGTATCCCCTCAAGCCTTCTATTTTCTAAAATTTGTTCCTCTCAACATCCTTACTTATTCGATGGGTTTAATAGCTGTCTTGGCATATGTTGCTAAGGATTAGAGAAGCTGCATATAAAATATTTAGTCTTTGACACAAAGTGGGTGCTCGGTGGATGGTGGAGATTGCAGTGGAGTCCTTTCCAACTCATGGCAACCCCATATGAGTCAGAATAGAACTGTGTGCCACAGGCTTTTCAATGGCTAATTTTTTTAAAGTAGATTACCAGGCCTTTCTTCCAAGGCACTTCTGGATGGATTCAAATCTCCAACCTTTTAGCAACTGAACACATTAACCATTTGCATCTCTTGTTGTTGTTGTTAGATGCCATCAGGTTGATTCCGAATCATAGCCACCCTGTGTACAACAGAACAAAACACTGCCTGGTCCTGCACCATCCTCAAAATTGTTGTTATGTTTCAGTCCACTGTTGCAGCCACTATGTCAATCCATCTTGCTGAGGGTCTTCCTCTTTTACGCTGACTCTCTATCTTACCAAACATGATGTCCTTCTCTAGGGACTGGTCCCCCCTGATAATGTGTCCAGAATATATAAGTTGAAGTCTGTCCACCCTTGCTTCCAAGGAGCATTCTGGTTGTACTTCTTCCAAGACAGATTTGTTCGTTCTTTTGGCAATCCATGATATATTGATTATTCTTCGCCAACACCATAATTCAATTCTTCTTCGGTCTTCCTTATTCATTGCTCAGCTTTCACTTGCATATGAGGTAATTGAAAACACCATGGCTTGGGTCAGGCTCACCTTAGTCTTCAAGGTGACATCTTTGCTTTTCAACACTTTAAAGAGGTCTTTTGTAACAGATTTGCCCAATGCAATATGTGTTTTGATTTCTTGACTGTTGTTGTCATGGGCATTAATTGTGGGTCCAAGTAAAATGAAATCCTTGACAACTTCAGTCTTTTCTCCATTTATCATGATGTTGCTTATTGGTCCAGGTGTGAGGATTTTTGTTTTCTGTATGTTGAGGTGTAATGCATACTGAAGGCTGAGGTCTTTGATCTTCATTAGTAAGTGCTTCAAGTCCTCTTCACTTTCAGCAAGCAAGGTTGTGTCATCTGCATAATGCAGGTCGTTAATGAGTCTTCCTCTAATCCTGATGCCATGTTCTTCTTCATATAGTCCAGCACCTCTGATTATTTGCTCAGCATACAGATTGAATAAGTATCGTGAAAGGATACAACCCCGATGCACACCTTTCCTCAATAAAACACAGGTAAACATCTTTCTGGTATTCTCTGCTAGGAACCCCAAATCTTTGCCTGACCATACTAGCTTATCCACAGTTCCCCAGTCACTATGCTATCTCTTATCTTGGGTTTTTTTTTGCATAATGGGGTATCCTCTGCAGTGAATAATCCCCCCTGCTGCTTCCTCCCCAATCCCTTTATTTGGCTTACTCTTTTTAGAAACATAAGGCTCCACCCTTATGCTGCCTGGTGCAGAAAAACATCATTAATTCTCCAAGAATGGACAGACACCATGTTATTATTCCCGTTTACTTCATTTATCAAATGGCCCTGCCTTTGTTTATCTCTGTATTTATCTATATCCCTCACAAGTATGTATTGTTTTCAGAGTCTCTCCCAGTACATATTGCATGAGCTTAAGAGCTATTTGTTGAATGGATAAATTACTGAAGGACATATATACCTAAATCATTATCATTACAGTGTATCTGTCCAGTTGTGAGAAGGCGAACGGGTAGGTGCCATTCCCTCTAAGTATGTAAAACTTTGGGGAAGAGAAGGAAAATGCAATGATATGTATTTTTTAAAAGAATTTTAAAAAAGGTTTAATTACTAAATGAATATCATCAGGTAAAAGAGCAAGAAGACGTTATTATTCTATCTATGTAATAAGAATTAAGTTTTGAGTAGCAGTCTTTCAAAGGAACTCTTTATATTCAAAGGTGTGTCTGTGCTGAGGGTGAAAGTCAAAGACGCCTTGCTCCCCTCTGTGCTGAGGATTGCGGAGTCTAGGGAAATATTTCCATCTTTCTTTTGACGTTACTGCCACCTGTTGTCCAAAGGAGTAATCGCATTTTTATTGTTTCTCAAAGTCTGACCCTGGATCATCTGCTTCAGAGTTACCTATAGTCCCCCGTGCCGTCCAAAAGTACTGCTTCCCAGTCCCCACCCCAGGAATCTACCAAATGGATCAGTGTGGGACCTGTGGATGTGCGTTTTCCACAAGCTGTTAAGGGGAGAGGGAAATGGTTGATGTACTCAAGGCTCTATGTGAAGTAGGAGCTATTAAAGCCTTCTGCTTTTTCCAAGGCAGTACTGAATGGAATCATTCTTGACTCAGCAGTGTAGGCGGTTATTTTCCCTTGAGCCTTTTATCACCGCCACTAGACCATCTTCACTTCCAAACCCTACCTTGGGTGTAAAGAACAAATTTAAAAAATTATGCTGTTTTTTGTTACATTTTGTTTTGTTTTGCTAGGTTCATTTAATGATTTACCCATCTAATAAGTATACTAATTATGGTTTTATTGATCCAAATGTATGTAAACAAAATTAAGAGGAAGTTTATGTTGGGTTTTCCAGCTCCCATTGAAGTTAACTAGATACTTCTTTCACTGTTTCTAAAATTTCTTCCCCATTAAAGACCCATCCAAGAAAATACCTGTAGGACATATACCGTATTTAATAGTGATAAGTCATTAATGCTTACCATAAGCAATTTCTAAATGAAATTTTTATATATATATATTTTTAGAAGAATTATTAGGGCCCTGAGATCATGGAGGAAAACCCTGGTGGTGTTGTGGTTAAGACCTACGGCTGCTAACCTAAAGGTCAGCAGTTCAAATCCACCAGGCTCTCCTTGGAAACTCTATGGGACAGTTCTACTCTGACCTGTAGGGTCACCAGGAGTTGGAATTGACTTGACGGCAACCGGTGTGGTTTGCTTTTTTTTTTTTCCGAGATCATGGAATTATAAAAACTAGGGTTGGTATATTTGTGTTTGTTAGGAAGGAGTGGGCAAAGAGTTATGGAACAGAGCTCAAGAAGGGCAATATTTCATGGATCTTTTCTGTGTGTAAGAGAGTGACTGTCATATCTGTGGAGCAGTGTCAGACCACCAACGAGGGAGCTAAGTAGAATTTAGTAGGGGTTAGAAAACAGCCATAAACTAACATTTATCATTCGTAATCATCTCCAAATCAGACTTTGAGTATCACAGGAACATATTGTATTCTATGCTTTCTTCTTCTAAAAAAAAAAAAAAAATTTTTTTTTTTTTTTCTTCTAAGGATGTTACAAATTCTAACACCTGCTCATCGTAATGCTGGTGTTCTCATTATACCCAAAACACTCATGCATATTTTCTCTCTGCTACAAACCTTAAATAAATAGTAGTATTAGTAGATTTATTAGTATCATTTACTAGTCAGTTATTGCTGGTATATAGGAAAGTAGAGATTTTTGTATATGATAGAATTTCTCCATCCAAGTTGACTTCAACTTTTAGTTATAATATCTTATCAGGTTATTCTCATTGAATGGGCATTCTTGTTCCTTGCTTCAAGAAAACTTTCAATACTTTACCACTATTTATTATGTTGGTATTCTTTAGGTTTTATGGTAGGCACGTTTTATCAACCAAAGAGTATTATGTAGGATGGTTATTGAACTTTAACAAATGAGCTTTCAACATGTACTGAGAGTGTCACATTTATTTTTCTTTAAAATAAGTGCATAGGATAAATTACATTAAAATGTTTTGCAATACAAAGCAGTCTTTGAAAATCTAGAATAATATTAAGTTGTTTATGGTATGTTGTTCTTTTATTATCCTACTTGAATAGATTTACAGTATTTGAGGTTTGTGTTAGTTTATAGGTGAAATTGGACTAAATTTTTTCTGTGTATATATTTGCATGTGTAAGCATGTGTGATTGTGTGTATAGAAATGCTTACGCATTTATTATCTCGTTCTGTTTTAATATCCAGGCTATTATAAACTTATAGAATGAGTTGCAAAACTTCCCGTTTCACTATGATTTGGACTACTTTAACACAGACATTACCTGTTCCTTAAATAATTGTTTTAATTCTTTTCCTGGAAACCCTGGTGGTGTAGTGGTTAAGTGCTACAGCTGCTAAACAAGAGGTCAGTAGTTCGAATCCATCAGGCACTCCTTGGAAACTCTACGGAGCAGTTCTACTCTGTCCTATATGGTTGCTATGAGTCGGAATCGACCCGACGGCAGTGGGTTAGTGGGTTAATTCTTTTCCATCATATTCTCGGAGACTGGTGTCTTTCCTAGATTAGATCTTTGATTGTATTTTCAATTTCTTCCATAATGATTGTACTGTTCAAATTTTCTAATTTTTCTTGAATTAGTATGATATATTTTCCAAAAAAAATCTGTCTAGATTTTCATTTGTATACAAGTGTGAATAATAAATATAATTTCACATTTTAACTCTTATATTAATTACAGTGGGAAGTCACTGTAGTATTTTAAACAGGGGCACTGAATTTGATTTTTATTTTTAGTGCAAATTTTGTGGAAGTACTACATACATGTAGAAAAGAGCGCACATCACAAGTATACAGTTTGACAGATATTCACAAAGTAAGCACACCCATGTAATGAGCATCCTGACTGAGCAACTTGTTAGCAAGCATCATAACATCACCAGAACCTTTTGTACCCCTTTCCAGTCATTATCCACTGACCGCCAAGAGTAACTACTATCCTGACTTCTAACACCATAGATTAGTTTTGCCTACTTTAGAACTTTATATTACTGGACTTGTATAGGACATACTCTTTTCTAATTTGTTTCTTTTGCTTACGTTATGTGTATGAGAATCATCAATGTCATTGAATGTTGTTGTAGATAGTTCATTTTCATTGGTGAATTATATTACATAGTATGAGTAGACCGCAGTATATTTATTCTACTGTGGATCCATGCACAATGTTTATCCATTTTACTGGTTGTTTTCAGTTTGGGGCTCTTTGAGTGATTTTTGTCACCATTTTTGTCCATAACTTTCAGTAAATAAAAAAAAATTTTTTAAGTAAATACATGTACATAATTCTGTTAAGTATATACTTCAGAGTCAAATCCTTGGGTCCAAGTCTATGTATATGCTTAAACTTTATTAAATACTGTCGAAAAGTTTTCCAAAGTGGTTGTACCAGCATTGTTTGAAAGTTTCTGTGGCTATACATCGTCACTGACGTTCTTGTTGTCGTTATCTTTTTAATGTTTACCATTCTATTGTTTGCATGGTGGCACTTCCTTGATAATAAATTAAGTTGAGAACCTTTCATTGTTTATTGGCTGAATACATATATTCTTTTGTAAAGTGCTTAAGTCTTTCCTATATTTGTATTAAATTACCTACCTCCTTATCGATTTGTAGGTGTTCTCTACCTATTTTATGCATAGGTCTTTGACCAGATATATGAACTTCAAATATTTTCTCACATTCTGTGGTTTGCATTTTTATACTATTAACAGTATCTTTAGATTAAGAGCCATTCTTCATTTTAGTGTCATCTAAATTTATCATTTTCCCCTTCTCATGGCACTTTGATCAATCTTCATTTACTAGACAGTTTTGTTTTCTCCTTTGATTCTCTTTTAAAATTTTTATTGTTTAACTTTTCTTATGTAGATCTGTATCTGGAATGTGTTTTTGATTATGGCGGGAGGTGATAGTGGTCACAACTCATTTCTTTTTCCATGTGGAAATACCAAGTGGAAATCATACCAGGTATAAAGGGATGGTTAAACATCAGAAAAACCATCAATGCAATCCATGATATAAGCAAAACAAAATGCCCTAATAAATGGCATAAAAGGAATACAAAAAACATAACTAACAATGCATAAACACCAGAAGGGAAGCTAGATAACTGGGAGCTCCTAAAAACCAAGCACTTATGCTCATCCAAAGACTTCACCAAAAGAGTAAAAAGATTACCTACAGACTGGTAAAAAGTTTTTGGCTACAACAATTCTGATCAGCATCTGATCTCTAAAATCTAGATGATACTGCAAAAACTCAACAGTAAAAAGGCAAATACCCCAATTAAAAAATAGACAAGGGATATGAACAGGCACTTCACCAAAGACATTCAGGTGGCTAACAGATAAATGAGGAAATGCTCACGATCATTAGCCATTACAGAAATGCAAATCAAAACTACAATGAGATACCATCTCACTCCATCAAGACTGGCATTAATCCAAAAAACACAAAATAATAAATGTTGGAGAGGTTGTGGAGAAATTGGAACACTTATACACTGCTAGTGGGAATGTGAAATGGTACAACCACTTTGGAAATCGATTTGGCACTTCCTTAAAAAGCTAGAAATAGAACTACCATAGGATCCAGCAATCCCACTTTTTGGAATATATCCTAGAGAGATAAGAGCCTTCCAACAAACAGATATATGTGCACCCATGTTCATTGCAGCACGTTTACAATAGCAAAAAGATGAAAGCAACCAAGGTGCCCATCAACGGATGAGTGGATAAATAAATTATGGTATATTCATACAGTGGAATACTACACAACGATAAAGAACAACAATGAATCTGTGAAACATCTCATAACATGGAGGAATCTGGAAGGCATTATGTTGAGTGAAATTATTCGGTTGCAAAACGACAAATATTGTATGAGACCACTATTATAAGAACTCGAGAAAAAGTTTAAATATAGAAAAAGCATTCTTTGATGGTTACTAGGGTGGGGAGGAAAGGACAGGGAGGGGTATCCACTAATTAGATAGTAAACAAGAACCATTTTAGGTGAAGGGAAAGACAACACACAGTACAGGAGAGGTTAGCACAACTGGACTAAACCAAAACCAAAGAAATTTCCTAAGAACAACTGAATGCTTTGAAGGCCGGAGTAGCAGGGACTGGGGTCTGGGACCATGGTTTCAGGGGACATCTAGGTCAACTGGCATAACAAAGTGTAGTAAGAAAACATTCTGCATCCCACTTTGGTAAGTGGCTGCTGGGGTCTTAAACAGCTAGCAAGTGCCATCTACAATGCATCAACTGGTCTCAACCCACCTGGAGCAAAGGAGAATGAAGAACACCAAAGACACAAGGTAAATATGAGCCCAAGAGAAAGAAAGGGC
This sequence comes from Elephas maximus indicus, assembly GCF_024166365.1. Classification (NCBI taxonomy): domain Eukaryota; kingdom Metazoa; phylum Chordata; class Mammalia; order Proboscidea; family Elephantidae; genus Elephas; species Elephas maximus. The sequence goes on along the minus strand of NC_064829.1, from coordinate 52,177,792 downwards.
CGCATAAACCAGAGACTACGTCAGCCTGAGACCAGAAGAAATAGATGGTCCCGGCTATACCTGATGACTGCCCTGACAGGAAACACAACAGAGAATTCCTGATGGAGCAGGAGAACAGTGGGATGAAGATCTCAAATTCTCGTAAAAAGACCAGACTTAATGGTCTGACTGAGACTAGAGGGGCCCTGGAGGTCATGGTCCCCGGTCCCTCTGTTAGCCCAAAACTGGAACTGTTCCCAAAGACAACTCTTCAGACAGGGATCGGACTGGACTATTAAGACAAAAAATGATACTGGTGAGGTGTGAACTTCTTGGCTCAAGTAGACACAAGAGACTATATGGGCAACTCCCACCTGGAGATGAGATGAGAAGGCAGAGGGTGATGGGAGCTGGTTGAATGGACACAGGGAATATAGGGTGGAGAGAAGGAGTGTGCTGTCTCATTTGGAGGAGAGCAGGTAGGAGTACATAGCAAAGGGTGTATAAGTTTTTGTATGAGAGACTGACTTGATTTTTAAACTTTCACTTAAAACACAATAAATAAAAAAGTTAAAAAAAAAATTGCCCAGTGAAAACCTTATGAATAGCAGCAGAACATTGACTGATATAGTGCCGGAAGATGGCCCCAAAGGTTCAAAATATGACTGAGGAACAGCTACCTCTTCAAAATATAGTTGACCTTAATTTTGTGGTTGGGGTCAAGCTTTTGGACTTTCATTTGCTGATGTGGCATGACTCAAGATGCGAAGAAACAGCTGTAAACATTTGTTAATCAGAGCATGGAATGTACTATGTATGAATCTAGGAAAATTGGAAGTCATCAAAAATGAAATGTATTGCATAAAGGTCAATACCCTAGGTATTAGTGAGCTGAAATGGACTGGTATTTGCCATTTTGAATAAGGCAATCATATGGTCTACTATGTCAGTAATGACAAACAGGAATGTCATCACATTCATAATCAAAAAGATTTCAAGAACTATCCTGAAGTACAATGCTGTCGGTGATAGGATATTATCTATACGGCTACAAGGAAGACCAGTTAATACGAGTGTTATTCAAATTTATGCACCAACCACTAATGCCAAAGATGAGAAAATTGAAGATTTTTACCGATTATTGCAGTCTGGAATTGATCAAACATGCAGTCAAGATAGATTGATAAGTACTAGTGATCGTAATGCAAAAGTTGGAAATGAAGACAGATTGGTAGTTGGAAATGTGGCCTCGGTGATAGGAACAATGCCAGAGATTCTCAAGATAGAATTTTGCAAGATCAACAACTTTTTCTTTGCAAATACCCTTTTTCAACTGCATAAACAGCAACTATACACATGAGCCTTTCCAGATGGAATACACAGGAATCAAACTACATCTGTGCAAAAGCCAATGAAAGAGCTCAATATCATCAGTCAGAACAACGCTAGGGGCCCACTGTGGACGCGACCATCAATTGCTCATATACAAATTAAAGTTGAAGCTGAAGAAAATTAAAACAAGCCCGCAAGACCCGAAATACCACCTTGACTATATCCCTCCTGAATCTGGAGACCAACTCAAGACTAGATTTGATGCATTAAGCACTAATGATCAAAGACCAGGTAAGTTGTGGGAATACATCAAGGGCATTACATATGAAGAAAACAAAAGATCATTAAAAAGACAGACAGAAAGAAAAGAATAAAATGGATGTCAGAAGAGACCCTGAAACTTGATCTTGAGAATACAGTAGCTAAAGTGAATGGAAGAAATGATAAAGTAAAAGAGCTGAACAGAAGATTTCAAAGATCAGCACAAAAGTCAAAGTAAAATATTATAATGATATGTGCAAATACATGGAGTCAGAAAGCCAAAAGGGAAGAACATGCTCAGCATTTCTCAAGCTGAAAGAACTGAAGAGAAAAATTCAAGCCTTGAGTTGCAACTCTGAAGGATTCTATGGGCAACATATTGAATGACATATAGTTGTTGTTGTTAGGTGCCCTTGAGTCGGTTCCGACTCATAGCGACCCTATGCACAACAGAACGAAACACTGCCTGGTCCTGCGCCATCTTTATAACCGTTGCTATGCTTGAGCTCATTGTTGCAGCCACTGTGTCAATCCACCTCGTTGAGGGTCTTTCTCTTTTCTGCTGACCCTGTACTCTGCCAAGCATGATGTCCTTTTCCAGGGACTGATCCCTCCTGACAACATGTCCAAAGTATGTAAGACGCAGTCTCGCCATCCTGGCCTCTAAGGAGCATTCTGGCTGCACTTCTTGCAAGACAGATTTGTTGGTTCTTTTGGCAGTCCATGGTATATTCAATATCCTTTACCAACACCACAATTCAAAGGCATCAACTCTTCTTCGGTCTTCCTTATTCATTGTCCAGCTTTCACATGCACACGATGTGATTGAAAATACCATGGTTTGCGTTAGGCTCACCTTAGTCTTCAGGGTGACAGCTTTGCTCTTCAACACTTTGGAGAGGTCCTTTGCAGCATATTTTCCCAATGCAATGTGTCTTTTGATTTCTTGACTGCTGCTTCCATGGCTGTTGATTGTGGATCCAAGGAAAATGAAATCCTTGACAACTTCAATCTTTTCTCCATTTATCATGATGTTGCTCATTGGTCCAGTTGTGAGGATTTTTGTTTTCTTTATGTTGCAGTGTAATCCAGACTGAAGGCTGTGGTCTTTGATCTTCATTAGTAAGTGCTTCAAGTCCTCTTCATTTTCAGCAAGCAAGGTTGTGTCATCTGCATAATGCAGGTTGTTAATGAGTCTTCCTCCAATCCTGATGCCCCGTTCTTCTTCATATAGTCCAGCTTCTCAGATTATTTGTTCAGCATACAGATTAAATAGGTATAGTGAAAGAATACAACACTGACACACACCTTTCCTGACTAAAACCAATCAGTATCCCCTTGTTCTGTCCGAACAACTGCCTCTTGATCTATGTAAAGATTCCTCATGAGCACAATTAAGTGTTCTGGAATTCCCATTCTTCACAGTGTTATCCATAGTTTGTTATGAGCCACACAGTCAAATGCCTTTGCATAGTCAATAAAACACAGGTAAACATCCTTCTGGTATTCTCTGCTTTTAGCTAGGATCCATCTGACATCAGCAATGATATCCCTGGTTCCACGTCCTCTTCTGAAACCGACCTGAATTTCTGACAGTTCCCTGCCAATATACTGTTGCAGCCATTTTTGAATGATCTTCAGCAAAATTTTGCTTTGTGTGATATTAATGATATTGTTCTATAATTTCCACATTTGGTTGGATCACCTTTCTTGGGAATAGGTATAAATATGGATTTCTTGCAGTCAGTTGGCCAGGAAGCTGTCTTCCATATTTCTTGGCATAGACGAATGAGCACCTCCAGTGCTGCATCTGTTTGTTGAAACATCTGAGTTGATATTCCATCAATTCCTGGAGCCTTGTTTTTCGCCAATGCCTTCAGAGCAGCTTGGGCTTCTTCCTTCAGTACCATCGGTTCCTGATCATATGCCACCTCTTGAAATGGTTGAATATCGACTAATTCTTTTTGGTATAATGACTGTGTGTACTCCTTCCATCTTCTTTTGATGCTTCCTGCATCATTTAATATTTTCCCCGTAGAATCCTTCACTATCGCAACTCGAGGCTAGAATTTTTTCTTCAGTTCTTTCAGCTCGAGAAACACCAAGCGTGTTCTTCTCTTTTGGTTTTCCATCTCCAACTCTTTGCACATGTCATTATAATACTTTACTTTGTCTTCTAGAGAGGCCCTTTGAAATCTCTGTTCAGTTCTTTTACTTCATCAATTTTTCCTTTTGCTTTAGCTGCTCAACACTCAAGAGCAAGTTTCAGAGTCTCCCCTGACATCCAACTTGGTCTTTTCTTTCTTTCCTGCCTTTTCAGTGACCTCTTGCCTTCTTCATGGATGATGTCCTTGATGTCATTCCACAACTCCTCTGGTCTTCAGTCACTAGTGTTCATATACTCAAGGTCATATTTTGGCTCTCGTGGACTTGCTCTGATTTTCTTCAGTTTCAGCTTGAACTTGCATATGAGCAATTGATGGTCTGTTCCACGGTTGGCCCCTGGCCTTGTTCTGACTGATGATATTGAGCTTTTCCATCGTCTCTTTTCACAAATGTAGTCAATTTGATTTCCGTGTGTTCCATCTGGCAAGGTCCATATGTATAGTCGCCGTTTATGTTGGTGAAAGAAAGTATTTGCAATGAAGAAGTCGTTTGTCTTGCAAAATTCTATCATTTGATCTCTGGCTTTGTTTCTATCACGAAGGCCATATTTTCCAACTACTGATCCTTCTTTTTTGTTTCCAACTTTCACATTCCAATCACCAGTAATTATCAATACATCTTGATTACATGTTGGATCAATTTCAGACTGCAGTAGTTGATAAAAATCTCCTATTTCTTCATCTTTGGCCCTAGTGGTTGGTGCATAAATTTGGATAATAGTCGTATTAACTGGTCTTCCTTGTAGGTGTATGGATATTATCCTATCACTGACAGTATTGTACTTCAGGATAAATCTTGAAATGTTCTTTTTGATGATGAATGCATCACTATTCCTCTTCGAGTTGTCATTCCCAGCATAGTAGACTATATGATTATCTGATTCAAAATGGCCAATACTAGTCCATTTCAGCTCACTAATGTCTAGGATTTTGATGTTTATGTGTTCCATTTCATTTTTGATGATTTCCAATTTTCCTAGATTCATACTTCATACACTCCAGGTTCTGATTATTAATGGATGTTTGCAGCTGTTTCTTCTCATTTTGAGTCGTGCCACATCAGCAAATGAAGGTCCCGAAAGCTTTACTCTATCCACATTATTAAGGTTGACTCTACTTTGAGGAGGCAGCTCTTCCCTAGTCATCTTTTGAATGCCTTCCAACCTGGGGGGCTCATTTTCCAGCACTATATCAGACAGTGTTCCGCTGCTATTCCTAAGGTTTTCACTGGCTAATGCTTTTCAGAAGTAGACTGCCGGGTCCTTCTTCCTAGTCTGTCTTAGCCTGGAAGCTCAGCTGAAACCTGTCCTCCATGGGTGACCCTGTTGGTATTTGAATACCGGTGGCATAGCTTCCAGCATCACAGCCACACATGCCCCCACAGTACGCCAAACTGACAGTTATGTGGGGACTGAATAACATAGGAAGCATCAAAAGAAGATGGAAGGAATACATACAGTCAGTATACCAAAAAGAATTTGTTGACGTTCAACCATTTCAAAAAGTGAAGTAGCACATGATCAAGAACTGATGGTACTGAAGGAAGAACTCCATGCTTCACTGAAAGCATTGGTGAAAAACAAGTCTCCAGGAATTAACAGAATACTACTTGAGATGTTTCAAGAAATGCATGTAGCACTGGAAGCACTCACTTGTCTATGCCAAGAAATCTGGAAAACAGCTACCTGGCCAACGTACTGGAAGAGATCCATATATGTGCCCATTCCAGAAAGATGATACAACGGGATACAGAAATTATCAAACAGTATTATTAATATCACATGTAAGTAAAATTTTGGTCAAGATAATTAAAAAATGGTTGCAGCAATACACAGATAAGGAACTGCCAGAAATTCAGAAGAGGACATGGAACAAGGGATTTCATTCCTGCTGTTAGATGGATCTTTGCTGAAAGCAGAAAATACCAGAAGGATGTTTACCTGTGTTTTATGAACTATGCAAAGGCATTCAACTGCATGGATCATAAATTATGGATAACATTGTGAATGGGAATTCCAGAATATTTAATTGTGCTCATGTGGAAACTGCATATAGACCAAGAGGTAGTTGTTCGAACAGAACAAGGTATAGTGCATGGCTCCGGATCAAGAAAGCTGTGCATCAGGGTTGCATCCTTTCACCATACTTATTCAATCTGTATGCTGAGCAAATAATCCAAAAAACTGGACTATACGAAGAAGAGCATGTCATCAGGATAGGAGGAATACTCATTAACAACTGACAATATGCAGATGACACAACCCTGCTTGCTGACAGGGAAGAGAATTCGAAGCACTTACTAATGAAGATCAAAGACTACAGCCTTCAGTATGGACTACATCTCAACATTAAGAATACAAAAATCTTCACAACTGAACCAATAAACAACATCATGATAAATGGCAATAAGATTGAAGTTGTTGAGAATTTCATTTTACTTGGATTCACAATCAACGCCTGTGAAAGTAAAAAGAAAGTAGCAGTCAGGAAATCAAACGACATATTGCAGAGCTGAAAGACATCATGCTTGGTAAAATAGAGGTTCAGCAAAAAAGACGAAGGCCCTAAAGGAGACGAGCTGACACAGTGGCTGCAACAATGGGTTCAAACATAACGATTGTGAGGATGGTGCAGGACAGGGCAGTTTTTCCTTCTATTGTACGTAGGGTCGCTATGAGTCAAAATCGACTCCATGACACCTAGCAACAACAACAACTGCAGCGCAATCTTTGTGATAAATTAGGTGACCATACATGTGTGAGTCTCCTTCAGGAGTCACCATAATTAATTTTATATATTGACTTGCTTTGTAACAATTTTATGAGATGTACTTTTAATTCTGATATTTTTAAATGTGTTATTTTAACATTTTCTTTATATGAAGTTATATACCTACTGTTGACTTAGCAACTCTCTTGTTATCTGACATTTCACATTATGACAATACTAAAAAATCTATACTACTATTTTGCATATTATCAATGTATATTTGGCAGTAATGAATGCTGAGGTGTGAGGTGAGAGTAATGCTGGCTGTGATGGTTAAGGTTATGTGTCAGTTTGAGTGGGCCAAGATTCTCAGTGGTTCAGCAGTTATGATGTAATTTGACTGTTATGTAAAGATGTAGTCATCCTCCCTTTTGAGATCAGAAGTGTTCATTCTCCATTTTTTGCATAATACTGATTTTCATATAATGACCTGGTCTTTGGAACCTAACAACCTTGACAGGTGAGGAGTGGGTGTACTATCTATACACAGGAACACTTCTATTTCTTCAATCCTTATATTTTTTCTGGACCTGGAATTTTCCTTGAGAAAATGTTTTAACCCAAGATTTATTTCTAGTGGTATAGGGCTATCCTAGTTTTCTATTTCATCTTGTTCAATACTGCACATTTTTATTTGCTTAGGTATTTTTCCTTTTTATTAAAATTTTCAAATTTATTAGCATACAATTTTCATAAAATCCTCTGATGGTGATTTAAACGTCTGTGAGACCTGTAATGATGTACCGTATTCTAATTTTAAAATTGGTAATTTATGCCTCCTCTGTTTTTTTTTTTTTCAAAGCGCTACAGCAGTTTATTCATTTATTGATCATATTTTTAAAATCCAGTATTTGGCTTTGTTGATTTTTCTCTGTAAATATTCATTTTCAATTTCCTTCATTTCTGCTCTTACCTTTATTTCCTTTTTTATATTTTCCTGGTGTTAGTCTTTTTTGTTTTCTAACTTTGTGTGTTAGATGCTTAGATTATTAACTTTCAGCCTTTATTCTCTTTTAACACATGAATTTAAGGTTAAAAACCCACTTCTACATGACTTTTTGTATCCCACAAGCATTAATATTTCATATTGTTATGTTAAAAAATATTTTGTAATGCCCACTTTATTTCTTTTTAGATATTGTATTTATGTATTGCTAGATAATTAATTTGTTGTCTATTGGTAGATAACAAATTAATCCTTAAAACAACAAGCATTGTTGAGGACATGCTGTCCATTCAGATTGACTTTATCATGCTATGTGGTCAATCTTACCTTCTGACACTATTTTCCACTTATATTTTGCAAAGCACGAGGTCACTTTCTAGTTATCGCCCATCACACATTCATTCTCATCTTATTGTCAGTCAAATCAGCCTGTACAGACCAAGAAAAGAGAGATGCTAACAATTGTTGAACAGCTTCCACATCCTGAATACTATGCCTGTTACTTTGTCTCTATTATTTCATAAAATTCTTCATAAGAATCCTATAAGATGGGTATTTATTCAATTTTAAGGTGAGAAAATTGAGGATCAGAGAAACAAATAACTTTCTAAGATAATACAGCTAGTAAATGATTTTTTCTGATTCCAAAGCCTTTTTTTTCCCTCTCTAGAAAAAAAAAAAAAACTTTTCCTTTTTTAGTAGCTTCTAGGAACTTGTAACAAATAGTATTGCTATTCTATGACATAAAGGGGCTAGAATTCCTTTAACCAGAGAATTCTGGAATCCTGGGGTATTGAAAGCGGGGGGTAGCTGGTATTTGTGTGAGTCCTTTCTCATACCATCCATGACAATCTATTTTTCTCCTTGTTTGTCTGACACTAGTGACTAAGGTTTTTACAATAAGTATTCTAAACACAATTTGAGAAGACTGGTGTATCTCCAGTTGCCATCGAGTTGACTCAGACTCACAGTGACCTCATGTGTGTCAGGGTAGAACTGCATTCCAAGGGTTTTTAATGACTGATTTTTTCAGGAGTAGATTGCCAGGCTTTTCTTCCAAGATGCCTCTGGGTGGACTTGAACTTTCAACCTTTTGGTCAGCAGCCATGAACATTACAGTTTCCACCACTCAAGAATTCCATAGTGGTATAATACCCAGTAACAGTGGGTGGAGGAAAAATATTGCTCATGAATGGGTATGAGATCTGCAGCCTGAAATCCAAAGCCCTTTAGAAGTTAGCTCCTATCACCTTTGACAGATTTATCTCCCACAATTGCCCTTCATAAGCTCTCCTTTCTAAGCATAATGTTTCAGTGATCAATTTTTAGTACATCTTGTTGTTTGCCACTTTTTGCTATTAATCTTGCAGCTCCTACTACCTTCAAAGCCCACAGTTTTTTGACATTTTTAGCTTTCAGAATGCTTCAATTTTAGACTTCACCTCTTGCTTTCTTCATGTGTGATGTCCTTTATGTCATTCCACAACTCGTCTCATCTTTGGACATTAGTGTTCAACACATTCAAAGTGTATCAATAAAAGGCAAAAAAAAAAAAAAGAAACCTATTCTTGAGATGGTCTCTAAATTTAGGTGGGATATACTCAGTGTCATACTTTGGCTCTCATGGACTTGTTCTAATTTTCTTCAGCTTCAACTTGAACTTGCATATGAGCAATTGATTGTTCTGCAGTCAACCCCTGGCCTTGTTCTGACTGATTGTATTGAGCTTTTCCATTGTCTCTTTCCACAGTTGTAGTTGATTTGATTCCTATGTATTCCATCTGGTGAGGTCCATGTGTACAGTTGCTGTTTATGTTGTTCAAAAAATGTATTTACAATGAAGAAGTCATTGGTCTTGCAAAGTTCTGTCATGTGATTTCCAGCATCATTTCTATCACTAAGACTGTATTTTCCAGCTATCGATCCTTCTTTGTTTCCAACTTTTGCATTTCCATTACCAGTAATTGTCAATGTATTCTGACTGCATATTCGATCAATTTCAGACTGCAGAAACTGGTAAAAATCTTTAATTTCTTCATCTTTGGCCTTAGTGTTTGGTGTGTAAAATTGAATAATCGTCATGTTAACTGGTCGTCTTTGTAGGTGTATGGATATTATCCTATCGCTTACTGTGTTGTACTTCAGGATACCCAAAACCTTGAAATCTTCTTTTTTGATGATGAATGCAAAGCCATTCCTCTTCCATTTGTCATTCCCAGCATAGTAGTCCATATGATCGTCCAATTCAGAATGGCCAATACCACTGTAAATCAGCTCACTAATGCCTAGGATACCAATGTTTATGCATTCCATTTCATTTTTGACAATTTCCAGTTTTCCTAGATTCATACTTCGTACTTTCCATGTTCTGATTATTAATGGATGTTTGCAGCTGTTCTCATTTTTAGTCCTGTTGCATCAGCAAATGAAGGTCCCGAAAGCTTGACTCCATCCACGACATTAAGATCAACTCTACTTTGAGGAGGCAGCTCTTTGCCAGTCGTATTTTGAGTGCCTTCCAACCTGAGGGGCTCATCATCAGGCACTATATCAGATAATCTACGGCTATTCACAAGGTTTTCACTGGCAGAGTCTTTTCAGAAGCAGACTGCCACGTCCTTCTTTCTAGCCTGTCTTAGTCTGGAAGCTCAGTTGAAAACTGTCTACCATGGGTGACCATGCTGATATTTGAATACTGGTGGCATAGCTTCCAGTATCACAGCAACACGCAAGCTCCCACACTACAGCAAACTGACTGGCACTTGGGGGTTTTGAGTATTACAAGCCCTGAAAGCCACTGTTATTACTTCTGTTTTAATATTCAACTATCTTTTTAGAAGATTTAAATAATAATTTAAAAAATGTATATATTTAGCCAACCAGTTGTCATTGAGTCAATTCCAACACGTGGTGACCCCATGTGTGTCAGAGTAGAATTGCTCCACAGGGCTTTTTGTGGCTGATTTTTTTCAGAAGCATACTTCTAGGTTTTTCTTCCAAAGTGCCTCTGGGTGGACTTAAACTTCTGAACTTTTGGTTAGCAGCCAAGCGTGTTAACTGTTTGTACCACCCAGGGACTCCTTCATGTATTTACCTACATAGTTATCATTTCTTGTGATCTGCATTTCTTTGCGTAGATTTCCATATGGTATCATCATCCTTCTGCTTGAAGAACTTCTTTTTAACTTTTCTTGTCATGTGATTCTATTGGTGATTACTTCTTTCAGTTTTAGTATTTCTGAAAATGTTTTTATTTTGCCATCATTTTTAACAGATATTTTCACTGGATATAGAATTCTAGCTTATCAACTCTTTTTTGTTTTTCCTTTCAGTGCTTTATATTGTCCCTCCAGTCCTCTCATTTACATTGTTTTTGATGAGAGGTACTTGTCTTTGTTCTTTTATATGTAATGATTTTTTTTTCTCTTGTTGCTTTTAAGATTTTCTCTTTATAACTAGTTTTGAGAATTTTATTAAGATATGCCTTTGTATAGTTTTCTTAATATTTCCTGTTTTGGGGGCTCAATGTGTTTAGAATTTTCAGCAAATGTAAAAAATATTTGGCCATTATTTCTCCAAATACTTTTGCCCACCCTCCTTTGGGGAGTCCAACTGTACATATGTTAAAGTGCTTGAAGTTGTTTCAAAACTTACTGATGCTTTCTTCATTTTTTTTCAAACTTTTTACTTTCCACGTTTTATTTTGAACAATTTATATTGCCATGTCAATTTGGAAAGTGCCCCCAAGCAGAAAATCACTGTGGATGTAGAACTCAACCTCACACATTTTCCTTTTCTCAAAGATAACGACCCTGTAGTATCTATTATTTAACACCTGAGAACACTTGCTTCATACATTTTGTCCTGTTTGATATTTTTTTTATGGTGTTGGGATAAGTTAGTTAGCTAAAAGTTTATTTTTTGCTGGAACTAAAAGTATAGCTGTCCTTTATTTTTTCATAAAAATACAAGCTCCCTTAATAGACTTAAAGTTTCTAGGACCATATATTAAAATTCTGTATAAGTGTACTATTTAAACAGAATAATCACTGAATAAATATCTCTTAGAAACCCTGGTGGCATAGTAGTTAAGAGCTGTGGCTGCCAACCAAAGGTCAACAGTTCGAATCCACCAGATGATCCTTGGAATCCCTATGGGGGCAGTTTTACTCTGTCCTATAGTTTATAGTTTATAGGGCTGTTATGAGTCAGAATTGACTTGATAGCAATGGGTTTGATTTTGTTTTAATGTTATGATGTCTTGAAAAAAATTACCATAAAGATGAAATTGATGAGGAAAATCAAGGCATTAGTTGCAGGATGACTCAAATCATATAGCAACTGGCAAGTGTGCTTCTAAGACCCCACTGTCCAATTTTCAAATTCAGTGACAGATGCACAGACTCTAATTTCAAGTTATTTCCACACAAAAAAAAAAGTCACTGACATCCTAAAATGTCTTAAGAAACTAGAAAATGGAAAGATCTCATGATAGACTGTGTTCACCCAGCTTAAATCTGCCTGTTGGTGACGAGTGTCTCTGTTGATTGGTAGAGCACTAACTAGAGTATCTGAGATAAAGGCAGAGCAAAAAGATTAACAAGAGTGAATGGATGAGCATACATTTGTATATTTAAGCACAAGAAGGTGCACACTGATTTTACCAAGCCCATAGAATTTCTCAGTAAAAAAGTTTTTCATCAATGAAATTTTTAAATTATATGATAAGGAAACTATAACTTGTGTATTGCTATACTAAGTTTTCGGCAATGACAATTATATTCTCTTTACAGTTGTGACACATTTAATAGTCACTTTTTTTTTTTTTTTATGAGCCAGAATCTACTGGACAGTGGCAGTTTGGTTTTTTGGTTTATGTAGCCCAGTAAAAAGCTCATGTGATGGCCTAGGAGAGGAATTCCGTTTTCCAATAGCATTGCTGTCCGTTCTCCACTAGATGGCAACCTATACCTAGTGGATGTCTTTAAAGCATTTCCAACCTGAAGGCACACACCTGAATCCTGGACTCCTGTGATTAAAGGCTTTTTCACTCACTCATCTACTTAATCAGCGCTTTCAGAGTATCTAGTATATCACTTTTTTTTTTAGTATATACCAGGCTAAATATCCGGCAATCAAAGATGAGTAAGACACAACTGCTGTTCTGAAAAGGAGGCCCTGATTATGCAGTGGTTAAGTGCTTGGCTGCTAACAGAAAGGTTGGAGGTTGGAACCCACCGGACACTGTATGGGAGGAAGATGTGGCAGTCTGCTTCCATAAAGATTTACAGCCTTGGAAGCCCTATGAGGCAGTTCTACTATGTCCTATAGGGTTACTATGAGTCGAAATCAACTTGATGGCAATGGAGTTAGTTTTTGGTTTGTTGTCCTGAAGGTTCTCAGTCTGCTGGGAGGACTGAGAAATGTGTAAACCACTAAATAAAAGTCACGGTGATAAGTAAGTATTGCGATGGATAAAAATCTCTGAGAGCTCCTGACTTGAGCATTTGAAGTTCCATCACTTAAGTGCTTCTACCTCTCCCCAGTACTGCCTTAAAAAAAAAAAAAAAAATGAAACAAAACAACAAAACAAAGACAACCTGAGGGCAGTTTTATAATAGCATCTAAGGTTGATGTTTAAAAAAGAACATAATAGAATAAATATTTACTGAGTACCTGGTATATTTACGTAAAAATCAAGATATTAGGTTCTATAATGGAAAACAAATATGACTCATTCTTTCATTTGTTCACTTCTTAAGAAAGTCACAGCATCGGATGAAAACAACATTGCAGTCAAGTCAATTCCAACTCACAGTGACCCTATAGGACAGAGTAGAAATGCCCCACCAAGTTTCCAATGCTGTAATCTTTACAGAAGCAGATTGCCGTGTCCTTCTCCCGTGGAACTGATGGGCTCAAACCACTGACCTTTTGGTTAGCAGCCCAGCACTTAACCACTGTGCCACCAGGGCTTCTACAATACCAGATAGAGGAGTTGAAACAAATACATAGATAACTACCACTAAACCATTGCCATTGATAGATAACTATATATATATATATCTATATTTCTATATCATCTATATATATCTATAACTCTATATACCTATAACTATATCTATATCTCTCTCTCTCTATATATATAGAGAGAGATATAGATAACTATAGTGTGGGAAATAGTATCACCTGAAAACTTAACAGCTCTGAAGAGAGAAGATTAATTTCTAATTGGGGGAATACTCATCTGAGAGATTCCATTTTAGCAATCTTTTTAAAACAGATAAAGTTCCAATAGGTAAAATTGACTGGGAACGTCATTTCACCCAGAAGGAATACCTGCGAGGAAACATCACTGTTGATAAAAATCCCCTACCATGTTTCCAAGAAACCCAAATTTTATCTAACTTTAACAGTGCTACTGACTGACCAGCTCTAAGTCTGTCAATGTTTCTGGGCCCCAGCTTTCTTGTCTATTAAATAAATTGACTCCACATACATAATCCCTATTTCATCAGCACAAAATATTCAGGTCAAAGATGAGGTAGTAGAAAATATGTTGTGTTTCTGGGATGGAATTTCTACAGTTCTGGCTAGGGTGTAAGTCCTGGCTAGAAGCCATTGTAAAATAAGCCCAGAAAAATAATCTAGGTCTGTTCTGTAGAAGTCCTTCCAAACTGAGATAGGGGCAGTCTTGCAGGCACC